>NC_063255.1:17580285-18180285 GCF_020740725.1 Corvus hawaiiensis | reverse complement strand
GTTGCAGCAGTGGTTTTCTCCTTCATCCTCCTTGTTAATTTTTGTCCCTTCCCTAAGGATTTGGAAAAATCCATCTGTAAAACATGACAACCGTTTAGGCTCTAAGGGACCCAGCACCTTTCAAGCAAAGCTGTAATCAAACTGATTTGGGATGTCTTGGGTTTTGAGAGGGGGGAGGTTCAGTTACCTCGGTGCTCTCCTGGCTCCCTGCTCAATGCAGGGCTTAGAGGTCCAGTACCAAAGCAGAGTCACTGGAAGAAAAGTTGTTGTTTGACCATGGCCAGCTTAGCCATGAGAATGAGAAAATCTGAGAAAATCAGGTCCTGAAAGGATCTTCATGTTTTGTCTCGAGAACAGATCAGTGCTCCTAATCCTGACAGCTGCAAGTAACCATTTGAGAGAGAGGTCGTATTAAGTCAAGATGAAAAATTTGAGAAAGGACTTATTGCAGAAATGCAACATTACAGCTCCTGGCTAAAGCTGAAAGTATATTGGAAAGGTTTGGAGGAGCAAGAATTCAAAATGAGCAAAGCCTCTGCCCCTTTTACTATTCATCCATCAATAACTGGCACATGTCATGTTAGGGCACAGATAGAAATTAATTTTCTCACTAATATTAAGAAACTTTATTGCACCAACCCTTATCTTCATAAATCCTGATATATACCAAGAGCAAAGAACATGGAAGTCACTGCAATAATATCAGCAGAAAACTGGAGCATGATAAAAATCAGCTTTACAGGCCTTGCATTTCCATGAGTCTAATTCCCATTTCATAGGGAGGAAAACATAGCAATCTGCACTCAAAAAGAGAAGAGAATCACTGGATCAGAGCCCACAACTGATTTATACTCACAATTTCCTTCTGAGATAGCAGCAGTGGATGTGAAAAGCAAAGAGTACCAATAATTCTGTTCTCCCGGCATGAGAAGGGAAAGATTTTCCTAAACTCAAGAAATTACTGGAGTCAGATTCATTGGACAGCGGTTATTCTTAAGTGGTTTGAGCTACCCACTTCCATCATTTCAGGTGGGTGATATATCCCATTATCCATAGAGGAAGACATTAAAAAGGAGCAAGTTTTTACACAGAAATAAAGATACAAGCTGAGTTCACACTTCAGTGATTATTGGACACCTTGTCTGCTAATTAAATAATGGGGTTAAAATTTAAAAAATAAAAGCATAAAACAAAACCAAAGAAGAAGCAATTAAAAATGCAAGATAATGGTTGCTCATCTTCTTAGAGAGCTGAGTTCATTCTGCAGGAGCATATCGCCTGTTGGTAAATTTGTACAGATACCCAGAAATTGACAAAACAGGAAAAAAAAACCCAAACAAAGCAGATCCCAGAGCACCCAGGGTTGTGCGATAGGAAAAGAGAGATGGTGGCAAGTGGATATTAACTCCCTAGTAATCACAGGTCAGAGCATCATTTCACTTGACATCCTGTACCTCTTGGGCAAGGGATTCATCTTGAAAAGGGTGTTAGGGTCTCTGAGCAGAGGTATGCAATTTCTGTGGGTCTCAGAGCAAAAAAGCAAGCTGCCCCCTCTGCTCCAAGCACACCTCTGCTGTAAAATCAGTCTGCTCAACAATTTAAGAGGGAGAAAATAAGGAATGAATGGTATCAATTCATTTTTATTCCATTGATGTTCCCTTGCCCACTATTTGCACTTATTGATCTGCAACTAAGGGAGAAGGCCAGAAACAGTAAAGGATAAAGGCAAGCCCAAAAAGTGCTGCTGTTCTTCTAGAGGCTGGAGGGCAGAGGAGAGACAAGGAAGAAGAGCAGCAAGAGAAAGGGAGAACAGAGAACGCAAGAGAGAATTAGAGACAGAGCAAACAAGATTAAGTTTCATCTGACTTATTGGATGTACACTTGGAAAGCAAAAGGCAGAGAGTGAGGGCAGGGGGAGAGAACATGAACTGCAGCAAGTTCTGTCCTGAGGCTCCGTGCAATGGTTTTGTCAGAGACTCTCTGAGGCTGGTGCCACTTCGCATGATGTGTAGCTTTAATGAAACAAGGAGGGGGGCAGGCAGGAGGAAAGGGAAAAAGAAAAAATGACTGAGACTCTCTGTCTCTTGCTCGGTCTCTGTTCCAGAGACCTATTGGCCATAACTCTTGCAGGGCAAATAACAAGCGTTCCCCATCCAAATGCAAGCACATTGGCACTTAATCCTATTTTATAAAGGTTATAGTTTTACATAAATCACTCGCTGTAAATGCACTTTAGTCATCCTCCTCATGTTAAGTTTCCCTTTAAGCCTAACTAGGCAAGGAGGATTTCTCCCACTGGCCCTCTGGACATGACGCCACCAAGATTGAACTATGCTCTCCATCTTTAATATCCCTGGAGGGATTCGTCTGTAATGATGTCAGGGGCTAAGCATATTCCCTAGCCAGGGAGGGGGAATTAAATCCGTCCTTCCCCTGTCTCACTCTGGTCCAGCACAGCTAGAAACAAGTTGTTTGGAGAGCAGAGAAAGCTGGTGATTTTCACTTTTGATGCCTTTCTCTTCATGCAGGTTCCTTAATGTCTACTAAAGGGTGAGCTTAGTAGCCTTTTCTTCAGTGATTTCACTATCAGTCATCCCATTAATGAAGTTTATAACAGTCACTGAGACCTCTCCTCTCTATCATATCATGTTGAATTTGCCCAGTGATTTTCAGGGTTACACTGGAAGGACAGACTGAAAGACAGAGCCAGGCCTAGGTAGGCAGACAGCAGAGTGCTTGAAAAAAACACATTTCACTAAGAAATCAGCTTAAAAGTACCACTGACATAAATGCTGCCAGTCATCTTTTGCGTGTTCTCATACAGATGCATCCCTGATGAGGAAGGCACACTCCAGCTCCTGCACATTTTCCTAATGAGTTCTGTGTGTGTTTCATAGCAGGGTACACAGGCTGTTGAATCATCAAGCACTCAGGGAAACTTCATGAGCCTAGACCAAGTTAGGTACAATGATTTTAGCAACCTCAGAGCAGAAGTACACTACTCCAGCTGCTGCCTTTATTTTTTTAATAAAAAGTTAGTTAGTCCAGCAGGATGAAGTGTTCTGCCACAGACACGGAGCTTCATGTGGCCAAAATAGAACTTGAACTATTTCAGCTAACATAGTTGAGCCATCTCTGTGGTGTCTCACTAAGGCACCTTTAATTTAAATCTCTCCTTTCTGCTCAGATACTCATTTTCATAGCAATTCTTCCCGTTCAGTCAGTCAGATTTTTGACCTAGTCAAGTTTTCTGAGGTTGAATAGATTTTCAGAAGTCATTGGAGTGAAGTAGGGGAGAGTCAGAGACAGTAACAGCACCATCAGTAGCCTTGTCTTCTGAAAACTAATCTAAAAATACACCCTCTTTTCAAGGAGAGAAGATAGGTAAGTAACATTAGCTGGCAAGAAGGTTGCCCCTCAAGCTGTCTTTATCCTTCTCCACAGATGAGTTCCTGGTAATCTGCAAGGACACCCTGAATTTCTTGTGAGCAATCCAGAAACCTTTTTCAGTTTTCCACTAGCACAGACTTTATCTAGCCTTTGTGTTTAAGAAATGATTCATGAGGTCCAGGTTTGAATGAGTGTCTCTGTCTAGCATTAGAAAAGAAGCTGATGCAACAGGAAGCAGCTCTTTTGTTCTTTCTGGCCTTACATCAGGCAAGAGACAGTTTATGTAACTTCCAGTCAACCGATGCAAAGCCACGAGTCATTGAACTAAATTCCCAGTGTCTGATTCAGAACACGACTGTAAATAGATGACGCTCCACTGAAATCATTGTTTAACTCTCCCCACCAACTCTTTGACTCTTCACAGCAACTCTGATTCTAGCTCCAAATTAACATTAACAGCACATAATCCATCTTAACAGAAAACTAAGGACAGATAGGAGATGAAAAGCTTGAACTCCTCTGCAGAGAGCAATCTCACACCTATGAAATCCTTAAGCCCTCTATGTCAGCCTCAGCCTTAAATGACTGTATAAGCCTAAACAGGAATGAATTTCACCCACAAACAACATGAAGAAAAATTCTACTTGCCAGTCAGTGACGATTCATGCATTAGCAAATTCACGGGAAGTTCAAAGCTGCCTAGTTCTGTCACCAGCTTTGCACAGCTGGGAGAAACTCCATTTCCTTGCAATAGTAATGACATTCTACTACAAGAGTAAGAATAAATTTGTTTTCTATCAGACAACCAACAGAAATAATTCATAAGTTTGCCTTATGCAATATGGTTGCGTTTGGAAAGCTCAGCTGCAATCAGTGCCCCACAGTGCAAGGTGCTGTTCATTCTTTAACAAAAACACAAGCCAAAAGAAACAGAAGAGAGGAAGTCATACACTCAAGGCCGTGCAGCAACTCAGCAGCCAAGGGAAAAAATGAACTTAAGTTTTTTGACCACCAGCCCAGTGTTCCTTATGCTGCACCATTCTCTGTGCCATCAGTGAGGTCAGAGAGAGTTTTATATTTACGCACTTTACACCATCATCATGCAAGAGCCCCTTAAAGACTATATCCTTATTTTGCCCCTAGAAGGTAAAAGCTACTTCTGTTCCCAGTTACATAAGAGAAATTGAGATATAGGAAAAAGCTGGAGCTACAGCCATAAATAAATAAATAAATAAATAAACACGTCTAGACCATAATTTGTGGTGCTTATGTCCCAACCTCAAAGGCCCTGCTCAGTTTCTACTCAACCCCAAAAGCACCTATTCCATCAGCATAAATACTGCTTCTCTAACGAATCCATACCTTGGAACAGGGCCCAGATCTGAGGTCTCCTCTGAGTCACATAAATGCCCTTACCAGAGCATCATTTTCTCAAATCTCTGGTCCAGAATTAAGACAGAAGAAGCAGCAAAACATTTTTATCTCCTCCTATTGCAGCATCCAAAGCACCACCTTGATTCTTTTCAGTGCACACTGTTTGTTTTGGGAACAGTAGTAGCTGTCACATCAAATCCCTGCCATGTACTTGGTGGGGCACTCACTCACCTGCACTGGTCCAGAGAGCCACCTCCAGCACCAACATCCCCCAGCAGTGCTCAGCACACCCAGATCAGCTGCCTGAGATCCCCAACCAAAACCTCTCTCTCTCTCCACACAAATATACAAGACAAATATTTATCTGAAATGTTTAGGGCACTGGGTTTTCTGAGGATTTTCTGTTAAAATCTCCTTGGCACTAAAAACCAGGCTAGGTCACGGAAACACAAAGCTTCTAGTTTCTCTAACAGTCGACAGAAATAAAACAACATTGCTTTTTTGCAGAGGAAAACCAGCTGGGGCCAAGGACAAAGAATCAAGTTGCTGTTTTCTAAAACATTGATTTGAACCTGCCTTACACTTAAAGCAAAAGAGAAAGACAATAAATCCTAAGAAAGAATCAGCAAAAAACCCACAAGATATCAAAACTTACGGAGTTCTATAGTAAATCTAAACTGCTCACATTAAAGTCTTCCTGCTGAAACATCCTAGGAGGACTTTTCTCCTCAAGGGGATGCCAGAGTCACCAAGGTTAGCTTATCCCCCTCCTGCAAACATCTTTGGAAAGTATCACAGCTGGAAGGCTGACGTAGATTTGAGACAGACATACACGCTGGACTGCTCATGCAAGAGACCCCACGCAGTTACAGTGACAGTCACACCTGCTCCAGCTTTGCATATGCAAGTCCCAGACTGCATCTGAACAATGTGGAATTGCTTCCATTTTCTGCTCCCCTGTTTGGCTGCACAGAGCCACAACACAGGGCAGAGCAGCATATATGCTGTTCGGAAAACAAACCAACAAACACACAATGTCATCAGTGAAAGCAGGAGATTCTTCAGCACTGCTGAAAGGTGAGTGACAAGAGAGTCTTCTTTTTTTGAAAGCACCACGACAACACTGGTTCTCTCAGCTGCCACCACAGCAACCTGTGAACAGGGAATATCAATTTTATGCAGTCACAGAATAAACAGCAGGTTTAGAAGACACTGTCCACATGCTGTCAACAGATATTTCATGTCTGTGCTCCTTAACACCTTCATAGGCCTTTCCATTACATAATTCCTCTAGTGCAGGTGTACCCAAACCTTTGAGTCAATGGTTTTCTTTTTGCTTGCTTGCTTATTTTTTTTTTTCTCTCTTACTGTTTCTTATTCTTCTGGCAACCCCACTTCATTTCTGGGAAAGTACCAGACAGGCAATTGATGTCTTAGCCCTTTCTATTGCTTCCCCTAAAGCCCACCAAATTAGTTCCTGAAAATTGCTCTTCTTGTTCTTAGGATTATCTAGAGAATGTGCAACAATACAGGATTAGGACAAAAAGGGGTTCTTTTGCATAGTTTGGAGAGGGGATACAATTTTTTTTTTCTCAGAAAGGAAGATGGACTTTGGCAGGCTCCTCTGCAAAGCTCTGCTCCTGTTCCTGACAGCTCTCCAGGCTGAAGTGATTTCACATGGAGGCAGGAGCTCCTTGTAAGATCAGACCTGGTTCCCACTCACTATATTTGTCATGCAGGTTCCCAGCTGCTACAAACTCACATTACTTTGCAAAGTCAATAAAGCGGCAGCCCAAGTGTTAGCTGTAAAGCCATTTTCTTGTTTCTTTAACTTTTTCCTTTTTAGAGCTATTCTGTGTGAATTAATGGTCCATCCACAGAGAGGGTGATGTAGAGCTGCATCTAAAATGTTTACATAGCAGATTTGTTGAAATCCCTTTGAAGGTATACACCTGACTCTAGTTTTGAATTGAGCTCCTTAGTCACTAAAAAGGAAGTACTTCCTTGTTTCTTCATTTATGGGCATAAGTTCATATGCTGCCCACCTAGGATGTGGTAGTCTAACTCTTCCTTCAGGAAGAATAGGAATGGAACTTGGTAAGTTGGAGCTATAGGGTAGTAACTCCTTCACTGCTAAGGAATGTATAAGCTCTGAAATTCACTTTCAACAGAAGCAAACATCACATCAGAGAAGTTAGGAAGCGGGAGAAGTATTTGCTGTTCTACAGGCAGTTGTGTTTAAAAAAGCTTAGCTCCTGAGGTACCCCCTTCCTGTCCACAACCCTTTACATAACCCTTTACATTTCTCTCTGCATAAGAAGTTAGGAGGGGTTTTATACAACTGTACCAAAAAAAATTTTTCAGCAAGCCCTCCTTAAAAGCTTAACTGACTTGCTTGCCCTTTGAGTCTTTCTTAGTTTTGTCACTACTGAAGTATCTATTTGTATTTCATGGGCAGAGTTATCAAAACCCAATTAGGAAAAAAAAACCAAAATGAAACAAAACCAGGAGAAACCTCAAAACCTTTTCATTCAGTTATTTTATTAAAAATAACAGCAATCATAGCAAATGCTCCTGAGAACACTTAAAAATAGTCTTTCCAATACTTATTAATTGTTTAATTTCCCCTGAAGACACTTGGAAAAGCAATTTACTCAAAAAGTAGGAGGATACAAGTTCAGGACAGCACCAGAAGCATCACATAATAGCATCTAAACAAGTCCCAATGTCCTCTCTTTTTATCATTTCCTTCCCACATGCTGTATCTTGTCAAGGTTTCCCCTCTATGAGAGCACTTTCCAGCCTACCTTTTGGAGGGATGACTTCTTAACACAAGGGGTAGAAGCATAGCAAAAGCCCTAAAGAGTCTATTTTCCAGTAGGTAGCAGACCGCTAAATTGCTTTGTTTCATATTGAGAGTATCCTTATTTCTTGTTTGTGAGCTTTGAGTTGGATTGTGTGTCCTCAAACAAACCTAGTTATGCCTTCACCCCCCACTTAAAGGCTAGTACTTATGTTTTTCTTCCCTAGATGATCATTGTTCTCCTGAAAATTGTTCCAACCTGTCCCCCTAAAAAATCATCTCTAAGCAGACTTCAAACATGGAGGGTTGGTTTTTTTTTTTTTTTGGTTGTTGTTTTCTGAAAGCCATGGATAGACCCACTCTTGCACAGTTCCTTGGAAGTAATTCTTGTTAATACAATATGTTTAATCCCAGTCTCAAGAAGACTTTGATGTGTAGGCTTAGGAGATGCTCAGAATGGGATCTGTCCATTAAGAAGGGCTTGCCTGGGACAATGAGTTTGTGCATTAGGGCCTAGAGCTGTTAGTTTAAACACAAGTAATAAGATGAGGCTATTCCTGGATGTACGGCTATATATAGCACCACCTGGGCCAGCTTATGTGTTTCCCTGTGCAACTGTCTTACTCCTAAATCCCTATGCCACATTCCTGCACTGTTCTGGGACACTGTTTTATCCCTCTAGGATGTTAATAAACCTCACTGGCAAGGAAGAAAGCATTAGTCTTTGATGGGTAGGTAGATTAAATATGCACGCATAATAGTAAATATTTATTTAGGTACCTGAGCTATTCTGATTAATGGCTGCATTTTTCTTTTAAACGATTTGAGTACTTTTTAATGGCAATTAATTAGTATTTATGGCATGATTATTTAATTTATTTCACTCTTCTGCTGCTAGTACTGTCAGGGAAGCTGGAAACTCCAGGTTTTTACAGTTTTTTCAGGTTGGTAAATATTAGAGTTTGCTTCTGTCTTCTGTGTGCCTGGGGATGCACAAACCAGCATGTCTCTGCTCTATTTCCTGGCACTTATTTACCAGCAGCAGAACTACCATCCAGGGAAATACGACTCTGATCCTGCAAGCACTTCATGAAGTTTTTTAACTTTAAGTACACAAATAAACTTGTTGTGGTCAGCAGTGGCACAAGGATTACATGCATAAGTTTCCAGAATTGGGACCTCTAGGTCTCTCTAGTGACCTGCTTAGCTTGCAGTAATAACAGGGCAGCTCTCAAAGGACTATGCACAGAGATACCCGGTGCCATAATCTGACTTTGTAGGTCCAATGTAAGTAGTGGCAATATGATTTATTTTTGGCCTTGATTGCTGAAGTTCAAGGAAAACAAATGAGGGTTTCAAGAAAAAGAACAAAAAAGCCCTTCTGTATCAGGGGTGTGCACTGCAGAAGCTATGAGCAAAGAGGGTATAGCAATATGTGTCTCCTTTCTCTGGGCTGTCAGGTGAGCTGCAGGTATCCATCTCTTGCTCCTGTCATCATTGTACGGGGACCTTGTCTTGACTGAACCTGGGAAGAATCTCCAGTGTTAACCTCACAAAAAACTACTGACTTCAAAAAACATTATAATTTCTTCTTTGGGTGAAGTCCTAGAAGTTGTATGGGCTTTGCTGTTGGTCACTTAAGCAGTTTGAGTTCTCCCTTGGCTTGATGCATGCTTTGGAAGTTGGATTTTTTTTTTTTTCCTGAGGCATGTGGGTTTGTAAATGAGACCAATACTGTATTAAGTCAAAACTTTTGAGTGCCCAATTCTATTCCAGATTTTTCTGAGAAAATTTCAGAGATGCAGGGCTTTTGAGCTGATCTGGATACAGACACTGCTGGTAGCCTTGAGGAAACACAGCCTTGAGAAAACATTGTCTCCCTACAAAGAGTAAGGAGAGGATCAGCACCTGGCCTGGATCAGGCAGAACTGGAGGCTACCAACAGGGGATAAGTTGATGGGAGAGGTCCTAATGAAGCAGAGGGTGAGACAATTAGTGCCAAGGGATAAATCTTACACAGACGATTCTCTTATTCACTCATCCCCTACACTTTCCTCCCTCGACAGCCCTGAGTCAAGGCAAAGCAAACAGATGGGGAAAAATACAATTAGTTGCAGAGACACCAGAAATCCAAACAATATTCCTCACAGGTTCTAGGCCAGCACACTAATTTATCGAGTGCGCAGTGCCATTGGAAGTGGCCTGGTGTGCTAACTCGGCAATAGATCATGATAAAAAATGTAAGTGATCAGTTATCGCCAGGTTAATGCGCTTTACTATGCAGTTCTGCTAGCTCAACAGAAACATCATTACATAATGATAATGATGCTCTGCAAGCAGAAGCTGGAGGAGGGGGAGGAGGGAATGAGACTTCAGGCTCCAGGATTTTGCAGAAATTCCTGGGCAAAAAGGGCTGGATTTCCAATTCATTTAAAAATAAATATAGGAGCCGGAAGAGAGTCAAGTCTCAAAAAGCAAAGATGTTAAGGAATCATTAATTCAAAGTAATGAATGCTCTTTTTTACAGTTCATCTGCCTGATTAGGAGTGTTGATAACCATGAAATTCACCAGATATTTGCTATTGTTTCATTTCTCAAGAGCTGACAGGGCTGTTCAGATCTGGATGCACTTTGCTGATAATGTGGATGAATCAAAAAACTGTCTTCCCACCTGGCACATGGGCTTCTGCAAGCTTGAAAGGGAGACTGGAGGGAGAAGGCAGGAGGAAGGGAGAGGAAGCACAAGTGACACTCAGTGCCTGGGACATGGATGCAGAGAGAGTGGGACAAGTGGGAGAGGCTGAGCTGGGCAGGGTAATAAGAATGGGGAGAAAGGCAAAAATAAAGCACAGCAGCATGGTGCTGGTGGAATGTATGTGAAGTGAGCTGAGGGAGTACACACAGGCAGTGCCCTGGGTGAGGAGTCCCCTGAGAGTGAGCAGAAATACGTGTGTGATGGAAAGAGAGCACTCTGCCTGCTCTGAAGGCGTGGTGTAGTGAGTGACATGGGTGATACTCGTGACACAGCCATGATTTCAGAGGATGGGAGTGTGAGAAATCGCTGCACTAGCAGGGGCAAAGAGGGAAATTCTCCTGCCTTTGATACCTCATTGGATCCTGGGTGCAGGACAGAGACCTGGTCTCTCATAAGCTTCACTGCTTTACCCCTGTCTTGCTCCGCGTCTTCTGGGTGTGACATGTTTGTCTCTGGTGCTGTGGAAAGCTCTTGCAGTTGGTGTGCTTGCCTGGGTATTTTTAGCAGGTACTTTGCATTATAAATCCTGCTGGCTTTAACATTGCTGGGTAGACTTGGTATAATTTACCTTTGGTTTAGCAAGAAATAGGAGCTGACTCAGGGATTAAGGTGTGTCAAGTCAACACAAATAAAAAATAATGCAGGGGAGGATTAGTCAGAGATGAATGCAACACGGGAGCTGAGTGTTAATTGTGGGAACGGTGCAGGAAAAGAATAAATAAAACCTCCTTTATTTATCCCCTACTTCTCTGCAGACACAGCCTGTCTTGGGGTCAGTATTGACATCGTGTTGACATGACTCTAGTTCGCAGAGGTTGCATCCCCTTCCTGTGGAACTCGTTTTCTTTATAGCCCAGGTTTTGGAGTTGCACCTCTTAGAGTAGGAAGTTCCTGCTTGGCCTCCTACACAGCAGGCAGGGTGGCAGCCCTCAGCCACATCTCGTGGCTTGCAGCTGCTGTGTGATGTGGCTGTGAGCAGAGGCTGGCTGCTGACAGGATGAATTGGGAGATGCCTGCTTTGACACAGATTTCATTCTCTGGCAGAAGGATTTCCCTTGCAGGCTCCAAACAACTTAACCATACTGGGAAGTGGAAATTTCTGAAGCATTAAAACTCTGCATGCAAACCTGCTGTGGGAGGGAGAATGCTGCTGAGTAAAGCTATCTGCTATTAAATACAGGGTCCTGTGACTTTGGTGAAAGGTGAGGGGTGACTTGGCAACATTGAAAAGTCCGTGGAAAAAGGGGCTGGTCTTCCCTGGCCATTCCTTATTTCTTTTTTGAAAATAAAAGACCCTGAAGGTTTCAGGACCTGAACAAATTATAAAACTTCTGTCTTCCCTGAAGGTCAGGGGTCCTATTCTTTCCAAACTGCTGGGGTTTGTGCTTTAGCCATATGGTAATGGCTCAGCATTGAATCCTTCAATGACTGTAGGGTAAACTACCTTCCATTATTATTCTCATTCAGCACAACTGTCCATACACACATATGGACTATGCAGTGAAGCCTTTATCACAGGCTTCTGGCTTATCTGTTGCCCTGCTCATATTCCACATTTCATGGCCAGCACTAGGCTGTGACCAGAAGACAAAAGAAGTAAAAATGGCTCAGTGTTCTTTGATCTTTTTGTTCCTGTTCTACCTGTGCCCTGCCCTTGACAGAAATAAATGGTTATAACAGACCTCGAAACAATAAATTTCATAGCCTTGGGTTGGTTTCTTATGAATTATTGTCCTCATTGAAAATCTCCTTATATTTCCTTTCAATTCTTTTTCTACAAGAATATGCAAGGACTAATTTGGAAGGAGAGGATGAGATCTGTTGCATGTGTACATGGACATGTACACACTCTCTCTAAAGGTAGTGTAAAATTTGTGATTATTTGTTTAGATTAGTTATGCTTCAAATTCCCAATCAAAAATAGATGGTTTCTTTGCTAGTCACACCAATTTCAAAACACCCACCCCTCTTCTCCCAACATTCCTGACACTGTTGTCTGGCAGCAGCCTCTGATAAGGATTGATGGAGGTAGGAGAAGGCTGAGGGCTCCAAAATGCATAAAAGTCATCATAGGGCAGTTGGTTTGGATCTCTTTCCCTGCCAGTGCTGTGGCCCAGGAGTGACATCGCCTCACACTGCATGTGCAGAGTCCCACCAAGCGACAGGCTGAAAACTCAGATCTTGCTGCCAGCCTTCTGGACTCCTGAGAACACAGGAGCATGAGGTGCACGTACCAGGTGATAGGATGGAGCGCGCATCCGTGGGTTGGGGTTGCGTGAATATTGGACTGGAACAGGCAGGGTGCTACTCCGAAGTACTGCCTTCATCAAGTCTGGGCTTCTAAATCCTCTGTGGGAGTGGGGTGGCACTGCACAGTCTGAAGTAGACTCACAGGGTTAAGGACAGCTGGCATCCTGTCTATTAAGTCATTTAATCCTTCTTCTGGGCTAAATACAACCCTCCTGTGTTGAATCATCACCTTTCTGGTAGTGTCTGTGAGCCTAAGGGAAGACATTTCTAAGATTCTTTAAGAGAGCACATTTTTTTAAATTCGTTTTCTGTAAGGAGTGCAGAGAAAGAGTAGAAACACTTGAAATTTTTCCCCACTTTGGTGTCATGAAGAGGAGACAGGAAGGAGGGATAATGCTGGTGCCAATGGAATATGAAGCCCCTATCATTGTACTTGAGGACCAAGCCAATGAAAATCTCAGTTATACAAAATGCTTTATATCTGATCTTTCACTGTAAATGTCATATAAAGAAAGGATCTCTCTGATATTTCAAGGAGCAGCAAAGTCTGTGATGACATGCTGGTATCAAGATTTGCATATTTATTATAGATAAGCTGTCAAAATGTATGTTGTCAATTTCACCTTATACTCAGAATTTAATGATGCACATAAAGGACAGAAAATCTTTAATATTAATATTAATATGATTTTAGATTATAAGACTTCATTGTGGATATCAATCACCTAACCCTTAAGGACATGCCACTCAAGTTGATAGAGTTTATAGAAAATTAATGTGATCCATTCTGTATGATCTATTGCAGGGTGGGGGGCTCAGGGGGTGGTAAGAGGGGTAGGCGGGGGGGTGGCCATTCTGAGTTTGCATTACTTTCTTGGGTATGTTCAGCCCTTTGAGTAGATTAACTCTGCCTGACCTGGGACTCGATTGCTGTCTTTCTTTTTGAGTGCTGTTGAGGAGCTGTGCAACCTGTAACCTGAGGGAGAGTTTGCAGCTCTGCTGATGGCCCCGTGTTGGGTCAGTGCCTGCATAAGGAGGTTGTATTTCATCAGCAAGAGGTGCTCTTGGAGAAATATTTCACTTCCACTCTCTACTTAATAGCTTTAAAGGGGATGGGTATTACAGCTTCCAAGAATCTAAAGGGGAAGGGAACACAGGAAAGGAGTCGAGAAGGTAAGCTACTCCTATGATTGATGTCCCTGGATGGGAGCTATAAGAAGAGTGTTGAGGTTGACAGGTTTCTTAAACTTGATTGTACCAATATTCCGGTAAAATCACCCTGATATTTAGAGAATGGCTTTGAAAAACAGTTACAAGCCTTGGTTGAGGTTATTTTTGGTATCTTCTTTCTCCTGCTAGAAAAGATTCATTCATTTAAGGCAATACTAAATCAACATTTTTGCCCCTTCATTTCATGGGCAGTAGCTTGCAGATAGAATTCAGAGAGGAATTTGGAGGTTTTGATCTTTTACCGCAGTATCTGCTGCCGTGGTTCGTTACCTACTGAGCTCCAGTCGCACTCACATGCAGGACCCTTAAGAGAAGACAAAACTTGGACCAGGCTGCAACAACTAAACCTGTTTTCCTTCGAGGATCAGGGACTGAACAAGACCATTGCCAGCTCTCCCTAACAACTCTTGTATGACAAGATGAAATATTTTTTGGGTGAACAGAATTAGGATCAAGCTCAGTCACAGGTGGGGAAAAATCTAAATACCATAACAATGGTGATCCTCCTTGTGTGCAGCTCTGCTGTCCTGTCCTTCCTTTGCAAGCCTTGTGTTGCTGGTTCAGGGCTTTCATCACAAGTACACACAACACATGGGTGTAGCCTTATTTTAAATTGCTAGTGATGCTGTAGCATGTCTAATTATCTCCCCAACCTTCATCTCCCTTGACATTGGTTCCCAGGGAGGAGAGTGTTAAGATTGCTGATGAAACCATGCCTTCAGCTTGCTGTGGTGTTTCTGGGTCAATTTTTCTATGGGCCAAGAAGAAGTCATCCAACTTTAGAAATCACCTGTTTTGTTTCAGTCCTGTTTTGAATTAAGTAGCTGACTTTAGGAAGCAAAACTCACCTTTTGTGTTATCTCCTAAGCTGTGAGTTCTGAGGGACACTTAAATTTGTGGGGAGCACCTGGGCTCTGACACCGTGGTGGGATGGGGGAGAAGGAACTGGAAACCACCTTGCTAATAATATTCCCACCAACAGAGAATCATAATGTGAAAGTTCAAGCATGAAATGAAGCCAACATGAACCTGTTTCCTTTATCCACTTCATAATACCTGCAGAAAACAGGTAGGGGAGCTCTTATATTTGGCATGTGAAAGTACCACGGAGCACTGGCAACACGGACTGGATCAATGTAGTTAGTCACTGCTGGGGTTTATACACATACATGCTCCTCTTATCTCTGAAAAGGACAGTATGCACAGGCTCAATAAATTAAAAAAAAAAAAAAAAAAAGGCATGTGGGAATGAGAAGGGGGACAAAAAAAGCCTGAAATATCTGTAGCAGCTTTAAAAACACTTTCTTTCATCATGGTTTTTAATGCAGCTGAGCTCCTACAGATCTTGTGTTAGCAACTTGGTTTCTGTCCCATATTCGGGTGGGGAAGGAGAGATTACATTGCATCTTGATTGTATAAATTAATGGGTGAACACCCTGCACATGTTTTCTTATCTTAAATAGTACCAAAGATTCACTAGTACAACTTTCTCTGCATGCTGGCAAAATGCTGAATTGGGAGATCTTTCTCAACATGTTTATGCCTCTAGAGCAACTGTGAAAATGATAAATTCCAAAATCTGTCCTATTTTGACTGCTTTTTATCTCTTTTTTTTTTTTTCTTCTTCTTCTTCTTCTTTTTCCCCCCTGCCCCCCTCCCCAACTCTCTTCTTCTGCTTGCATATTTAGGACACTTACTCATCTGTGCAACTGTCTCATCTATTTCCTGTAGGCCTCCTGCGTAGTAGTATAAGCAATGAAATAACCTAATCAGCTGAACACGTGTGCTCTTTCTTGCCTTGTGCATTTTCTCCTGGTTGTATCTGTTTATCTCCGTGTCTCCAATATCTGCTTTTATCTATTAGTATGTCTTCTTTCCCATGTTTTATCCATTAATACCTCTTGTTCAGCTGAGGATAAACTCAGTAATAATTGCACTATAAAATGAAGAGTACACTACATGTCTCATATTGCTCAGGGGTCTGTTAATTGGAATTTATAAAGTTCAATAAACAGTAATCCAATAAGACCTTAAACTCTTATTCATTTATCTTAGAGGTAATATCCAGGCTGCCAGCAGCAAGCTGGAAGTGGCTGAGCCACAAGCCTTGGTCACAGGTGCAGAATGGATTTGTCTTTTTACGTCTCTGTAGCAGGTACCTGCAACTGTGAGTGTCCCAGCATGTGTGTCACTCCCAACAGTGGGAGATGTTTTCCCCTGTATGGGAGACTTTGGAGGAATGTGACAATAATCAACTCATGCAAAGCAGAAAGTAATATATTTTTCCCTTATGTCATGGCCTGTCTAGCAGATCCAGCTAGAGGTACTCTGTCCTGTGTCTCTGGGTGTTTTTCCTTTTTTTTTCCAGCTGGACACTGCTAATTTAGAGCTAATTTAAAACACTGCTCCCCCCCACACCCCTTTGAATTCTGCCTTTTGAACTTTAGCCCTGTACCAGAGGTGAGAGCAGAGGTGCTCTGCTCTCCTCCTTTCCTCTGGCCTAAAGCACTGCTTATGAATCACACTGGACACCACAGGCTCATTTTCAACACAGCCTATGTTTTAATGGAGGGCGAGAGCATGAAGCAGCTCTGTGATAATTTCCAGTGCAGTGCAGAGAGGTCTGTGTGTACAAGTACTACGTTTTCTGCAGTCCACTGCAGTGGCAACCAGCAGTGGAGTCCAGAAGACATAGATCAGGTCCTGCCCCTACAGCAGTCTGGGAAAGCAATGCAGGTATGGGTGAGACAGGGTCATGTTTTGAGGTCTCTTGTTGACTAGCATAGGGCCGATTGAATAGCCCTGCATTTGGCTATGCAACCTATTAAGTGTTCTGTAATGCAATCTCTGCAGATGTTGTACCAAATATATCTCAGTGATAATGCAACTTAAATAGCAATGTATTGACTGGACAGACTAAACAGATAACATGATACCTGATTACTGGATCAGTTTGGGAGTAAAAAGCAGTAGAACCTGAAAGTGATTTACATGCCTTTTGACGCATGCTACAACTGTGTGTATGCACCTAGCTTAAAAAAAAAAGATGTAAAAAATTTGTCAAACAATAGACTTTCTGTCTATTTTCAGTCTTCTTTTTTAACCCTATAATAAATTTGGGGCTTTAAACTGAGTTTGATAAAGCTAAATATATTGCTTAGAAACCATCTTTGAAAATAGCATTTCAGTATCTCAGTTTCCCAGGAAGCCCCACAGAAACCTCTCTAGCATGCAGCAGTGGTTTTGCTCCTGTTAAGGAGTTGCTGTAGATCTGAGAGGAGATGTCTGGACTGCATCCCAGTCCCTGGACTGGGGATTACACAGCTGAGCTGAGGGTCTCACTGTTTTCTAACTCTTTGCACCTTGAAGCAAGACACCCTGTCAGCCCCTCACAAGCAAAACATGATGAATGCTGTTGGCTTGTCTTATCAGAAGTGCCCATAGTGCTTCTGCATTTTACTTGGATGCTCAAAAAGTAGTTTGATCTTGGCTCTGTGGCCTTTTTACCTCTGCTCCCAGAGGCTGGAGTGTCCCTGGAGGTTTTTTACTTATACCTACTCATATCCTGCCATCTGATATGAGCACCCTGCTAAGATTTTGAAGCAATGATATTATGGCAGTAGTTTCTACATCATTGCCTATGCACTGGTTTCTACATCACTGCCTATCTTTGCAGCATGATGTAGTTGGAAGAAGTTTCCTATCTCAAAGTGACTAGGCAAACGTTCAGATAACTCCACTTGAGTGTTTTGCTTTTTTTTTTAATCTAAGGTTGCTGCTTTGGAGTCAGCATATCTTTGAGATGCGGATAGCAGAGGTTAAGAGAGTATACTAGGAAGAGAGCATACATATTTGTCCTGTTCTTGTGCTTTTTCACTTAATAGCCATTACTGACCACTGCCAGAGACGGGGTACTGGGATAAATAGGAATTGGGCCCGACCCAGCAGGCTGTGGTTACAAACAGCCCTCCTGAGACCCTTCTCTCAGCATTCACTGGCTGCATAAATAACTTTGAACCATAACAGTCTGTTCTGAGAGCCTAAGCCATGTATCTAAAGTGAAGTAGAAGGAATCTCTGTCTCCGGGTCTACTCTTGTTGAGTAAAAACTAAAAACATAATTGTGAATGACAAATGCTCTCCAAACCCCAGAAGTGATGTTGGGCAAGGCAGTATATTTGCTTTGCCCCCTTTCGGTGATGCAAAACTGTTTACTGAAGAAAACTGAATGACTATAAACCCTTAGTTCATCGGTGGGGCAACTGCAACAATATATTTGATCCTTTCATACTTCACTGTTGTAACAGCTTAATATTAGGGTTTAGAACAACATATGTCCCTGTTTTGAGAGTATTCACTTTTTTTAGAACTGTAGAAAAAAACACAAGCTCTGTAGTAAGGGGAGTAAAAGGACCTCAATTTTAACAGCTTTAGTACAAAAATAGACAAAAATCCTACCCTTGATTCAAAGCTTCAAAGGTGTAAAGTGAAGGCTCGTTATGACCTGTTCTGTCAAATGAAGTACAATGGTTGTTCAGAGGTAATACCCTCATATATTATCATGCTTAAAAACAGGCAATGTCATAAACTTTTTGAAGCACCTAACATACTACAGAAGCTGTGCAGGCTGGTAAAGTCACTAGTTAACATCTCTAAATCACATAAAGCTGGAAGTGCCGTATTCTTTCCTGATGTGTTCAAGGTGACCTGCCATTCTCACTATAAACTAGACTTTTAATTTATTTTTTATTTAAGAAGGGAAATGCATCCACTCTGGGGTAGTGGGTAACAGCTTTTAAACCGTGCTGGGGCACTGTTCCTTAGGTAGTAGCTAAGGACATGTGGCCTCACCACAATAAAGAGCTGAAGACTTTGGTGGTGACCATGATCCCAATATTGACATATTTCTCAGTAATAGAGGTGGGTGCCTTTGTTTCCTCATTCATTCATAACCATGATGCATTTGTTTAGCCTAAACCAAGGCAAGCCCATGGTGCCTTCCTACAGTCTGTACAGGAGCAGCAACAGAATGTTACTTTTTTGAGGGCGGCAATAGGATTTGTAAAGACAGTGAAAGTGCTGGCCCCCAGTGGGTTCCAAATCTTTTCTCAAAGGAGGGAAGAGACGTTCAAATCTCTGTAGCTTATTTTTAAATATGTTCTGAAAGTTAGACTTGCAGTGCTCTATATAGGAACCAAAGCATGCAGCCTGGCTTTCAGAGATACCAAACACACAGAAGATCCCACCAAAAATCAGTGGTGGCGTCTTTGTGCTCAGAAGCTCTCAAATAATACCTTCAGAGAGAGTGCTAATGTTTCCTCCCATAATACGTTATGGCAAGATATACCTAGACCAGGATCATATGGAGCTCAGTGTTTTGAACAGGAGCTTCTGTCTTGTTTGATTTACTCTCACCATGCTGTGGCTTGCACCAATCCATCCCTCAAACCCTCCTCCCTCTCTAAATCGCAGTACTGCTTCACTGACCATGTCAAAGGTTCACTTTGCTCCTGCAGAAGTCTTTTCCAGCCTGGTTAATGTCACTTAATGTTTGGCTGCAGTGTTTGTTTTGAATCAGATTAATTAGGTTTCCCATGACTGGTGTGTTAAGAGCTTCTTGATTCATGTGTTCTGAATATTGCCTCTGGACATGTTTTGTGGACAGTCTTTAGAAATGTTTGTGCTGTGGTGATGTTTGTTGCTAATTGCTGTGGTTTGTTGAGACATGGAACAGTTGACTGATATCACTGTTAGCAAGGGCAGGCAGAAAAATAGATTTTATTCTGAGGTCAGAAAAAAGTAGAAAACAAATTCGTTGCAAGTTCTAATGAAATTGTCTCTGTGTAGTAAATAATCACTTTGAAAAGCATCTAAACAAAAGAAACATTTTGAAACTCAAACAAAAGTCTGTTATGTTTTGGAAATAATAAACAAACTTACCAAAGAAGCGCATCTGTTCCCTGCAGCTATGTTAATGGTGAAAGGTGCCTTTAAGCACCTGCTAAAACAGGGGTGTCCAGTACTTAACACTGTTTTTGTTTTCCAAGCTCCCTCCCAAAAATGAATTGTCAGCAAGTTTAAGTACAACAGCCTTTCTAAAAACTCCAGTGACTCCTAATGACTTCTAAAACTGCGTAGCTAAAGATGCAGATAGTGGCTGCCATCTCTCCTAAACTGAAACGAACCTGCAAGAAGTTGCCTATTGCCTCTCCTTCTAGGAATGCCTTCCCTTAAAGATCCTGAGTGGTTTTAGTAGCAACTTTGCCTTATACTGATCAGATTGTCAAAAATGTGTCCAAAGCTGAGGTTTATCTCCAAAAATACATTCATCAGTGAGAGGAATCTGGTTCTCTGGTAGGTTTTCTCTCCATGGATCAGTAATCTCCTTAATATCTAAAAGCCAGTGGCTTCTGACTGAAGGTTTGGGATATAATCTTGATTATAGGAAGACAGTATGGTGGGAAAAGTGTTGTTTATGGAGCACTGGGATAAAGAGTGAGGCTGTCTTCCAAATACCAAGGAAAACAAACCTATTATATTCCAGCTGCTGGTAGTCACAGAGAATATGTTCATAATATAACAGATACAGACATGGATTTGGATACCCAAAGAGTCCAGAATTTCAATTTAGCAGATTGCTACACATTAGTATCTTTTTAATTTTGGTCATATTGTTGTCTTCTTGATGTATGTAAATTTGATAGTGTGCATCTTTCACACTCTCTGCTTGCCCATGGCTTCTGCCAGGGTGGTCAGGGTGACAGACTGACATGATGCTCTAGGATAGATGCTATTGTGGAATTAGTACTTTTCTAACCTGTCAGCAATTCTTGGAGTTCCTGGTCTTGGCATCTTGACTAAGTTCTGTCTTTTTTACTGTAAAAATATTAACTTTGTTCAGAGATGTGTGCCTACACCATCCATTGTCTGGAGACTGTTTTGTCAGAACTGCGTTGTTTGAGGGCTGCTCAATTTTGAGCAAGCCTGAATAGTTTTATAGGTGTCCCTTCTCACAATATGAAAGAGGTTTTTCTCCTCCCTTTGGTTGGAAGAACACAAAATGTTTGATGTTTCGGCACCTTCATACCAGATACAGAGAAAGAGAAGGAATCATGGAATAACGGAATATTTTGAGTTGGGAGGAACATTTAAAGTTCATCTATTCTAGTAGCTCTGCAATGAGTAGGGACTTCTTCAACTGGATCAGTTTGCTCAGAGACCTGTCCAGCCCCATCTTGTATGTTTGCAGGGAGGAGGGACCCTCCACCTCTTTAAAAAACATTTTAAAAAACTTTTTCCTTGTGCCTCATCTAAATCTTCCTTTGTTTACTTTGAAACCATGACCCCTTGCCCTACTGCAATAGACCCTACTAAGCAGTTTATCCCCATCTTTCTTATAGGCCCCCTTCAAGTACTGAAAGACCATAATAAAGTTTGGAAAGCCATAATCCTGCCCTTTCCTTGAATATATTTTTTTTACATACTCCAAAATTTAGGCTAGCTTGAAAATTTACCATAACTGCTCTTCCTCCTCCTTTTGTACGTTCCCTATGTACGCTACCATCAGGTACATATGTTCACTGCTCAGATAAGGGCTGTTACACTGGAACCTAGTGCTTTGTGATTTTTTTTCCTCTGGAAGAAATTCCAATGGCAGGATCTGCAAATGTGCTGGGAATGTAGGGCCAGCCCCCTTTCCCTTGCCTTTGCTGCACACCTGCATAAAACTTACCCTACCAGAACCCAGATAATCTGCAACTCAAATATCTTCTGTAGATCTGAAACAAATTGTGCTGGCTGTTTGCCATGCAGTGAAATCACACAGTTTTTCTTTACACTCTCAGAAGCCTTAATTAGTGAATAAGGCAGCTGTATGCTCTCAAAAATACATCTATCAGTACAAACTGCTGCCTGATGGTCCAAAATAAAACATGCCAACATTTCTTTCATGCTTTCTCTTCTCTTAGAGCTCATGGGCAGGTAATTGGGGAGACAGGGACCACTGATGATTTTGTTACCTTTGTTATTTATGTTCATCCCCAATTAAGAAGAAGAGACAAAATGCATCTTTAAATTGTCTGATTAAGATTATCTATGTATGGAATTACATTCCTTTCTGTCTCATCTAGGTGTTCAACTGGTACCTTGTAACTCCTGATTTTGTGGGCCCTGGATGCTCAGAGGAAAAGTTCTCTGTTCTTCCCCCATTAGTTCCACATTGCTGTTTGTCAGCATAGAGAAAAAAGAATGCTTGTCTTGACATATCTTAAAGAGAGAAAGGCTCTTACCTGTCTTAGGGAATGACCAGAATGTACTGGTTTTCTAAAAAGGGACAAGAATTTTATTAAAAAAATTATCTTCAAATGGCTCTAAGTATTTTTGTTGAATAAATTGGCCCTGGGGACATGCATAGGTGAAGTTTCTTTGCCTGCAACTTTTGCTGGAATTTCTTCATTTTTACAGAAAACTTAGAAATGAGGTGGTAGAGATTTTTTTTACTAGCATGGCAGGTAAATAGTTCCCATCACCCAGTTCCAAAGTATTTCTAATAGAAGATTTCCACCAGCTTTGAACTGGAGCTGCTGAAGCATCACTGGGGTTCTATGCTCTTGAGTTCCCAGTGGGGAAGTGAAATTAAATCCTTGTTTTACAGAGGGGAGAGGAAAACCCACCTGCCACCTAGAAAGATTTTGTTGAAGAGGGAACTGAAGCCACACTTTTCACATCAGCAGGCGGCTGGCGTTGATGTCACAAATGATTGGCACAACTTCAAGGAGGAAGTGGGTTAGTTTAGGGTGGTGTCAAGGGAATGCAAACCCACATTCATTCCTCTCATCTCCCTGAGCCAGGAAACTGCTTAATGATGCAAACTTGCAGAAAGTCACAGAAAACCCAAGAGAAAGGTATGGAAATGATACAACTGTTTCAAAATTTTATATAAAGAACAGGAAGGGTGGTGAGACACCAGTCCCATTGCATTTTGTCTTGTTTGTACTGTTTTCCATAGCGGTGGTTGAAACATACTGCTTGAGAGGCAGAGGGAGAAAACTCTTTTTTCTGAATCAGGGGTTCATGTGTGGGGGAACAATGGAGTCTGATCTTTCTGCCTGTCTACATCTAACATGTACTTGTCCACTGCCTTTCTTTCTCCCACTTGAACTCTCAGAAGATCCAAGTACCTCTGCTTCACTTCTCATCCAGATCACTTCTGAACCTTCTTCAACAAAATTCTAGTACAAGTCTTGGTCTCCTGTGTCTGTCTCAATACCAGATTCAAGTGTGAGTCAGAGATCCTTCTGGACAATCTCTGGGTCTTCTGCAGAAGACTCAAGGATCAACATATGAGTCTCACTAGCCTCAGCTGGTGGAATGTCTCTTAGCTAGCTTAGACCTCAGGTTTTCTGCTCCTTTGGGAGATTTGTAGTTGGAAAAATTTTGCTGAAAAAGGGCTAGTAAAAAAAGAAAGATCAGCTTTTTTAATTTCTTAACCAGTATTAAGTGTGTACCCCTAGCAACTTCTGACTCACAGTTGCAGATCCTGGGAAATCTAACATTTTTTGCAGTACAGTGCAGATAGAAAGATATCAAGTGACTTCAGGTGAACAAAACATATCAAACGAGACTAGATTTAGACTTAATTTCCCCTCCCTCACCCCCTTAATTTTTCATATTTCTGCTTTTTGGACTGTATTGTGAGGTTTTAGTTGTGGTTATGATAGGAACAAAGAGCTTTGGTAGTCAACAGGACTCATAAATAGAGGACACTGCTACTTGTAAAGCTTTTACCATTGAATTAAATAGTGAAACAAATTCTTCACATCCGAACTTCCCAAAAAAGACAATATTTAACTTTTACATTAAAGAACACAATTTCTCATAAAATCATCGTCCAAGCTGAATTTTATCCTTCAGCAAACAGTTGGAAGGCAAACAAGAAAAAGTTGCTTCCCAAAAAAAATGAAAGTGTCTCTCAGCAGACCGGTAACATCTCCCTGATGATATGTTCTTATTCAGAGGTCTTCAGTGGTGCTGGGAGGAGATATGCAAGTAGACTTTTCAGACTTCTCTTTTGCCTGCACATTTGACCCTCCTCGTGCCTGAAAAAGAGGTAATATATAAAATCAGGGTTATTCATTATGGCAGTAATACCATTAACTGCTGCCTAATAGCCTGCAGGAAATGAGTGGGAGTATGTCTCTTACTATTTATGGTGAGCAGAGGGACACCATGAAGAAGCCTTTGACAGCTCCAGTGGTTTCTGCGGTTCGTGTTGTCCATAGTGTGTTTATCTGACCTCAAAATGCACTTTGGCTGGGGCAAGAGATGAAGGTAATGTGTTGCCTTCTGCAAAGGAGGGATTGTGGGAGGGAGCAGCTGGACAGGGAGCTGACCCTGAGGAAGGTGGATTTCTTACACAGCTTTGTTACCCCTCTCCTGGTTAAGTTGGGCCAAGTCACTTCATATTTCTCCAACTATCTGTCTTCTCATTAGCAAATGGAATAAAGATGCTGACCTTATGTGCTTTGAGACCTACTCAGGTAAGATAATTTCTAAGACCATGGTGGGATTAACATGGTAGGTTGAGAGCTTTACCCTTTTCTGGGTAAATAGGATGCAGTTCTCTCAGGCTGTCAATCCAGTAGCTGTCACTTGTCAGAAGCACTAAATTCAGATGCAAAATGTATAATTACAGACAAAGTTAAATGTACCAAGGTCAAAAGAAGGGGGTGGTGGGAAAACGAGATAAGTTGTTTAGGTGGAGAGGGAAGGTATGAGTGTGGGGGGAAGTGTTTGCTGAACTTCATAGACCACATCTTCTGAAGGATGGAATCGCATTGCGTGAAGGTTCCAACTGCTAGTTTCTAGCAAAAAAGCATTAGCTGCAGGAGAAGCAAAACCATACATCATGGAGCAGCACTTTCTGCAAATTTTTTTTGAGGCACACATTTGTAAACACATCTAAAATTAGAGTTCAGCATCAGAACAATGAGTACTAGCTCTTCATATTCTTTGCTCTCAAATTTTGATGTTTTTTTCCCCTCTCCAGATCATAATATAAGTAGTGCATGTGTATATAATTTATTTATATTTTTAAAAGGAACTTTCTATCTTTCCATCTGTTCCAATTAGACTGAATGGAACAGCTTTTGTAAGTAAATGGAGAGAGGGGGAGGAAGAGAAGGGAGTAAAAAGAACAAAAAGGCTTAAAACACAAACCTTGAATGGAAGAAGATAAAACATTTGTTGCTTAGCACCAAGATGAAAAATATCTTAAAACATCAGGAAGCAAAATTCTTATTCCTCCCCCTCCATCTTCCTTTCTCCCTTAAAGAACTTCCAGCCACTTGCAAGGAATATGGATTGAGAGACTTGAGGACACAGGGTCACATAGGACCTGGACATAGCATTGCTCCTGTGGCAGATGGCATTTCCTAAACAGAGAATGTCTTTAGAGTCAGAACAGACCCTACATCACCTCTGCAGGTTTTGAATGAGTTTATACAATCCAAGGAGAGGGAAGAGCTTGGTCATCTTGGACAACAAGATCTCCAGAATCCCCTCCCAGCATCAGCAATTCTATCAGTCAAGATGGTCATCAACGTGCATACTGTTACGATACAGTTTAAACCCATAAAAAGCAAAGCAAGCTACGTCTCTGTGAGTAAACCGGAAGGAACTTAGAAGGTTCAAAATATTCCCAGAAACAAGATTTAAACCAAATTAGGTTAGATGTTGATGCCACAAAATTGATGTATTTTATTTAATAGTAAAAGAGGCAAAGAGAAGGAAAGAGAAAAGAAGAAAGAAAGAAAGAGAAGGAAGAAAGAAAGGACAAAAGGAAAGAGAAGGAAGGAAGGAAGGAAGGAATTCAGAAGGAAGGAATTCGGAAGGAAGGAATTCGGAAGGAATTCGGAAGGAATTCAGAAGGAAGGAAGGAAGGAAGGAAAAGAAAGAAAGAAGAAGTGTGCATGGGGGGTGTGGGGACAGGGAGAGGTGACGGGGTTAGGTGGAAGCAGATCACCCATCTGAGGGTCCCGACAACGTCTTGTTGCTCCCCTTCATCTGGTCTGCTGGTGGTGAGGGTCCCCTGTCACCGCCATGACCACCACCACATACCACGCCACTCCACCACGCACCACCACGCGCCACCACACCACACACCGAAGAGTGCAGAATCCCGTGGATTAATAGACACTTTGGGCCAGGTGGGAACGCCCACGTGCCTCCCCTTGCAGGGGCTTGCTTGACACTGTCCCTTGCAACTCTCAGGGTCTGCTGCCTCATCTCTGATGAAGGGTCTGGGGACCCCTTTTGGGGGCCCCTGTGATGGGCCATGTCACCCCTTCTGCTGTGGATAAGCTTCCCTCTCCTGGTGAGGACCCCTCAGCTGGGCTCCTCTGCACAGTGGAGGATGGGCAGTCACTGCGCCTCTGACCAGAGGCTTTTCCAAGATACCCAAAGACTCTCTTCCCTCCCGCCCTTTGGTTTGAGGGTCTGTGTGAGCCTGGCAGCTGATAGTCCTGGGGCTGTGGTCCTCATCTTGGAGGTGTCAAGCCTGTGCTTTGTGAATGTCTCCAGTCCTGAGCTGTTACTTTATCTTACCTTCATCAGCAAGCTGTGTAAGGCCTCGATCAGGGCCCCATCCAGGGTGCAGTCGTCTTCTCTACAGCTTTTGTAATACAGTTTTAAAAGTCCTTCAAGAAAATGTTTAAGTCATAGACTATAATATTTCAGTCTCTGACTCACAATTTCTTGGTTTTGAGAGGGTGTAGTTTTGATTTCTGTCCTGGTGACTTGGCCTGTGGAAATTCTCTGCCAGAAACTCTAATGTCATGGTAAAGCATTTAAAACTCAGTTAGTCCGGTTGGCTTGTTAAGCAATGATGAGAACAGGACAAAAGTACTCTGAAAGAATGTTTTGCTACCTTTTTCTTCTGTTTGGTTTTGGGTTTTTTGTAGTTTTTGTATGTTTGTTTGGATGGTTGGTTTGGTTTTTGTTTGGTTTTTTTTTTCTCTGAATTGAATGCTTTTCAGTTCTTCTGATTAAAAACTTGTAATTTGTCGCCAGGCTTTTTGGCTGCTTTGTACCTCCACTTCTGGATGAACTGAGGTTCCTAGAGCTGGTAGAATCTTCTCTGAATTTGTCTTTCTTCAACATTTGTGTGAGGGTCTCAGCAGAAAGCTGAGATATGAGCAAGGGTGGAAGCTGTTTCTCTCCTGGGACCCGGCACTTGGAAGGTCCATCCATGTTAGATCCTTCCCTCAACCAAGTGGGAAACCCAACCAGGCTGCCTAAGCCCTTTCTGCTCCAGAAGAGTGAACAGGCCTCCTTTAATGGCTGGAAGTCGTATGGAGAAGGGAACCCATGCGGTTTTCAGGTTCATAACCCCCTCCTTCCTCTTCCTTCTCTTCCCATGTCAGTGTTTTGTTGCCATGGAGACAGTGATTACTCCAGGAGATTTCTAGACTCTACTGAAGCTCCCATCAGTCTCACCTCCCACCTGGGGAGCTTCTGACATTGAGTTAAAGGTCAAGTCCTCATGTAAATGTTTTCCTTTCCAAAATGAAATATTTTACCTATTTTGGGTGACTGTGGCAGCAGCACAGAAAACAGTTTGTCAAATCACTTACAAAGCCAGAGCTGGGACACTTAAATTCTATTCCCATCAGGTACATGGGAGTATGGGTGGAAATCAACAGCCTCATAATTCATATTTTAGTCCAAGTTGAATGCTTGATTTTTCCTTGCCTAATATTGCACATGTGCTTTGCCATTCCCTTCCATCCCCCTCCTTCCAGCTTTTCTGAGCTTCTTGTTCTCATTAATTTGTTGTTTGCTCTCCTGCCTACACGTAAAAGCTGGGATGAAATCATTTTTATTGACGTTAGTCATAAGCTGACACAGTCCTAGAAAGGATCCCCTGGGTCACTGAGTCTGCCCCCCTGCTATTGCAGCAGGCAACCACATAATTTAATTCCTTTCATAAACTACCTGTTAAAGGCCAGAATAATCCCTTTTTAAGTGACTGTGAGGGAGGTCGGGGAGGGAAAAAAACCCTCATCCCCTGATGTTTCTTGCATAGAGGGCAAAGAAATGGAGACGTGTTGTTAGAGCACTTAGAATAAGAAGCAGGAAGATGTGGCTCTCTTGGTTTCTTTTCCCCAATTAACCTATGCAGTCATCTGCTTGGAGGTGTTACCCATGTGTGTCAGACCAGACAGGACCAGTGAAACGATGGTGCTGATACACTAGTCCTCTCTGAAGAGAAGGACAGTGTAGCAGTTTCAGATGCTGCACTGAGATTCATGTGACTGAATTCTGCTTCTGTCTTTGTCCTGGAGTCTTCCTAAGCAACCCCAGACAAACAATTTCCTTTACAAGGTCTTCACTGTCGGTCCATCCATGCTGCAGATCACTTGCAGCTTTCCAGAGAGGCCAAGGCAGGAAGAAGAGTGTTTGTGATGGCTCCTCCAGAAGGAGTAGCTCTGCTGTGCAGTCCTCCATCCAAGCTGTGCCTGTGCTCTGCGCTGCTGGCACAAGTGACACGGAGGTCAACTGTGCTCTTGTCAGAGGCAGACTGGAAAGCAGCAAGTGTAATTTATGGAGGTTTGGCATGCAGTTAAGTGTAAAGTGATGGAAAGTGTGGTGGATCACTGCACTGGTGCACTTGACTTGTGCATCAGGCACATATCTATGCAAGTTCACGTTCAGTTCAAAGACAGTCCCAAAAGCATAAAAAATGGCAGCACTCCCAGCTACAGCATTGTCAGTGTCAGAGGATGCCATGGGGTTTTGCTCTTGATACCTTTCTGAGCTTCTCAGCAAAGCACACAACTGTAATTAGTTGACAAGCTGGCTGTGAGGAAACTCTGGGCTTTTATAATATCCTTGTGTTTCACTGACACCTTTGATCCTGAAGTGCTTTGCAAAACTCTGCATGCATACAGAGGAGACCTTTAGCTTTGGCACAGACAATCAGCCACTGCTGGGGTGATTTGCAGCAGGTGGGTAAACAAACAGCAGCTGCAGCTGCAGTGGGTGCTGGAGAAAGAAGGAGTAATGCACTGAAGTGGTTGAGGAGTTTTGGGTAGGCAACTTGGGTGAGGTTGAGAACAGGCCTCAGTGAATGCCATTAGCTCAAAAAAAAAAACTGAAGGAGCTTTCAAAGTATGTTAGTGCATTGTTTCTAAACCAATGTGTTGAGCTAGGAAGCTTGCAATGGGGGAAATTAATTCTGGAGGATCAAGTGTACTTGGCAATTTTCTTTGAGAGAGGGACTCAAAGAATGGAGGGCTTTTTTTAACAGCTAAAACTCAGGATACAGGCTAAGCTCAGCCAGTGAAGTTGAGCTGATGGAGAAAACAACATCCTGCAAGCAGATCAAAGCTGGACTGTATAGACAGCAACTTTAGCATTGGTTGAGTATAAAATGTACAGGACTGGACCCCCAAAAGGATATCTGTTTAAGTAGACTGGTTTTTACAGTGAGACAAGTGCCAGATTTGCTGTCTCTTTTAGCTTCCTCATTGTGGGACTGTTTGCCCTGGAACACAGGGACTTTCAGAATGGTTGTGAGCAGGTCATACCCCTGTCCGCATCTGCAAAGCCACACGTTGTATCTATATGTTCTGCTCACAAGCAGATGGTGCAATACAGTGTGAAAGAGAATGCAAATGTCTGTCTTAAAGTGATAATGTGGTCTGGCCTACTGGTAACCTTCTATTAAGTTTTGTTGCCTAAGGTCAGAGCTTGCTAGTCCAGTCAAGTAGGTGTCATGCTTAGCAGTCAGGGACAAATGCTGACCTCGAGCTGTCTGTCTTTCTCCCCGGTTTTTGAAGACCTTTGATCTGTCAAGGTAGGACATGGGTGCACTAACTATTGATTCATATGCCCACAACCTCAACCACTTGTATGATTTTCAATGAGTTTTCCAGTCACCACCGTACCTCGGTTTCCCCATTTAGCAAGTGAAATGCTTCTACCAGCAAGCACAGAGCACCAGCATGCTCTGAGGAAAGGAAGAGGACCTTAGATATGTTTCCACTGACTTGTGTTATTGATGGAGAGTATTCTTTAGTTCAGATGGGGAGGCAGGAAGATGAATTTAACCCCTGGAGTTTTAGCCACAGCATTAGTTAAAAGCCTGAGCAGTGCTGCTGAGGAGTAATGTTGCATCTTGGTGTGTGAATATAACTTAGGGGCAGTGGGCATTGAGGTAGATTGCAACTTGCCCAGATTTAGAGGATGTAATCAGCAGCATTTCCGGCTTGGAGATTGTGGGTTCCCAGAGCTGCACTCTGAAACCTTGGTCTCTCCCAAACCACAGTGTAAAGTCATTGGACTGGACACAATATTAAACTTTCCTGCTTCACAAACCGTGATCTTCTCTGTGGTGTGTAGTCACAGCGCAGCACAGCAGCAGGCTGCTGTGTAGTAAATTCATTGTGTATTGTGCAAGGGACCATTAGTTAGCTTATTATTAATACATGTGTGGGCTTTAATATACTGGTACTGTATCTGTCAGCATCTCTACCAGGCTTGCTTTTGTCCTTTGTGTTTTCCCAAAACAAGCTTATACAATTAGTTTCTTCTTGTTTCCTAAATTATTTTTGCTGTTCCTAATTATTTCACACTCCATATAAAAGAATTATTGGGGTGGGTAATGGGAGGCAAGGGATCACCTCGCCATTGCACTGCAGGCAATGTGACGTTAAGGCAATTTGGATTTGTTTTTGTACTTGTTTATGTTTGGCTGCTTAAGAAATAGGGGGTATTTGGGATCTGACTTTGGAGGTTAGGGTGCGACTTTCCAGTAGAGGAAAAGTGGTCTATCAGGTTGGCCTTTATGCCCAAGTAGAATGTTTGCTGAAATAGACTAAATCATTGTCAATTCATTCAGAGAATAGTGTTCTTGCCTGAACATGTGGAGTTATTGGTTATTTCCCTGATTTCTATTCCTTTATAGACAATCCTTCTTTCTTCCCATCCTTAGATACATTTAAGTAGCATCTCCAAACATCCATAACTATTTACATCATGGGCAGAAGACAGGATTCTGTTGAAGATTGTCTTCTCAGTTTCATGCAGATAGTGGAGAAGAAATGGGTGAGAAGGGTGTGAGTAGAATGAAGTTTACAGCTGGGCAGTTAAAACACATTTACATTTCTGATTGCTGAGAAAGCAGCCAGCTCCTTAAATACTGGTTGACTGAGTGTGTACAGGCCAAATACCACTTATTTCTTAAATATCAATTAAACAGCTATCTCAGTTAGGATTAGAATGTAGACCAGCAATGGAGAGAGCCTGAAGAGATTGTGTACAGAGTGTGCTGCTGACTTGGAGACAGTGCCTCTTCCCTGTCCAGGATAGTGATCCATGTCCCTCACAAAGCATACCTGTGTTTGAAAATTTCAACCAGAACTGGAGTAGCAGCTGCGCTGTCCAAAGCTCTAGGGTAAACAGGGCCTCGAGTACGCTCACTGCCAAGTCATGCTTGGATTGCGGTGGTTAAATGCTCAAACACCATCTGCTTATATACTTTTGCTGCCTTCCACAGAGCAACACCCCTGCTAACGTTTGCTTTCTGGTAGAGATGAAGCATGTTTGCCTGTTCTTCCCAGGTTGAACTAGAGCAAACACATCCATTTATTTTCCAACACAAAGTTCCCTGCTTAAAATTTGAGGGGTTCTTTCCTCAAAGGACCCTTCCCTTCCAGTTATCACATCCTACCTTCCTCCAGCCTAATCTAATGCAGCAAGACCTTTGAAAAAATGTAGTTAAATGGGAGGTGTGTTCTGAACTGGGGCTCATGAAGAGATGGGGATGAAACTAAACAGCAGGAAACACTGTGGGGAATATTATAGAGGTCAGGGAGAACATACTAATCAAATCTGATAAATATGTTTCTCATGGGGAAAAAAAAGCATGGCAGTTTGTTGGTTGGGGATTTTTTGTTCCTGTTGTTGGTTGGTTTTTGTTTATTTGTTGTTGGGGTTTTCTTTGTTTGTTGGCTTGGTTTGGTTTTTTTCTTTTTGTATGGTGAGTGGGGAGGTCTTGAAAATGGGAAGCATCATTTACCTAATTACTTATTCCACAACTGAAGGCTATGGACAACAGTTGTCCATTAGCAGAGAGTGGTCTGGGCTAGGTGGCAGGGCCCTTCCACTGCAAATATCACTAAAATTTTCATATCCTCAATGTGAATGAGTCCTTGCTATGGGGGAAGGGAATGCCACTGGAAAAACAAGGGTGTAAGCAGCCAAAACCTCTCTAAATGGAATATTTGTTAGCTTTCCATGAGACACTAGTGGGTTTTTAGGCTCTTCCAAGCTTTGAACAAATTAAGACTGAGTGTAAAGTGTAGATATATTTATATTTGTTCCATCTCTTTTGGGTAAGTTGAGGATCTAGAGGAAGACTCATCAATTCAATGCATGTTCCATTAGAAACTTCTTGGGATTAGATCAGGTTAATGAAAGGAATAAATAGGGCATTGACATGTTGTTTGGTTTTACAGGACTGTATTGTTTTATGATGTTTTATGAGAAGCACTTATACTACTCTTCAGGAGAGAGATTATTGCACCTTTTATAAAAAGTAAAAGAAAACCCACTTCTCTTTCTTTTTCTCTCTGTTGCTAAGTAGATGCTATGTTTGTTTGTAGTCGTCATTTCCCAGCAGAAATGCTGTGTTCTGGAGCACTGCCTAGAAATGGCTTCAGAGCACAGATTTCACAAGCAAAAGTGGTGGTGCGGTGGGAGGTTCCCACATCTTGAACACCCAAAAAAATCTTGGAGTAAGCAAGTTGTCTTGAAGAGAAGATGAATGAGCACAGTCCCAGATGAGTACACCCAAAGTCCACAAAAGCCAACTTGGGCTTCATTCTGAAATATTGGTCTTGTAACATTTTTTTTAGAATGTTTCTTTAGAAGTCTAATATCTCAACAAACAATTGAAAACATTATTTTGACACCAAACCTCTGGCTGTGCAGAGAACATCTGAGGTTATGTCAGTGTTCAATTTGAATAGGTTAAGCTCAAGCTCTGAAAGTTTATAACGCCTACATTCAGAGCTGGTCCTTTAGTCTTTCAGCATCCTGGTTAAAATGGGACAGTTGATCTTTTGATTTGCTTTAAGGGTTTGGAGATTGTCATGCCAAATCAACAGGGAGTACTTGTTAAGCTGCTTTGTCTCTGACTTCACACTATTCTGTTAGGGTTTTAATCTTTTCTGTAGGATTTTAAACAAAAACAGTAAAAGTGTAAAACTGCATCCTAAGCTCCATCCTCTCTTGCTGCTTTACTCTCCAGCTCAGCTGCTACATCCCAGTTTTCATATAGAGTGACATCATTATTCTAGATAGTGCCAATTCCACTTTTAATATCCTCTCCCTTCCCCTATGATGACAATCCCTAAGCACTTGGTTTAACTTTCTAACTCTTCGAGCACTATGGAGATGCACAGCAGTTACTATCCCCTTGCAGATGGGAGGCAGAGCTAAAGAAACAAAGCAGTGTGCTCAGATCCACACACAGCTTGGGGGATGCACAGACTTGAACAGGGTCCTCTTGTAACCTTGGCTTTGTAGGAGGCTCTAGGTTGTACTTGCAGACCATCACTGGCTTTGTGATATGGACAAATGTCTGTTAGACCAGCGTGATCCACTTATGCATGTAACCTAATGAAGCTTTGAGTACAGACCTTTCCTCAGAGGCATAAGGCCAATGCACTCACCTATGAAGTCTCTTCTCATTCACCTTTAATATTTTGGTGTTAATGGATCATGCTAAAAAGGATTAGGCATTTCAATTTACATTCTGCTGCTTTCTGCATTTAACATTCTAGCTGTAAGTGATGAATTATTGACTATTTAAATGTGACTACAAAGAGTCTGAAAGAGAAGGTCTGCTTTACCATTTGTAATGCTGAATTCATACGGCACAGGTGAAGGTGTTCCTTCCTCTTTTTAGTTACCCATCAGTGGCCTGCCTTCCTGGCTTTCACCTGCTGTCCCGGTAGCCCAGGCTGGTGTACTGTCTGGTGTTTAACAGCCCAAGAAGAGGCCCCAGGGTTAAATATTGTTAAGCATGTGAAATTTAACCTATATTATTGATATTGGGTTCAGACCAAAGTGTCTGCAAAGTGGCTTAAAAGGAAGAGTTCATTATAGAATAAAGCACTTTGGCAGAAGACCAAATCCACATGCCCTTAAAATTGCTCTTGATTCCCCCCTTCATATTTAAATGTACATAATTACAGAATCGGCCACTGTTCAGAAACCAAGATCTGTCCTTTGAAAATAAGTCAGAAGAGATCTAGAAGCAAGGTGGGGTAGCATTACTTAAGACTTGAAGCACAGTCTCCTGAACAGCCGTAGCAATGCAGTGAGGCTGAGGGATCAGTGTTTTTCTGGGCCTGAAATAGTTTTATTATGGCACAGAGTATACCTATGAAAGCAACAGTGAGTGCAGAGGCTTCAGGAAACAGTTTTTACAGACTGCAGTGAGGTTTCAGATTTCCCCATGAGAAATGAAAGATTCATCCTTACCTTGCTCCCTGCAAATCTCCTGCATGTCAACTGTCTCTTGCAAGTCAGCTGTCCTTGGCCACCTCAGAGCTTAGAAGTGAATCATGCAGCTCCAAGGTGGAAACAAGATACTTGTTTCTACCCTTGTATGTTGGATTTCTTTGGGGTGGGAAGGGATTCAAGAGACTTGGCACTGGTTTCTAGGTTATTCATTCCAGGGAAAAGTAGAACTTCTTGATAAATGTCCAGTTCTTACTTGTAGATGATAACGGTGGAGGAACTTGGAAGTCTTCTCTTGTTGTGGATATGCATTGTGTCTAACATGTGATAGATATGATAGTTTTTGTAATTTTGACATGAGTAGTAGGTCTGTGGCAAATTTCTTCAGCTGGAGATGGGTAGAGAAGAGGGACAACCTCTCAAGCAATCAGATTGAGAAAGCTCTAAACTCTTTTCTATCAAGACACTTTAATTTTTTTTCCGTTTCTCAGTTCTACTTCCACAATTGCTCTGTAGGCTCTGCACCATGAAGGACTGTCCATATCTGGAAAGCAGCCCCAAAGGGGAAACCAACAAAACTCCAATTCACATGTGAAAACAGAACTGCTTCTATAAACTAGGCTGTAGAAACCTCCAGATAAAAGTGAGAGACAGGCATGTATTGGTGGTGCAGGCAAGATTTTACCCTTGAATGTATCTAGCCACTTGAAAATAAAACAACTTTCCCAGAGCAGTTAGTCAGAAGAGTACAAAATGGGTAGGTATTTGGTGAACTCTAAACAAACTCAGCCTTGTCTGATCTCTTTTTCACATGTGTGCGTGAGAAACACAAACTCCCGGTTAGAGGAGAAGGTGGAGTCAACACAATCATACCTCATCAGATGGCTCAGTATGACCTAGCAGCTGGCACCGAGCATGGAACTTCTGGCTCCTCTTTCTGTCATAATTATGATCCGAATCTTCCATCAGCTATGGGAAGTTTTTAATTTTTTTTTTAATTATTATTAAAAGGCACTACTTTAGTTCTAAGTATTACTATTTTGGTACAATATTGCATATCCTTGTTTCTCCATGAATTTCTATGCCTGGAGTGTCTTGCATATACATCCACAGGCACACAATATTACATGGTACTGTCAATAATATTTATGCAGATTTGTTCAGGGCCTTTTGTAAAGGAGAACAATACACTTAGAGCTTCTCTCATGTACTTAAAAACCTGATATAGGAAGTTAGAAAAGTGTTGACAGAGTTTTGAAACAACTCTATTCCATCTCTGGCAAGGTTTCTTTTAAGTTAAAGGAATCATCTCCAGTGAAGGCTAATAATGTTTCTTGAAACTCACTGCAATCAGGTGTTCTATACACAACAAAATATAGTGGAGTATTTGAGAAAATGCACTTTTATGTTCAGATTTCATTAACGTTTTAACCTACCATTTTGAAGTGGTGGAGGACCACCTGAAATCAGTGGACATATTGTACTAGTTACTAAACAAAATGAATTCTGAAATATTGGTAAACAGAAGAGACAGTGAAGAACTAGTCAGAGACATTGCTCAAAGTGTAAAGTGATGTGAGAGTACTTATTGAAACAGATAAATAGCAAAAACTGCTCCCATTGCTGCATGTTTGAGTTTAGTCCCAACTGTAACAAGCAGCAGTTAAAAATGAAGGTGAGAATTATCTACATGAATGCACTTTTTTCCAAGAAGAGGAATTGGATCTTCTGGAGGAGGAACATTATTAATTTCAAGAGACATTCTGAAAGAAATTACTCAGTTGTGCAAATTTGCCTTTATTTTCTTATTTTCAGTTTGTTTGTTTGTTTGTTTGTTTTTAATAATATATGTTCTTTTGGTAATCAAGGTCTTACTTAAAGAATTTTTACAGCTGTGAGAAAGGAGAAATGACAGACCTTCAAATCGTTTTGGGCCTTTCAGACTATGAAGTGTGATGTCTTAGCATATGGCTAGAGGAAGAGGGTCTGAATGTGCTCTGGAAAATAATTTTCCACAAGCAATTTCCAACTCTGCAAAAGAATTTCCTGAACAGAGACTGAAAAGACGCTTCTGATTCCACTCAGGGTGTTCTCTTTAATGGAAATGTCTAACTTGCTGCAGTAAACCTTGAAGTCCCCATGAAAAATTCATGGAGGAGAGAAAAAAAGCTGAAGGACTTGCATAGTGCTGCAGGAAGAGGCTGGCACTGAGGCTAGGTGACATGAGAAGTCCTGCGGCTCTGCCAGGTGGTGCCCTGGAAATAGTGAGGAGTCCAACTCCCATCATGCTCATGAGCACCGCTGAGCTGGGAGAGAAGTACTGCAGATGAACCCAACCACACCTTGTAATTTAACTGCCTTCCCTCTCTTTTAGCCTTGCTTTCTGTCTTGGGGAAGTCCAGCCATGAGTAGAACTCTGGCAGTGGATGTGAATAGCTTCTTCTCCCTTTGGAAGGAATATGTACCAAAGTAGTTCCTAGCCTCCAAACACACACAGTCCTTGTGCCTGGGAAAGAAAACTGTCTTGCTTCTCTTCTGGGCAAAATCTCTGTTCTGGATTCAGTTCAGTTCATTCAGTGTGAACTTAGTGAATTGAAATCCGTTCATTCAGTGTGAATCCAATTCAGATGATTTCACTCTTGGTGTAAGTGAATGGAAGACCTTTATAGTATGGAATATGACAGGCAGTCGTTGAATTTGGCCGTCCTTGTCCTTATGAGGAATGACTATAACTTGCTCTTTTCCTGAGAGATGGAGACTTCAAAGCAAACTAATGATGCTTCAAGGCCCACTGGGTAACGGCAGGCAAATGGCAATAAGGCAGTAAAATTGCTGTAGTAGCAATTTGAGCAGTATGACCCTTGTCATAGAGAATTTGCCTACAAAATTAAATCTAAATAAAATAAACATAATTGTCAGAGGTATGGAGTGAGATTTGAAAATAAGTTTAAAATAAGTAAAATATTTGCATTCCATCTTCATTTATAGGCAGTTGTGGGGCCTGTGTTGGGCTTGTTTGGCAACAACATGTTTGGTGTGGACAATGACATCCAGAACAGGAGAAAAGTTTTCTATGTGGCGTTATGGCACATAAGAAGTTAAGAATATCCCAGAGGTCCAGTGATTGACATCATCAAATGCACTTACTGTTCCAAAGCTCTTGTCTGTCTCAGGCCTATTTGGCATCAGAGGCAAAGGTCAGAGAGAAATTAATCTGCTGTAAATGAAACTAAATGGATTTCAGGGTGCTGTTTGTGACAAGAGTAAGTGGTGGAAGACTTCAGCATCCAAAAGGCTGCAATTTAGACCTTGCTGGTGAACTGGGTCATTCATCTTTCCCATGCAAAATGAGGTGAACCTAATCTTTCCAACAAAATAAAGATAACAAGCAAGACGGGTGTTTTTAGCAGTTTAACCCCAGGGCAGCTACTATCTAAATAACTAACTATTAATGTGCCTCTCCTGCCCCCTATCAAAAGGAATAAAAAGAATAATGCTCATATGAAAATAGAAAATAGTTAATTGTAGTCATGCTAGGTATCTCAGCTCTAACTGAACCCCTGGTAATATGTTCCTTGTTCTCTAAAATTACTGATGCTTGAGTGGCAATTATATCTGATGGGTACTCTGGACCAGTTCTGGGTGACAAAAAAATTCTGATCCTGCTCCCAGATGGGTGATTTTGGGTGAGGAAATGTTTCTGTCATAGCATTATGGGACTTGGTGCAGGGATCCCTCAACTCTTTGGCCGTTGACTGAGGTCATACCCTGCTTGATTCATTCCTTCTGGAGTTCTGAGTGCTTCTTATTCACTCTCTCCCTCTTCAGTATTTTATTTAGTCCTCTGAATAGCAATCAAGACACATTGATTTAAGAAAAAGATTTGTGTTCAACCTATCTGAATGTGGTCCCAGGTATGCGTGTGCCTCTTAACATGAAGGAAGTACTGATTCTGGTTGAGATTTCTAGGTATTAGAAGGTATAAATAATCTCCTCTTGAAATGAAGTGAAATAAATGGGTATACTTGTAGGGGAGCTAGCTTTCTATTGAGAAATGTATAATGATCCCAGCTTCTGAGGCATCTGAGCCAAAATGTGTGTGTATATAAATGAATGTATATCTCAGTGCTTAGGTCCTTGAGTGATGGATGCTTTGGGAGAGGATAAAGTAGCCAGAGAGGTATGAATAAATGTCTCACCAGTGCCTATCAATAGGCAGCAACTGCTGCTGACATGCTGTGTCTCAGTGGGCAAACTGTAAGGGCTTTAAGTAAAAACAATTATTGAATGTATGATGTCTAAGTCTATTAGTTGTATACTATTATTGACTGACGTTAGATTAAAAAGCATGTCCTTATTACTCCCTCCTGTCATTAACTTGCCAGAAAAGGTCAGTCAAGAAGTGTATTATTACTAAATTGTTGACTCACACATTTGTAGCTGCAGCAGGAATAAAGCCATGGAGGACTAGAGCCAAACTTTGGTCAGTCCCAGAGCTTAGTTTTGTTCTCACTCCCCACACTCTATAACAGGGCCAACTGCTCCCCATCCAGATAATCTGTCGCTTTGTCTATATTCTGTGCTGAAAACAAGTGGATTTTTCTCACTGTAGCTTTTCCCCAAATGCCTCAGGGTACCTCTGCACTGTGTAAGGAACCTGGATCTAAGCCTGCATTCGAGTTCCAACCTGCTGGCCATCAATGCAAGGCATGTGCAATCCCATGGTGTGCTTGATTTAAGGGACAGAGGGAAAAGAGAGGGAAAAAAGGCTTTTTGCTCAAAGTGTGTATTTATGAGTGTCATGGACAGACCAGTCTGCTGTGTTCATGCTCTCTTTCTGTTATTTAATGTTTCTTGCAGCCATGGTGGTAGATCCACACCAAATAGTGGAGAAGATGCTGCCAAATCCTTCTTGAAAGAGCCCGACATCTGCTGCTGCAAAGCAGATGGGATCTGTAAGCAACCTGTCCTAAATCAACTCTCTGTCAGTAGACATCAGGAATCAAAGCCTCAAGCCAGAACATGGAAGGGTGGATAGCGGGCAGGAAAGGAATTGCCCATCAACCTTTTTGCTGACCTAAGCATCATAAGAGCAAGTACATAGTTTCAGTGGCAGAGCATCCTTGCATCTCCACTAATTTCAGCAGTAGTTAGTCTGAAATGCCTGAACTTAAGTGCATGAACTCCTTTCTCAGAAATAGTATTGAGCTAAGTAGAATGCCGCTTTGCAGTGACTTCCATATTTTGTAAGTCTTTACTTGGTGTTTAATGTCATTGACATAAAATTGCAAGATTGGGGGTGGATTGGACTCCACTTATTCCTTTTCCAGAGATTTCTTAGAATGGTCCTTCAGCTGCTCAAAACTTAACACTAAGATTTCAGAACAAATCAAGTTCAGAGGTGAAAATAGAAATTATTCTTTGTCTACAATGTGAATTTACAGATGCAGCAGTAGGTTACTGACACAGACAGAGAAACAACTTGCACAAAAATGAAGCTTTGTTTTGAGATTTTTTGGTCCCTTTGCCTCCTTCCTTGGACAGAAAGATTCATCACAGTCTTTTGATTTAGAACAAAGCTCCTTACAAACACCAAATTTGTGACTTTTCTTTCAGGAATAATGCCACTGTTTTGGCCTTGCAACTTCTTCCCTCTCTTTCCCTATTCCCAAGTAACCTCCTTGAAATCATCTGGGTTAGTGTATGTTTTTATTCTTGGACTCTTGCATGCCTAAGGGAATTGAGTCACAAATGGCTTGTGTTCACAAAATTGGTGGAATAAAGCCCAAGCTTTAAAGATGCAGCTTGGCAGCTTTTAAAAGGGCATAAGTAAAGGCATAAAACATTGGGTGAAGTTTCCAGAGTGATTTGAGAAAGCGATTCCTAAGTGAGTTTGAGAATTTAAAGAAGATTCTGACATTCATTTTTTGTCTCATAAAGATACAGAATGATGAGCCATTACACATACATTTAAACATCTTTAAGTGTGCTTCAGAATATATGTTATTCTGTTCCTGCAAGAATGGGGAGGGTGTGTGTGTGATTCCAGAACAGGCTCATCTTTAAAGTAAAACTCGGGAATGTCATGTGGCAGAAGTAAGAGGGAGTTAGGAAAAGAGTTGACATTGTAGTGGGAGGGAAGGAAGGAGCTGTTTGCTCTTTGTGAAGGAGTGCAAAGGTTCAAGAACTGTTTAGGCATTTGAAAATATCAGTCCTGTTCAACAGACCAAAATCAGGGAGATGTGGTTAATCTGTTGACTGAGAGCTGGTCGTGCATACTGGAAGTGAGCTGGAGGACAGGTTTTACAGAGGAACCCATTTCTGTTTCTTAACATGTAAAACCAAAGCAGGAGGGACAAGGTGTGCAGACATTAATGTTTGCTGCAGGATCATCCTGACTCCTTTACATCCATCGTACTCTCTGCACTTCTCTCCAACATATCTGTATCCCTTTAGGTCTCAAATCTTCTCTTCCAGGCAACTTCAGAAAAAGTTAAGTTTTTGAAGCTAATCTTAAGGATTTTTATCTCTTTTAAATATCCTATCTCTAGTCTGCTGTGTTTCAGAAGTGTCACACCAAATCCTGAAGCGAAGAGTGAGAACACCAAGCTCTGCATAATGCAGGTGCCCAGGAGAGCAGTAGGCAGGCTGGTTGCTATAACAGCTTGTAGCTGTAGAACATCTTCCATTTCAGAAAAAATCCCAAATCTCTTTATGGACTCAGTTGAGAGAAGGTAAAATGCACTATGGACAAGTTGGGAAAAGCTGAAAGAGGCAAAATACTGGATTTAACTTGGTATCTAGGATAAACAGTCCTGACCTACTCTGTATGTATAGATGAGAAAGGTAGTCAGAGTTCTGCTTTTTTCCAGACATTCTTCCAACGTCTATGAAATAGGGATAACAATTTCTCTCTTTTCGGTGGCACTGATACAGAAGAGGAATCATGCAACATGGGTAGAAAACCTTACATCTTAGGAAGTTTAATACACTGTACTCATCAGCTATTGTGCTTCTGTATATCGTACAGTTTCATTAGGTGAAGGCTGAGATGAGATCTGACACCCTGGACTGTATCTGTGCAGCCTGTTTTTCTTTTAGAAATGGTAGACATAGGGAGGTTTTTCCCTATGGCTTTAACAGCCATGATTGAAGTGATCTGATTTGAGAAACATGGATGGGAAACACTGTTGGAGTGGTCAGCCATAAACCGACTGTGAACTGTGTGGTGAGTCTATGACACCCTTAAGATCTCTCAAGACCCTAGCGGTACTTGCTCTATATTCTTATCAGAAAATAATTTCCTTTGCAGTGTGAAACTGCTTTGCATATCAAGACTGATCTTTCCTGGGAACTTTATCAGTTATCTTAAGGAAAAAATAATGGCTAATATCAGGACTGCTGTTGGGGTAATCCTAGGACAGCTTTAACTTTGCAGAAATGTAGCATAAGGCTTCTTTATTGAAAAAGGAGGAGTAGTTATATTCTAAATCTTCTTCACCTGCCACCCTAATATTTAATAGGATTCAGACTGAGGCAATTTATATTGCACTATGATTCCAAAATGTAGATTCTTTTTTTTTTCTGGAGGTTTCTAGGAAAGGATTGGACAAAAAATGTTAAATGCTTTACATATGCCATGCATTTTGGTAGCTGGTTGGATGAGCTGACCTCACAGGTTCCATTTCATAGTAATTGGTGTGAATTGACAGTTCTGTGATTCACCTGAAACTGCTAGGTAGCCAAGAGCGCTGCTCTCACTATTCAGAGTTGAATAGAAAATATGGTTTGCATGACTAATATTCTTATCTAGACCTTTTGCAACAAAACTTCCAAATGCATGGACTGATTTTTATTAAATATCAAAATGGTTTCCTGTGTATATGTTTATTTATCAAAGTAATGGAGTACTTTGCCCAAGTTTCCAATAGAAACAATCTTTCCTTTCTTCCCCCCACCTTTATTTCAATTACAAATGTCTAAGTTCCTCATTTCCCACCATCTATAAAGATTTCTAGGGGCTTTTTCCTGTTCTTTTTTTTTCTCTCTTTTTTTCTTGCATTTCCAGTCGTAGATGTTCCCTTTCAATGTAAGTTGAAATGTATGATCTTTGGAAAAAAGGATGCCAGTCCTGTTTTAGAATCGGGTGGTCTCTGAGATGGCTGGTAAATCACTGCACTGCAGAGGAGGATTTAGGTTGACAGGATGCAGCCTGGAACACAGGACTGGGGGGAAATCCTGGCTCATCAGGATCTGTTCCCTACTACTGCAGACAACCACATCACATAATCCCTTTCATAAGTTTATCGAGCCTCATCTTTAAACTAATTAGGTCGTTTGCTCTCTCTATCCTTGTTGGAAAGCAGTTCCAGAGCATCGCTCCTCTGATGGTTAGAAACCTTTTTCTAATTCCCAGATCAAATTTATTCATGGTCAATTTATACTTATTTGTCCTTGTGCAACATTGTCCTTTATTTTAAATGCTACTTTTCTCCTTGATATTTACTGTGGGGATGTAGCTAGCAATCCTATCTATGTGGAGTTTTTTTCCATTTTTCCAGCCAGACAGAGCAAGCTCTTATTTCTTGCATAATACAGGAATTTGGTAACATCTCTGGCTCCAGGTTTTGTATTCCACCTCTTGAAATACATGTGTAGAGAATGGTACACCCCACTTCATGCTGAGCCTTCCCAACAGCCTCGTTAATGGCAGTGGTACCCTTTTTCCTGATTTTTGAACACCCTTCTTGACACATGCCTTGTTTCTTACTACTGGAAACAGCATTAGAGAAACACACTGAGATTAAGACACTCTCCTTTCCTTTTCGCACCTGAAGAAAGGGACGTAATCATACCTAAGCAAACAGTTTGGAACACAGACACCCCCGGTTGTGCATTTCAAAGTGTCACAACCTCCCGTCACACAAGGCTTGCCTCCTCCACCACCTTTCCAAGCGCTCTCCAAATTTGCAAAGACCTGCACATGAATCTTGAATGCTGACCAAAACCAGGACAAACAGTAGCTGCAAGCAGCTCTGTCTTTGCCCTTCTATTCACAAAGCAGTACACAGTACAAAACCATGTGTAAGGAGAAAGACCAGTGTCATGTAGTCCTTCCTGGTGTGGGATGTGAGCTGCAAGTAAAGCCTTCACAAGTGGAGTTCTTCTGGGGACACAAAGTTCCATGAGTTTGCAGGAATCATAGCCAAAGGGGCAGTGATATGGCTGCAGGGCATCCGCTCAAAAACTGTGAAAGTCTTAGACATGGAAATGCAGAGTGGATGAAAGACTTTGTGGATACCTGGCTGTACTCCACAGAGGGCAAAGACAAGAGGTAAGGTAACACAGCCATTAGCTAGTCCAGCGTGTCAGCGGGTTGTTGCTAAGGAGGGTTTTTCTGTCGGACGGACGTGACCATGAGTCATCAAAGGTCGTGTTAACACACTGCGACGTTAAATCGCGTGAGCGGTTGATGCTACATTTTATCTGTTTAGCTCTTAAGCTTAGTAAGGCAACTTCAAGCTGCAGCATGCATCCACAAAACATGTCCTCATCATCTTTGGTGCTGAAATTCTTGCAGCATGAATCCTGGTGAGAAGCAATTCTGAAATCTTTTTGTAGAGAGATGAGAAGGAAAAAAGTACTGAACAATTAGAGTCTGAGTGGTGTGAGGAAGGGTTGTATGCCTGTCAGGGGTTGGGAGGAAGATGTGTGCCTCTCAGAGCCATCCAGCACCTGGGCTACCTAATAATAAATAGCTGGATAAAAAATTTCTGGTTTTGCCGCTTTTGTCCCTTTCCCAAGGTAAGAATTCCTGCTGCCTTAGCTGTAACATAACATTCTGCATATCCTGATAAACCTAATCTGTTGCAATTAAATCATATGGTGATGGTATCACACATTTCAATTCAGATGGAGAATTACTCCAGTTATATTGGAGAAAGTGCATGCATGGATTTATTTTGATGAGGATGCTGATCTGTTGGGATCTGTTCAAGAGCGGGACAAAGACAGTCCAGTGAGAGAAGCTAAAGGAAAGGAAAAATAGAGTGCAATCATATAACTGACATCTTCTATAAAGCATACATCTATTAATATAGTTTTGCTATAGACACAATTTAAATTCTGCTGTTTCCTGGCTTCTAATTTCCATTTATAAAAAATTACCTCAAAATCTTGTATTTTGAAAATGTAAGAACCTTATAGTGATTTTATAGTCCTTGGCCAGTGGAGGCTGGGATGAGGTGAAAGGAGTGTATGTAAGCTTTCTTTTTTTCTGGGGTCAGAGAAATTCGAATAGCATTCCTGTGGGTATTATCCCATTATCATGCAGAATGTATTATCATGAGAAATTTGGTTTATCAGCAGAGGTAGATTAGAGAAGAAATTCTGTGCTAAATTAGTTCCCTATTGAGCAATGTTGTTTTACAGGAACCAAAATATTTGAGAAATGCTTCACTTCAAAGTTTCTGCCAGCTGATGTGCTTGGATCTTGAATACTTGGGTCTGTAAATGGGTTGGTAAGATACTGGGAACCCTGTAGGACAATTCTAAGTCTATAACTTCTTGATTCACCTTTTGGACTGCTCAATAAAATCAGATTATTGGTGGAAGTAGGCTTTTATAATGAATGTTTTTAAGATGGAAGGTTACTAGGCAGGAGTCTACTACTTTTCCTGGAAAACTTACGCATTATAAATGATAAGAAAACCTGCAAAACAAACAAGCAAGCACCCTTAAATCTGTTTACAAGGAAAAAGAAAAACAAAACAAAACAAAAAAAACAACACAAATGGAAATACTAAAACACAGCAAAAGGCTGTGGAAAATGAGAGATTCGGTTTCATCAAGTGATTACTGAATATGCAGAGATCACATTTGGACCAGAAGTCCCTGAGCCACAAGGCTGAAATCTGAGAATACCCAGAGGAAGCATGATGCACATCCTCTGCCTATAATCTTTTCAGGGTATCTGCTTCTGGCCACCATTGGAGAGGGGATATTGACTGAGGTGGACTTTGTCTGATCTAGTACCATCATCCTTATATAATGTTCTAGTCCACTACTTTTGAAGGCAAAAGTAGTTGTTTGGGATTTTTAAACTCATTAAACTCTACTCTCCTACTTTCTGACATCAGCAGGGATTCTCCAGTGAGTTTTAGCCTCCCAGAGATGCTCAGCAGCTGGCTCACTATTTTTAGCTTTCCTGATGGAAAAAAAATAGTAAAATGTAAGCATGTCTTTGATGTGTGTCTGCTTTCAGGCATCCACTATCCACTGATTCATTGACTGGTAACAGGGAAAGTTTTGGTAGGTCACTGTATTCATGAGGTAGCCTAGAAAGTTTCTTTCATCCATCTTTTAATGTCTTGGTCAAAATGGCTTCCAACAGTCTCTTTTGAGGAGACTGCTCTGCAGTCTGAATAATTCCCCACTGTGAACTATTTGCTGGTACTGTGTTGGTACAGACATGCCTTTCTGTTCATTTCTGCCTTCGAACTTCTCAATCTATATTAAATCGGTGGCTAAATAAATACCAAGAAAGATGTCATATTAAACTTTTATTTAAAAACAATATCTGGTAAAATTATAAAAGATTGTGTGTGTGTGTGAGAGAGAGAGAGAGAGATTTATTCTCAGTTTTTTCCCCTCATTATACCACTCAGAAAAACTTGGTGACTGGCTGGCTGCTCAGCTCTGTCCAACCCATTGAAAATTACTTGCAATTGCCCAGCTGACCATGGATGGAATTGTGTTTTAATGCAAATTTTATCACAGTCAGTTCACATTCTTTTTTGTTTTTACCAAGAAAGGCTATTGAAACTGTTTTCTTAAAAAATGGGCTTTTTCTTGGGTTAGAAAATATGTTAAACTTTTGGATAGAATCATTAAAGATAGAAATAGGGAGAAGGGGGGAAATCGAGGCTCTCTGAATGCATTTGCTCTTGGATCAGTATTAGCTTTTGTTTATAGTTTCAAGTCACTTAAGTAATAAAAGTTCCATGAAGGACTGATTTGCTCTAATGGCTGGGAGAGACAGTTAGCAATGTTTACTTTTACCTTCTGTAGGGTCATAAACTTCCATCTTATAGCTTGCAATTGTCCTAAATGGCATAAGAATCTGTGGTAGTGATTCTGTTCCAGGGATGCAAGAATTTCTCTCTCCTTATGCCTTTTAGCAGATTAAGGAGACAAAAACCTTACAGAATAGTCAGATGGAGCAGTGACAAAGAACGGTGTTGGAAAATTACTGAGTTAAAAGTTTGCATTGAGAAGCACCCTCTGCCCTTCCATGTTTATTTAACACTTCTGCTTTTTGCCTCCCTGCTTTTTCTCCATCTCCGCCTCCAACACACACAGACATAGACACTTTTCAATCACATTTAAGAGATTATTCCACTATTTCCCTTGAACTTGTATGATCTGGAAAACCCTAGGTTATGTGGTCATGCACTAAACTCATGCAAATAAATGCCAATAAAAATTAAATTAAGTATATTTCCAACTAGCAAATTGTTTATATGCAAAAGCCACTCTGAGGCTGTGCAGGAGGAACAAACAATTAGGAAACATTCCTAAAGCTCAGGCTAAATGTTCTGGTGTTGAATTTCCTGTTGTTACTACCAGTTATTGCTCCCTGGTATCACCACGAACAACTTTTCTCCAATCTTTGTGCTTATACCTTCAAAACTTGCAGCCAGTTATCACATATCCCCCTGAGTCATCATTTACCCAAATTATACACATTTAGTTAATCTTCTCTCCTAAGTCAGTCCTCCCAGTCCATTACAAATTTTTGTAACTCACCTCTGAAATTCATCTTTTCTTTTCTGGGTTTTTTTTTTCCTTCCATGTGTTTCTGAACACTTTTAGGTGATTAGAGCTGACAGGATCATTTTAGATGTGGGTTTTCTACTGACACCAAAGGAAGGAGGTGTCTTTGATCTGGAGGAGGAATACACACTATTATATGTGATATTGTCCACTGTCATCTGAAAATGTCTTTTGACAGCACTGCCTTTCAGCTTCATTTTCCTGTTGAGCACTTGCCTCTGTGGCTATTCGTTACCTGCATTTCTAGAGCTGAACCATGCAAGGTTCTAGGCATGGCTAATCCTGTCCAGCAGGGATTCAGATGACCAACCACAGTATTAAGGGGCTCAGCACCCTCTAGGATCTGTTGCAACTTATTCCCCATTCTTCTTGATGTGTGAAGTCTTCTTCGCTGTGCTGTTTAAATTTAATATCAGAATTCCTGCTTTCCTAGATAGTTCTTCTACAACTGACATTTATCATGCACGTTCCTCCTGGCAGCCCTCAGTGTTTTGTGGTCTACACTGTTCATCATCTAATAGGAGTTCAGTTCTCAAAGCAAAAAAATTTCTGCTATAAGCTGTTTCAAATGTTTGACTGAAACAATTTACTATATATTCAGCGTTCACTAATTTTTAAGTTGATCAACAAAAAATGTGATCAAAATATGTCTCTGATGGTTGATTACTACACACTTTTCCTTCTGTTCTCTACAGAAATTGTACCTGTCAGGAAATTGTACCTCCTTTACTTCAGCCTGACAAGAACCGTTTTAAAACCCAGTGCACTGAAGCTTTGTAAATTGCACAGATCTTGTTTTAAGTAAATTCACTGTTTCTTTTTCAGTTCAAAGATTACATCCTTATACCTTTTGTAAAAATCTGAAGTTTTAGGCTTAAATTCACTCAGTTTGTTTTAAACTTGTTACCCAGGAACTTAGTCCCACAGTAGCAGATGGGAAAATACACCTGGATACAAGGGACAGTAAGGTTTTCCCAGTTTGCTGTTTTGAGATAATGTACTGGGAATGTAATGTATTTGTGAGTCTGCATAGGAATGTGTCCATGCTCAAGAAAAACAGACTGATAGGCCTTCATAGCTCTAGGTAGAGTCTTGGGAGATTTTTGGGTTCAAGTTTGACTTTTACTACAAACTCTTTTTGTGGCTTTGAACAGGTGGTTAAATCTTCTTTCAGTCTCTGCTTGCCTTGTCTAGTTCCTAAGTACCTTATGCATGAGCCAGGCTCTTAAAGGAAGATTGTACCATGCAGTGACGGCTTATCTTAGAAGTTTTTACCAGAGAGGCAGTGGAGGCCCTTGCCCTTGGCACAAACCTCGCTTCCTTTATGTTATAATTGATTGATAGGGCCTTTAAGAAGCCCTTTCCATCTTTCTCCTGCCATGCTCCCAGAGCACCTCATTTCACCTTCCTTTCTCTCTCATGCACACACACGGATTATGCCTCGTGGTTCTCAGCCCTGAGTAGATAGAGGTCTGTTGATTAAGAAGATTACTTCATCACTGGCATCTTGCAGAAGAACTTGATCCTACTCCATACCATTCCGCTACCTATACTTAAAGAGCAAGTTAAATTGATAAAGAAGAATAAGGAGAAAGATATAGGTGATAAGAGACAACACTTATTTGCTCCCAACATCTCTTAGAGGATAGAAGAAGCTATTCAAAGTCAAAACATATGGAAAACAGCATCTGGTTATGGGAGCTTGGATGTTAATTGTTCTGACAGCTGAAATTTGTTTCCAGAAATCTCACGAAGCCAGCTGGTATTGTAGAGTTTTCTCTGGCTCATATTGTGACTCTTACAAGTTTCTGGAGACTTCTAGTCTCAGGGTGATCATCTTGTAGGAGCAGCTACTGCCTAAAGATTTTCATTTCTATATCAGCTGGAATCAGGAAATACATTCTTTGTGGGTTTGGATTTGCTTTTGTAACATAAAAAACCTAAGGTGGCTTTGGATGCTCTTCCCTGAATTCCAACTCAACAAAACCTTGTGGAACTTAGTAAAGAGGTTCTAATGTTGTCCTGTTTATAGTTCTTGTGTACATGGTGTGGAGAAAAATTTGGTAACTATGAGTAGTAAGGTTGATTTTGAGAGGTGTTCTGAGGTTCCATTTTGAATCTGAATTTCCTTAATCAGAAAAATGTGGGCTGGAAAAGTCAGTAAAAGCAATAACTCTAGAGAGATAATTGCAAGAGTTTGTTTCTGAATGGGCTAGGAATTATCTAATAATAGCTCTTTTCTGCAGTTGTTTTAGTGCCTTTTGCTTTCAACCTTGAGCTGGAAATGTCAGAAATCTATATTGACACTTGTGCCCTGTCAGAGAGAATAAAGAATATGAGGTTGTTTAGAGAGCATACGAGTCTGTATTTAGAACAAGCTACTTACATGTTTCTGAGACAAAAGCATAAATAACTAATCATTTGATGATGCTATCAACAAGATGTTTTCTGCATGGCCCTGACATTTTTTTAAGGGTGAAAATACCAACTTTTCTTATGCAAAAGTACAAACACATTTCCCGCACATAGACTTGATGTTATTTTCCAAGAAATGTCTGTTCCTAGCCCTTGTGAAATATAATGAGCAGTAAAAGAAAAAAAAAGAAAAGAAGAAAACAACCCAAACTCACTGTATATAGATGTAGAAAAGAAAGGCTTGGACAAAGCTGTAAGTAGCAGAGCAGTCTAATTAGTTTAGAGATGGTTTTGCTTTAGATTTATTTTGCTAAGATTCAAGGTATTCAAAGTGATTGTTGTTTAACAGTAGCATAACCTCTGGAGACTAGTTGAGCATTCTTGAAGAAGTCTCCCCAAAAGAAGTGAATCCAAAAATCAAAACAAAATGAAAAAGAGGAAAAGTTTCTGAAATAGGGAATGTTTTAGAAAATCCACTGAGTTATTCATATGCTGCTAACAATAGAAAGAACTCAAAAGGCAGGACCCAGAACAGCAGGTACAGAGTCTAATTAATGCACGTACTCTAAGGAGGTTTAACCCATAATATTCTGAATGTAAGTGGTACTGTTTCAACAGCAGGATTGTTTCCAGCTATATACCTGACTTTCACTAGTGAATCACAAGACACAAAAAAATCCCAACTTCTATATTTTTTCTTGCAAACAAGAAATCTTGAAGATTTCAAGCTTTTTTTTTTTCCTGAGGCTGCAAAGTAAAATTGGTAACATAATTTTGTTGGATTTTTCTTTGAAGTAATAGGTAGGTTGAAGTGAGTCAAGCTTAGAGATTATCAGGATTTTAACTCAAACTTGATGTATCCTTATGGAGTAGAAGCTGGAACCTACTTATTCTCATTCTCACTTGAGTGATCTCTAGAGTTTGTTCATGGTTTTCTCATCAGTGACAGAGTTCTGAAACACTGGGAATACTTGCTTGGTCCAGAAAACCACCTGATTATTATTTTCACTTTAATGTTTTTCTTTTTATATTTTAAAATCAAAAGTGTGCCTTAATTGTTTGATGAATATGGCCTGAAGGCATACACCTCTCCTTACAACATGAAGTCCAAAGGTATTAGGCAACAAATGAGAAATTGAAGGGAGGCTGGTCTGTTTAAATGTAAGTTTTCTACTGTAACTCAAAGCATTAAATATTTGCAGGCTTTATTACGCACACCAGCACTTTCTGTGGTAGACAACTATCTTAACCAGTAATCTAAATTCTGATTTCTTTAATGGGGAGTCTATTCATTGGCCATTTCTTGTGTGTATGGAAATTAGACACCTGTTCTGGGGAGAAAATGCTCTGGATAGTTAGAATTGCAGAAACTTGAGCAGTGAGTCTTCTGTTGACTTGGACTGGGATGATCAAAATTATCTCAGAAGTTTCAGGATGAAATTTAAAGCTGAAACATTGGCAGTTGTGAGAGAACAAGACCTGGTACATGGTATGTCGAATCAATGGTTCATTCTGCACCTTGAGTGTACCAGTCAGCAAAGGATTGTTCAAAGAAACTTTGCAAGGAACTTTCAGGATCCCAGGAAAAAAAAAACATCTATGTGTGAATCAGAGCCAGAAACTGTTCCTCCATCCTGGGGAAGAAAGTTTGACATATCAAAAGCTTTCCAGTTTTGCAGTGGTGTGGAGCGAGGTAACTGTGGTGTTACTCAAAAAATAGGCATGAAGCCTTGGGGGTCTGCCAGTGACAATGTGCTCTCCTGTGTCAAATCTCTGCACTCAAGACCCTGTTTGCCTGATCCAGATTACAGTCCAGACTACTAGCAGTCCTGGAATAAATTACTCTTGCTGTAGGCTCTTGTCAGAAATGGTATCATGGGGCTGGGAAACTTGGTGAACTACTTCATTAAAAATTTCTATGAGAAATTCTGACTTTTAAAAACTGATGCCCTCATTAAAAAACTACTAGTTATCAAAAATCAGGATGAAACCATTGCCTGTGTTGTTGAAATGCTTACATATGCCAACAGATGCTCAAGTCTCTGCGGTCTGCCTGGACACTGCTAAATATAGTTAAACACTGACGAGGACTGACTCTGATTTGGACTGTGAATATCAATGTCTCATTTTGAACTATCATAAATGCATTTTAAGCAAGCTAATATTCTGTAAATATGGTTAACTTCTGCATTTGCATATTTGGCCTCAATTTATTTTTTACTATTGGTTCATGGGTGTCTATGAGTGGGTCTTCTGTATGCTTTTAACACACAGAACCTTATCAAGTTATCTATAGCAGGAATATTACAGCATCATAATAGTTAATGGAAAATAGCATAAGAGGAAAAAGAAAATTAGCATTCCACACAGCAGGGCATTTCGGATGTTAATCTGCCTTGCAATATAATTGACAGGGAAGCTGATATCTGGGAAGATTTTTATTCCTATCTTTTTCTCTAAACAGTTAGTGTTCAGTTGTTGTGCAGCAGGGGAGAAGGAGAAAAAGAAAGTTCTAGCCAAGTGAATGTTCTTTACCAGCAAAGATGTTAACTTTTGTCAGAAAGTAGTTAATCACTGAGAGAGAAACAGATGAAGAAATTGGATAAAACATTTCCAGTTCCAAAAGTCTTTATTGATTGTGTCTCCCTCAAGAAAATTCAGCTCAATCTTTGAAACCCTCAAGTGATTAAACCTTGGGCAGTCCACTGTAGACAGAGCAAATGAGAATTGTTTCAAAACCAGACATGTAGAGCTAAGATACTTAAAGCGAAAAAAGATTTCTTTTTCACTTTGAAATCGTAGCTGGGAGACGTAACCTGAGACGTTGATTTTAAGGCAAGAGTTTTCTTAAGAACCATGATCTTTCTCTATATAACAGATCTCAGAATTTTGAAGCAATGAACTTTTTTATTTCCAGAGAAGGAGCTCTCTTAAAACACAAACCAGGAGACTGGAAAATGGGGCACAGATCTCTGGTCCACCACAGACAACTCATATATCTTAGTCTAATTTTTTCAAAGGTAATTAGGGCACAGAGAAACTGAGGCATCACTAAATGTGATGCTTAGACCTGTGACCAGTTGAGAGCTCCTATTTTTTTAGCAGTGATGTGAGCTTTTTGCTGTCAAACCAGCTCCTCTAGAAGACTGTGGATCTTCTTAAGTTGGAGCATGACCACTAGCCTGTGACCCAAGGTATGCAGCATTACTAGAGCCTCCTCCATTTTCAGTATACAGCCTGAAGCTCTTGTAGAGCTGGGCTTGGATTGCAGCTTGCTTGCTGAAAGCCCATAGTGGTCTGCTGGAGTAAAGCGCTTGATTTCTCTGCTTTGGGGTTTTAGGGTGTGAGGTACTCTAAAGATGGTAGTGGAAAACGTCCCACAGTAGTAGACACTATGAGCTGATCCATGTTCTTTCTTCTGTTACAGAAGACCATCTTGTTCACTAGTTCATGTGCTGTGCAGAATTCTAACATAAAACAGCACAGGAAGGCTAGTTAAGGAAATCCTTACTGCTAGCTAATATATTTGTAACCAAAAGCAAGAAGGTATTTGACTCCAAGAAGAAAAACCAACAAAAACCTGACAGCCTTGTGAAAGTTTTATCTTTTTTTGGGCAATGATTCTGATTTTAGTTACACTCACAAGTATTGGAAGGGCTGTAGTTTCAGAAGTTATCACCTGTCAGCCGAGCTGTGATAACTCGTTGAGCGCATACGCTACAGTCACAAAAGTTTGTGAATCAAAAATTGGCTTAGATCACTCGAGCCAGCCTTCTCAATGCCTAGGGTTATCCCAAGTGTTCTGGAATATTGTGGCTGAGATGAGCAACTGAGCTAAGGATTCTTCCAAGAGAGGCAATGGATTATGATTCAAATCATCAGTGTAATTTCACCACTTTGTTCCAACCCCCCTGCCATGGACAGGGTCTGTCAGACCAAGGTGCCAAGCCTTGTCCAACCTGGCCTTGAACGTTTCCAAATATAAGGCATCGACAACTTCTTTGGGCAACCTGTTACAGTGCCTCATCATCTTCACACTAAAAAATTTCTTCCTAATATCTGATCCAAGTCTACCCTCTTCAAGTTTTAAGCCATCTTCCCCCTTGTTCTATAATTTCATGGCCATGTAAAAAGTTCCTCTCCAATCTTCTTGCAGCTCCTTAGGTTAGATGTCCCCAGAGTTATCTTTTCTCCAAGATGAACGAGCTCAACTCTCTCAACTTGTCTCCACAGGAGAGGTGCCCCAAGCCCTCTAATCATCTTTATGTTCTCCTCTGGACTCTCTCCAACAGCTCCCTATCCTTCTTAGTTTCATGACTCCAGAGAAGAAAGCAGTACTCCAAGTGGGCTCTCGCAAGAGTGATCTAGAGGGGAAAATCACCTCCCTCAACCTGCTGACCACAGTCCTTTTTCTGCAGCCCAGGACACAGTTGGCTTTCTGGGCTGTCAGTGTGCATTGCTGGCATCAAACAACATTTCCAAGTCCTTCTCGGCAGGGCTTCTCTCAGTGCATTCTCTGCCCAGTCTGTATTTGTGCTTAGGTTAGTCCCAAAATGGATGAAAGACTTTGTACTTGGTCTGGTTGGACTTCACAAGTTTTGCACAGGGCCACCTCTCAGCCTGTCAAGATTCCCCTGGATGTAATCTCTTCCCTCCAGAATGTCAGCTGTAACACAAACCAAGTTTCTTGTTGGTAAACCTGTTGAAGGTGCACTCAAACCCAGTATCCATGTTGCCAGCAAAGACGTTTAGCAGCAACAATCCAAATACCAGACCGTGGGGAACAGGAACACCACTTGTCATTGTTCTCCACTTGGACATTGAGCCATTGGCAGCAACCCTTTGAGTGTGGCCCTCCAGCCAATTCCACTGACCCATCCCTGAAATCCATTTTAGAGAAAAGGATGTTGTGTGAGGCAGTGCTTTGCGCAAATCCGGGTAGATGGTGCCAGTTGCTTTTTCCTTTTCCACCAGTGCTGCAACCCTGTTGTAGAAGACCACAAGTTTGTCAGGCACCATTTGCCATTTTTGAAGCTGTGTTGACTGTCACCCAGCACATCCTGATTTTCCAGGTAGCATGTTGTCCAGGAGGGTCTGCTCCATGATCTTGCCCAACATGGCCTGCAGTTCCCTGAGGCTTTCTGTTTTTAAAATAGGGATTTTTTCCTCTTTTCCAGACAGTAGGTACTTTGCCAGTCTGTCAATTCCAAATATGAAAGACAGTGGCTTAACCACTTCACCTGCCCGTTCCCTCTGGACCCATGGATTCATCTCATCAGGTTCCATGGACTTGTGCATCTTCAGGTTCCTTAGATGGTCTCAAACCTGATCTTCTGCTAAAGTGGGTTGTTCTTCATTCTGCCAGTCCCTGCCTTTGTCTTCTTCAACTCAGGCTGTGTGACTGGCTCTGAGTTTTCAGAACTATTGTGTTCAGTTCACAGTGTGTCTCCTGATAGTTTTGCCTCCTAGACTTGTGCAAAATCTTCTGGAGACTTACTGTGGAGTTGAAGTTGCCGTAACCACAATCATTATCCATCTGTATCTCATACAATTATTATTTACACTATTGAATTCTCTGGAGATAAAATTAAAATAGATCTTTTGTAATTTTTTTTCCATCTCAAACTTTTGTTTTTGTTTCCTGCCATCTCTTTTAACAATCCTGTTTCCCAGGAGACAACTTGATATGTCCTCATGCTTCCAAGAGACTGTAGTTCAATAGGTTAGAGTTAATTGGCAGGTGGGAGTTTCCAGATGTTTACGTGCTTGCCCAAAAAGCTGTCCACTGGTAGTAAGTGAACAGCTGGAAAGAAGCAATCCAAACAAAGCATCTTTAAGTTGATTGACATATGTCTGGAATGCATAGCATGTTTGAGAGAACTGGAATTGAAATTAGGAACAGTTTGGAGTGAGTCCTTCATTATCAATAATTAGTCAATTAGAATTTTTGTTCCAATTCAGATATAATTCACAAGCACTGTACTGACTCAGTCATTACCACCCGTAGAAGTGGAGGACAGAAATAATGCATTGCCCTCACACTATCTTTACTTAAGAGATGTGTTGAGAAATGTTCATTATACTGCTGAGATTGGGCAATTAAAAGGGGATGGATGGTGCAAATGATTTGTAATGGAATATGAAGCCTTTCACCCAGAAATCCTGCTCACATCTGGAGCAAACAGTTGATGGCAAGTGAGCAGTTAAGCGGAGCTACTTAAGAGTTTGCTATGAAAAACTTCTGGTTTTTTTCCAGTGAAATAAGTGGTTCTGTACACAATCAAAAGGTTCAGCAGGGAAAATTGCTTGTTCTGAAATTGAGTTCCATCTGGCAAATCGAAATGAAAAAAAAAAAAAAAAACAAGCAAACCAAAACACAATTTTTTTTGCCATTTTCTTTTCTCTGCAAAAAAACCAACATAGCTAATCATATGACATTATTTCAAGATTCAGTGGCTTAGGGTGCTGTACTCCACAGTGTTAACCTGAGTGTTCAATGCTGTGTTCTCCAGGAAGGAAGAGACCTTTGGAGGGGTCATAAGGAGGCACATGGAAAGAGGTAGCCTTGGAAAAGTAACACCTGAAAGAGGTTTTACAGTTTTCCTCCATTAAACACCATAGTACAAAGTAGAGATCAATTTTGATGTTTCAGGGAGGCAGGAGGGGTGGTGCAAGAAAGAGCACTGCCTTTTATCCTAATGCACAAGGAGATGAAATATAGAAATTCTTGCAGGATGGAATAATGGATACGTATCATCTTATAAGAGGCCACATGTTTTTGAAAAATACTATTTTAGCTGATGGCTAATGCTGCATATGTGCCTTACAGAGCAATCTTGTGGTAAGGAAAGGGAACACAAAAAACCCTGAACTGTCCTTTTCAAGTTCAGGTTTGAGGCCTGCTATGAACAGGAATCTATTTCATTTGGCCGCTGCTGGGATGGAACTTCTTAGTGTCTCTAAGCAACTAAGTCTTACTTAAAATAAATGAGATTTTTTTTTCATAAAGATATTACTTTTTGCCCAACACATGTGGGCTAGATTGTAATTCGTGTGCATGATATATGAATGAAAAGGGAAAAAGAAACACTTCCACAGAGCATTTTTTTTGTCCCTGGAAAACAGGAGGGTTTTTTTTGTCTGATCGTATGAGAGAGTAGTTTTATTTTCCACTTCAAAATCTTTTTGTCCGTAACACTGTGTTTGGTATGTCAGTGATAATTCGATTCATTCTAAGTACTGTTTTGGGGAGTTTGGCACTTCTACCATTTTTTACAACAGGTTTGGAGAGAACTTAATGGAGGTTTCTCCCTGGTGAGAACTTGCCTCCACACACACATTTACTGTGGATCTTGGATGGAAAATTTGCACCTTCAGAGAAGAGTCGTCTTCTGCCTACTCTGTCTGAATTACAGTCATAGTACAGTAGGAGCTGCAGGACATTGTTACCCTGAACTGTCATCATGGCAATCACAATGAGGAGAAAGATATAGCTATCATTATGAGAGCTTTACACTGCATAGTTTATCTCTATAACAGTGTGCTATGATATGCCTAATTAGACTGTATCAGCTGCTCCATGTCTGCTACTAAAGGAAGACTTTCTTATTGTGTCTAGTAAACAGAGAGCTCTCAGCCTGTGATTTAGCACTGAAATTAAATTTAAGCATAGTTTCCCATTTGATTATCAGGCTATGGGTGACTTTTAAGGATCCTTTTCAATCCATTACTTCTGCTAGCTGTAAACTCTCTGCCACGATTTCTTCCTCTTCTTTGGTAGATACAGACTAACTGAAACTCATCCATTTAAAGTTAGAGGGGAACAAATCAAAATAATTCCAAGTATGCAAACTTTTGATGATGTTCAGTCTCCTTTTTTGACTGTCACCTTCTGCTTCTGAGTCTCAATTATGGAGACATAATAAATTGGCTTGAATAAACTGAAAGTAATAAGACCTCCAGAAAGCAACACAGGATAAGAGATAGTGAAAAAAATTGCTCTTTTTCTTCTTTTTCATGCCATATCATAGTTTCATTGTGAGAGGAGTAAAGTGACTTTCACAAGACAATCCTTGAGAAAAAAATGCATATTTATAGAAAAAAAAAATCTATTTTATTGTATATATTAATCTATTAAAAGCATGTAAAAATAAAAGTGTGTATTTCTTCGGTAATATTATCTAAGGAAATAATTTGGAAAAAACAGTGAACGTTGCATGGACAAAATGCTCACAGTGGCAATCAAAGTTGAAAAAAAGTTTACAGCCTACTGTTTACTCACCTGTTACGTACTTTATATATGCTTGGGGAGAGGGCGGGTGGGTCAAGATGAGGTCATGTAACATGTTTGTTTCTTTGGTAGTCTCTCTGCACTTGTGCTGCTCTTGAAAGACACTCTCAGTTTGAGGCACATGCTGCCTGAACCTTGAAATCTATGATACCTCCATTTCAAGGAGCTGGAGACATTCTGTAGTAATTTCAGAGGAAATGTCTTCTGCATAACAAGCACCTTTTTTTTTGCTGCAGGAACTGGCAGGTTTTCAGTATACTGCAGTAAGAAGAAATAATTTGATCACATCAGACACATAACTGATATTGCAACATCAACCAGTTTTACCAGAAGGGAAGCATGGAGGTGGGGAAAGAAAGAAAAGCAGGGCTCTACCTTGACAGGGCTTTAGCCTTTGTAGTGGATAAGACAACTTTTTGAAACAATCAAAGATATAACCCATTGGTGTATCCCTGAAGTTCAAATGATTTGTGGGTCAGGGATGTTTTGGAGTGATTGTTTGGGCTTTGGCATGATTGCGTGTGGCATGATATATGACTGGAAGCATGTGAGTCCTTGCAGCAGCTGGTGCAGGGTGGTGCCTTTCTGGTGTGATGCAAAAAGAGCAGCGAGTTTTTGGTGCAGGTCAGGCTAAACAATAGAAATATTCCTCTGCAGTAGGAAGTTCCAAGTCCTTGTATGCCCTTTTCTTAAAGTACTTGGTACAAAAGAAAGACATGAGACCTTTCAGCATATGGCAGCACTTGTTCCCAGTGCTGCTGCTGGAGCAGGACTGGGAGCTCATGCCCCACCTTGACACCATGTGGAACCTTTCAGATCCTTAATCCTGTGCAGCCTTCTGTATCTGACACTTAAGCATGTGTTGAAGGAAAAATAAGTACTCACAGGTACACTATTGCTCACTTTCCACCAGGGCTCAGAGGAAGCTATGATAGCTTCATTTCTCGACTCTTTACTAGTGACATACTAAGGAGAGAATTTTATGATTGATTTACTGGGAACGGGATGATGACAGGAAAGTGGTTTGCTCTATATCTCAATTTCAGGAGGATCTTCTCTGAAGTACCACTGTTACTGAGGTTTTTCTTTTTCTTTGCAGGCTGTGCCTTCCTAACATACTGCGAAAGGGAGTCTGCTCTAAAGGCCCAGAGCGCACTGCATGAACAGAAGACACTGCCAGGGGTGAGTCCAGACTGATAACTTTTTGTTTTTCCTCTAAAATCCGAAATGGGTTACATATGGTGCTCTCATCTCAGATTTGGAAGTATAAAGTCTCCGTTTGTTTGGATGATTCACTATTTGCATTGTGCTAATAAAATCAAGACACCACCAACCCACCCAAATGGTTTCCATGCACAAAACTAAAAGCTTTTTACCCTTGTGGGAAGTCAGGAAAACAGTAATCAGCTGTTTGTGGACTGGGTTCTACCAGTCTTACCTAGCTGAGGATGTGCTTTAGGATTCTGACCACAACAATGAAATGTTAGAAGTCCTCACCACGTGCTTCCTCTCACTGTTTTTCTTCTCTGAAGCAAGTTTTGGCAGCAAGAAATCAAGAAACAGATCACATTATTGAGTTATCACAGAATGAAAACATATTCCTGATGACAAAGTGGTTTGACTCAGTTACTTTAGTATTCAAGCAGCTGTAGCAGATTGGAAAGGCGGTGAGACAAGGAGAAAAGAGAGAGAGGAAAGATGCACATGAGATAATGAGGAAAATTATTCACATGAGCAAGATCTAAGGTTCAGACAACACAAGCAGAACTAAAAATAGAATCAGCATTATGTGGGGAAGACCTGCCCTGCTGGATGGGTTTCTAGTTAAGCCGTTACCCAGAGGAGGGGGAGACACTATTTAGATTCAGCCAGAGTAAGGTGGATTGGGAACAGCGAAGTGCTCCTGTAGCTGGAATGGGGCTAGTTTTACAATGACCAGGAGTCAGTGATCACTTAACTAAGACCGGGCTTCTGAGGGTTCCAGGTTGCATCGAAACTGAGAGGAAATCTATCTAAAAATGTGTCTTTATTAGCTGGTGTTGGGTGATTGATTCCTGTGTTGCTTAACCTACCTTTCCACAGATCTAAGACGCATCCCTTGCTCTGTGTTCTGAGGAGAGTGTTGATTCTGCTCTGCCTGTTTCCATCATCCTGGGTCTATTTACCTATCTCTAAGCCACCTTGCCAGTATGGAGATGCCCACGCACTTGCTCATCTACATCTATCTTTGCTTAAAAGGCCATACCTTATGCAAATATATACATACTTCATTCCCTAAAAATATTTCTGTCAGCTGACAACTCCCTCTGAATTATTTTTTTTTCTAGAAACTCCTTAGCAGCAGATTGAAAGTAACTTCAGTCTTGTGGGGGGTTTAACTTTTTCTGCCCCCTCCCCCTTCCAGTGTTTTCTTTTTGCTTTTCTCTTTCCTGAATGATAAAACTGGATGTAAAAAGAATGAGGATATGTTGAATAAGGGTGTTTCAGGTAACATTTTAACTTATTCTTTTCTGAAATATGCTAGAAATAAAACATCTGTTTATCAAAACTAGAGATGTGATGAATAGGGTGTTTCGTATTTAAAAAAGACTAATTGAAATTCCAGATTTTCCACTCAGACTGTTTACTCTTCTCTTTGGGAGCCAGACCATTCACTTGCGCATGGAATTCTATCTTCTCTATGAGGTTAAAATCTCATCCTGAAATTGTATGATGGTGCTATCTTCAAGAAGACAGTGGGTCAGTGAAGTTTAGGACTCAGAGTTGGAGAGGGAGGGCAAGTGATGATTTAGGATTTTATTTTTTTTCCAAGTTCTTTCCAAGTCCACCATTCTGAATCTCAACTTCTGTTTTAGAGACTTCAAATCACGAAACTCTTAAAGTCAAAACTGTTTTCTTGGACAGTGGCAAAATTCAACCAGCATTTGGTCTAGGATCAAGACTTCCTTCAAAGGCTGCACTGACTCATTCTAGACTACAGGGAAACAATTTCTTCTTTGCTTTGTGTAATTTCTGTTACATATACTCCAAACTGGACACACTGGCTCTAGAAGCTCTAGAAGCCTTTTTTTTTTGCCCTTTTACAATTTTGGGAGACATATCAGGATCTGATTGAACTGGGAACAGTGAGTCCTCTTTCTAAAAGAGCAGCCAGGTTTCTTAGAGTTCTGAACACTGATTTTCCCATTCCTTTCCTTTCCTGTTCTATTTGTCTCAGGACAAAGGTTTACTTTCCACCAGCAAACCCTCTGCAGGCAGCTTTCTGCCAAGTTTCTGAACTCATCCTCTGAATGATGTCACTGTAGTTTATTTAAGGAAACCAGTCTTGTCTCTTGATAAACTATCATGCCTGGATACTGTTTTATGGTTCCTATCTGAGTAGAAGGGAATTATTTATGACTTACCTGACTGTTCTTGATAACATGCACCAAAAATATCAACCATAGTTCATCACCATAAAATAAGAAGCATTTTTAGGGTCAGGGGTCTAAGTCCTCATTCACATAATTTCACAAATGACACATATATAACATCTTCTCTTGACAATCCACTGTCTGTGACACAAACAGCATGACTGAGGAGGTATCAAAAGCAATTAACAGGCATGGTACAGGAAAAAATAAATAGTACTAGACTAAGCCATTCTTTCCCATTTCCCAGTAAACTGCACATTTTCCTGCTCTCGCAATATTGCTGTTTATGTTCTTTTTATTATAAAGCACAGAACTGCCTAATTTTTAATAATATGCACATGCATGTTAATGTATGGAAATGGTGAGGCATGCAGAGGTTTTGTCCAGATTCAGATGCCTTGCCTCTCAGCTATGTATCACTTTGTTTTTAGTGGAGTGGCTACATGCACATATTTTACAGTAATTACTTTCTGGATGTGCTTTGTAAGATGACAGAAATATGTTTCACATATTTCTATGTTATATGTAGGACATAAACTCATCTTGTGGAATAATCAAAAGACTTCCAAGCAGGTATGTGTTGATTAATAAAATCTTTACGGCACTTTGTTTTTGGGTGGGAAGGAATCATGATAGATATTTTGAAGCAAGTAGAATGGAATGTAAAACATAAAACTATCAGTTGGATCTTCTTCATCTGAATGAGTAAATTAGGTTCTTTTGGAGAGTTTGGAATTGTTTTGCGTGAAATGGAAGGTTAATGTAGCAGAGTGTATATGTATGTGTAAAGAGCACTTTGTGATTGTTGGACAATTCAAATTCTAGTGTTTACTTGTGATTGTTTATTTTACATATAATAGAGTGGCTGGATGATGAAGTATATTAGTTCTTTAATAATTTATAGAAATGCTTTGATGTTGCAGTAATTACATTAAAGGTCACATATCAAAGGTAATTTGGTTGAGCAGCTGTGATGGTTTCTCAGAAGCAATCAATATTGCTGTCCATGGCGCTGATTTCACCAAGGGGACTGCCAGATTAAAGGAGGCTTATTACCAGACAGACAGACACGGGGGAAATCAAGAATAGATTGGAGAGATGCACTATTCTTTTTCCTCACCTATAATTAACACTGTTCACCATAATCTGTGCTAATCCTTCATAGTGGGAAACCACCTTTTTTTTTTCCTTTTTTTTTTTTACATAGCATTATAAAAAGTGAATTAAGGCAAGGAAGAGTAATTTGGGGGAGCAGGAGAGAGAAAGTAGAGAAAGTAAAAGTTGATTCACCCCTGATATATCTGATGCTGATATACCCCGCAATGATAAAATGCAATATCAAAAATACAGGCCATGATCCTGAGGAAAGCAAGGCAAGGGGGAAAAAGTGATCTAGACAATGACAGTGCAACATATGGGAGAATTATCTGCCTGTAGATTTTGTATAATATTATCTATTTGCCCCACAAAGCTCCACAGGAAATGAAATAGGGGAAATAAAATTATGTTTTAAGTGTAGTCATTTTGATTACAAATTATAGTGAAGCGAACATTTTCTCCCCTTTCTTTTTTCTTTCTGAAGTGAATGGCAGAGGATAATGCTGAGAAATGTAATTACGCTATCAAGATCTACTTTTATTTATAGCACAAATAAACTGAGCTCTTGTATGATAAGCACAGCAGCATTTTTCTTCCCCTAGTTCTTTGTGTCTCTCTCAGGCAACGAGAGTGAACAGTCCATGTATTCTTGGTTGGAGGCACTGTCTCTTTGCATAGTTAAAACCTTCCTGTAAGACTTGCAAAGAATAACTATGAAATTAAGTATGTACGAAGCTGTTAACCTCAGCAATCTGCAGGGCCTGTTCAGTCTGGGAAATAGGCTGGGTTTTCTTACTGTATCTCTTCCTCTTGAAAGAGACAGTGGTACTACTGGTATGCTAAATTTCTTAGTGCGTAACATAATTAGTTTTCTCCCTAACTGTTCTGATATTCTTTGTCTCTTCTTGCCATCTAGAAAAAATGCATTCTGTTTTATTCATCATATGCAAAAATATGCATCTTTAACATTAGAAGACAGGTGAGCTCATAAAACTCATATTAAACCCATTTTTTAAAGAAGCAAAAAACCCCTATCTAACTACATTTGCCCACAGTTAAAAAAAAAAAAAAAGTTTTTTCCAACATTATCGGTCATACCTGACTTAAATTCGTACGTATATGTAAGGAAAGATATTTGAGCACAGGAGAGAAGAGGGTGGGTATCTTGCAAAGTCTTGCCTCTCTTAAATCCTTGTAATAAGGCTTAAATGAGACATAAGTGTCATGTGGACTTCAGAAGTCCTGCACATATAGCATTGATTTCACTGTTTAAGCAGACCTTGAAATTTTACTGTCTTGTTATCTTTTTCTTTCTTGTGTTTCAAAGCTTTTTCCAAAAGCTTGTTAGAAAACCATTAAACCACATATCACCCTGCATGCTGTGTTGTGCCAAAAATGGTATTATATTCCCACAACTTCCCATTTCAAAACTTTTTCTCTACTGATGTAAATTGCAATTTGGTCAGCAGTGGTAGGCTGGATGGGTTCCATTGATTAAAGTAGCCTGCTGAACACACAGCCTGCTCACCATGCCCTTTAGATTTTGAAAGAAAACACATTTAATTGTTCCCTTAGGAGAAACATGTCTGTTTTCTGAAGTTAAAAATGAAGATGAAAAGGAATAAAACCAGATTTGAGGTAAGAGACTTGGAAAAAAACAATAAAGAAAAACAACAAAGAAAAAAACCCAGTCCTTCAGAAATTCTCCAGAAATTCTCTGTTTAAATCTTTTGATGTCAATGTCATGCTTAAAGAGATTTTTTTTTTTTTTTTTTTTTACTCCTTGTTTCTTCCTTCAGAGTGACCAGCCAGTAAAAGGACTTTTGGATCTTGCTTTGGGTAAAGCAGGGGAGAGGAGAGAAAGAGGAAGCTATATGCACTTTCCATTTGCTAAAAACCCCTGTAGTTTGACAGTGCTGTTCTGTTCACCAGATGAGATGAAACACCTGGGTCCTATCTGCTTGGTAAACATTAAAGTTCCATTTCACTAGTTAAAGATTGGCTTCTGTATCCCTATAAGGCAGCCTCTAGAATACAAAGTAAACTCCCTCTCTGCTACCCAGTCCAGAGAGCTTTGCAGAGAAAGAACACACTGCCAGCATCCTGACAGAACCAGTGTGTTGGATGCATACTGTTATCTCAGCTGAGACTGGTGTATTCATCACCTTTGTGGTGGCTAACCAAGCTCAGCCTGAGATGTAAAATGGCAAAAAGGCTTCTCAGTAGCGCCTGAGATTTGGTGGCTATTGAAAAATGATGTGCAAAAAATTAAATTATAAAGGTACAGTTGTCTTGCCTTTTTAATTTGACACCTTCTGGATCTCAAAGGATGATTTCCAAGTTATTCAACAAAAGCTTTAGCTGGACCTTCATTTGCTTTATGTGTTATTCAATGACAACTTTTCTCTCTGACGTGTCTGCCATAGGAGGATCAATCTAATTTTATGTACAACTGTAAAGATGAATGATAAGTAGAAAGGATTCAGGCAAGTACAAGCTGAATAAATTATAAAGGGCAAATGATGACAGGACTGGGGGTCCCAAGAGACAGTGATATGATAACAGAAACTAAAGACAAATTTATGATGGATGTAGTTAGCATGTACTGAGGCTGTTAATTCTTCAGGGTAGTTTTACAACTTCTTGTGATTGGAGCAATCAAAGTATTTCATTTTAAAGAGATGCTGTATATTTTCGCTTGTCTGTTCTGCATATTTGTATGTACGTCCTCATTTACATGCATAGCAGTAAACTCCCATAGGCTAGTCAAGCTTCCCTCCCATCAAAGGACCCCTGTTCTCCAAACCATAATGCCACTGTTTATGCATAAATAAATAGATAATGTGTAATGATTTGAGGGCAAAGCTGGATATCGGGGAAAAAAAAGTTTCCATTTTCATAGAACATGGCAATCAAATTTTTTTAAATCCTGCAAGTAGCTGAGCACCTCCAGCTACCTTCAAAGCCAAGCCTAGGGATTGAGTTAGCTCACAGATCCCTGATGAAAAATTACACATAACAAGTTTCAGGTAGGTCAAATTTTGGGCTTAAGCTGCTTTAAGAGCAGCTGATGCAGCATCATAAAGTTAGAAGCAAATCTGATCTCAGAGCAGTTCTTGATTGCATTTCATTCATACTCTTATTTCTAACTCTTGTTCCTTATTATTAAGGATATTTGCATGAAAATGATCTTTTTTCCTTCCTCTGAAGGGTTGTCTCTTGTCTGTGAGTAATGCTTACTCTGGCCTACATTTGTGAATACCATGGGCTGGATTCTGACTTCATTTACACAAGTGTAAATCAGCAATGATCTGATTGAGGTCAAGGGATTTATATGGCGTAGGAAAGAGCAGACTCAGCTATATTTGTCACTGCTGAAATGATGTCATCGTGAAAAGTACCATAGCTCTAAATGGGGAAACATATTTTTACATGGGAATACGTGATCTCACAAAACACTGAGCATCCCTGACACCTGCTGGGCCATTCCATAGCTCCCATGGCCTTTTTGGTAGAGAGAGGTCCCAGCTCCAAACTGTAGGAATTAAAGATGGTTGGTGTCTTGGTGTTTCAACAGTGTTAACTGTTAGATAATGATCAATCCTAAGCATTTGGATTGCCAGTTGCATCACCCTACTGATTCAGCAGTGATGGGATACACCCAGGAATAACTTGAAAGCAGTAAACCTTCATTCCTCACCCCATGTTCCCAGTCACAGAGAGACAGAGGAAGAGAACAGGCACCCTTTACCTTTTCATTTTTTCAGTCACGTGGATGATAGTGCATGACATTACATAGCCCAGGAGTCATCACCTTTCCATAAACACCCACTTCCCATATTTGCACTACAAAGAATGTGGTGGTTGTGATTTGTGAGGCCAGTGTAAGTTCCTAGTAAAGCATTTGGTAGAAGATCCTGTATAGTTATGTGATTTGGATTTCTCCCTGGGGTGATACGCCCACCTATACTATAGCTTTACCAGCTGTACTACCCATAGCCTACCCTGGTGCAAGCTGTCTGCCCAATGTTTTTCATGCTGTCTATACATCCCTTAAAACCCTTCAGATGCTCAGTGACAATGATTTTTTTTTTTTTAAATCCAAAGGTTGAAGACCATGCATAAGAGTGATGGCTCAGATATGTATGTCTGCCTCCAAAATCATTATCTTTGAAACTCACAGACCTGTGTCTTGATCTAATTTAATTTGAATAGTCTATATAATAACAACAATGAAAACATAAAACCATGGACTTGGATGTTGTGGAGCAGCTGCATTCCATGCCTGTAATTCGTGGTGGGCAATCCTACAGTAAGGACTTGAATCTTGCCTGAAACATTATTTCTGGTAGCGCTACTTATGCTATGTAGGTTCAACATCTATGCTTGTTGAAAACATTTCAGTTGCAGAGTAGACAGACTGCCAGCCTTACCATGTGAAATCCATCCACTGGCTGCAGATCTTTTAACAAAAGCTGTGTTTCCTGCATTAAATAGTCTAAGAGCATGATTCGTGCATTAGACTTAAAACTGCTCTTTAAGTTAAGAGCACCTTTTAAAGAACTATCTGAGCTGGAATGCTTTTGGGAGTGACAGAAATTGTCCCGTCTCTCCATTTACGGATAACTTCTGATAGAACTTGACATGATGTAACCCATTTAGCTCCCATGTTTCCCTTCTGCTGCGCTCTGTCTCTGGCAGGGAGAAAGTGGTGAGGAGTGACTGACCATGAGATTGCACTATCAGTTCAGGCGAGCAGGTATCTGAAGTGACTTTGCTCTGTTGAGTAGCTGCAGTGAGAGACTTACAGTGGCACCACATGTATGAATTGCTGCACTTGGCAGGTTCCCAGCAATGTCAAATCTCTCTGATTAGTTTCTGTAAGTACAAGGACAAAATTAAGCTTAACCTATTTTTCAAAGAAGAAATGTGCATTTCCCATTTTTCTCTTTAATGGGAACTTCTTATATCTTGTGTCCACACTTTTTCTCCCCTCCCCTTCCCACCATGTCACTCCTTTAAAAAGAAAAGCTTGTTAAAATACAATTTCTTGTAAAAACATGTGCCTTCAAATTTCTTTGGTTTCTGTAACATTTTTAACCTTGATATGCATTCATTTTCAGCACCAAACGAATCCTATGGTGCTAGAACGAAGTTGTTCTCTTACTTTCCCCTTAGGTATGGTAAACTACAATCCTAAAATCCTCTGCCACTTTCTAGTGCATATTTTCTTTGACATATTGCAAAAAATGAGTGTTTTGATCACTGGCTTTGTAGGCAGGTTTTGGCAGAGCAAGTTTTGTCCAGCTATAACTAAACCATTCCAAGCTCAGTTTGTTCCTTCAAACAGATGGAGAAATTTTATTTTTCTCTTGTTCTTATAATGGCTCATAATTTCTATGCTACTATGTCGACTTTGCACGGTAAATATGTAACTGATAAGACATGCTGGCGTGAGTTTCTGATTTCATTTACAGCTTTGATCAGTGGAAGAGCACTTTGTTTTCAAGGTGGTAAAACTGGAATCAGTTTTTCTTGGTCTTTTTATTTATGGCTAGCTTTCTGTCAAGATCTTCCCTGGTAAACATTTGAGATGTTGCTTCTGTGTTTCAGGTCATTTTGTAGTGTCCTTTCTCAATGAAGTCACACTAATGTCTCCTGTCTGGCCGAGCATCATTTTCTCCTTTTCTCCTACATCCCTTCTCATCCTGCATGTCTGTCCTTGCCATCTCTTATCTCCTTTGTAGATTTGCTGGAAACATTACCCTGTGTTCCCGTAATGCCTGCTTGGTGAAATGAGTTGAGATTACAGCTGCTGAGGAGGAACACTGTGCTTCCCAACTACTTCTGCCTGGGAGAGCACATATTTTCTCCAGACAAAGGGAGAGACTCAGCTTAGTGAATGTTTCCACATTTTTTGACACCACACGTATATAGATTGCAGAGTTGGCTTGTCCTAAATCTGATGTCTCTTGAAATTATGAGGCTTAGTGTGTATGGGTTTTTCAGTGTATATTCATGTTGCCCAAGAGAAACAAGGCAGCCAGGAGAGAGTTGTACATGCTGTGTTTTCTTGTCTGTTCTTCCTCAGAGCAACTGGGGAGTGCCTGGGGATTGATTTCCATGTCTGTGCTTGTCCTGCACAGGGAAAGGGGGTAGAACGTACAGGGGGTGAACCGTTCGAACCTTTCAGGGTGCCTGTTTTGTTGGTAGCAGCCTGCTGCTCCCACCTTGTTATTTTTTCTACCACTGTATTTTCACACTGCTTGACATGACTCACGCTTTCACCTGGGATGGTAGAGGCTAAGACACTCCTGGGAAAGTTGGGCATGTGTTGCTAGCATTCAACAAGCACAGAACTCTGAGAGGAGCCTGAGAAAATGCTGATATTTGAAGTCTTTGTATGGTTTTTTTTGGAAGTACAGGCTCTACAAATGTGGGTACACTACAAAGAGTACAGATGTGACACCCTTCAAAGACAGCGTCTCATGTCCCAGTAGAGGTCCCAAATTTATGAATATTGATATGTGTTTCTCTTTCATTTTTAGTCTATTAAGCCTTAAACCTTTTCCACCAGTACTCTGAACCCAACCTGCAACAGCACAATGATAATGCCTCTAAAGTGAGCTTGTCCAAACTAATTTCATTGTCCTTGTTGAGCAAAGTGCAACAATTAAGCAGACAAATGGGTCCAGATAAATCGAATATTTACAATTATTTCAGTTTGGATAATCTAATGTGATATTCATTGTTCAGCTAAGAAATATGTTTCCAGTGAGGAGGAGCTGTCATCTAGTACTCTTGTTGGCTAGATGTAAATTCAGAGTAACTCCATGAGCTCTTGCAGAGTTTAAGCTTCTTTACATCAGTGAAGCTCAAATGAGAATCTCGTCCTCTTTCCATACATGCCCTATAAAGCTGAGTCCCTTCAGCTGCACTTGTGTTTTAGAAATACAGCCAGGAGAGCTGGAAGGTCTTTCTTTTCCCTTTTTTTTTTCCCTGGGCTGGGATTGTATTGTTGAACTCTCACTTTAGGGAATTCAGCTTTTTCTGAGCATCTCTTCCCTTCCACCACTGAAATACTGACTGAAAACTTGAGTTACTGTCCAGATCTGGCATTGCTGCTGACTTTCTGAATAGCACTGCAATCAGATCTCCTCATTACCAGTGCCTCTCCTCCTTGTATTAACACCTTGTGGCTGTGCCCTGCCTTTCCACTAATTCCAGCTGAAAACTCATAACAATCCCAGTCGAAAGGCAAGGGATTTATACCAGCATATCTATACTAAAAGGGAGATTGCCGCTACTTTCTGCTTCATTTCTTTGCAGGATACATTGCTTCTCATTCCCTCCTCCCGGTCCCCCCCTCTGCTCAAGCAGAGCACACTGTGTTGCTGGGCAATTTTCACCAACTTAATCACATTTGGGCCCAGTGTTTTTCCTGCAGACCCTGGAGTGTGCAATGCTTAGGCCTTGGTTATTAGTTTACACAATAAATGAAGCCCATTAGAAGAGGATAATCAGGGCTTGGAGAAGGCCACCTCACTCGTTATCTGAGGAGGTTATGTTAAGCCTCTGTAGTTATTAATCATACTTTCCTATGCAGATAGCTGAAGATTAAGAGTCACATTTATCCTCTTTGCTCCTCATTCTTTCGCACTGATGTGCAAACGCTCTTTATAATCGTTGTTATTATGGTTATTCATAGCCCATCCAGTCAGCCAGAACTGCTCCTGAGCTGTTGCTTGAAGTCTTGCACCTATCCATGGTGGCCTGATGATACAGATCAGAGCCACTGGAGGTCTCTCCATTTGAAACTCGGAAAACATCCTTGAGAGTCCTAGAAAGTCTCTGCTAGCTGTTATTGAATTGCAGTATCTTGTCCAGAGGCCAAGAGAATTCTGAACAGAAGCCGACACCATTATAAGAGCCAAGTTTAACAGCAACCCTCTTGATTTCACTTGCTTTGCTCTTTAATACCATCTCTAACCTTGAACTTTGACTAAGATGATATGCTACCTTGTGGCTTTTTGAAATCTAGCCTAATGCCCTTTTAATCGAAGTGAATGATCCTTTTCCCCTACTTCATTTTTAAGCACTTAAATCAACTCGGATAAAATCAGAGCTGTACCAAGCAGACTCAACATTGTTAAAAAGGAGAAAAAAAAAGTTTGAAAATGAAAGCTATTACTCCATCGCAGAATTTTTTTTCCTTTAGAAATACGTTTGGGTTTTTATCACTCTCTTTCTGATATCCTGTGCGCACATGCACACATACTCACATACACACACAAAACAACTCCCCAGAAAAACTTGTTTAAAACCCAAGTGGTTGGAGCATTTTCTCCAATGACTCTACTCATGAAGCACTTGCTTCAATAAAATTAAAGTTAAGACAACAGTTAACAATTAACACCATTCAGCATTTAGAGCCTGCACAACCATCCAGTCATGGATCACATCAATGTACAAATACTTCCAACTGCTTGCACACCTATTTCTTTCCTTTGTGACCCCTACCAGTTTTACAGAAGCTGTCCTCCAATTTTTTTCTTGTTCCACTTAAAGAAAACTGTTTTTCTGTGAGTGGGCTTAGTTTCTGAAGCAGTAGCCATGCCCGTGACACACAGAAATCCTAAAGCAGGGAGACCATAGTATTAATCATGCAAATTTAAAATCACCCATTTGTCCACTTGCTCTTTGAACCTGGAGTGTGAGTTGCATATATGTTTTTCCATCCTAAAATTATTTCTCAACCTGTGAGGAAAGGCTAATTTCCAGAATGAACACTTCATAACCTTTCTCCTTTGACTGAAGGATATAAAACTCCAAACCTTTATTTCTCCTTAAGAAGTGTATCTCTTCCTCAAATGCTCTGCTTATATACCAATTTTGCATATCTAGAGGAAATCAGCACTGCTGTATTGACTTAGAGGTCCACTAGCCTCTGTCATCTCATGATCTGGCTTCTCCTTTTTTCCCTTTTTTTTTTTCTTTTTAGTTTTGTCTTCACCTAGACCTTGTGCTTGATAATGCATAAGACCCTTGCTAGGGCCTTATGGGTTTTTTTTTTTTCTGGTTGGCTTAGAGTTTGGGGAGAGGCTTGTTTGTTTGTGGGGTGGATTTTTTTATTATTATATAGATATGTTGATTTTTTTTAATGAAAGTATTTTCTCTAGAAAATGTCAATTCGAGACCTTTTCATTTGAGGGATCACAGTGGATTTGGTCATGCATTTATGTGAGACTGAGTTTTGGATCTGATAGAAAATTCTTGCTTAAATGAAAAGGCCAGAAAAGCAGAAATCAACCCAAACAGGCAGGCATGACATTTGCTTGACATACGTAGATTCCCTGATACAAATCCCTGCATTACCTAATTCAAACTAAGAAGTGAACAGACTCTGGCTTTTCTCTGCCCTCCTCAGCTAAATTTCCTACACGTTTGATCCTTGGCTATTTGAAGATATTTGCATAGGTGCTTCCTTTATTTTCTCCTCTTTGCCCTCTATTTTTACAGAAATTGCTAAGTAATTTTCTAGAAATGCTAAGGATGTTTTTGAGTGGATGAATATTTTGGTAATGGTCGTTGAGGGACAACACCAGACCTGGCTGATTTTAAGATGAATATATAGGTTATTGACTTGCAGTGATGAGAGGGGACCAGGCACACAGACGAGGTTTGCTGCACATGACCTCAGGTTTCATTAAGACGTCAGCAACTCCTCAGTTGTCTCTGGTCTCCTTTGTCCTCCAAGAGTTGGGAAAGTGAAGCTGTGAGAAAGTGAAGAGAGAAAATACCTATGATAAAGAGAAGTTCTGAGGGCTGAACCAGCACCAGGGTTTCCAAACTCTAGATTCAATACCTGCCTATGTAACAGAAGTCAACGAACGCACCTTTGCCTTGATATCCTACCTACAAAATGGAGCTAATTAACCCTCCCCCAGTGTTATCTCTTTGATTAGTAGACATTTAGAGTCCTCCAAATAAGGATTTTTCCTTTCATATGCATCTGTATTTGTGTTCAGTGCTTAGCAGTGACAGCTCCTGCTTTTGACTACAGTGTCCTAGACACTCCTGTGATGCTGACAAAGGATGATGACTGTTGGGAGGGAAAAGCTTTCTTCCAATATAAGTCAATGGCTCGTATGATTCTTGCCTTTCAGAAGGGAGTTGTCCTTCTCTTTCTCTTCCATTTCTCATGATTGACCTGAAAATAAATAAGGAAGGAATGACATTCTTGCTATTGCATTATTTTTATATTTTTTTTTAAAGAAAGGAGAATTTCCCTTAGACTCATGCTGTACTTTTTCATACTGTATTTGACATCTTTAATAAAATTTGGGTCAGATACAGTTGTCGATAAAAAGAGGCATCTTACAAACAGCCCTGTGCTTGCATTAGGGTCATGTCAAGAATAATAGAGACTATTGTCACTGCAGCGAACCTCTGCATCATATTAAGTATTCCTCACTTCTCTCCTCTCTGCTTCTCTCCAAGACATAATACAAGATGCCTATCATGTTCCACCACATCTCACCAAAGGGCATGGAAAGGGGAGATGGCTAGCAGGCAGCAAAACTCCTCCAAGTTGCTCCAGCATCAATGAGCACAGGGAAAAGTGGAGCATCCACTGTCTTGTGTGATCATATGTCTCCTCTCCACTTTTGTGGGTGAGAATTGCAGGGAAAAGGTGCTTTTGTCAAGGGGAATTTCAGGTTCTTCTTGTTATTCTTAAGCAGAGGGTGTATGTTGGGTTGTTTCTTTTTTGTGTGAATGAACAGTATGCTGTGGACAGATGAGGGAACCACACATTGGCACATGAAAGAAATGATCCTAGGCAACTTCCCTTCAGTGTTTTTTGCTTAAGGTGTCCCATGCTGTTTACATGTGCACAAACTTCAGGCACTTGTATGTAAAAAATGTTCTATCTGCTTTGTCTTAGCAATGAGATTTCTTGCTACAACTCTACACTGTCCACCAACACCAGAAAAATTCATGTTCGATCACAGACCTGCGCCCACCTTTGACCTGTTCACATCCGGAGATGGCCCTTGGCCTTAAGTGCTTCATACATCTTGCCCTAATAGTTCTGGATCAGCACCCACAGCACTGTGGTGGCTCAGGAGTACCTTTGTATAACCATCTTTTTGTTTATCAGCACGTTTGTGGTGGTCAAGAATATTTTCAACGCTGAGCCTCAGTCAAACCTGTTCCAATTCTAGTGAGACAATGTGAAACAAGGAGGAGGGGAGACTGATTTCATTTCACTCATACCTCATAAAAGGCTTAGAAGACAAGTCATGTAGGTAAAGGAATTATTTGCTCTGAATTTAATGCCCAAAGTTGCTCTGCTGTGCTTTGGCTGGACCTTTTCTGTTCCTGAATAGGGTTTTCTGGAGTAAACAGTGAAATCTAATTTTGCCCAGAAGTGCAACACCCAGCTCTCCTCTGTACAAACCCACTTTCACTTGACCAGTACCTCAATAACTCAGTGTTACCTGTTTTGGCACCTCACAAGTGCACTTTCCCTCACTTTCTGTCTCTTCTTCACCTTCTTTTTCCAAAGCCTAGTGACATCCTTTGCTATATTTTAGATGCTAGCATAGATCAAAGTCCTCTCAGGATCAAACAATGTGCTGCATACAATCCTTACAGTTACAAACAAGGTCTTTCACTGACAGAAACACGTTTCTGTGCTGAATTTTCAGCAGCCTATCAGACTTGATTCAAGGGTAGCTTTTGATTTCACAAGGAAACCTCCACTGCTCTTCCCCCCAGTTCTTCAGACAGAGGGGGAGGGTAAAAAACCCACTCATTTTACCTAGAAGAAAAGGGACATGGGCTTTCTTAAAACTTTGGAGAGAGATTTAATATTCCAGTGCTGTATGCTTTATTTGTTGTATCAAGTAGCAGACAGAGACCTTTAATGAAGGATGAATGTATCTAATGTAAAAAGCAAGAAAGAGAGAGGACTGAGACACTTGCCTGAGTGTTTCTTACATCATTCTGATGGTATTTTTTAATATCTTGTGGTCCTCACTTCCCAATAAGGTTTTTCCTGTTCAAATATCCCTTCAATACAACCTCTGATGTTTGAAGTGACAGGTGGGTCCAGAGCATGTTTTGAAAGTTGGACAAATGGCTTTCAATACAGGATACTAGTTACTGTGGGCAAATATTTCCTATGAGTCCCGTCTTTGTACAGCTTCAAGAAAACCTTCAAAGGGGATGAAGTGAAAATATAAGTATTAATGTACAATTTTCTGACTAGCTTGTATCTTTTGTATTCTATCTCTTGGGGCTTCTGAAAAGCTTTCTAAAAATTTAAGTGATGTAGATGCTGTAAATTGAATGCAAATACTAATTTTGTAAATCCCATTTGCAGAGGTTCACTTTAGTCTCCAGTACTCCGAGAACACTCTTTGCTGCACAACTCAGGTTTTGGTGTGTTTTATTTTTCGGACCATTTGATAAAAATCCCTTTTAAATTATTTTCAAAAGACAATTTTGCTTGGACCTTGGAAAAAAATCCCAACAACGTATTTTCTTTGCCACTTTCTATACAGTCAGAAAAATGGAAAAGTAAGGAATGTAAACAGTAAGTAATACCCCTCTCCACATTAATGGAAGAAAAATCTATATTTTTGCTAGGGTAAATAATTGCTGATTAATATTTCTGAACAAATAATCCTCATACTCCATAATTCACGTTCTATTATTAAATAATCAATCAGTATAAAGCTCTTTTTAATAATTAAGTTCAGGAATGTTACTGTTTACTCATAGTTTTACTGGGTTTGGAACTGTTCTGGTTCATCCTGAATCACAGAGATGGAAAAAAGCACTTATTTATAAGTGGCATGATGAAACATATTGCCTTCAAGAAGAAAATTAGAACTCCTCCCTTGATGCCCACTTCATCAGGGTCTGTTTATTTGCTGGTAGAGTCTTAGTTTCATTCCTAGCTGGTATTTCTTCTCTAATTTTGAACATCCACTCTTCTTAGGGTACAAGTAGCTGGCTCACGGGTCCTCAGAAGATGTGAAAAATGTAGATGATAGGCTCCGAAAAACTGTTTGTCAGGAAGCAAGAACACGAACCCACATCAGCTTGTGATTACCCATTATGGGATCACACACTAACTAGCTTGCCTCAATGGCCTCTCTTCTGGAGTGCATGCAGGGTAAATAGCTGTTAATTTCCTTGCTACATAGAGAGCATTTTCTGTCTTGTCTGAAGAGAGGAGGTGCTGGTTTCCCCCTGAAGAGTTTCTTTGTTTATTGGTTTGGATGAGACAATCAGGAAAGAAAGTCCTCTATCACCACAAGGGAGATGCAGTGTGCCTTTCTCTCCCACCATCAACTCCTTCAAATTCTTTCCTCACAAAGTAAAGTAATGTCCAAGTTTCTTTCCTAAGAAATATCCCTGTGGGTCATTACAGACAGCTGATGTGGTAACTCAAGAGTAATTCAGATGCATGTGCAGCATCACAGACTAAAAAAAAGTCAGCAAAATAATTATGAATTCACAAATTGGAGTGACAGTTCAAACCTCCACAAGGAATGAAATGGTTACACAACAAATCATAGTGTGTACGTATGCACTTTAATATGAGGAAATGTGAGTAATACATGGGAAGCATAGAGAAAATTGATGTGGACTCCAACAAGTTCATTGAAAATCTAAAAAAATTTTCAAATCCATTCCAAATGTGGCTCTCCACATCTGGATTATAATTTCACCTCCTTGCCTACCCTCAAAGAAATAAATTCAGAAAGAAACCTAGGAAAACAGTTTTATGGAAAATATGGTATGGTTAAATGGATTTAAAATCTTACCTTTTTTGAAAGGAATGCATTCATAGTTTTTCGGATTCTCTATGAAAATGAGCGTTATAGAAACCTCCTTCAAAAGTACACTGAAGCAATTTCATGCAAAGAAAACAGCTTCATTTAAATGAAAATACTGATGTAATTCTCATTAAGATTTCAATTTATGAAAAATAACCAAAAGAATGATCTTAAAGTGATTTAAAAGAAAATAGGACCCTTCCTAAACTGGAAAACACCAGGAGGGGCTGAAACAACTCTCAGTGAGGAAGGGGAAGACATTAACAGGAAGAGATTGGTAACACCCTATTACATTAAGCTCTCTAGATGAGGACCCAGACTGTGTGGACCAGCTCAGCACAGTCCTCAAAGGGCTAAAGCAGGAGGCATTGACAACGTTTCTCTACACCTTTATTCATTACCACAGGCAAGTCTTTCCAGGCCGAGACCTGCTCTGCACCACTGAATCTTTCTTACCAGTTGCCAATTTCCTTTCTGAAGCTCAGGGTGCTGGGCTGGGTGAACTATTCCATAATGTTTGGCTCTTTGGGCATTCAGCCAGGCCTTCAGGTGATCCAGGGCTACAATATCGATGCCCACATTGGGTACAAACGCTGTGATCTGAGGGACTGCTTCTCTCTGGGGTAGGCGGGGAGCAGCAGGCACGTGTTGGAGCCTGTGGGATCTACTACAGAAGGATGAGACATCCAGTAGCATATGGCCCGTGTGTGCACGTCACATTCCTGCTTGCTGCTGACTCACCGGTGCCTCCGCAACCCGCGCTCACGTGTCTGCAAGAGGTTGCCTCTCTGTGTGGTGAAGACCCACTGGTGTTTATTTGATGTCATCTTGGGAGTCCACAGTTTTAAGCAGTTGTGTGGGAAAACTAGAGGCTTTCTGAAGTTGGAATTAAAGCACAGTTTTACTATTCCAAAGGGAAGGCAATGAGGAGGCTCTTCAGGCTTTGTCTGTTGCTGGTTTTGATCTCTCTCTGCGAATTAGTCAATTACAAATGACTCAGTGCAGAGAACCCAAGTTAGTACTGGGGGAAGGGATGAAGTCGATTGGATTTACTGTCAGTATGTGGGTAGATTTTTCTTATATATGTATTCAGTATCTGTTTTGTTCTGCTCTCAGTTGGAACCAGTGAAAAATCTTCATCCGGATTCCCAGAAAGTAGAGCTAAGTCAAGGACACCATAAACCCCTCTTTTCATGTGAGCTATCCATTATGTCCATTCCCAGTATGTGTGGGAGGAGGTGGAACAGGGCTTAGTAAGCTGATGATAGAGCTCTTTTATTTCCAAGGATGTTGTTTTTCTTATACTGGGAAGCTGGTGGGAGTTGTGCAGTGAGTAGGTGAATACCATTCTCAGAGGCTGGCTTGGTAGTGGCAGACGTGCAAGTTAAACTGGAAAATGCAGTCATGTGATTTGACTTTCAGATTAAACTAAAGTGGGAGCAATATTCTGGTATCTCAGTGTTTTTGTGTGAGCTCACTGATCTCAGCCTCTTTATCCAGATATTAACCCTTCCCTACCTCAAAAACTCTCTCCCTGGGATTTGGTATTTTGGGTTAGCTGTAGGCATCCTTACAGACATTCAAGGCCATCCTGCAGTTTCCTAAGTGTATTCTTACAGTCTTTTTCCCATGGTTCATTGACCTATTTATAATGTAGAGAGACCTGATGCACAGTCCTACATGGTGTGGGAATCTGTCCTCAAGGAAAGCAGAGTGGACAGGGTGAAGGAGATTATCGCCCATTTGCAGTCTCACCTGAATATTCCCAAAGTGTCTTTCTGCACAAGCAGCTGGGTGGCTGAAGTTATTTGAATTCCTGATTTGTACAAACCTGATTAATCTGAGCCTGAAACTAAGATTACTGCCTCCCTGTAGTGCAGAGAGATGCCCAGGTGACTGTGGCACTGCTCTCATGAGCTGGGTAGGTCTTTGTAGCTCATCTGTAGCCTAACTGGCTAGAAGCTACTCACCTTAGGTACCACATATACCAAGATAAACTTTCACTATTCTTTACATCTCCAGAGCAGTCATTAACACTTTGAACTCCAGTTCTCACACCTAATAGCTCACCTTGACAGATGACATGGTTTCTTTTGTCAATGGTCATCTGTAAGTCCCAGGGGGCCTTCTGTGGGGAGGGAAAAGCAGGGAGCAACATGGACATAGTATTTATTTCAAGCACCTATACATAGGATGGTGTATATCTGGAGAGGAAAGATTCAAGCCAGACTTTCAGGAAAGCAATCCATGGGAGATAGAAATAAAGCACTGGGACTTCAGCATTTCTTCTGGTGCTTGGCAACATAAAGCTGACCATTCTTGTTCTGAAGTAAATAGAAATGGAAAACCTATACACTAATTTGGTTCCCAGCGATCCTGGGAGGAAATGCCAACCACAGGCTTGGACCTGAGGTTTCAAATTTGTTCCCAAATTAACTATTAGAAATATAGATTATATTGGGCAAATTACTTTGCCTCTCTGAGACTTGGGCTTTCACCTATAAAATGAAGACAAAGCTCTTGAACCCTTTTGCAAAATGGTATAAAAAGATCACATTTTTATTGCCCAGTCACCTGCTCCCCCTGCACAGGAGAAATCTCTTTTTTTCCTTAACCATTTCACTGTTGTCAGATGCTGGCAAGAACTGCTAAAACACCAACTGTTTTCCCACCTCTTGGCTTTTAAAAACTGTAAGCCCTTAAAATAAATTTGAAAAACACCAACCAAGCAAAAACCTGAATTTATCATCACCTGGTGGGTCTGGATAGGGCTATTCATGAGAACAATCCAAAGGCTTTCACCTTGACTTCCCAACATAGTTTGATGTAATTTTAATCTGATTATTAGACTCTCGATACATCTTGCAAGCTTGTAAAAGATTCATTGCTGGCAGAAACATTTTCGTTACTGGGGAAACTTTTTGTTGTTGTTGATGTATGTGTTGCCTGCCATAAATACTCATCCAAGAGCCAAAGGTCATTTGGTAGCTGCTTAGCAGCTTCACTTTCTGAAATGAAACTTAAGTGTGTTGGATCTGCAGCAGAAAGCCGGGGATGTAAAATAGACGAGGGAAGAGCTGTTCCGTAGCATTGAAGCAGCCAGATTACTTTCCAGCTTTTTTGTTTTTGTTTTGTTTTGTTTTTTGTTTTGTTTTGTTTTATTTTGAGGTTGAGTTTTCTTTGTTTTTACTTTGTTCTATATTATTCTTCTTAATGTTCAAGTTACGGTGCAAAATGCAAAAGAGGTAGTCTTGCTAACCAAACCTTGTATTTATTTACAGGGTTTATTTACAGGGCTTCATAGTACAGCCTGTGGCATTAAGGGATGCACTCCCAATGCCATGACCTTCTCCTGTGCTAGCCCAGGGGATTTATCTGCAGAGCAGCAGATGCAAATTTGGGCTTGTTTTCTAGGCTAACCAGAACAATTCGGTAACCAAGGGCAGTGGGTAATCAAGACTTGAGTTAGAAATTTCATTATGTGTACAGAAACAAGACTGAAGAAAAAACTGAGAGTCTGGCTTACTCTTGGTGTGCAACCCAAATGCACTGTGAACAACAACAAAAAAATCAGTTTAGCCCCGTGTCCATTCAGTTCACAGTTTACTTCTGTAAAGTCTACTTTTGTAGGTACCAATTTCTGCTAGGGCTTGCAATATCTTTAAAAAACCTATGTGACCTACGTGACACAGCACATCAGATTAGGTGATACAGCAGCAAGTGCTCAGTCTAAACTTAATTTATTTTGTTTGGGGCACCACCTTATATCTCTGTAGCTCTCTGAATTAGCCTCACGTAGGGTCTTGTTTCTGAATCTTCAACAGTCCTGATTTGGTGTCAATACTGAGGCAAAAAAAATGGCATTGTTGTAGCCAGAAGACCTGTTTGTTCCTGGTGCTTGAATGGTATTCACTGCAACTCTTTCTATTAGATATATATGTGTGTGTGTGTGTGTGTGTGCGTGTGTCTATAAACAAAAACCAAAACCAGAAAAGCCTTAAAACTGTCATGGAAATCAGGTTTTCACCAAACATTTTTGAGAATTTAGCAGTTTTGGTCATGTAAAATGGGTGCCATCCACTGCAGTGACAGAACTGCCAGAATAACAGCAGCTCCTGGCTGCAGGACCAACACCTATCATCTACCAGCAGAGAGGAGCAACTGGCCTGTGATGAGGAGCTACCTGTGTGCAGGATCTGAAGTGCAGTTAAGTTCACTGTTAAAATGTAGGCTGCATCCTTGCTTGTTTAAAACACAAGACACTGACAAATTTAATGAGCAGAGATGATGGAAAAATTAGCAGACAAAAGTTATTCTCCTGGAAAGCACTGAAATGTTTTCTGAAACAATATTGCTTTTGGCATATTTCTTACTGGGATGGTATCTCAGATTCAGAACAGTAGTTTGACCAACAACTTCCCTTTATCCTGTTTTGATGACACGTGGGGTTACAAACCAGTAAGTAAATCTACTCTGAAACTGGTAGAAAATTCTCCTCTAAATTGCATCTAATCACTGGATAATATGCAGTGACATTTCTCTTCTTAAAATATCAGTTCTCTCTTCACAGGAGAGAAATAAATTCTATAGCCTTGAAGTGTGCATTAAATGTAGTAATGTTTTTCTGGCCAACCAAGGTGGTACTTTGTGATCATGGTTATATTTCACCCTTCCTAACTTCAGCCTAATGAAGGTAAAATATTTGGTTTTCTTCTTACAGCCATTGCAGAGTAGTAGTTGAGTGTGGCCAGTCATCCCATCTTTTCTTTTGCCTTAATGGAGAGTGACCTGAAGGCTAAGGCTGCCCGAGTGATGTTAGGTGAAACTGCTCTGACAGCATGGTTCATTAATTAATCCCCTGGTCCCAGGCAAATCAGTAGACAGGTCTCCAAAATGAAGCTAGTCAGAAAGTGGTTTTCATCCTATTAACCCACATGCTTAGAAGATTTAGCATTATGCAGCTTGTTATAAGCTCTTCACTGTCTTTATTAAACAATTTATCTGAGGTAACTTCATATTTTCTTTTAAGATAAACTGGAGATAATGCAATGTGCTTGTTTTAATTTGCAAGGTTAACTGATCTAATTATCTGTGTGTGTTTATTTAAATCCTTTTGAGCACTAGGCCCTTGCAGGTGGCTGTTTTGTTTTCCACTAACAGGAAATCTTTTAAAATGAGATGATATAGCTCAGTGGGTCTTCTTGTATAAAGGATTTTCTAATAATGTATGAATTTATTAAAGACAAATAGAAGGCTTATTTACATTAAACAAATTCACAAGGAACTAGTTTTTTCTCAACTGGGAAGAAAAAATGACACCTACTTCTTTTCCTACATTAAAGGATTGTACATTTTCGACAAAGATATTGGGTATCAGTATTTTGGGTGAGGCCTTTGGCAGACATTTCCATTCTCATATCAGGCAAGTCTTTCAGTGTTTGTGAGTCAATGTGTTTGCAAAGTCTTTGAATCCTGAAGATTTGGAGACTTCAGTGGTGCAGAAAGCAGCACCAGAGTTCTAAACCTCTGCTTCAGGTTGAATGAGTGCAACCTATATGCTCAGTAATTTAAAGAGAAGAAACATGCTCCTACAGATGTCTATATAATATCTCAGCAAAATTTAAACGAGGGGAATATTTTTTCCTCTTGCATTCCTTATGCTCATAGCCATATCCTCTTCTAGCCACATGGCCACCTGAAACCTAGGTGTTCTACTCCCAAATGCTGATTTACTATTTGCTTTATCTAGCTGATGGAGTTAAGCTACAAACAGTGCCATCTGGGGAGGCTTGTCAGCAGAGGTGCTGCATGAATGTGGCCAGACTGCCTCCAAACCAGAGAGGGCTCTGCCCTGGCATTCCTTAATCAGGGATTACCTTGAACAGAGCCACCCTGTGCCAGCCTGCTCCTTATGTTGTACAGTCACCAAGGTCCCCAGGTTTTGCAGGACCAGTAGATTTCTTTTGTTTGTGCTGCAGAAGGCTTTCTCCTAGTAACTGTTCATTGACTCTGAATACTCCCATATTAATGAATTACCATGTTCCTCCTATCAGCTCACAAAGCCACCTTTGATAAACAGACTCATTTGCTCTCTTTCCTGACCAAGCATTAGCTTAGTGGCCCAGCACATCCATCTTATCTTTTGGGAGCTTTGTTCACTATAGCAGAGCCGATATCTTGCTTCAGTTAAGCACCTGCCAGTGATAAACAGAGGAGAGACAGGTGCTAATCTCCCTGGGCCTGCCACTCCCCAGGGAAAGAGCCCATTTGGTCCTAGACATGAATTGCTGATGGATCATTCTACTGATGGCACATCTCACCATAAATGGAATTGGCTGAAGCCCTTTCTCGATTTTGGATATTTTTAAATCTTAGCTGGCTGGGGCACTGCAGAACGTGCTGCAGTGAACAGTCATGTTTTGGCTAGCATGTAAAACAGCACTGGTTTCAGACAGAGTTTTGTATGAAGGTCTTACTTTTGCTGATCCTGCTTATGCTCCAGCCGGTCTTTTATAGGCTGTCAAAACACAGAGCCAAGACTTTCCTTGGATTATACATGGTCTTTACTTGAGCAGAGCCTGCACTAAGTGAGCAAAATCTAAATAAGGCTGTCAAGGCTTTGACCTAGAGTATTTACTCACACGAGTCCCAGTGAGAATTGCAGACTTTATACATCGGTGCAAATGTAAGCGTTTCAGTGCATTCTCCTGTGCTCTGACAAAGTTAATTGTCTAATCTTGACACCAAGTGCCCTGTACTTTTTAAAGTGCTTTATGCACGAGACTAATTATGTGCTGTTAATTTGGCTGCTAGCAGCTTTCTGCTTTTAACATCCATTTGATTTGGGAACCTTACAGGGTAGAATTTACATGTAACTAGTGCAAGGGCTGTGAACTGGATGCTGAAAGACAAAGGCAGCATATACTTGTGGAGCCCTCAGAAAGAGGAGGAAAGTCCTGATTCCTTTGTCCTGGTGTCCAGAAATGCTAAGATGCATGATCCACAAGTACACTGCACAGACAAATTTTGCTGGTATATATATACACTTTTCATGTAGATAGGAACATTAACATTTTTCATAACTACGTTCAAGAGCAAGAAGAAAGAACTTAGGTTACAATGGCAGGGCAGGGAGTTGTAGATTAGTACAGGCTAGTTCCATCAGCATACTTAAAATACCAGTTGTCTCTACTGCATTGGAGGCATCTTTAAACTTAGTAGTATCTTGGCATTCAAGCTTTGAAATAAGACAGACTTGTGAGTTATCTAAATTCTTGAGGACATGCTAGTCTGTCACAGCTAAAGGTGTCTCAAAATTTGAGCAAAGCCGTTGCACAATTTCTGGAAATGTTCAGCCCTATTTTTCAACCTTCTAGTTTTCATCAGCTCTTCCAGTGCCTGCAACTGAAAGAGAGAAAAGCGGACTGTGCTATTTGTTCTGCCTCTAGAAAGTGCTGTGGAAAGCTAATCAACTTTGTACCACAGGACCTTTACTGCACTGTGTTCCCAAAGTAGTTTCTCAATGGTATAATGAAGCAATGACAGGGCACTTACAAAATTGCATAAATTAAAAAAAAAAAAAGTGGGGGAGGCAAGCCATTGTGGGAATCAGATTAATATGACAGCAATTTGTAGGTGTTTGGGGAGGGGGATGGTCTGAACTCCTACTGTGTTACAATCATGTTTCTCATCTCATTTCTATCTGAAGTGAAACATTATGCCAAAGATCTTAAGACAATGTTGAACTAATACAATGCTTCAGGAGTGGAGAAAGTTGGTTGTTCGGATGTTTCTGCTTCAAAAGTTTGAGTAGATCAGAGCATCTGTAACTAGTTTGGATTATGAGCCACATAAATATACATTAAGTTTCTGCCAGGGCAGTCTCTGATTTGTAGTGCAGGAACCGGCAGACTGCAGGTTGTCCCATCAGGTCACACTGATGGGATGTTTAACTTTGAGTTTGAGAATGATGAAACATTGATCTTGGGTTTCCAGCTGAAGTTCCCTGGGACTCTAAGCTCAGCTCCAAAGTCAGTGTTGATCTCAGCATGATGTAGCTCTGAGGCAGCTGGTCTTTGTTATCAACTTCAGACCTTCAGACTGCAGGCCAAGACCTTTCTGAAACCCAAAGCAACCAAAAGAAAGCTGACTACTCTGCAAAGAAAATGGTATAACAAGTTTCTTAGGAGTTCCTCTGACATTATAGGCCTGATTCTTAAGAGGGTCTGTGACTGCAGTCTCTGAAATGACTGCTCTTTTTATGGCAATTTCCCATCTGGTATAGAAATCAGGCTGTCAACAGACCTGTTTTGATTAGAACAATAAAAAAAAAGAAGAAATCCAGGTGTCATTAGTAAGGCATTAGGATCCCAAATTTTGGTTTAAATCTAGAGGCTGAGAGGTGAAGAATATTTTTTCCCTCTGAGATACTGTAGTGTCTTAAGGCTAAAAAGTTATCACCACATACATATGAACACTTTCGAGCCTGTAGGTGCATTTTACCTGAGCAGGGGGCTAAAATAAACACCTAAGTTAATGGATGCATAGCCAGTGAGTTTTTTTAAAGGAGCAGGTGTTGCATGAAGCTGGAAAGCAACAAAATAAGGGGGCTTGGTTTCTGAAGGCAGCTGGGCTGGGCAGGAGAAAAGGAAAAGCACGGGGGCAGCTGGAAACCTGTGTTAAGAGGAAGAATAAAGAGGAGCCTCTGTTGAGGACAGGGGAGAGTGAGCCTGTTCAAGCCAAGTGGGAGGCAGCAGGAGGAGAAAAGTTCACTGCCTGCTTAATTGCAGGGGGTGCCACAGTCCCACTGTGTACACAAAACCCTGTCAATAGCACTGAGGTGCCAGCCTGTTAATTAATGATTTACTTACACTGACCCTTAACCCTGAGGCAAATAAGGGGGATTTGTTTTGCTTCTATTAACTCCTCAGCTTGCTGAGCAGAGGCCCTGTAGTCACCAGAATCACACCGCGGCGCAGGAGCTATGTGTCCTTTATTGTGCAAGGATCCAGCTTGTAACAGAGGGGAGGGACTTTTCATAGGGCTCAGTAAAAGAATGGGGGCTCTGGGCCTCCTTTTCCCCATTCTTATCCTAAAAGTGCATATTTTTGTGGGTGGTGGTAAGGGAAATATGCATACCAGCCTCTTCAGAACCGGATGTGATTTCCTAGTGGTATAAATGGAGATATAAGTCCCGGTACATCTTCAGGGACATCTGCTGTAATTATCACAGTCAGTTTGACCAAATGGCTCCCAGCAGAGCCCGGGGGTCTGACCTGTGACTGGTGTCAAAGCCAGATTTCTGACACAGCACCCCCTTCCTGCATGACCACAGCCAAGCCTCAAGCCCACACCAAGATTCAGGTCTCCAACTCCCATGCCACAGGAAATGAAGATCTGAGAAAGCACTGGGAAAGCAAAAGGAGCAGCAATGATCTCTCCTTCCCCTGAGTAGGAGGAGGATAAATACATTTCAGAATGTAAAGAGATTGATACTATGGAAATAGGAACTCTATAAGTTACTTAGTTCACACACGTGCAACTCCCTGAGGGTGTAACTAGGGTTGTTCAGGTTTTTTAGTATTATTGCTTCAGGCATTACACCTGAAAATGCCAGATGTACTTAAATCAAGTGTGATGGTGTCACTGCATAGTAATAGTGTTTTATCAGGGGGATGAACTGGTCTGCTTTCTCTCTCAAGAATGTTTGGAAGAGTATGATGCAGAGTGGATTGGAAGGCAGATGGGTTCCTCTCTACTGGAGAATTACACTTTTATTAAAGTAGCTGGTTGTTGCTTCAGTGGAGAGCCAGTGGCGGCTGCTGTGATCAATAGAACTGTGCTTTTTATGTAAGATTTACTCTTGCTTGTCTCAGTTTTGCCAAGAATGTTCAGCTTGCAATCGATAACAAGCCGTGATGACAAAGTAGCTCGTTTCAATTGAATTTGATATCATTAAAAATGTTAAAAAAAACTATTGTCTCTTCCACCTTTTTTTAGAGAAAAGCTTTTCAATGAGAAACTTTGGTGCTGTCCTAGTAACCCAACAGAGTGAGAATAACCAACCATCTGTCTCAGCCTTGCCAATGCTTGTCTAGGATTATCACGGCTGAATCCAGCATCTTGTACCACTGTGCTTAGACTGGGCTGTGGCTGCAATTTCCCAGGACCTGGTACATCCCAAGTACTGACTTGTGCAGCAGCTTCCCAGTACTGCTCAATTTTCCTTCCCAGAAGAAAAAAGTATTTTATTTTCAAATGTAAAATATTTCTAGAAAAGAGAGGGGAAAAAAAAATCCCTCCTTGATTTCAGATGTTCTTCCCCTGTTCATACAGATTTTGTAGCTGAAACTTACTTCCTATGAGTTTTAAAAATACTTTAAAAGAGGTGCCCATTGGTGAGGGGAGAAGATTCCTGATGGTGGGCTGTGATTTGATACCAGTCAGCTTCCAAAGTAATATTAGCTGATACTGCTCCTACCTCTAGAATCAGGTTCATTTTGGCCCTTTGGTATTAAGAGTCCGACTTGTAATTAGAAGAATGACATTATGATAACTTTGAGCTCTGGAAGGTAACTGTTGCCATGTATCTCATAATTTTCCATTTCCAAAGTCAGAACACATTAAGTAAATATCCCTCTCGTGCCCAGAATGGGTGATTATCTTCTGTTCTGACTTGAAGAAACCCTGATGCAGGGACTAACTTGCTCCAACTTTTGGAGGGCAGCCACTTCTTCTTTGACTGGAGAATAATTGCATTTACCAGGCTTGTCTTGCACATTTCAGCTTGTTTAATTTCCTAATAAGTTCTTCTTCTTGGGCAGGGGAGTGAAATCTGTTCTCACTCTTCTAGGAAGTTCAATCATCCCTGGCTCAGGTGGTTCAGGTCAGAGTGACACAACATGGGGGGGATCCCGGCAGCAACTTTCTGCAGCAAAATAAATGGCTGCTGAATTTAATTCAGCTGGGAAGTGTTCTGAGCTGTAGATTTGACTTTTCTTCTGCAATCTGCAGAATTGTTTCTGCATTTAAAGAACCTGATGTATGCTAGGGAAAGCAACCCTTAGAAATCAAATTCCAGCTGTTGTGGGATTTTGGTTGAGTTTGGTGTTCTGTTTTTTGGTGGTTTTTTTGCTTTGTTCCACATCCTACTTTAAAAGCATCCTTGCACCTAGAATGTTCCCATCAGCAGAAACAGGTATTTTAACATCACAGCCAGGCAGAGAGAGAGATGTGTGGCTGCAGAACTGCCTAATCCTTTCCCCTAGGTGAATATGTTGGGTTAACTATCTCCTCAGAGCAGGTGGTCCCTCCTCTGAGAGCTTCCCAATGAGGGGCTGCAACAGCAGAATAACATGAAGGGGAACGGGGTGAAATACACAAAGGTCCAAACCATCTTGCTACCTGCAGTTGGTACAGGAGAACACTCTCTTTAGATGGACTTAGAGGTGGATGGAGCTGAAGTCTGACAAATGAGCTCAGAGACCCTGCTCTGTGCTTGGAGCAGGGGGAAGGCAGGATGAAGCGACTGTAGACCAGGCTGACAGACGGACTTTGTGCTGGTTGCTAGGCAAAGGCAACTCCTGCCTGAGCCAGCAATCCCCAACCTCTCCTGAGGAGCACCAGAGCTGGAGACGAAGGTTGCTGCTGTTCCAGTGCAAGGAACAACACTTTCTTTTGTTAAGAGCATGGTCCTGCTTTTTTTGTTTCTCCTCCAGCTGCTGGGCATCAGTGGCAAGCTTAACTCTGCCATGGGTGGGGAGAATTCTTCGCTGTGCCCTGCTTCACGTCTTTTGTTTTGTTCTGTAATAATTTCATAACCTCAGCAACAAACTTCTCCTCCTCCTCCCTCCTTATTCCCCCTCTCTCCTCCTCCCCTTACTCCAATGGTTTATGAGTTTTGTGCACTGTGGCCTATTAAGGTTCAGTTCCCAGCCAGTAAAAATGAGGAATTGGTTCCTGCCATTCCACGCAAGGAGTTTTAATGCACTCGGTCTCCTGGAAGCCTAAATGCAATAGTTTTGTATCGGTGATAGTTGTGTAACATAAAGCCTTAATAAAGGTTTATAAGGGAAGGGATATGAAATGGAGCGTATGGAGTTCAGCTGTCTGTGGCTCTGCTGGGGAGTTAAACCAGGGAGAATGTGTTTCTAGAAGAGCTGGGGGTCAGTGATGTGTTCAAACACCCACTGCTGTGACCCCTCTACCTTGTGTTGCAGTGTTGCCTCCTCCCCAAGACAACAAACTCCCCATCCTCTGAACCCTGCATGGAAACTGTGAAAAACTGGCCTGGAGAGACATGGTTCAGTCTGAGCTGCAGGTTCCCAGGGAGAACTCCTGTGTGTCTCATCTTGATCTGTCCTCTGCTGCCCATTTCTCCAGAATCCTTGGAGAAGCGCCTCCCTCCACGAGATCTCCCCAAACTTGTGTGTGCAGGGAAGGTGCCTGTATGTAGAGGTAGCAGCTAGACAGGCACTATCTCTCTATACAACTTACCCAACTTTGGGCTGAAAACTCGGGTTTTGCTTCCACTTCATCTTTTGCTTAATCTGTTTGAAGCGATCCTTGAAAAGCAGCCTGTTGTCACCTCCTTTTGCTGTCACCTCCATTTGCTGTCTCACTTTTTTGGGTTGTAAGCTCTTCAAGATACTGTCTATCCCTGAGCAGTGCCTAGCACAATCTTTCTTCAGTGGTCAGTGAGGCATCTAACACACATACTTAATATTTAATAGTCTTGTGGGACTCAGATGGGAAATACAGAGCCAGTCTCATACCTACCCCTTGTCTTTTCCTCTGTTTCAGGGGTGGCGGCACATGCAGTTACAATTAGCCTGCCCCATCAATTGATAAAACACAAGCTTTTTATGAGCTTTCCCATCAAAAGTCTTGAAAGTAGGTACATGGGAATGCATTTAGTAGGGTTTGAGGGGTGCCCTTTAGCTGCCTTATGGTATGTAAACATGAAGGTATTTTTTGTGGCTTTGTTCTTTAGCAAAGCAGCAAATCTTTTCCTCTTCATTTTACTGAAATGCCTCATAAACATGAGCTTTTAAAGGGATAGGGATGGCTGGTTTTTGACATATAGGGAGTTTAATTTTTTCCCTCCCAGATCTTTGAAGAAATGGAAGCAAAAACATGAGAATATATTTCCTTCTCAGTCGGTCTTGTGTTCTCAATATTTTAAATTTTAAGTTTCCAGAAGTCTTAGTGAGGGTGGGGAAGGCACTAACTTTTATTTTGCTGTTGCTACTATTTTCTGTGTTCTGATCTCTAAACCCCATCCCATTCCTAGTCACCTCAAATTCAGATCTCTATACGGTTACTATTTTTATGAAAAGGACTTGAAAGACACACATAAAAGTTTTGATGACTTTGGAGAAATTTTGTCATCTGATCCTAAGGTTTGTTTCTTGTTTCTTCAGTATTGCTCTTGCAATCATTTCACAACTTCAGAAATTTAAATTCAGATCTAATTACCATTGTCAATTTTTAAAATACACATTTTCAGGTGTAGATTTCAAAACCAATGTTTAAATATATGTATGGCGTTTTGGTTTTGTTTGGTTTTTTGTTTTAATAGGGTGGACAAAATAAATATGTGAAAATGGTACATAAGGGATCAGTGGTCTGGTTCTTAATATTGCAAGAAAAATGCAGGAAGAGTTTAACTCTAAGAAAGACAGTGAACTGTCCTAAGTGATTAGAAGTGGTGCTTCTGTAAGGCGTAAATTCCCCATAAAAGTATTAAAGGATATTAACCATAAAGCCTAAAAATGATGGATGAATATTGCAATGAACTTTTTCATTGCTGATCAGGTTAATAGATGGGGTGAAGAAGAAGGCTAGTATGAGGCCTTCTAAAGGTCCTCAGGAGTTATTGCAGAGGACAAAAAGCAGAGAGATGAAATAGAGAAAGTAGATATGGATAATAACTGTGCTTCTGAACAGGTGCAGTTTTCTCCTGTGCAACAGAGGTGACAGAGTAATAGCAAGTGATAACTAAATTGGTGTTTCAGTAATTGCAAAGTCTTGGTCCATGCCTTAGCATCCTGCTGCTGTCCTTGGGTTACTCTGATGAGAGGACAAAGTAGTCTTAATTGAATATACTTGTCTAATGATCCAACCCACAAAAAGAACATGGTGTTTTTAGAATGCTGATAGGCCGCCTCACATGCTGTTCACCTGCAACCCGCACAGGACAGCTGTAGCTCACTTAGTTTTGCCTCTGGAGCCGTCTTAAATGACACAATTTGCTGTACTGTGTTTCTCACTATGAAAGTTGATGTCTAAAAAAATTTCAACCATTCATTGACTGATTTTCTCTGATGGATATGTTTCTTTGTCTTGACATAAACAATGTTTCCAGGGACATCATACCACAGATTGGTGTGGGGTACCCATTGAAAGGATGGTGACCTTAATATCATGCCCAAGTTCACTTACACTCCTTCAGAAAATTTCCTGTTCAGCCTAGACTAAAGCACTTTGAATTACACTCAAAAGAGTATTTGGGATAGGTGACTCATATTGAAATCAACATGCATCCATTGGAGATACCAGCTCCGGTTCTCTCTTTACTTCGTTGCCATGTATGTAAAATAGAGAGAATGACAGCCTCTACCTCACAGAGCAGGAGTTTAATTTAATACTGAGAGCAGCTCAAACGCTGTGGTGATGGGAAGGCACACAAGCACCAAGTTGCAAATGGTTCAGACTAAAATGCCAGCAGGAAGAACATCAGCATTGGAAGTAAGTCATCAGGGTATCTGCAAAGGGGGAAAAAAAAAAAGTGCTTGAAAGAATCCCCTGAACAAATTAAATCTTGAGGCCTAAAGACAAAGGGAGAGAGAATTAATTTTTCTACAGATATGAAATGTTCTGAATCAGATAAGTCTTGTCATTAGAAAAGGCACTAAGCAGCAAATGTCTGGATAATACCACCAGCTCCAAGCTTCTCTTGGAACCTCTAAATACATTAAATCCATAAAACTAAATGAAAGCAGCTGCAGTTTTATAGAAATAAAAGGCTCTCATATTAAAAAGCTAAGAGCTTATGAAATGAAAGAAAAAAATAATAATAAAATTAAAGTGGGGGAGGTGGAGAAAGAGAGGAATGAAAGATAGAAACACAGGTTCCTCAGAAAGGTTGATGCAAAAAGCTCTAAGTTAATATGTGAGAATCCTTCAGAGACAAAATAACACACATCCAGTGCTCTGCATAAAGAATAATAATTTTTTTTTTAAATATAATTTGGTTTTAAAGATAGGTTTTAGTGTAAAAATGCCATTTTGCAATAAAACCATTTAGAGCATTGTGCCCTCTGAAATTCCGGGGACGGCCCAGAGGGTTTATCCCTTTTCTCATTTCTGCTTCAGTTTTCTGAACTGAAGCGTTTTGACTTTCCACTTTCAAATGCTATTCTTCCACCTTTTTAAGTTACAGAAAAAAGATAAATCTTTTTGTCCCCCTCTTCTTTTTCCTTAAACACATCAGTGCATAGACATAGCCAAGCACATTTTGTGAGAAATTCTGCTGTTTCTTCTCTTTGTGGGAAACAAGGTTTCTGTCCAGCAGTAATTCCTCGTGTCTTATGCATCTTTGAGGTTCTGAGAAAAGAATGAAACTGGAGGTGGGGGAATAGTGCGTGCAAAAATAACTTTCATTTGTATGCAAATTTGTTTTCATTAGGATTTTCAGTTCTTCTTTCTTAGATGTATTACAGCAGTGTTTGGAGGCCTGCTGTACAAACACATGAATTCTGCATTGTTAACATCCCTTTGTGCAAGAGCTGTTGAGCCACATCTCCGTGATTTAAGCAGAGCTGCCACTTGTTGTATCTTGGCATTTGCAGAGCTGTTAAAGGAGATTCATCTTGCCCAGTCTACAGCACTTGAAAGTCAACTGTCCATGCATGATTGGGCTGTCTTAGACCCGTTTTATAGCCAGGAAAGGGACAGGAACCTTCAGAGACACATTGACCTCTGTCTGTTGGTCTGCATTGCCCATAAAGGAAGTCTAGGTTGAATAACTCGGAGTTCAGATCACTGAATCCCACTCTGTGATTCCTGAACTTGCTGGAACCACTCTCACCAGATGGATGCTTTCTGTTGAAGTTGTGCACCATAGGACTGCTATTTTGCCAGCTATTGAGGAAAACATGTGTGTGGGCCAGATGGATTAAAGTAGCCTTGATGTGTGGTGATTTAAGTATGCCTTCTCCTGTTTGGCTTGGTTTTTTTAGGTTTTAAGACATGGAAAGGATGAAGAGGGGGAAGCTAGTTGAACACCCTATTCATAGGAATAATTATTTTTCTAAGGTATTTGAAGGGAAACAAATATTGATTCCCACAAAGAGAAAGGCAAAAGCTGAGGCAAGGAGACATCAACAAATACATATTACACCAGCTGCCCTTAAGTAGAGTATGGACTCATAGTTAGAACTGCCCTAAGTTCCCTTCCTGACTGTGTCACTGGTTTGATACAAGATGATGGGTGAAATGGGTAACATCCTTCTCCATTAGTCATCTTATCTGAATAAAAGAAATAAAAGTTCAGATGTTATACTGACAGTTTCATGTACTAGACTTATTGACATTAATGAGGCCTTACAAATGTTAAAAAATAATGATGATAATGCTTGGAAATCTTAACTGGATGCTAGTTCTCAGCAAAACAAAATATTTTAAGCGCCATTATCCTTTAAGTTCCTGTACCATTTTGCTTTTTGCCTCGTTCTGATGCGTCAGGCCTGTGGAGCAATATTCTTTCCTACTCCTCTGGCCTCGGCAGGAAGACACAAAGGCCAGGGAAAGTTGTGTGATTTATTCTAATTTTCCTTAGAACCTCTCTCTTGGTATGTTGAAACTCCAAGAGGGCAAACGCTCCCATCCAGGAAGGCAAAGCTTGTCAGATGTTACCATGACAACCTGAGTGTAATTAAGGCCCGTTTCAGCTGCTAACAGCTGTGTGCATTTTATCTGTCTTGAAGATTTTATATATATACACACACACACACACACACACATAGATAAATATATATCTACATGCAAGTTTACTGTGAGAATATCTGCATCTATCTAGCTGTACATAAACCCACACCTAAATTGCTGCCCCTGTGCACTTCCATATTAATTGAGCTGAATAAAGAAATTTGAAAAGATCTTGCTGTTCTTAAGGATGCTGAAGCACCAGAGCTTCTCTATTGCCTTTCCTTTTACAATCACCCATCTTTAATGAAGTGTGGAAAAAAAGATATTCATAGCCAAGAAAAAGAAACCCTGCTCTAGGGTTAGAGTTTCCAACATCTTTTCAGGTTATTGATAGAGACTGTAATTTTTGTTCCTATTAAGGAGGAAATAGGAGCTGTTTCCTAGAGTTAAGTGTCTCCTGCAGATGCATCAGGTTCTGAAATAAGTCACTTAACCTTTAGGCAACTCTTCCTGTCTTCCTGCAGGAAGCCATGCTCACGTGCATTGCTTCTGCACTCAGAATGGTAAGCGTGTGCTGTGCCGTGCCTCGACACTGTGCTCCTCGGAGTGCCGTGTCTCCAGGCTGGGTGTGGACCCTCTTCATCCCAGAGCAGTCAGTGCTGCTCTGACTACGTCCTTGGGGCAGTGGACACCAGAGGTCAGGAGTTGCTGCAGGTAGTCCCCTTGATGCCTTGACATGGCCACCTGAAAACAGAGGCTAGGCAAGATTAAGAGACTAAAACCAGGTATTTATTTGAAGGGCCTTCAAAGACCACGCTGGGCAGCCAAAAGCCTCCAAGGGGCTCCACACAAGACAGACCCTGGGTCACGAGTTCTTCACACTTATATAAGTTTGGTCCATTTGCATGTCAGGGTTAATTCTCTAATTATAATTTCAGGTAATGATGTAATTACCCTAAGTTTACTCCTCCTGTCACAGCCTTTAGTTTACATATTTTGGTGCCTGGGATAACAAGGTGTCCTTGAGTTCAAACCCAGAGAGGGTCTGTTATGTCTAACCAGCATGAGAGAAGTAGCTAACAGGCTGTATGAAGTTTCACATTAAGCAGTACAGGATTTGAAAAATACAGAAGTTAAAGCCTAAGGCATCACTCTCACTGGAGAGGGAATGGGAGCAGCAGGAATGGATACTCAGACCACTCAAAAATAGGTGCCGGACTGATGTCCCTCAGTAGCCAACAGGGACAAGAACCTTTTGAGAGCTACCTACAGCAGGTATGTTCACTGTCACCCATGAGACCACCCGTCTGAGCTCACTGGCTTTTCCTGCCTGTGCAAGAGGCTGCATTGGGCCTACTTGGATGACGTGAAGACCTTTCATTGTGTCACAGTGGGTTACAGAATTTACACCTAATAAACAGTGGTTCAGTTGGTTGTGTTGAAGGTAAACGTGTCTGCTGTGAGTGTGGCTCTTGAAGAATGTGGGGTTTTGTGAGATGCCACACGTAACTTGTCTGAGGCTGTGAATATATTAGACTCCCACACAAGTTTAGATACACATCTTTCCAGCAGAGGAGTTTAACTCTTCATGGAGCCCATAGGGATACAGTAAAGCATAGGAAACTTCATAAATAATAAAGTTCTTCTCTAGTATCTGTATAAATTGCCAGAGATGACACCAGTTTCAGCGGGAACTGATGGTAAAGGGCCCAAGTAAACCATTTGTGGAAAAAAAAAAAAAGAAAATATGAGGAGGTAAAAACATGAAGAACTGTTTTTGGGAAAGATGATTCACAGAGTGAATACAGTGTAATGAAGGCAACAATATTATTTAAAAGACAAGCTCTGGACATAATCTTCTAAGATCTAGATGTTTTGTTTTTGTTTTTTTTAATGTCCTCTAGGTTTGCACCTGCTGTAAACCATACAAATGTGGATGTCCAGACTGTGTTTGGCTGGCCTTTGGTTTTTGTTTTGCTTTTTTTTTTTTAATTATAATAATCTAAGCTGGTGAATACAGCTGTGTTCTCCTGCTCTTTGCCTTTGTGTGTGTGAAATTATAAGCGCCAAGGGATCCTGTGAACTTTCTGGTTTGGGAAGGAATCTCATTGGGATCTCCATTTTGGGAATGCAGAATTTCCCCTGAGTAAGTGAACGGGATTATGTCCCTGAATGCTTTTTGCCCGGGGGACAAGGTAGAGGGAGGCTGCAGGCAGAGAAGCTGGCGGTGTGTGATTATATCCAGAAGGTCCTGTGTCAAAGGCACAGTTCTCAGAGGTCAGATAAGTCTTTGCAGCTCTGTTTTGAGTGCCCGGCTGCAGAAAGGCAAGTCATCTGGCATCACTTCGCCTGAAATTCTTTGACTCAATCCCACACTCCCTTCTGGTCTCTTTGATCATAGTGTTCCTGTTTCCACTGCAAGAGATTTTGTCAGGACATTTAATTTTTTTTTTCTTTTTCCATAGGAGGTGATTGCATAGAATGAGTTAGGTGTTTGGATTAAAAGATGCTTAAAAATCCTCCGAGAATGTGTTTCACATGTGTCCATATGCCCACAGGTGTGTGCAACTTGGAATGTGTTCAGGCTTGGATACAATAATGGCCACATCCTAGGTACAGGTGTCCTGCACTGGGCACTGGTAAGGGTTTAGCTACAGCTGCAAGATAAAGTGGGAGTGGTGTGCTACAAGTTAGCCTGAATCCAGAGGATTTAGAACAACTTGAATGCCAGGCTGTACTTTTAGCAGTGGTCTAAATGATTCCTCAGAGGAAAAAATACATTCAGCATTTTGTGGTATTTATGTGAGGGAAGTGCTGCTCAGGGAGAGGGGTGAGTTTAAGGTTTTAAACAAAATAAATGAAATTTCATGAAGACATTTAAAGGGTGGAAAAAAGTTGGAATGGTGGGAAGATTGGGGTGACAGGGAGTAGGAGACCTTTGCAGAGTAGGGAGCTCTTTGTTAGAGGAATTTGTATTGGTTTTGATTTGAAGAATTCTATGAATGATCAAAACATATTCTCCCTCCACCTGCACCCAGTCTCTTTCCCCAGAAAATCCCCACCAAACCAAACAGAAACTGATTATGAAGACTTATTACCACAGGCCTGGGCCCTAGGGTATATCACCGTGTCCCGCAGCCGTAGGGAGGAGGAGGAGAGAAGATCCAGCAGGCAGGAATTGTGCAGCAAGATTGAATTATTTAATTATTTTACAAACTCTTTTATAGACTTTTTTCTTCATAGTCTGATTGGACAAAGGATCAGCCACCCCTTGGGGTGATTGGCTAAAATCCTAAAACATCCATTGTTAAAATATTTTTCTACTATACCATAAACAAGACTTTTCAAGGTTGCAGGTGGCTTGGTTGTTTACATTCCCTGCTACCTCTCTGTGAGAGAAAAGTCTCTCACAGACTTAGAAAATAGCAAGAAAATCCTTGCTAGCAGCATTTTTGTATCCACAAAGACTGTTCATTTTTGCTGAAATAATTCCAAACTCTGGATGTCAAAGAATGATTTTCAGGTCCAACTCTTACACATTAATAGCTCCAGCACCTAATTTCAAGTTGGCATATGCTTTATCAGACTGGAAAATCCATCTCTGAATGGAAGCGGAAGAAATAATAAACTGGTAATTGGGATAATATGATACCAAGATTAGCTTCCTTCAGAGCTGCAATGCCTCAAGTAATTTTCTTGGGACTGTGATATACCCAGTTATATCCAAGATTATTTTGTCTTGATATATATATATATATATATATATATATATATATATATATGATATACTTAAATCCCCCACTGATGTTTTATATCTGGGTAGCCATTTTGTGAAGTGCAAAGTGAATACGGTCAGGGGAAAACATCAGCACCACTATTTTTGTGTGCCAGTTTTGGGTTTGTGCTGCCCTTTTCCTACCCCACGAGAGATGACACCATGAGGAAAGTGTTTCGCTGGCAGTTTGTATGGAGAGATGGAGGAAGGTGAGGATGGGATGTGCAAGGGATGGAGAGGTCAAATATTTACAGAACTAGGTCATATTTTCCAAGCTCAGCTTCTGGATAGCAATCACAAAGAAAAAACTCATTCCTTCAGAAACCAGGATGTGCCCTGAATAAGGAGGAGTCAGTGAGAAAATGAAAAACACTCTTATCACACAGTCAAAGGATCTACTTGGAACTGGGAGATTCAACAGTTTAAATGTGCCTTTGGACTGTAAATAGACCCAAACCCCTATCTACCAGTCAAACAGACTCCAGTCCTTTTTAACATAAGATTTGCTTTAATTACAAAAGCATATTACCATTTATCACAGCACTCTAATCCCTAACCATACACCTCCTTAGCCTCTCTTATCCAGTAACTTTACTTAGCCTACCCTAACTGATATAAATCTACATCTACATATCAAACATATTCATGAACCTCTGTCAAAAAAAAAAAAAAAGCAAACATCCCCTTCCCCCTCAAGTGCAGGATTAAGCCAGTAGAGGTGTGCCTGTGCTAAGTCTGGCTTTGCTTCTGCTGAAGCTGTAGCTCACCAGAGGTGCCTCCATCCCACAAAAAGGGACAGTCTCCCTGCCAGTCTTGCATGCTAGCCCATAAATCCCTTTTTTTACAGTGTGTAGGTGTTTGGTGTCACAGTGCTTTACGCATCTCCTCAGTTGCTGCCGAATCTGCCTGAGGTCTGTGGCGCTGGATCAGGGTTTTGATGTTGGTTTGCCTGTCTGTACACTTCGCTAATTAGAATAACAAAACTGGTAGCAAATCTTCAGGCATCAGCCATGCATTGCATCAATTAAAAACATCAAAAACAAAGTCTCTCCTTGTTCCTCTCCTTTCCACTTGATCTCTTACTCTGTGGGATGATGCAACTGTTTCCCTAAGTCCTTCTCCTAATTACTGTGTTCCTTCTTTTCTCTGTGAGCTTTCTTGCAGCCCCAATTCTCTTCTGACATTTTATTTACTTGCCCTTTCTTTTGCTGCTAGGGGACACCACTACTCTAATAGGGGAAAACAAGCATTTACCGAGCTTACGTACTCTAGCAGAAATGTTAGCATATGATTTTTAACTAAATTTTTCTTCTTGTTCAATTTGAAGCTGACTTTTAAAATTTTCTTTAAAGCACCAATTTTTTCAGCATTTCTTCCAAAGGATAGATAAGTATTGTTATCTCAATTGCATGTGGGGTATTCAAGATGCACAAGTTTGAATTAGATGAGCTCATATGTTCTGTTGGATAAATTCTAAGCCACTGAGCAGGTAGGTTGATACCTTAGGACATTGACAAAACATGATTGTATGGAATTTAGATAAAACACCCTGAACATTAATTTTGACAAAAGCTTGGATTTCCAACTGTTCACATTTAAACTCGCTTCTCATGTTTAACTGATGCAGGATTATAAAACACTTGGAGGAAGACAGAGACACTGCCCTAAATTTTTTCTTAGGCAGTTTAGTATGTACAAAACAAAGCAGAGGGAGATGCCTCACTCTATAGATAATTCTTTGTGCAGAGTCTGAAGAATGAGATCATGGTATAGAGGCTACTTCTGCACTGATGTAATTTCCTTATAGGCTTCCAATATAATTGTTTATTTTTCTTAGAATAATGTAAAAATAGAAAGAGTGCACTGAATATTTCAGGTGATCCATAAATCATTCTGTGGCTATTTTGGTCTTGTCATCTCACTTTGTCCAGCTTGAATTATATTGTGACACGTGGTGGAAAAAACACACTGCTCAGTGGAATTCAACAGCCAGTGTACAGGCATGAATGTAATCCCACACACACACACACACACACACAGATATTAGATGTCCCAAAATTCAGACCATCAATATTTTGCCTTTTTTTCCTCCTATTTAATCTCTCTTTTGTTTTTGATTTTGTGTATGAGTTTTTGCTCTTGCCAATGAAAACTGGGATGGAAAATCTCATGACAGAGGCCAGTGCCTCCCCATCATCTTCTCCCTTTTGCTGACTCAGGCAGTTCAGAGAAGCATCTCAAACACAGGGATGTTTCTGAGCCTGAACTCTCAGCCTTTCACACCTCACTTTTCAGTCTCCTTGCTCTGCTTTCACAATGTTTGTTTGCTTAGCATCACATTAAAACCTACCTTCAACGGGACTTCTTTTGAAATCTCCCTATCCAACCACATCAGTGCCCCTCTTTCCCTTTCCTCCTCACTCCTCCTACTTCCTTTCCCTTCTCACTCTCTTCATCTGTGAATACTCAGAGCTGCTGTTGGGGGAGTGACTTGTACCAGGGCAAACTGCATTTAATTCCAGTCACTCCTTACACCTACAGAGCTGCCTTCCTGCTGTTCAGCATATGTTATGCATCCCCTCTCCGTGCCTGGTCCGTCCGCCTTGGCAATTTAATTCAAGTTGCACAGCATCATGCTTAGAGTCTCCAGTTTGCTCTCAAGTGTCAGCCAAGATGGCTGCTGTCATATTCACTTAAACATCCCATGTAGATGAGCCCTTTGTATGACAGGAGAAGTGATTTGGTGAGTCAAAACCAGCACAAACCAGGAGACACAGCATCTCCTATTTCTAGCTGAACTATCCTGATATTTCTGACCAGACTTCACATGCCACAAAGGACTGACTGCAACCACACTTTCCTGACGAGCTTCTTCTTAATTAATTATTTCTCTTCAAAGAAGTTTGGGGGGAGGGTTGACATATTGATCCAGGGTAGTTGCAGTCAGCCCAAAGTAGAGATCTGTCTTGAAAATTTTGGACAATGCTTTATTAAAAAAAATTGGAAGCAAAACAAAAGCCCCAAAAGATTTCAGGCCTTATAAACAAAGCACCAGGGACTAGAAAAGGCAAAAAGTGAGCAGTGTTAGTGCATCTGACAACGTGAAACAGGATGCCTGTTCTTGCATCCTTTGGTTAAATCAACTCAAAGTTACTGTCTAGGAGGAGGATAAAAGAAGGGGGGAGTGGAGGAGATATAGGATGAAGGTGGATGGGGAACAGGGGGAAAGAAAGAAAAGAAAAATCAATTGAAGCTGAGTGAGATTTTGTTTGCCAAGTTTCCAGCTGCTGCTCAGAGTGAATTTTTATGGCCAAGTTATAAACCTTTGAAAATAGGAGTTTCTAATGGAAATGCTGACAGACCCTTTATATGGTGACATTAACACTGGCCGCTCTGCAATTGTCCTTGCCTTCTTTTATTTGTTTTCCTCTCTTTGTCCTTAAGGTCCTATCACACTTACTGTGATCCTGGTGAAGAAACAAAGAGAGAGAGGTCAAAATCCCTTAGAAACAGGAACTTTTTGTAAGCTGATGAAGCAGGTTGGGGAAGGGCAATTTCACTGTGTGGGGACAGAAATGCTTCAAGTTATTGTACCCTCTTGTGATGCAAAGTAGTGTTCAATCTCTCAATATATATTGTTTTATCTGTCTTCTTTTTATTCCTACTCTCAGTAGCTAAATGTCTTGTGAATGGTGTTCCTCGCCACAGCCAATTAATAAGGTAAATTTTTAAGCTAATAACAAAAGTGAGCTTGAGAGTAAAAGAAAAAAAAAGGGAATTGTACGCTATGTTTTCCTTTTGGTATTTTGTGTGTGTTTCAAATATTCAGGTCTCTTTCTCAGCTGAAATGAAAGTGGTCTTGTAGGGGAAAATCAGTCTTTCCTACCCGCTTATTGAGAACCTTGCTTATATTCTTACAGGCTTTTTGATTTACTTGAGAAAGTTTAAATTTCCTTGTGTCTGAATGGCCTTAAAATGAGTCTCAAGCTGTATTTCTGAAGGAAGCAGTCACCTCTGGGTTGCTGAAAAGAAAATGGTCAGGAATACGACCTTGTCCATGTTTGCTGCCACAAGCTTTTCCTTCACTTGTGCAGGCTGGGATGTGGAGCATCCAGTGACCTGCAGAAAACAGGCTCTGTGTGCAGCCAGAAAAAGGGTTAACAACTCTGAGGGCACTTGGGGACTCTGCAAAAGATATGAAACTCTCCTGAAGGAAAGGGAGGAGGGGATGTGCAAGGAGGGAAATGAGGACATCAGCCTTAGCCCTCTCATTTCCTTCTGCAGCCCCTTTGACTTGCCAGACAAAAAAGAAAAGTGTCTGCATCACCTGAGATTTAGCTTGGTCTTATCATTCTTGGAGACATAAAGCATAAAGAAGGTCTTTAATTAGAGATGAGAAAAACAATGTCTCTGATCTTTTAAATCCTGTTACTCACTGTTTCTGGCCCTTGCTGATTCAACTTTCCATCAGCAAGCTGTTGTGTGCACCAGTGCCCTGGTGGCTGTGAGGAAGTGGGATGTCACATTTGTTAGGAGAGGTTTCTTATAAACTGTCCTGCTTGCAAAGGCACCTCCTGCCGTGGTGGGTGGGTCCCAGGCTGGTCCCAGAGTGAGAGAGGCAAGTGCTGGGTCACAGGATGAGTACAAGTAGCACCTCTAAGCATCCTCAGAGAGCAAAGGTGATGACACCTTCTCCCAAGAGATGTCAGATCCTCCTCTCCAGCGAGGCACCCTGTTTGCCTGGTGGCACGACTCTCTAAAATCTGTGTGTATGTACTTCAAGGTTTGTGCCCTGACTGGAGCCGTATGCACCTGTGGAGTATTTGGCCATCATTGGATTTAATAGATCTCAGTCATGCCTCCCTGCACGCCCCAGAAGGTGGAAGTCAAATACATGCCGCATGCTTCAGTGCTCTTCAAACACATGTTTAGCATCTTAACTTTATTTCTTGGTTTCCATTTTGATGGTACACAAAGGGTTTGATGTTTTCATTGTTATACACAGTAGCTTAATTTTTTTCCTTGTAGCCTCTGGGCTGTTGCACCACTGTTATGAGATTCCTCCTAGGAACAGCAGGGCAGAAATGTTCTTTATTATGTGCTTGAATTTAACTTTTTTTCCCTCTCCTCCCTTCACTCCCCCCACAGTTTCGTTTGCCTCTCTGGTTTTAATTAGCCTTGCTTTTCCAATTAACATCCTGGTCTGCTGCAGTGAGGCCAAAGGAGGGAACCAGAAAGGCATGGCAAGAACCCCCTTTTCTGAGAAAGACTCGTGGCTGAGGCTTGGAGACTGAATTTTCCCAAGGTGGAGCTGCATTGACTGATTCTTAATAAAAGGAGAATTTGGGGCCCAGCGGCACTGTGGGTTTGTAACAGGCATTGTTCCTTGAAAATATTAAGCTCAGTAGGAAGCACATTCCCCCTTGGCCTCTCCTAGTCTCAGGTAGTGATATGGAAACTATCATCACATTTGAACCCCTTGCAACCTGTCCCTAGGTGGTAATGCTTTATGAATACCACTGAGCAAGCAAAAAGAAGAAAGGAAACAGGAAAATAAAAGATTAAAAGCAAAACCTTTTGGCTTGTCCCCCAGCACAATCATCTTGGTAGTTTCAATAAACTAAAACAAAACAAAACAAAAAATTTGGGGCTGAGCAAATCCCTTAATTGGGACTTAAAGGTTTTTTCAGACATTTACCAGAAGTGTCAGACTGCTGTCAGTGCATCACCTAATGTGATATTTTATCCTCTCTAGCCTGGCCCTTGCTTTGGATGGAGTGAGTCTGGATTTACCTCCCTGATTTTTCTTCTCCTGCACATCTTCCAGCAGATGGTGGGGCACGGGCGTTGTTGCAGTGTGGTCCCCTTGTCCAGCAGGTGTTCCACTGGTCCCAGACCTCCCATAATGGTCCATCCTTCCATAAGGGGTCACAGCATGTGAGAGCCAGGGAAAAGGGACCTGGATGAGGCTTGTTCCCTGGGGTGCAGTGTAGGGAGAGATGGTGACGGTGACCTCCTGACAGTGATGCTCTGTCCAGCCTTCCTTTCTCTGTCTAGGCTGTGTTCCCTGGCTGGGGACTGATCTGCAGTCACAGAGCCCTTGATCCTAGTGTGCCTTAGCAGGAATCAAAGCCTTTCAGGAAAGAATTGTAGGCACAAATTATATACATGCATATTTGTACTCAGATTGGCTATGTTTGCATGACATTTCTAGATAAATATCATCTTGTAAGAATATCCCTTTCTAGAGAATAACTTTGGTCGGATACAGCCAATATCTACTTATTGGCACAACCAAAGTTCGAAAAATGGCTTTGATCAGGACAGAGAATCTACTTAAATAAGGACAAATTAACATTCTAGAGAACACTTTTCTACTGGTATTCTTGAACAGACTAAACTATCAGAGCTTTAATTTTTTCTCTCTGTCCCTCTTCCTGTCTCTGCTCATTTTTCTAGCTGTGATCATGCATCCTTAATTCCATTCAGATTTCTTTCCTTTGAGAAGACGGTATTAAATTAATAGCTTTGCTGGAAATACAAAAAAAGAATGTAGCCAATATGTAAAGTACCTGGAGATTTATCACTTTGCTGAAGAAATTAATAATTACAACAATATGGATCTCATTGCTTTGCCCAGCCCACCAAAAAATTAACAAGTCTCTTCCCCTCTAGAGATAAAAATCTTATTTAGATCTGTCAGGAATATATTTTTGTTGCCTTTGCAATATCATTGTCAGAGTGGGGACAAGGGGAGGGGAAAAGGATTCTATGTAATATAATGGATTTTGAATCTAAATATTTGATCGCATCATTCTCTGCTGAGATTTTATTTTTCTTTATCTTACTTCTAACAGTTTATTTTACCCTCTTCCCACTAGGATGGTCTAACTTTAGTCACACTTCCAAAACAGCTCTTTGTTAGACCCTGGATTCAGCCCTGGAAGGGTTATTATTAATAGTGATGTTTCTCAGTAAACTTGCCTCCCAAGGTTGCTCTAGCCAAGATTGTTTAGAAAACTCCACTGGGGTACTTGTAAGGGACACCTTGGGTCTAATGTACTAGCATTTAATGGACAAATCTATATAGGTCCCTGTGTTAATATAAAACGGTTTTGTTAGTTGTGAAGCAGGCACAAAGCACTACTAATAACAGCTGTGAAACAGAGCTAATTTGAGCATCAGTGGCCACCTGAATACTGGAAATTCAGGGCACTCTCAAAGCCTCTCTGTTCTTGATGAGTAAAATTGGATTGATGTAAATTTCATTATTAAACCAGAAATGCTTACCTCCCATGGAATATATTTTTCACTTCTTTGAAAGCAAAAATTACATTTTGCTTGAGAGAAGAGCACAATTTGACAGCTAGGGGAAGTTTATTCCCTGCTTTTCCATTACTTGTTTGGGAAGGTTGATCCCAGGCTGGTCTTGTAATTCAAAAGGATTTGGAGCCTGTGCTAATGTGATAATGGCAATATTGGTGCTATTAATATTGTGCTTCACTCTGCCTTGTCCTGCCAGGTTGTAGTTTTAGGACTGCTCAGACTTGTCTCCTGTTCTGTGGGGAGGAGATGTCAGCCAGTTGATCTCCCTAGCCCAGGGTGATACTTATTTTCCCTGGTAAAGTGCTGCAGTAACGAGAGCTGCCACAGGAGTGGGGAGTCAATGGAGATTTCTGAGTAAAGAGAGGTGTTTTGTAGTTTCAGCATTGCAGGTCCTAGAGTGGGGCGAAATTGCCTCGGATTCCAGCCAGGTACCCAGTTTGCCTTGGTGTGACAGAGAGAAAGGAGATTACTGGGAGCAGGGAGGAAGAGGCAAAGAGAGACACCAAACCATGACACAGCTACTTCCTTCCTATCCCCAGTTTCCCTTCATCTGGCTCTTTTTGAAATCACATTTTCCACAGCAGGTCACAAAAGTGCTCTTTCTGTCTGTCCTTTTCTTTCCACGCTGAATAATACAGTGGTTCTAGGTTTCCTTCTTGCATGACTGAATCCTCACAGGCTTGGTTCTGGTTTAGAATCTGGCCTAACAACCAATTTGTGCTCACTGTGAGAGGGGAAGTAATGACCCTATTTGGAGAAAGAGTGGGGAAAAGAAACAGAGGGCATTTTTTCTGAAATATTTCTGAAAGGAACCTTGTGGAAGGCATAAAGTTACAGATGATTTAGCATTTTTTCTCTGGGACAACTGAGTGGAGGAAAATTTATGGACAGCAGGGAACTAGTGGCATGTGATGCTGTGTAGATGTTGTTTAGCAACACAGCAAGAAACAGCACAAGAAGCAAAAGGTCAGTTGGCCAGAGCATCTCCTGTGTGTGCACTGCTGTGCTTTTAAAAGATGCATTGCTTTGGTTTTTGTTTCTGGGGCCTGTGGTGGATAATACCAACAGTTTTTGTGCTGCCTTGGTATCCTGTGTGCACCAGTGTAGCTCATTCCTGCCATGACCCTGTGAATATCACTTTCAGTGGCACAGATCCGTCCTGTTGCTCTTGACTCTGAGATGCCATGCAGGCTCTCCTGTAACTGACAGGTGCATTTCTCGGGGGACTTATTTGTCAACCTGGAATTCCCCTTCCTCTGCTTTAGCAAAAACCTGTCGACACGATTAGCATGGGGACTGCTGATTCACCAAGTGGGAAACAAGAGGAGATTGTTTATTTGCTAATGTCAGACGTCAGTTCAAGGTAATCTCTGACCCTTGGTCAGGCCTCAGGAAATGAAGCTAAGTGATACCTTGGCCAGTTTACTTTGACAGAAGAAGCAAAAACTATATAGAGATTAAAAAAAAAAAATAGAGAAAAATCCTTCCACCTGGGAACATTTAGCAGCAAGGAATCCCCAGCATATTGTCTCTTGGAAAGTATCTCCATCTTTGTGACTTTTTACTTTAAAAAACTAACCTAATCCTAACCTAATCCCCTTCAATTTTCAAGGAGAGTTGGAAGAGGATATAGAAAAAAAACCAAAACACCACCAAAACAATGGAAAGCCTTAGTGCTAACAGATGGGTGAAAAGTATGTATAAATTACATTGCCAAAAGACCTTACTGATGGCAAGTTGGTATCTCCCTAATAAAATTATATGAAAGGTGTTTAATTTGTGGGATAAATTAATGGTTGACAGCATGAAAAATCCATACTGTATACAGTATCCACCAACCCTCTCCTCTGTTGGATTTCATATCCCATCTTGATAATGAACAAAAGTATTCTGGGCTTTTAACAGTGGCTAATACTAAGATTTTACAGAGCTGATTATATTTTTCATGATGCCTGCTCTTTACATAAACTGGATGAGACTGGATATATTTTTCAGTCTGAGCCAGAAGATGACTGAAGTATCTCCCTAAAACCCCTCTGATTTTAAATTGTAGCCTAAAGTAGGGTCTTAATCAGTCGTTGGTGCAAATGACTGGTGAGCAGCTGCTAGCCTGATCCGAACCTCACTGATGTTAGCAGGAATCCTTAGCACCATTGTGAATGGTCCATGAAAGCAAGTAGCCTGAGATTTTCCTTCTAACTTAAAACCCACACAAAGAGAGTGGGAAAAAACATCTCAGGGTCAGTTTCCAGTGGAGGACAGTGTTATTCTCAAAAAACGTTACTCACAATTGTTTTTTTGTGTCTCTGGCCATTCACATACGCTCCTGTCTCACTGCCTTCCTATGCTACCCATGAATTTGCAGTCCCTAAATGGGAGCTCGGTCATGAGAACAGAATCCCCCACCACAGGTGGGAATAGAAGAAGTCTTGGGCAGACACACAGTGGCAGAATTTGAGATAAATGAATCCTTGTCTGCTACAGTTCCCTCTTAAATATCCTTACTAGCGTCCTGGTGAGATGAGTCTCCATTCCTGGTCTGATGATAGAAACAGATGATCTTTTAATAGTTCCAGTGGTAAGAATGCTGTTCCCTCATCTTCCGATGAGGAGTTTAGAAACCGACAGGTAATTAGCAGGAGCAGCTGTTCATATGAATAGGCCTATGTCCAGCTTTCCCCTCTTCAACTGTTATGCTCTGTGGAAACAAGGAAAAATGATATATCAGTGCAAGGGCAACTTCATTTCATGTTCTTTTTCATCTCCTCCATCATTTACAGCAGTTCCAACAATACTGCTGTGGTAGCAGGTACCACTTAAAGCTGAGACCTGCAAAAGAATGAGACCCTTGACATTTGTGTCAATGGATGCAGAGTTTATCCTTTTTGTTATACTATGTGGCACCTAAGAGGGTTTTTTTGATCTATTTCTTGAAATTCAGAATTATAAAATATCAGTTTTTAATGATGGTTTTGTTCAGAAAATGCTACTAAGTGGGTGAAAACAATCTGTTGCATAGACAGCTTCAAATAGAAGAAGATAAAAGTAAATTTTTTAGAGTTCTTTGGGGGGATTTTCTGCTTTGGTGTCTTCTATGTCAACATTTTGTGAGGCGGGTAGGAAAGGAAAGAAATACGCTAGAGGCTTCAGTATGAATTAAGACGTGCTTTCCAAATCATTAAAGGGAACTGTTAATATTCACAGACACTTCCAGGGGTCAGTTCAGCCTACCTAGGATCTGAATTGCCATCTGGCTATGCCAATCTCTGCTCATTCAATACATAGTGAACTTAGGGACTAGACTCCTAATACCAAGATGCTGTTTCCAATTTTGTATTAATATTCTACTCAGATGTGGAAGATTGTACTTCCATTAAAATCATCTAATTCAGAGGGTGGTTTTTTTTAAATGTGAACTGTTGCCTTGTCAAAAGGAGTTCTGCTGGTGACGTAGTAATTCAGATTGTAAAGTTATGCATCAATAATTGCTTGCTGGGCTCAGTGAGAGGCAGGACCTTGCAGGGTTAAGTGTCTCATGAATGTGCAGAGATGAGCTTTGCCTTTGGGAGTTTTCCAGTGTGGGGAAGGAGTGGAGAGGTGTGGCAGAGAAATGGGGTAGAGGAAGGCTTGTTCACCAGCAGCCAGCAGTACAACTGTGAAGAGAACTGGTGGTTCAGCCTTGTGTCTTTGACTGCTGGTCCCTGATTCACTCCAGCTGAGGTGTCAAGTTAGGAGCTAATCTCCTTCAGCTCACTCTGCAGTCAATGAAATCTCTTGAAGCGTTTCTGAAGGACAGGTTACTTAAGAGCTTGAAGTTAATGAGATAAATTGAACAGTTGGTGCCCCTTTAAGTTGCTGTCACTTCTGCCCATTGAAATCTCCAACGTGCATTTGGTATGGCAGCATGACAAACCCTAAGCAATGGTAATGATGACTTCAGTCTCTCCAACACCAGTTAGCCAATATAATATAAAAGTGTTAGTAGTATTTTTGGTTAGATATGCTATTTCTCTAGCTGGGAGAAGTGCTCCATGCAGAGCCCCATCAATAGCTCTGGAAACTATACTCAGTGTTGCTAATTGGATCCTCTGCATTTTCTAAATTGAGGGAGAATTGCTGGAGCTGAGAAAGAGGCTGGAGCACCTCTTCTCTCTATTCACTCTGCAGCACTTCTGCAGCTGCAGCCATTGTTTTTCCAAGTAATTTCCAGGAACCCAGACAAAGGAGATTACATGATCACTACAGTGGCCTCTCTGAAGAGACAGTGTGATTAAATGTGTTGATTAGAAATTTTCTGCGCACGTCTGATAGCAGTGGCATGGATCAAAAAGTCAGCCATAGGTGAAAAAAAAAAGCTGCCTTTTAAGAAGAACTGTGAGTACAGTTCTGTCAAATATTTACAAGAGTATAGCACAACTAACAAGAGAGCAGTGAGTTGAAAAGTTTTCCAGGTAAGTCATTTACCATATAAAAAACACACGTATGAACTTAGATGTTCTGTGTCTACCCTGTGCATGGACATCGTGGTAGCCACGGCCTACTCTGCTGCTGACTAGATACTCAAGTACATCAGCCATTCTAGCCCTGAGCAAGTGGTTTTGACCTTCATCTCTTCTGCCCCACCTAGCAGGATGTCACTCTGGCAAACTGTAAGGTAGCTTAGTTTCCCCTTGAAGAGGAAAGTCTTTTTTACACTAAAGTGTATCTTTAGGGTTTCATGTTGCCTACTGCAGGAGCATGGCTTATGTGGGACAGAGAACTGCGATGAAGAACGCAGGGTCCCTGTAGAACCTGCAGAACACAAGAATTAGATGTCCAACACAGGAGAGCTTCTCTCTTCTTCAGCATTTAAGGGATGGCAGAGCAGAGAAGACTGGCACGTTTGCTCTTACAAAGCACAATGCTTTGTGTGTTTTCCAAAATTTGTAAAATCTAGAAACAGGTACATATTTTCAAAGGTCTCATTGGCAAGAGCTGAGACTATTCGTGTTGCTTAGGCATTGTGATCTGTTGTGCTTGTGGTGCTGTAAGCATTCAATAATAGACAATGTCTATTCTGGTGTTTTGGGTGTTTTTTAAAATATGTAGACAAAATCTACAGCAGCATGGGGAGGGGAATGTTTTATACATAATATAATTTTTTGGCATTGTCTCATTTTTTCCTTCTTGTTTGTCATCTCCTGATTTTGCACCTTGGACTCAAATTTCAAGGTGCTGAGGCATTGCAAGTGTTTTTTCATGGTGGGGTTCCAGAATGATCCAGGGGGGTGTGCAAGCTAACGTATGATGCACATTAAATTTCCTCATATAATTTACAGGTTTTACAGAAAACCTGGGATGAAACCAAGATTTCAAACCTGATTTTCCTGTGTCCCAGTGATTTAAGGGCACAGTTGGACATTTTAGTTAATTTTTTTAGCTTATCGAGTGTATGTGGGCTTAAGTAATTAGGGTTAGATTTTATAGCCATTTTGGAGAATAACAAGATGTGAAATGTGATACTAGGATGTTTATCTCTCCAGAATACTGCACTTTTTTTGGCCCTAGGAGGCCTCTGTTTCAAGAGAAACTTTGCCATTCAGCTACCTGTGAATAAAAGATTCTTCTCTAGGTCACCAGAGCAGACCATGAGCTTTTGAACTAGAACAGACTAAGTTTGGTCCCTTTGGCCACTGAATAATTGAGCAGACAGGAGATGTCACAAAAAGTGACAAAACAAAACTTTTGAGGCTGCTGTCATTTTTGTTACACTGCACAGGGAAACAGTGTCTTACTTGAAGTGTTTTATAGAGAGAAGAGAGGAACAGAATTTTTTATTTCTCCACATGCTCCTTAGCAACAGTACTTTTTGCTTCCAGTGTGGTGCCACACCTCTAGGCTCAATCCCTCCCCAGAGTGACCCCACTGGAACCGGGGATGAAGCTGCCCTCCAAAAGATAAGCTCCATTCATCATGGCAATGTGACAGTGAGTGTGGCACTTTGAACTCACTGTGTATGGCCAGAGGCTCTTCTGCCTTGAAAGGAGCTGGATTTCCATCTCAGGCATACAGAGACATTTTTCATCCTAGACAGGACTCAGCCCTCCTTGCGTTAGTGATGCCATGACTTTTCCTGTTGCTCTGTGCCTGCACTCCTGACACTACTTCCTGGTGCTTCACAGACGAGGGCAGAAGAGCCATGGTTATGTACAATGCTGCCACTGGTTGCAAATGAGGCTCAAGAGCTTCAGAAGTGTTTAGAAAGTGTGCCAGACCTAGAAGATCAGTGTGTGCAATAACAAAAGGAGTTGATAAATACACAAGAGTGTGTATAGGAGTCAGAAGACTACAGCGTCAGGATTCAGGAGCTGCCAACGTATGCAGCTTAACCAGCTGACCAGTGTAACTGGTTATTTTGTTTTAAATTGTCATCCATTTTTCTTACTCATATTTTTAATCTATTTGCTTTCTATACTTTTCATTTTTTAAAACAAGTGAGTAAAATGAGAGTAAATATTATTATAGTGTAGAGGTCAAGAAGCTACATCTTTGAAATCACCACAATACCTTTTGATTCTCTTTTAAGCTTGGGTTTCTGAGAACATGAGTCTTAAACATTTTTACTGTACCTCTATCTTCCGTTCTTGCCTTTTTCAGTCTGTTGAACTGACTAGCCAAGTCCCTCTCTCTCTCTCTCTCTGTCTCTTTTCCTCTCTCTCCCACCTTTTCTGGAATAAGCCCTCTCAAATGTATTCATTTCCTACAAACCTAATAAAAATAAGGCTGTGGATAGAGGAGGGAAAGCCTGATTCCCACTGAGGGAAAAGCCTTAGTTGAGATTAAGAACATTACTTTGACAGTAGAGAATCCAAACTGGGAGGAAGCCTGGAAAAATTAATGTTCAGTAATTCCACCATTTGTGCACCTAAATGCAGATTTCCTGGCTATCTGCTCCTTCAGAAAGGTAATATTAGATAAGTAAACAATTTTTAAAAATTTTAAAAAGGTATAAGAATAAGAACTGTATCCTAATTTTTAACAAAATTTCACTCTTTTCACCTGGATGACCAGTCTGGCTTAGCTATTATCACAAGCCAATTCTAAACCAGGATTTTTATGTAAGCGCTTATACTAGGGCAAATCACTGCACCTTTCATCAAACCTCCCTGGGGCCCATGGGATGGAGAGCAGAGACAAGCAATTTACTGGCACAGAAAAATACTGTTGGAACTGCATATGAAATTCTTTCCTTCTTTTTAAACAAATGGGGATTGGTGTCACTGACTCGAGAGTGCTGCAGAAGTGGTTCCCATGGGAGCTGACCCTGCGGTGGGGTGTGGCAGGTGTGAGAGCAGCACCCAGCAGTTCTGCACAGAGCTGTAGGACAGGAGCCCACCCAAGGGTGAGGGACTTTTGGAGACTCTTAAAAGGGTCAAACTTGTACATGTAACTTGAGCACAGTCCAGTGATGTCCCATCCACCCAAAATGTCCTTCTCAACCTACCCCCATCCAAACAAATTAGCTTTTCTGTAGGATCTGCTGTGTCCTTTTGCACCCCAAACCTTCACAGAGAGCAGATCTGATGATCTGACCTGAGTGGAAGATACCCTTCACTGCTGCAGCAGTAGGCTGCCAGGATATTCCTGCCATCAACAGAGCCATCCATCCAATCCTTACTGGTAAATTGGAGCACAGATCACATGCTTTTTCAGGCTAATGATGATATAAAGGAGTACAATCTATGGGTTGCCACTGCAGCAGCTCCAGGCAAGCACAACCTCTGCTATTCAAACAAGAGGGAGGAAAGAAGCTTCCAAAATGCACCTAGTCTTTGCCCATCATGAATGATCTTTCTACTCCTGGCTTCAGGCCTCATTGGTAATATCAGAGCCAAGTGCTGCTGCCATTGAGACTTGGTAAACCTGGTGTAGCACAGCTCAGTTTTCACTTCATTATGTTTGACTCTCACAGGTATGGTCAAAGACGGGAAAATAGATCGTGTAATTCTGAAAGCCTGTGTCTCTCAGCTGTCTGCCCAAGCAATGTGGCACCAGCCCACCTAGCAGGAAAGATGGTGCAGGATTTTGTGATGGGTTGAGAGAGACAATATATCATGAATTCGAGTCTGCCTTGTGCTTCTGTGTAAGCAAATGGGAGCTTTGCCTCTAATTTTGTGGAGAGCAGAATCAGGGCCCTGGTCGACAGAAAATAAATATTTTAAACAGAAGGGAATAAAATGTGAAGATGGATTTCTTTTTATCAAAGTTAAAAAGTACTTACTACTTGGAGGAAAAGTATTTGTCTGAATTACGGCACTGCAAGTCAACTTTTCAAAGAGCTCTCTAAATAGATTTGTGCTTTCCTTTCAACAGTTCACTTCTAAAAGTTAAGAAATCCCCAATAAACATTAAAAATTATTTACAAAGTTACAGGTGTGAATATGAAGCATAAAATGAATATTTAATATATGAGTGCTTGCTTAATATATGTGAATGATATTGTATAATATCTTTATATATATATTGTATAATATATCAATATATATAATTGATTCATTTTTTTATTATTCTTGTCATAATGATCATTGCTTATTTCCCACTGAAATCTGTTTCTGATGGTTAGTTCTAAGCAGATAATTTTTCTGCAATTAACATCATTGGACATCTCATTACAGACAATCAAAGATTTTGATCTTAAATACTTTTTGATAATTAATCTGATGTTTTATTGAGTGTTTTTGGCAATGGGATAGATGCAGGAGACAAATTCTGCATTGTAGGACACCATGAAAAACTTGGACTAAATAACCTATCACAAAGAATATTTACCATTTGGAAAAAAAACCAGCTATATTTAGAGTAAAGTCTCTCTAACTGGTTCTTCTGTAATGTGCAATTTAAGATTGACATGCCATCTAATCTATAACAGTGGATTACACCACTTTCCTTACAGCTGCATTCAAATATTGAGCTTAGTTTGAAGTATTGATTCAGCTGTCTTCAGCCACTAGAAATATGACAGTTTATACCAGCTATCTGGTTAGTAATGTCTCCATAAAGTGATACATTTGAAAAATACATGCTTAAAAATAATACTTTAATTTTTGCTTGCTTCTTAAAAAGACCATCATGGTTGTCATTAAATGAAAATAAAATGCTCTAGTTCTAAAGGACAAGGTTTATAATTTTTTTACTGCAGTTGATCAGGTCAGATGTACAGCCCTTGTGCAGCTGATACTCCTTTTACAACCAATGTTGTGGACATCTTCATTTTATTTTTATTTTTAAACAACTTTGTCCAAGGAAGTTTTGCATAATTGGACATTTATTCCATCAGTGTGCTGGTTCAGATATGAGCTCTCACATAGGAGGGGCTGGTCTGTTTAAATCTGCTGTGTGTCAAAGCAGGGGAGAGAAATAGAGCTGTTAGGAATTATTCATACAGCCACAGCGAGCTTTCAAGGCATAAAAAAAAAAAAAAATCCTGCCTTAATTTTTGTACTGTGAGGTGGAGGCCAAGCTGACCTTCCCACCCAAAGACACTCTGCCTGCTCATGGCTCACTTATTCTGTAGTCCTTCTGGAATCACGTCTTTCTTCAACCTTCCCTCCATCCCACCTCACATCCCACCTCAGAGACTGAGGGACAGAGACGCCACTGAAGGGAAAATCTCCTGGGGGTGACACTATGCTAATACCAAATAAATAACAAAATTAAACCCAAACCTGTTAGTGGGTAGGTCACACAGACAACCCTTTTAAGACAACTTCTTGATGCTGGAGGGAAAAGAATATGAATCAACAGGCAGGACAGAGACTGTGGTTCTGCTGAATGACTCATTCTGGGAGTGAATTGTCTTCATTAGCATAGTGTCACCCATTTATTTTCCTCTGTAGAAGGAAAGGGCTTCAGTTCCCTCTCTTCCTCACACGACCTTCTTCAAAGTTATTGTAGAAAACCACTTGGAGATCCAGCACCAGCTCTGTTGCTTTCCTCCTTTTTTCCTTCTTTTTTTTTTTTCCTAGTATGACAAAAAAAGCTATTTGAAACCAAAATCTTTGTTGGATGCTTACTTTCATCAGGGCTACATTATGACATTCTAATCAGGTTCCCACATCACACCCATCGCTACTGAAGTGACTTTTATTTATTGTTTCTTCCCTTCTCTCTTGTGCCCTCCTTCATAAGAAGGACGTTGTGGCTATCTGGGAAATGAAATGACTCACTCAGTGAGAAATCCATTTGTATCATACAGGAAGGGCAAAACAGATTTGCTCAGTTGCTTGCAGAATGTGAGGGCAAACCTTCTTGGTGGTTTTCCAGTGCCTTTTCCTGTGTTCTGAGCCTGGGAAGCAAATAATTTTGAAATTGCTTTTTCTAACTTGGTTTGGGTGTTTTCTCTCATATCTGTCTTTAGGAGGTTACTTACTAGAGAAGGAATAGAGGGAGAGAGAGGAAGGCAAGGGGTTGGTGATAGAAGGGCAGGGTGTAGCCTTGGACAGAGTCTGGCGAGGTTATCCAGCATATCTTCCTTATTCCAAAGAGGGACCAACTGTTCTTTTCTGTAGAATTTGTACAGGAGGCTTTGTTGAATTCTGTGGAGCTGAATTTCTGATCTGATTATTATCTAATCCCAACATGTGAGATTAAAATTGATAGTTCTAAAGCTGAGAAATACATACGTGAAGAATGAAGCTTTTAACTGTATTGATCAAACTACCAGTTTTATATGAGAATTAGTTGGTATTTAATCTATCTAGCAGCATATATCAAAATTACAACCTAGGGTTTTTAATACTTACAAAAAAAATTGGGAGGGGAGGCTTGGGGAGATATAAATCAATGGGATAAACTGTAATTAGCTTTTTTTCTGATAGATTATAGTTCCTTCCCCGAACGAGAACACAGTACAGTCACTATATATATTTAAATTGCATTAACTATCCTAAGAGCTGTAAAATACCTGGAGCATGGGAGATGTCTAATATAATAAAGCAAATAGTAAGTAACAATATATAACTAGGAGCTAGTGTTGAATTTTTATGGGTCATGTTGTTTATAGGCTTATAACTGTGCTCCTGGTTGGAGCATGCACTAAAGAATACCTAACTAAGAATCAAGGAAAATACTCTGCCAGAAGATTTGCATGAGTCCTTTTCTTTCATAAACTCTATGTACTAACCATGTTCAAATACAGTCGCGTGCTCATGGAATGTTAGGTTAAAGAAAGGAAAAAAGTATAGAAAACTTTTGTCAAAAGATACTTTGTGTTTGTTTAAATATCTTTCAGTATCAAGTGTAAAAGATTACAGAGAATTACTTAAATTAAAAAAAAAAAAAAACCCACAGCAAAATAACCCTAAAAAATAACCTGTTAACATTCCAGAAACATTGGATTTTAATTTTTTTAAAATTCTGCATGACTTGCAAGTTCTTAGAGCTGAGATTTTGTTGCAGCAGAACCTGAATTTTACTGGCAATTGACATTGTGTCCAAAGAGAACACAAACACAGACCTGGAGAATCAAGTTTTGAAGAAACCTTTTGGCATTAATCAAGCTGACATCTTTAGGATGTTTTTTTCATACACTTTCTCCACTACTAACATTTTCAAGGCTGTGCTCAATCACCTCCAGCACACATGCTCAGTAGTTTTATAACTGGTGGTTGACTTATCAAGTTGTCCCTCCTCTTCATTGCCACTTTTATTTGGCTTCAGATCCTGAAATCCTGGTTCTCCAGTTCAAAGTGACTTTGTCAGAGTATCTGTATGTGACTTGGTCTTACACCTGGGCCTATCTGAGGTGCATTTAGCAACAACTCTTTAAATCTTTGTACAGTCATAAAACCTTCCAGGAATATTGCCGTTAGCTCATCACCTTCTAATGGATGTCTTGTACAGCCCCAGAAGCAAAGAAAACTCACATACTGTTCTGAAATACACCTTGGATTTGCTGTGCTTCTGGTCGTCAAACATTAACACCAAATGTTTGCAATCAGACTGCCTATTGTAGAGACTGAGGAGTTCTTTGAATATAGAGAAGCACATTGTTCTGGGATGATGGTAGGCATTATCCCCCATAGGAGAGATCCTACTTTCAGTGACATGCTATCTTATTTCTATTTTACAGCTGCTATGAAGAAAAAAAAAAAAAAAGATGCTGTGTTTCAGTGCAACTCTAGGCATTTGGTTGTTGGTTTTCATCATGGTAGTTTTCTTTATCCCCACTGCTGTTTTCTTTTCTTATGACAACGCATCTATCAAGGATTTTTAGGCTAATTTAGGGATCTGCCTGCTTACATGTTTATTATGAGTCTCAATTAAGCCATCAAGTCTTCTTCAAAAGTACAGAAAGACTGGAAATACTTAGGATGTAATGAAAGTAAGAAGCTTTATGACCATAAAGGAGGAGAGAGAGTGGGTGGCAGATGAGGATAGGCAGAGGGAAGTTTACATCTCTGTTCTTTCCTTACGGTCCAATGGACAGAATTTTAATTCCACAAAGACCTGAGTCAACTCTGTTGAATTCCCTGGCTGCAGTAGACAACCTACATGACTTTAGAAGTTACTTAGCTTGTCTATGGCTCAGTTCCCCTTCCTGCTTACTTGCTTTTAGGCAGCACACTGCTGATAGCAAGATACTCATAATTAGTGTCAGGGTAATAGATAGGAGTTGAACAGATGATCTGAGAGTGGTGACTTACCTCAGGGCCATATGCCAAGCCCTGGCTAGTGCAGGAATAAAGCCAAGTCCTGTAAAGGTTGGTGGCTTCCTAGTGAGACTTTCTGCTTTTTGTGCCATGCTGACTGACAGGAGAAAGGGGCCACACTGCTTGGTGTGCTTCTGGATTTGATAGATTATGTACACATACCACTACAATCAATTTAAAATATTTCTTGCTGTTGCTATCTCTTGGATCTTGATGCAGCAGTGGGTGAAGGCACTGAATATAAACACAGGATGAAGCATGATGGGCAAGAATATCTGATCTGAAAACTGACCTTGGTCTTGGAGGCTAATCCAGTTTGATGCTCAGTGTGTTCATCTCCCCACCAGCTTCACCAGAATATGAACAAGCTGTACACCTTGAAGGATCAGCCTCCTTTAGTACATATTTTAGCCTTTGGCAATGCATTAATTAAATGAGGATAATGCTTACTTTCCCCTTGAGGATACTGTGAGGCTTGGTGTACAGAGATTTTTTGAGCCCTTCTCATGAAAGACACTGCACAGAGTAAATGCCAAGTGTTATGCACCTCTTGAGAATCAAAAGGTCACCCACTGAAGACCAGGCTAAATTCCCATCGATTTTTATGAGAACTCTGGGTGGAGCGAGAAAAACGATCCCCAGGGCATGGACTGATCCTTCTGGCCTAGTCAGAGCTGGGATCACGTAAGCTTTGATACTTTCTGGAATTAAATAATTTACTTCTTTCTTAATTTCATCATCATTAATTTAGCCTATCTTGAAGGGTAGCAATAGGTCAGTTGGATGGGGGGTAAGGAAGCCACATGGAGCAAGTGAGGAGGAATTAATTAGGTATGCTGCTGGCAATGTGCTGCTACCCTCTGTGGAAGTCACAGTGCTTAGAGCTATGGAACTACCAGGGAATGAAAAATAAAATAAAAGGCTTTAGATTTACGATTCCCACTCTTATGTGTTCTTGCCATCGTTCATATGGATTAGGACTTAAGTTCAAACATTCCCTGTAGAAATGAGGGTTTGCTGACTTAGAGCAAACAGCATTAGGAATACAGGTTAGGCAAACCCAGAGACATTCAGGTTGATCTTAAGTTTCAGCTGGAGTCGGTCTGAAGTGCTATGTTTATATTTTTTTTTTTTACTCTGGCGAGGCAATATTCATAGGATAAACAGAAACTGTGGAATCTATATTGGTCAGAGTGCTTCAATGCTGTTTTGGGGGAAAAATTTAAACTAACACTAACACTCGAATATTTTTACAATTCCTCTTCCTTGTTTGTTTCTGTTTCTAGCTTCTTCCACTACCTGTCCTTTCTATCATTTCTGGGTTATTTCCAAGTCACCCTGGGCAGCATTAATGTTGAGAAATCCAGGTGTACCAGAGAGACAAATTGCTTCAATCTGAATAAGAGGAGGAAAGTGATATCTTGGTATCCAGCTCTGTGGCAGCACACAGAGGTCAAGAACCAAGGCATCTCTATACAAATTAGACTTTATATATAAACATAGTCTGTGGCATAAAAGCTTTAAAAGTAACATTCATCAGATGAGGGAAAACAAAATAATTAAATATAAGGTTAGAGGTAGGAGCAGGAAAAAAATTAAGAATGACAGACAAACTCAATTTTGGCCTCTGTCTTATGGAAGTCAGGCAGATGTGCTTCTACGGAGGTTGATAACTCCTCTGTTCAGAGAGTTTACAACTGCCACAGGGAACAGTAAGTTTCAATAAATAGGAAAAGAGCTGCAGAAAGCTATTGTGATGTGGAACTGCCCAGCAAAGATGTTAAGCACAAGGGTTCTTCAGGACTGTTGTGCTGTCTCAGTCTACAGAAGCTGTGAAGATTATATTAGACAAGCATCCACAAACTACTGTATATTAATATCTCCTTCTGGATCAGCAGATCTTTTGGGACTCCTCACATCTCTGATCACTAGCTTAAGAAACAGCAACACTGATTTGAGACCTGAACTTTGAAAAAGAGAGAGAAGGAAATATTATGTCCCTTGTAATAACTTTTTCAGCTGGTCTGGAACACAAGTTCAGATTTAAAATCATGTAACAGCTGAAAATGTGACTCTCAGCCTACTTGCACAGTTCAATTCTCTTTCTTGTCTGGGGCCATGGCTGTCCCCAGGGCTGTTTGATTTTCTTCTGCTTGATCCTGAGCACCAATTCCCTATTTTCCATAAATCCAAAAGATGGAGAAACAGATCATAATGAAGGTGAATCCCATGTTCCAGGAAGCTAAAGGGCTAGAAGGGATCATAAATGGTAAAACCACTCTCTAGTTATCCCACTGGTGAAGTGACTTCTCCTTTCCCCATCTCAACCTCCCTAGCACCCATTCTGATCATGAATTTTGGGCCTGTACCAGCCTGTGTTACAGATATCAAATCAGAATGCTCATTTCTTTATCTCCACATCAGGCAAAACATTCAGTGGTGTCATTAAACAAGGAGCCTCTTTCTATAGCATCCCTCCTCTGGAAAGAGCCTTCTGATTTCTGCTTTGGGGAATGCATTAATGATGCCGATAGGGAACTCTCTTGCAGGTGGTTTCTGGCAGCATACGAGGATTTTACTCTATCAAAGGGTTTCTGGCTGTCTCTTAGGGCCCAGGCAGCATTGCTGCTCTAATTCCTGGGCCTGGTTTTCATTTAGCTTTTTACTACTTCTACCCTGGTGTGACTCCACTGACCTACAGAGGCTTTTCTCTGATTCATGCTAAAATAGCAATCTATAGTTCACTCAGAGATCCTGAATTCACTCTTTCCAATCCTTCTTCTCCATTTCACTCACAATGGCCAGATGCTGATCTTCATTTCATCAACACCTGCCTGAAAAATAACTGTTTGTGTGCACCTGTTGAATGTGTTTAGGGACAAGCCACCTTGGAGCCTATCAGTATGAAAGGGGTGAGATGTCACCACTGAGCAGCTCTGGTTGTGAAGGGTCATGCATAAACTTTCAGGTGTGTTCTGTTTCCAATTTACCTTCCTCAGATGCAAAATCTTTCCTCTGGGGTCTGTGTTTAAAAACCTGTTCTATAAAAGAAAGGTGAAAGGGTGATATTTGCATATGTGCAAAAGCACCTGATGTTGGGTGAGAATCTTGATAGAGCAAAGATGTCAGTTTTAATCAATTCCTCTTTCGTACAAGACTGCCGAAAGTTCTCTTACCTGACACAACAAAACCAAAATTTTCTAGCAATGCTGTTTGGTATGAGGAGTTCCATTCCAAGTGCTTGTTTGCTCAGAAGCTGATTTAGAACTTGTGAGACCTGATGCCTAATCCCACATTCAAAGTGCTGTCACACAGGTTATTGGAACTCTGTGCCTCAGTTTCCCCAGTTATAAAAGGGGAATAGCTACCATTTTCCTATGCAAAATATGTTGAGGATTAGGCAAATTACATAAAAGAAAACACCTGAAATCCAAATGCTGTTAATAAGAGCTTATTCTCCATATGGCTTCAAACTCTCAGAAGCTAATTCAAAGTAGTAGCAGGGTATGTGTGTTAAGAAAGGAAGTAGTAAGAGCATTTATGAAAAGATGAACAGGCTTACGGTAACTTTACCTGAAAAGCTGTCGTCAGCATAAGGGGTGGCTTGAATTGAGTGACAGAAGTATGTGTGTGTTTATTTGTAGAAGTAAATGTAAAACATCTGTTGGACCCGTGTATTCAAACCTCCTGGGAGAAGCTTTGAAGCTATATACCTCTGTGTCTGTGCAGTTCCTTTCTCCAGGTTGGTGACTAAAGATGAAAAGAAATCAAAATATGCCTAAAACAATCTCATGTGCCGATCTGGATGTGGTGTTTCAGGCTTGTTCAGATTGTAAGACTTATTTATGGTTTATTTTGTCACCAGCGATCTCCAGTAAAAACCGCGGCCTTTTATTGTACATTTGGTTCTTGTTATATCCAAGGTAATTAGACAGCAGATCCAGGTATTGAACACACATTCCTTCACTAGCTATCTAAAATTAAAGGTAATCATAAAGACATTAAGGAACACATCAAGATTTCCTTTATTACGACATTAATAAGACATTATGCATCGCACCCCATTTGATTAGCATATGGTGCCTCAGAGCAAATCAGTTAACACTGATGCATCTATTAAAGTGTCCAAGCAATATTCCGCATCTCCTAAGTGATGCACAATAAATACACTGCTGTGTGGCCGCCCTCACCCAGCCTCTGCCAGCCTGACACAGCTCTAAATCTCCCATGACAACCTGGATACGCTGCAGGTGCAACACTGGGATGCCACCACAGGGCTTGGAGGGCCCTTGCAAGAAAGAAAGAAGGAATTTAAGGGCACATTTTAAGCCTTTGTAACCCAGCTAAGCTTGTTTTAAGAGCAAGCTTGTTTTAAATTGTGAGTTTTGTGAGTGAGGAGTGAGTAAGTCTTTCGTCCCTCCAAGACACTGCTGTTAAATTACCTGGTTCCATTGAATCCCAATAACCCTGTGAGCACAGATCCCCCATGAAGTTAGTGTTGTAGCTCAGTGCTTTCCTCTGCAACTGTGCAAGTGAACCAGTTTCAAAACATTCCTCCCATCCTTGGTTAGGGAATTACTGCAGAATCAGTAGTGCATGTGTTGTCCTGATCCATGGTGCAGTCAGTAAAGACTGGAATAAATACATTAATTTTAGGGTTTGATAAATTTGAGTATTGCCTTGTGACTCAGTGGTCAGGTTTCCATCTCAGATTTGGACGCACGTCTCCTGCTCTCAGAGTATAATTCTTATTGCCTAATTCTGTCCCTTTACATTTTAAATTATACTTTTATTTAGAATTTATTTCTCTCTTCTGCAAGTCAGAATTTCTATTATTAATCCTGTGTAATATTAGAGACATCCAAGAAGAACTATGAAAAATTCAATTTACTTTTAAAAACTTACATTATTGTGGTAAAAAAAGAAACAAGAATACTACTCATCTTAAAGGTCAACATATTTAATTTTATTTAACACATCTAATGACATTTAAGAAACAGACTAAAGACTGCTTTGGATTTTGGTTTTTTTTTTGTTTTGGGTTTTTTTTTTTCATAAATTCAACCACAATTTACAGCAAATTCTGTTGGATTGTGTCACATAACTGCGAGATTAAAACAAACAGTAAATATATTATCCCTTTTTTCCAGGATGGGAAAACTGCATCACAGGATAAGTTACATGACATACCAGAGTAACAGTAATAGCCTGGATATTAAATGCATAGCCTTGTTTGCCCTAGATAAAGTCCCTGTGCATTTGTTTCTAGAGATTGTCTCTTACTGAGCAGCCTCTATCGTTCAGATATTCTGCCTGAAAGACTTCTGTCACTTACTCAGTATAGTAAAGTAGGAGCTAAACACTTGAAACTTTCAGGCACTTCAGGAACATAAAGGACCATTTTCAAGTGTGGCGCATCCTATTTCTTTAAAAGAACAAGTCAAAATCTCTGATGTGCTTTTGAACTTCCGCAAAATTCACACTGCGTTTTCTTTGCTTGATGACTGTTACACTGTGACAAGTTGGGGGAAGGTTGCCTGACGTCAGCTGAATCAGACAGGAGTAAGCAAAACTCTTCCTTGTCTAGTCTGGAGAGAGAGGATCACCCCAATAAGAGAATTAGCCATGTGCAACCACTGGGCTCTTCTGCTATGAGCTGACAACTGCCTGTCTTCCTCAAAATTAGATTCTGTAATTTTTTTTTTTTTTTTTTTTTTTTTTTTTTTAGAGCAGTAATAACCTTTCCTGCACCGCTAACATGAATGATTTTTTTTTCTATTTTTAGTTTTTAAAATAAAATCCCTATTGGCAAACAAAAAATATTATCCAGGAAAAGTTCAGTAAACTGTGAACGCTACAAATGCTGCAGATACCGAGGAGCTTAGAGGCCACAGCCAAATGGGGAAGAAAGGAATGTGAGAGTGGAGAACAGAGGAAGGAAGAGTATGTACTTCAGTTTGATGAGAATCATCTGAGTTTCTCTTGATGTCCCTGCAGTTCTGCCTTCCACTGCTGTCTTTCATCTGTGAAGCTCCAAGCCACGCCACTCATGCACTCCCGGAATTGTGGGCATGTAGCAAAGTTTTTAGAGCAGCAGCAGCCTCGGTGTGTGGCACGTCCTGTACATGCATTTTTCTTGAACCCAGTCTATAAATGCACATACTCAGATGCACATGCAGGAAGCCTATTCTGGGGTTTAACAAACACCTTGTTTTTTTACAACATAAGCTTGTGTATAGCTTGAAGAAAGGTGGAAAAGAGAAAATATCCTTTTTTTCTTTTTTTTTATAGAAAGCTGTAAACTGCAAGGTATTTGTTCAAGAGACAAGAGCTGTTCCCAAGAGCTATTCCAGTTGCTTTTAGAGCTCTCTCTGTGTTTCTCTTTGTGTGGAAGAATTTTAATATTTGTCCCCTTCTTTTTACTTTTAAATCTAGTGTAAGTGGATCTGTGACAGTTTGAACTCTCTGCTAACATTTTCCCTTATTGAAAGGGCTGCAGGAAGATAGGATGAAATTTAGAGGCATGGGTCATAGTTTTGATAAAACACATTTCAAGAATTGTTGCTACAGGAACGCTACAGCTGAGATTTTCACAGCTAGTAAAATGTAATCTCAAATGTTTTTGCTTGCTTTGCCCAATAAGAAATTCATCAAAATGGGGTTAGATCCTAATTTAAAAAGCTAAAAAAGATGATTGTTAGAAGTGAGTACAAGACGGTGTTATTTCCCCACATCACTCATCCTCCCATAACATCTTTAACATAAGATCAAGTCAGGCATCTCAGTTACCCATTCCTCTCCACTGCTGCCACAGCACCGCCCTTGGAAAAGCTGGGAATTAATTCACTCAGGCTCTTCAAGAATTTTTTTCCTCTGCGGGTCACAAACATTCAAGTCTAAAGATGCTTGCACCTATTGGTTTTTCCCTGATGGTGCCATACACGACCAGCATGTGAAGCAGCAGTACCCACCTTCTTTCCCATGTCCATTTAAACATCCAGGGGCTCTTCTGATGAGGCTGTTCATATTTGTGTGTAACTTCTACAGCTACAGAGGTTTCAGTGCCACCAGGTTTGCAAAATGCATGCTGATGGTGGGCAACAGTAGCCAAGGCTTTAGCTGCAGGGTGGTTTATTGTACAGGATCTGAGCTTTAACCTCTAATTCTTTGCTCTGGCACTGATTTCTCTGAAACTATGAATGATTTGTTTTACCTTTGAATCCTCCTTTCTCTGAATCACAGTGCTAACCTGCTTTGAGGTTTAATCAAGGAAACTGTGCAAGTGCCAGATACAGTATAAAGGCAAGAGGCAATTATTAGAAGTGGGCTTTGACTTTTTAAAGGTAGGATAACAGATGCTGGGTAATAAATCTCATTAACGATGATAGGGAAATTGTCTTACTTTTGAACTCTCACGGTGCTTGTTTCCTAAGTTTTGTTACTGCTTAATACTTATTCTGGTTTCACTGTTTGTTTTCCAAAAGTGCTGAAAACAATTAGATGACACAATGAGCTATTATTTCCCTAGGGTGTCCTAGCACTTTCAGATCTGTGTTTATGTTTAGGAATTATTGAAGCATATTGTTTTGATATGGCTTTAAGCAAAATGATTAGCTTTCAGATCTAACCAACGCTGAGATTTGAAATCTGTTGAGCAAAGTTGCAGGGTTTTTAAAAAGAGTGTTGCAGTTTGAAATTTGTACGAGATATTTCAGCGACCTAACACATTTGTGTATATGTATGCACGCTTGTCTACTGAAAAAAATTATTGACTTAATAGGTTCTGATTTTTCTCCCTCAATTTTGAAAGGGAAAAACACATCTCTTGTTTGCTCATGATGGGAAATCTACTTCCTGTCCACTTATATCAACAGCTCTGAATACGGAGCTGCAAATCCAGCCTGGACTTGATTGTTCTCAGAAGTGCTTCTGCAGTTAAGAAGCTGCTGTGTAGCACTTGGTTCCACATGAGGAGAATCAGATGTGCTTTAGGATTTACTTTGCTCTGCTACTGAATGTGCCTCAATTCTGCAAGTTCAAAATGGTGATGCATTTAAAGTTCGCTGCTGCACTTGACTCGCCCACTGCTCTTGGATGATTTCTGTCTGGCAACAAGTAAAGGCATAGGAAATAAAGATCTAAGTTTGGGTGATTATTTGTCTTGGGATGATGGGCAAACATTCATATTGAGATTTAAGAAAGAGTATAAAACTCTTGCTTGAGTAGGAGACAAAAGTGTCAGTGATAAGTTTAGCCTCTGCCTCAGTTTTCCTTTCCTACACAATTAGGAGTTTCATAGAAATGCCTCATAGCATGCTTGAAAGAGAGAAGACAGATCTGTACAAGAGAGAAATATCCTTACTCAGGGTCATGAGAAATACTAATCATCAGAAATACTAAAAGTCAAGTGAAACAGAGGTCTGAGAGAATTTGTTTTATTTTAAAAAAGAGATGTTGTTCTTGCAGAGAGAAAACTGTGATAAATAGACATGCAGGTGGTGTACTTGTGTAGTCCTGGTCTTGTTGGAGATGCTGACCCACCCAGACATGGGCACATCTATCTATCAGGCAGCTCCTCTCCGAGAAGTGTCCTGTGCTGATTCCCTGACTCATATTGTAAAGAGAGAGGGAGACCAGCCTCGTGCTTAGGATTTTATGATGGAGCGTAAATCAGGTCTGCCTGTACTTGACCAAGGTTGAAACCCACAGTCCTGCATGGTAATTAGATTTTTAAAAGATTTTTTTTCCCTCTGGTTTATTTATATAGCAGTAATTACCTCCAGCACACAGTCAGAGTGACTGCTTGTCTTTCATGACCATACTTTTACCCTTTCATTTGACTGTCCTGTGCTTTTGTGGCTAATATAGAGCTTCATTCATTATCCCCGAGCCCCTTCCCTGCCAGCCCTTGCACAGTGGCACAGTGGGGAGCACAAGGTTATTCTGTGGCAGCTTAAGTGAGAGTGGACATGAAGAGCGGAGCAGAGACGTGTCCCTCAGCACCGAGCTGGCAAGACTGCTCCCACACCTTCCCCAGAGGCATGGCATTCCTAGGGGGAACAGGGCTGGCCTGGGGGCTGTGAGCCCATGGACCCTCTTGCTGATATTGCCGGTGATTCTCCCATCCCTGGCTCTTTCTGGTGTAACTTACCAGTTGTGTAGAAATGCTCCTTCATAAATGTCTCATTTTCCAACTCTCCCTATCACAGAATCGTTAAAGTTGGAAAAGACCTTTAGGATCATCCAGTCCAACCAGCACTGCGAAGCCCACCACTAATCCATGTCCCCAGGTGCCACATCTACATGTCTTTTAAATCTCTACAGGAATACCAGAATGGTGACTCCACCATTGCCCTGGGCAGCCTGCTCCAGTGCTTGACAACATTCTCAATGAAGAATCTTTCCTAATGTCCAATCTAAACCTCCTCTGGTGCATATATGTCTCTATTTGCCTCTTTTCTCCTTCCATCTCTTCCCACCTTCCTTTCCTGTGAAGTATCTTTTGAACTTGTTCCTGGGTTTGGGAGGAATTTGACAGCACTTGTTTTATTACTTTTAAAAGTTATTTAGTTCTTACTCTTCTCATCTTAATATGAGAGAAGGACCACCAGTTAACTTCCTGCAGAAGAAACAAACCCTCATTGTGTTAGCCTGGCTCCTGACAGGACCTGTGGCCCCTGGAGAGAGGAGCACAGGCAAGAGCAGGTTTGCTGGTAGGACTCATGATCCCTTGGGGGACTCAAGCTGGAGCAACCTGTTCCTGAAGGTGTGACTACGCTGGGAGTGTTTGTGAAGAACTGCAACCCATGGGAAGGACCACGCTGGAGCACTTCATTCAGGACTGCCTCCTGTGGCAGGGACTCCACGCTGAAGCAAGCGGAGGGTGTGAGGGATCCAATCCCTGTGGAGGAAGGAGCAACAAAGACAGCATGTGACAAACTGACCACAGCCCCCATTTCCCATCCTCCTGTGCCACTGTGTTTGAGAAAATCAGGACTAATGTTGATCCTGGGAAGGAGGGAGGGGTGGGAAAAAGGTGTTTTAAGATTTGTTTTAATTTCTCCTTTTCCCACTGATTTGATTGGTAATAAATTAAACTAATTTCCCCAAGTCAAATCCATTTTTCCTGAGACAGTAACTGGTGAGTGATTTCTCCCTGTCCTCATCTGGACCCATGATCCTTTCATTATATTTTCTCTCTGCTGTCCAGCTGAGGAGGGGAGTGAAAGAGCTTTGGTGGGCACTTGATGCCCTGCCAGGATCAACCCACTATGGCCCAACTTCTATCTGGCTGCAGTCAGGATTCCCATGTGAGCCAATTTTCATGAAGTCATACAAGGATCTTAAAACCAGATCTATTCTGCTAGACCAGTGTTAGACGTAGGAAGGACTGAGGTGGATGCCTGCTACAGCTCTGTGTGGCCATGCTCAGCAACACAGGCTGCAGAGGGACACTGTCTTCTCTCTGGAGGCTCCCAAGAGCTCTGGTTGTTCCCAGTTATTATTGCTTAATGCACAACAGTTTGCTCCTGGACCAGCAGAAACGTGGGATTTCTAGGGGATATCTTTATAACAGTTGTCAGAAGGCTTGAAGTAGAATGGCTATGAAATGGAGCGTTTTCAGTACCCGAGGGAGAAGGAGCTTGCTTAGCCACATGAGGTGGTGATGCTGCCATCAGGCCAGTGAAGTCAGTCAAACAAATGCAACTCCCTTTACAGTGTGAAGAAAAGTAGGTTTTAAAAGCATCACCAGCCTCCCCAAAAGCAAACAATGTTGGTGAGTCAATAAATGATGGAGTTCATAAAGTGCCATTTACTTCCCCCTCCGTCTGCAGCAGTAAATTCAGATCAGACTTTCAGTAGCTGTCTGGCCTCACAGGGGTCTTGATTTCTTTTTGAAAACCATGGATGACAGTTACTTCTCAAGTTGTCAAGAAGGAGCCGATATGTCTGTCAGAGGCACAGTGCACGTGATGTAAGCAGCGTTTCTGTTTCCACCTCACAATTGTAAATGTAGCTGTAACATCTGAATTCAACTCATTTCTAATGATTACAGTAACACTGAGCTGGCTTTCTCTTTCTGTGGAAATTTTCACCACTTGCCAAGTTTCCTGACAACATCTTGAGTGAGCAGGATCTGTCTCTAGATATTACACGGGTCCTAGCTTCTGGTAGAGGAGGTCAGTGGGAAGGAGGAAAGATGCTGGTTGTTCACGTTTAGGGGGAAAGAGGCAGAGAGAGCTCTGATAGAAGGTGTTGGTGTCACCATCCAGGCCTTTAATCTTCAAACGTACTGACTAGTTGCCACCAAATCTTGGTGTCATGGGCTCAGCTGCTTCAAAACCATCAGAACAGCCCACCCAGATCTCTCAAGCCTTGTTAAATGTGTGTCTCTACAGCACTCAGATCTTGGGAGGAACCAGGTCTAGAACCACGGGATCACAGAAGTGTTTTGGTTTGAGAGGACATTAAAGATCATCTCTCTAAAACCCCCTGCTGTGGACAGGGGTACCTTCCACCAGGTGAGGTTGCTCAGAGACCCATCCAGCCTGGCCTTGAATATTTTCAGAGATGGGGCATCTATTCTCTGGGCAACCTGTGCCAGTGCCTCACCACCCACACAAAAAGGAATATTTTTGCTATCTTTCAGATTAAAGCCATTCGCTCTTGTCCTGCCACTAAATGCCCATTCAAAAAGTCTCTCCAACTTTCTTGTAAACCCTCTCTAGGTTCTGAAGGGCCACAATAAAGTCACCTTCTGTTGCCCAGGCTAAACATCCCCACCTCTCTCAGACTCTCCTCATAGGAGAAGAGCTCAACTTCTCCTATCATCTTTGTGGCCTTCTCTGAACACTTTACAACAGGTCCATGCCCTCCCTATGCTGGGGACCCCAGAGCTGGACACAGTGGTCCAGGTGGAGTCTCACCAGAGCAGGGTAGAAAGTTCCTTCTCTGTCTTACTTGGACTTCTCTCCTTCACACCCTTTCACACCTGCTTGTGCATGGTGCAGTAGAGATCAAGCTGGGTTGAGCAGCAATACACAATTTCTAACCATGGTACCACAGTCAGATTATCTGAAGAGCAGATGCATGGCTCTCAGCACACAACAGGCCTGCCCCAAAACTACTTTGTGATAGTGATTAAATGCAGTGCTGGGGTTTTTTGTTTTATTTTGGTTTTCAGGGTACCAAAAGTGTGCACAATTTGAGGTCCTGGTGTTATTTTTTACCCGCTGTGAGATAGCGCCTCACATTACCATCCTTCTGCAAAAAGCCATTTTTAACAACTGCAGGTCAGGAGTCTGTTTTTCCTTCCCAGCTTCAGCCCACAGGGATTTTCATGATAACATTTAGTTTCAGAGCTGCGTGCTCTATGGAGAAATGTGATTCAACAGCTGCCCTTCCTTAACTGCGTCCTTAAAGTAGAAGCAAACCTTTCATAAAGCCAGGGATGTAGGGGAACAGGTTTGTATGTGTGTGGATGGGTTTAAATGTGTATATATAGGGATCACCCATATGAAGAAAATTTTGCTCTGTCTCCTCAGATGACTTCTGATTTCAAAGCACTGTACAAATCTTGGTCTCTGGTCGTTTTGCTGCGGAGACAATCTGTAGACAGTGAGGACAAGCAGCAACACTTTGGTAGCTGGAAACAAGCTTGGTCAGGGTTTAGGTGAGGAGGGAGAGAAGCACATCCTATTCTGCATGAGAGTGGAGGTCATTCCCACACCCCGGTAAACTTTCACCCGTTTCAGTGTCAGGGTGTTTCGTGGTCCCTGCTCTGGCAGGGCTACATAAGTATGAAAGGACTGAGGATGGAAAGCAGCTGACTCCTACATATGCTGAGGTAGTGCCCAAGTGATGCAACCTGGGCTGTCACTCATCTAGTTTTCTTTGTCTCCTTGTTTTCACAGTCCAAATGTGTGATATCCCTCTTTTGTTTGGTTGTCTGGGTATTTTGTTTGATTGTTTAGTTTCATTGTTGGGGTTTTTTTTCCCCTAGTTTCCTTCTTCCCGCAGATTCTCCTTGTAAGTGTTGTTTTCTTAAAGCTAATTTGTTTCCTGTGCATCCTCCATCTGCCCCCTTAGGAAGGAGTTTGACCCTTTTCACCCACAGACTCTACTTCCCGCCGTCACTTGGTGTGTGAGTGCATTTTAGGGTTCGTTTTAGTTATCATTAGTGTCCTGAAATGACCTACACGCATAAGCTGCTTTGCATTCCTGAAAGCTGGAGTGGAGTAATGCCTGGTTGGCTCCTCTCGGGCTGGGTGGGAGCTCTGTGACGGACCACAGCTCAGCTCCTCGCCTCCCTCTCTGCCCTTCACCCACCCGCCTGCACCCTGGGGAGCCCACACAGAGCCGCCTTCCCCTGTCACCCCACAGCTGATTGAAAACCTTGCTCTGTGGATTAAGACACAAAAGTCCTAAGTGAATTAAATTGCTCAGTCTCAGCTCTTTCCTTCGATGAGAGATTTCAGAGAACAAAAGCCTCTAGGTTTTTTTTTCACACGGTTCAGCACAATTGGGGCATCTTGCTCTGAACAAAAGATGTGAAACTGAAAGGAAATTGCAGGGCTGGTTGTTGGACCCTGTCCTCCACCCTCCCCTCCCTGCTCTGCACCAAGTGCAAAGAGCTGAGATGTTTCAGTCATGCACATGGTGTGGATCAGGTGGGAGTCTTCCCCCCTGCACCTTGGCCTGAATGTACTGAGGGTCCAGAACTGCCCTGGCCCCAAGTGTATATTCCCTGATACGGTCACTGGAATTAAAGACGGATGATTTTCACATCATTCCTGCCCTGACAACATTAATCTGATGTGGCTTTCACAGCTTTAGTTGCAAATCCAATCACTTGATGGATGGGAATGTTTACCCACCCCAAATCTCAACTTTCCTGCCTTCCCCGCCTCCTAGCTAGTGTCAGCCAAGTCAGCAAGATCTCTGTCTATAAAATATACCAAGCAAGCTGCAACTTTGCAGTCTTACTGGGATTTATGGACAGGCTTAAATGATAGAGGATATTTTTTGTTTTGTTTTGTTTTTGTCCTTTTAGGCTTTTATAAACAAACATTTTCCATGAGTAGCTTTGTTTTCCTGAGGTGCGCATCAACCCAGCTCAGCTGATGCAGAGACCTTGCCTGTCTTTCACAGCCACCTTAATTGCAATGAGTATTGTGGCAAAATGAGAGATGAATTTCAGTTTGTGGAGCATGGAATGAAATTCTTGCAAATTACTTTTAAGACTTAAATCTCCTTTTCTTTGTCAAACCAAGAGAGAATTGGAATATTGAAGAATATTGAGACAGATGTGGGGGGAAAATTGGAACAAAACAACAAAAAATTGACAAAAAAAGCAAACAGATCTCAATCTTTTTTGTCTGTAATAGGACTGTAGAGGGTTGATCATTATTTCTTTTACTATTGGCCTCCTCATGTGACTATCTCAAATACACTCTTTCTCTGACCAAGTCAAGCAATGCAATGTGTATTGTATCCGTGTCCTACCTTGTGTGGCTGCACTATGTGTGGGGCAGAAATATTGGTTTTGACTGTATCAGAAGATTGATGCTGCACAGGGTAATTAATCAAGGCTTTTTAAACCTCTCTTAGTAGACAGAATGGGTCATTTTGTAAAGACTGGTCCCATTTTCTAGCAATTAGATGGACTTGGTGTCATTCTCCCTCTGCTATCTCACCATTATCCATAAAGCACTGGCTTTTCAATGCATTAGTATCCTCTCTATAATCTCTCTCTGTTCCCCTCTCTGACTTTCCTTGAAAGGACAATGTCAAGATAAAAATCAAATATTTACTCTTGTGGGTGTAGACAAATCCTTTCTGTGTTACTTATAACGCCTCAGATTATGAAATTGGACATGATTTCAATCCTCTAATTGACCTGTCATCGTTTAGGCTATTTACTTTAGTTCTTGTGGTGCTCACAGCTTGGACAGTAAGTTCAAAGAAGGATGGAGGAAGACAGATTTTATTCTTAAGTTGGATGCCTTTAGTCTTTTATGGCAGTACAAACCTTTACATCAGGTGATAACACTGAGGGGAACAGCCTGACATTAGCTGTGAGTAAGCACGGTGTACAATCACCTCTCTAAAAATGTTATTTTGCTTCTCTGGTCTCTCATTAAAGAACTACAAAGCATAATTTGAGGAAATTTTTCATGTAAGTGCTATCCTGGAAAACCTGGCTATTAAGGTTTTGTATTGACCCTCAATGTACACTGTACTGAGAGAAATGCAGTTTGGTAGTAAGGGTGTGAGTCATATGCCCTGAAAGCTTCATTTGAGGGAGCAGGAAAGTCAATTGGAAGATGTCTGTTGATTTCAGCGTTATCTTCCTGGCTTTGTATGTACTGACCTATGATACCCTGGTAATTCTGATAATCCAGAGGATGCCAGGGTGTCATTACTCAGTCCCTCTGTGATAGATATTGGAAGGCACTTCATTTTCAGCCATCACTGCTGAAGGATGGCCTTATGTCAATGTGCTTCAAAGGTCTGATACAGAAACTAACATTTTTTCTATGTTCTGCAAACCAGTTTCTCAGTAAACATACTCAAGTCCCTTTGAGAGGTCTTGGCTTAGGTTTAACACCAGATCACTTTTCATTGTCTCGAAACTTAATCACTTCTGCTGAAACTTTTTTGGTGAGGGACTGAGAAGGGCAGAATGAAGGAGAAAAAGAAAACCCTTCAACCTTTCCAAAGGGTTGGGATGTGAGAGGCACTCTTCTATCTAAGAAAACCAGCAAGTTTCAGCAGACATATTGGTGCTTGGTGACCATTCACATCATTTTATAGCACTCTCTGAAGACAGTGCTGTGGAATGATGAACATGAATAGGTTCAAGCTTTCTGACAGATCCCAGAACACTCATGGGATGCTGGAACCTTCTCTTTCCTTAGGGCAAAACATTACTGCTTGTTGGAGTGGACAGGGTGCTACATGTTCATCCTTCACTCATACAACAGTGAGTGTTTTGGTCAACACAAAGGGCTGATCGATTGCCACCCTGAGGTGACACAGTATGATTGGGAGGACCAGAAATGCAGCTAAGGGTGCATCTTGCCTGTGTCAACCAGAAATGGGCCGCTGGACTGTAGGAGGATTTGAGATAAAAAATACTCCTGGCCTGAATCTTGCCTTCTTCTGTCACCATACACATGAAGTTTAAGCACAGCTTAGTGCCTAATTACAATATATTTCATTAACAATAACTGTTAAAATGGTTGGTTTTACTTTCTGCAAATGGCCATTGAGAGGTAGGTCGTGCTCTGCACATGACAAGGAGTAATTTAATGACTGTCATTTCAGTTGCTTGTAATAGATACTGGGAAGATTTTAGCATGGTCCTTTTTCTTCATAGTGCCTTTTCTCAACGGCAGTAGGATGACGAAATTCAGATATGACCATCACTGCCCATGGCAGTAAATCCGTGATGGAGCCTTGATTACAGTCCATCTCTTCAAATTTGTTGCCTGGTTCTCTAGCTAGCTGACAGACAGAGTGGTATTAGCTGCAAGCGTGAGATCAGATGGTGTGGGTATTACTTGTATCTTTCCTTGTGCTCTGATTTGTGGCCTTGATTGGGTCCATGATCTTGTCTGTTCCTGTATCTCACCATTGGAGGATAAAATCTGCCTTCTACATGTTTTAATGTTTTATTCTAGCAAGCTTTATATCCCAGTGACCAAACACATCAAACCATTTAAAAGTCTCACTCCTTAGACCACGATGGTGGGAACACAAGAAGCTTTTGAGGAAAGAGTCTTTATTTGTCTGTCTTTTTAACCAGTCTCTTTCACAAATCAAGTCATTACCCAACCAGTTGACTCCTTGGCAATTTGAGTACCAAGCTGGTGTGTCAAAAGGGGAGCTTTCCAATGGAGAGTCACACATAAAAGGAAAACATGTGGCTTTTGTCAAATGAATTTCTGAAATGGAAAGCATCATTCTGTTTCAATATGAGTGTTCAGGGAGAGTAAAGATACGAGGAGAGAAAACAGAGTTAAAAATTGCAATCAGTGTGTAGTGGGCACGGTCAGCCGAAGAGTTAAGTGACAGAGCCTTATTCACTCATATGAATTAATAATTGATTCAGTAACAAATCACTAATGTTGCAGTAGTCATGGTGAATAAGATAATAAATGTGTCCTGTCCAGGGAATGCAATGTTGTTAGAATTCAGCTGAAATTATTCATAAATGTGCTACTTTTCCTCATCTCCAACTACTGCTAGTTTAGCTTTTCTTTTTAATCTTCCTAAGCTGTCACATTAGATGGTGGAGCTAGTCACATTCTATATACAGTGGGATATTAAGGAGAACTGTGGAGACATTATGTCAAATTTCAATAGATAATAGACACAAATTGAGAAACAAAGTGCCTCCATGCCTTTTTGTGCTCCTCGTCTAGCTTAATAAATAAATAAAATAGAAGGCCAAAGGCTATTTAATAGCTTTTGCATGTGACCCCTGCAGCTTTTCTGCCCCCTCCCTCTTCTTCTGCTTGCAGAAGGAGCTCCAACGACTTCTGTAGCCCTTTGGTGAGATGTGCAGTCTCCTGACTGAAGAGGCTCCAGGGTACCTGGCATTTGACCTGCAGAGAAGATTCACAGTAGTCTGAAACACCACCACCAGGTCCTTATGTACATGAACCAGTCTTCACCAGGGCAGCTGGGTGTCTTGGGTGACAGGAAACAAGAAATGGCTTGTAGTGGTATTTGCAACATGAGGAAAAAGGCGTTACAGCCGGGGAATCACTCAGTGAGCAATTAAAGAGAAGGTGAGGCAGATGGAGCAAGCTTGCAAAAGATGAAAAGTGCTTAAGAGTGTCATAGCTTAGATGATGTGAACAACAAAATTTCTCTAGTTTATCAGGGAAAACGACACCAAGGACTAAGACCTGTGAAAGCAAGCCAGACAAAAATGATAAGTAAAGTATGCTTTTCTTTTTGGTAATCAGTGAGTGTAATTGAACTTTGTCATAACTCAAAATGGGTGAATTTTCATTGCTTGAAGTTTTCAAATCAGCATTTGGATTCCTTCCTAGAAAAGATGCTTTAGCCAAGGGCAAGGTGTTCAGTAAGTGAGTGGAAATTGTGGTGCATCATGTTAACGAGGTGAGATTAGAGAAATCTGGCCTTAAACTCTTTGAACACAATCTTTAAATACATCTGGAAAATGGCAACAGTATGGAACAAAAAACATCAGTGTAAATATGAAGAATGCTGGAGAAACTATCAGCGTGTTTGAAGAGGGCAAGTAAGAAAGACAGAAAACAGTTCAGAACTGAGGGCTAACAGCAAGCAGTCTAGAAGTAAGGACAAGGTAATTTTCAGGACAACAGAGGGGTAAGTGGTAGAACATAGGGAATCGCATTTTAAAAGTGTGGAAAACATGGGGAATTCATATGCCTACAATATTTAGGGCTCGTTTGGATTGCAGTGGACAGCTTTGTGGGAATATAGGTCAGGAAGTCTTCAGTCCTGCTCTGTTCATATTCTTGGTACACAGACAAGCACTGAGCCAGACAGAAGATTATGTTGGAATCAAAGACCAGAGACATCACCAGAGGATTGCTGAGTACTCTTGGAATATTGAGTTGAGAAACAGAATGGAGCACAGGAGAAATCAGCAAGCCCTTTGGAAAGTGATCTCAGCTCTCCCTGGTTTGATAGGCATGCTTTGCTCATCTATAGCAGTTCCATACAAAGCTTGTTGCAAATTCACCTTGCTGTACTCTCCCTAGATATTAGCAATTTTGACTTTCACCTCCTGTTAAGATGTAGTTTCCACCAGGAGACTCTTGCTATAGTGCAGCAGCACAGCAACCCATTTCTGTCTGGAGACGCAGCAGCCAGAGCAGGTTTATCCATACAGCCTGTGATCCCCCAAGCTGGATGCCAGCCAAAGATGACGTTGTCAGATCACTTGTTTTCAAAAAAAACCAAAAAACACTGCCATGGGGGCCACAGTGATCACACAACAAGAGGACCTCCCACCTCTGCCTCCCCATCCGCTGCTCCCTGGGTGCTACCAGGGAACAATAAAGCCCAGCAGAAACGAGCATCACTCCTCCTGTAATCACACAGGATAAGACACGCTGTCTCTGCCTCCCCCCCAGGCTACCTAACCCGTCGTGGTGGCAGGAGCTGTACGTGCCTCTCAGGGAATGATGTCAGAGAGAGGCGTAGGGGGGCTGGGGTTGTGCCACATGGCGAGTCACATGCAGTGTAGCTGTCTTCACATCCTCCTCCAAAAGGCTCCGTGTTTACTCGCGCTCTGCAGCACACTACTCCTCTGTACAAGTGAAATGCAGCTCGCTGGGATGCTCGGGGCTCGGCGACCAGGGTTCACACGTGTGTGTGCACGTGTCTGTGGAGGGGCATGCATGTCTGTGTGTGCAGAGAGACAGGGCTCTCCTCCTCCCTCACTGCTTTAGTATCAGATTAGGGACATGCTCTCCCCTTGAGGCTATGAGGTTCCTTTAAGTGAAGCCTGGGCTCTTCTCCACGCAGCAAGAGGGACAAAAAAAGTGAGAATGGGGTTGGAGGGAAGTGGACAGGACCAGAGTCCTTGGCTGGCTGTTTGCCCTGTCCGTTCATCCTCCCTCCACTTCTACATTCCCTCTTCCTCCTGCCACCCGGCCCTCCCCCTCCCTCCACACACATACACTCCTTTTATTCTCAGTAAGTTATTAAAAATGTAGACATCACTGGCTCCCAGGGTCAATATGTTGTTTTTAAATTTAAACATGAATTTCCATTTCATTGAGCCTTCAGGCCTAATGAGATGTGCTTTGACAGGAGCAGCTAGCTGGAAAAGGCATGATTGAGGGGCGAGCCAATAATATTAACTCACAGCAGAGTGTGCACACACAGTGCTGGAGCCACGAGCCTTGATTCGCTCCTATCCAGGGCTCCAGCTACAGCAGGCAAGGATTTCTGCTGCAGGCCCTGCAGTGAAATGTCAAATGCATTTAACCATCTGTGAGCTCTGCTTGCTCATGCTGGCCCAAGTTGGACAGCCTGAATGGAGTTTCTTTCAGCTGGGATGACAGACGGGGCCAGGAGGGCTCTGGAAGTTGGGCTTGTCTGTTTAAAGGGCATCAGCTAAAACAAAGGGAAGAGCTGTGGAGAAGGCACTGGGATGGGACTCGGAAGATGTAGACTTCCACTGGCTTAGTGTGTGACCGGGATGGATCACTCTGCCTTTCAAGGAGGATCAGGAAGGAGTGTTTGCATATCCTGGTGTTGGAGGTCCCTCCTTTCCATGGACAGGTAGTGGAAAGTACCTCATTCTCCCAAGGAAAAGCTTCCAGTGCACAAACTTGGTGATATTTCCTGTGGAGAACATGATTTTTCCAATGCAGTCTGTATAAAGCACATGTGGGAGTCTCTGTCAGGATTGCACTCTGGGAAGAGACAGCAATGCTAACCCCATTTCCACAGGGAAAACCTACTCTCAGTTATAAGGTGGCCCACCTTACCAGCATGTTCTGAGCGCTAAGGGACTGCAGGGTCTTCAGCCTGGCTCTGTCACCAAATAAATTTGTCACCGGAACTGACATTTTCCCATATTTCTGAAAGATGGCTCATTTGAGAATATCCATTAGAGACAGAACCTCTTAACCAGCTCCAAGCCCCACATTTTGATATTCTGAAGGTGTGTAAGACCACATATGTGTCAGAACAGCAAGGCAGGCTTGAAAATACAGTGAGAATTCATGTAAAAAAAGAGAGGCCTGATTTTTCCAGCTTTCTAGCAGAAAAATATCAGTTGGAAAGAGTGAGCAAAGGACGTCATAAATGAAGAAAGGAATTGTTTGTAAGTTGTCTACAAATTAGGATTAGCACAAATGTTTTATTGGAGCTGTGTTAGAGAGAAATTAGGTATTTGACCTTTCCAGTTTTTTATGAAAAGACTTTTTCCTCATCCCTGAAAATAATGATTTAGCATTGGTAAATTAAAAGGGGAAGCAGTGAAGAAAATCAAGTTTTGGAAAAAATAAATAATTTTGATTTTCAATGCAAAATTGATGCTTGCCATAGACTCAGTCCAATTAAAATGCTACTTTTTCAATCTTTCTGTTTCTCTATCTGAGCATATAGAAAAGTCCGTTTCCCAGCCAGACCTAATCCAGACCCCTGTTGACTCAAATCGCTTAGGAGGTTTCTGTCAGGTGTGATTTGTAGGGCTTCCTAGGTTTTGTTGACCCGGACTTAAAACTGGGAACTGTCTTTCTTGTGGTACTTTATTGGGTTTGATCCTGCTGAAATCCACCGTGGCAGATGCTGATCTGTGTGTGTCTGTGGTTATAAAATACGAAGGAGAAATGCAGCGTGATATTAAATGAAAAGTAAATCAGAGTAATAATTAATAATAAAGGCTGCTGAATATTCTGAATCTTTGAAAACGGTTGCTTTCTTCCCCCCTGAATCCAGTGAGCACTCACTCGTATGAATAACATTACATGCATGAGTAATCCTTTTGAACTCAATGAAACCCAAGTTAAGTATGTGCAGGAGACCCACACAGGATGGGGACCAGGAGCTTTAGCACTCAGCTGAGGGAAGCTGTAGCATTATGTTTGTACTGTTGCTTAATTGCAAAGCAGATGTAAATAGTAGGTCTCTCCAGTTCTACTCTGTTTGGGCTTGGCTGGAAGAGATTCTCTCTTGGTGCCTCAACCTTTCTGGACTCATGCATTTCTGGCCTTTAAAATGTGATATTTAGCTTTCAGAAAGCAAATAACAACCATTGTGCACTTTTTTGCACCTTTCTCCTGAGGGTCTTCCAAAGCACTTTTGACAACATTAACTGTTGAGACCTGACAACTCCTCTGTTGAGGGACAGCATTTTGGATCTGCCATTTCTCCTTCTCCCCCTCTCTGAGTCTGCATATATTTTTCACTTGCATAATGATATTTGAACCTTCCATAAGGCTTCTCCTGCTAGACACATGTTTATATAAGAAATTGAGTTTCCATTTGGCATCTTTTCTAGGAATAAATTTCTAACCTCTACACTCTTCAAATTAAGGAAAAAATGTAACTTATAATGACCTTACATTTTGAGGGAAGCAGTTCAATATCTCTTAATATTTGGTTTTGAGAGTCCTGGGTGCTTAATTCTGATTTTATAGAGAACTATATACATAAAGGTGAAGTCTAATTTAGAGCACTGTGCCTGGTATTGTACAAATCATCAGTGTTAGGAGCAAGAATAAGAAACAGAGAGTACCAAATCCCTTGCTTTATGTCCTGGCTGACACTTGTAGTAGGAGAGACAAGTGCAGCAGCTGAGATGGTGTGAGGATTTGCTGCCTTAACATACAGAATGTTTTCCATAAGCTGAGTTTCATGAGTCAGCATTTCAGAGAGCAATAACTTCCAGTAATAAACAGGGAAAGAACACCAAGTTTGTGTGGGTAAATTTGGTTCTAAAATGAGTGATGTACTTCGTGGTAATCAGGTACAGTTGTGATTTGAACCCCTTAAAGCCTGTGAAATATGTTCTCTGTTGGATGATTCCAGCTTTTTTGGTTTTTCCCTCCATCTTTTATTTTCAGGTTTGTTTTTTTTTTTTTTTCTTTCTTCCTCTCCTTCTCTTTAGCTTTAGCTGTCCTTAAGGGCAGGTATCTCAGTGGGGTATTGTGCACTGCCACTACAGAAAAAGGGAATAAAGAGTGAGGCATGGAGAGGAAGAATACAAATTTCCCCATTCACTATTGATTTTTGTGATTTGCAGAGGGAAGCTGCTGTGGCTTCTATATGGAGGCTGTAGGTGGGGAAGATGGGGAAAATGATAAAGCAGATTCAGGAACAGCAGTTCCATGTAAATTTTTACCCATCTCTGTCTTTCTGCTCAGTGGAATCTTGGAGCGGATTCAGGCTTTTCATGTTCACAGAGAATTGGAAGCTTAGATCTCTGACCTTTTTAAAATCCATTTTGAGTCTCATCTTTCAGAGATTTAAACAAAAGATTTTGACCTAAAGGGCCATTGTTTTACACTTTCTGATAGAGGGGATAAGAAAGACTAAGAGGAAGGAGGGGAGAAACAGAGATTATCTGAAGCAGGACATGCTGATTCAGGTGGTAATTTTGCAAGTGGGAGAAATAGAGAGAAACCTGTGAAGGATGCAAGTTGCTGCTTTAAACCTGTAGCAGGAAATGCGGCAAGAACCTTATTGGCACAGACAGAGTCACTGTTGGGATAATACAGTTTTCCCTACTATAGTCAGGCTCCATGTTAGAGGAAAAGGACACTCCTGATTCTTTACTGTCATCATAATCAACTGCTTTTATTGCTTTTATACTTAGACCCTGAAGAAATGTCTCAAACAGCAGAACTTCAGAGAGGGAGAAGATATGGGATCCAACCACTCGGCATGGTGGGAACTGAGACCTCTCACTATCTTAGCTTGAAATCTTCAATCTTGATGCTGATTTTCTTTTTTTTCTTGCAGTCCTTTCAATGAAAAGATATCCATCCCAAGCCTTCTTTATTTTCCTTCTCCCTCATTTTTCTTTAAAATACTCCTGTTTCTGTTTGGAGATTTTGTGGTATGTTTTGGAAAACACACAGGATTAAATTCTTCATACTTCTTCTATTTCCTATTGACCCACCCAAATATTTGCCCACTCAAGGAATTAAAAATGGGAATATGCTGGTACGGAGTTCCACATAGTTAGGAACTTTGGAAGTGGATCTGTCCTTTCCCTAAACACTCTGGGAGGACTTTTGTGATACAGAAATGTGCTACAGAGTTTCATCTCTGTCCTTCATCTTCAGAAGAAATATCAGTGGGTACAGAGAGAGGACACATCTGACACAGCAGACACAAAAGAGAGAGGAAGGATTTGCTCCCTGTTGAGAAAGGGGCTCACCCCAGTCTTCAGAAAAGGCTAGAGCAAAGCTCTGCCCCCTTTCACTCCTGCTTGCCCAGCTGCAGTGTGCTGTACAGATGCAAGGACATTCAGTAAACATTCAGACTGGTTCCAGATGCAGAGTGCTTTGTTGGGAAGAATGGATTGAAGCAAACTTCATTTTTTCCAGGATTTGGGCTTGTTTTGGTCTTGTTTCCAAAGAAAACAGAGCCTGTTCATTCACACAGCCCACCCACATCTGTCCACCTGAATTTGTGTACCCCTGTTTCCATCTACACTCCCCCAAGATATTTTTAACCTGTCAGCTGGTTTCGACCACATCTAAAATATCCTGAAACTCTTGATGATAATTGTGGTCTCAGTGGTTGTGTAAAAATTGTCAGAGGAAAGGGATACCAGTGCATTTCCCTTCTGAGGAGGTGGTGGCCAGAGTCCACCCAGGGCAGAAGCTCCAGTCTGCAGCCAGGTTGCAGCCAGTACTGCTGGAATGTGCCACACCCTGCATGAGCCACAGAGCTCACAGGCTTTTGGACAAAGTGGAACTTAAGGAGGAGGCTGGCTTATCGAGATGGGAGGGCACGGGAGGCCTAAGATACAAATCTGTAGCAAGCCAAGCTTCATTAGCTTGGCTTCATACTTTGAAAAAGCAATTATTATTTCTGAAGCTTTCACAGTGTAAGGAGGATGTGCTGCTTAGCTTAGAAAAATGCCATGTCCTTGGAAAATACCTGTATCATTGAAAGATCCAGGGTATGTACAGTCAGCCCTGAGTGCACAGAGACAAAGAGAGGAGAAATTAGCTAGGCAACATCAGGATAGCTTGGAGTGGAGGCATTAAGATCTAAGTATGAGGCGGAAGCTTCTCTATTGAAAAGAAGAAGTCCTTCCCACGCAATAGGCAAAATGTTGAACCTATAGTTTCAGGGCATTGTGAAGATCAAGAGGTATTCCTGGAGTGGATGGTTTACATAACTAAATAAATAAGAGCACTAGGCAAATTTGGTTTAGCAAAATTTCCAGAGAAGGCATCTATGGTGACTCTCAGGTATGGTTACCCATGTAACCCATTTTTGAGAAATTTCTGTAATTGCTGACTTCCTGAGGATAAGGGTGATTGACTTGTATTCTTTCTATTTCTTCATCCTCAAATATCTCCTAATTACTATCTGAAATAGGTGCTGGACTTGAAGAGTCATTAGCTGGGTCTAGCCCTACTGTATGCATTATTTCATCCTCATTTGTTGGGTATTCTGACTATTATTAAGGGAAGGATTGAAGTTTGAAACAGAATTCATTGGGAAGGAGCCATGGACAGATTGACAAAGCTGCTGTGGGATGAGGAACTGGTAATTGTAGGCAGATTTTTGATGACCTTTATAAGCAGGCATTGGAACCTTCAATTCAAGGAGGAAGCCATTAACCCTTTTACAGATATTAAAAATAATGTCATGGGTATTTTAAGTATGCAAAATTTTTCCTCCTGATGACACACTTTCCTTTGGGCCTGATCTGAAGAGCTGTGCATTCTCCCAGGGGCTAAGCAGAGAAGCATGCAGGGAAAGAAACTACTTTCACACTTCATAAAAGCAGGACAACTTTCCACCAGGCAGCCAGCAAGCAGTGTCCCTGTAGGACCTGTAAAGGTGTGTTTAAAACAAAAGTGAGGCAGGTTAAGAGAAGACTGCAGTGATTACCAGGGGGCCAAGTGTTCCCTGTGTATAATAATCTGATTATTGCAACAGTGACATCAACAGTTTCATTGATTTAGGCTGTCTGTGGTTCCACAGTTATTTCTTTGTGAAAACAAGAAAAATCTGGTAATACAATTTTCTCACATTATAAAATATTTCACTACTCCAGAGTTATCTGAAATATTAATGTTTTGCGAAAATGTGAAGCATTTTGCTTAAGAAAGGCAACTTGATGAGAACAGTAGCAGATTTCCTTAGAACTTGATGGCAATTGTAGTCTTCAATGTCTTGATGCTACTAAGATTCTGAGGAGAGAGTGGAAATTGTTACTTCCCCACATGTGAGTGGGGACACTGAGGAAATGAGAGTTGAAAAGACCTCTTGAAAGAAATCTGTGGTGAACTTTTTTGGGGAAAAAAAGCACTTTCGCTGAGTTTAGAGTCTTCTATATCAGTGTTGTGGCAAAATATAATTCTGTTTTCAAATTCAAGACAAAATTATTTTTATGAGCACTCGGTGGGAGTGGCTTATAACTTGCTGCACAGTGATGAGGAACTACCGAGTAACTGATCAGCAATATCCTGAGAGGTTTTGCATCACTAACAGGAAAGGTACCAACAATTTTGTCATCTCTGCAGAATGGTGGTCATAGCTCCCTGTAAGCTTTGAACTCTCTTGAAATCCAGTGTTCCCAGCCCAAAGCTTTTCCAAGCACCATTCAAAGTCAGGATGACTTTTGTTCCTGTGGCACTGCATGCTTCATCTTACCCTTCAGAACACAGTACTGCTCTGAAAAGTGCAGATATTGCCTGGAAAAGATAAAGAAAGGATAATGAAACCTGTTCCAGGCAGCATTGACTGTATGACCTTATATGAACAGGTTTTTTTCCTTATTTCCAGGATAAATGTACCTGTTATGAGGGTCTGTTGGTCAGATGCCTGATAGGAGGAATTGACTCTGGCTCCTCTCCATTGCTGTTCTGAGCAAAAGCATCACTGCAATGAACCTGGTGTTCAGCATCCGGGGGACAAAAAGTGCACTCTGCCCTTGCAGGCAGGAGCAGGAGGGATGATTTTCCCCACTAAGGTTTTGGAATATGGAGAGCTGCTTTACCCCAGGGTGGCTGATCAGTCAGTAGGATACCTTTTCTTCCACGGCCACCCACAGAGGTGGTGGGGGAAAAGGAAAGAACAGTAGAGAATAAACCTCTTCCAGCTTCTTTTCCTTTCCTTTCTCTCCCCCGTTCCTTTGATGTAGCTGCTGGGACATGTGTACAGGGACAGTGAAAGGCCCAGGCACAGAGGGGACTGCCCAGAGCTCCCCCAGAGCATGTCAGAGGAGCAGTACAAACATGGTGTGTCCATGGTGAGCAGGATGTTCCAGAAACACTGTGGTGCTGGGACAGAGCAGGTCTTTCCAACAGCTCTTTTTCTGGTGTGTAAATGAAAATAGGGCTGGTAGTGTGGGACACTGAAATCTGAAACAGGAGCATATCATGAACACAAAATGAAAGCAAATGACAGTACTTTTATCTATTTGTCTTCATTTCAGTGGATTCTCCCTTCACGCATTCCCACCCGCCTCCCATCCCTTTTTATTGGGTGAATAGCAGTTTTTGAACAATCTGATAGTAGTTGCTAGCTCAGCTTCTTTGCTTTTGAGCTGTATTTATTACTCATTTCCTGATTTCTTACAAAAGAGTTCTGCTGCCTTTGAGATTTGCAGAGGGGTCTCTTTTCTGCAAGGAAAGGAAGAAGAAACACAGGGAAGACTTTGCTCAAATCTGGCAGTGGAAAGAGCTTCCCCTCACCTTGTTGCTCTCACTGACCTTTTTCCCAACACTCATGCAAATTAAAATCAGGTTTTTTCTGTCTATCCATCCCCTTCTCACTCTATATATCAGCTTCACATTGCAGATAATCAATATCAAGAAAATCCTACTACAGTGCACTTGTTGCTAGGGATCTGGAAAATGTGTCTCTGTTCAGCTGCAAGGCAGGGCCAGACGTATCTAATTGATGCATAATTATAACCTATTTGGTCTTCCAAACTGCTGCTGCTGAAGCTTATCAGCTTCTTAAGAAGGAACTTATCAGTTCCTTAAGAAGGACTGGCTTCAGCTTCATCAGCTGCCACCTCAGGAATGCCTCGCCCAGACCCACAGTCTTTCTGGCTCGGGCTAATAGACATTAACCTTATTGCTCTGGGTTTTGTTTCCAATTCATGACACATCTGTTTTTGACAGCTGGCCAGCCCTGAGAGGACCTGGATGTACCCATTAGTGGACCAAGGCCTGGGACTCAAGGGAGCACAGTGCACAGTGTGTTCTCCTCTGGCTGTTGTAGAGTGGAGGCTTTTCACCACCACCACACAAATGCAGCTCCCAAATGGGATTTTTGGGGACTGCAGCTAAGGAGGGCAGCAGTGAAAATGTGTGGGAATTTCAGCTCTAAAGAGTAGTGTGAACTGTGGGTGCAAGTCCATGGTGGCACCTGGGCAGAAGCTTATGGGCCCAAGGAGACACCTGGCCATCCTGATCAGTGGGAAATTCAACCTAACTCCAGAAACAAACCTTCTCCTTGTCCTGTGGCACATGCGTCTGAATGTATTTGAACCCCTAAACTGTCCACATGTAAGCCAAGTAGGAATAGAGGGAGGCATGGAAACACAGGTTATTCATTTAACTTTCACCCTGCCCTCTCTAATACATTTGATTTACCTCTAAAACATTCTGCGGAGGGAAGATCTGCCTGTTTATGTGCAAAATTGCTAAATTCCAAGGATGGTAAATGGCTTAATATTATCACACGGTGACTGAAACATGAAAGAACCCAGGTGACTTGACTTCTCCAACTCCTTATGATTTTCACCCTGTACTCTTCCTTTTTGCAAAGTGGTTGTGCACTAAAGTGCGTGGGAGCTGCTGCACTTTATACTCACTGAATACAGCTTTTAAATTTGGGCTGGTAGACCTTTCTCTTGAGCACCTGCTATTTACAGTCCCTCCTCTCCACATTTAATTGTGTTTGTAAATAATCAGTATATCTTTGGATGGAAAAATAAAAGTGCAAAGGATCTGTTACAGGCTAGATTTGTAAACTAAATCTTTTTTCTGCAAAAAGGAGATAAAGAGGAGGAGCCCTTTGGTAGTTTATTTCCTGCACAATTAAAAAGCTCTCATACTGCTGTAAATAAAACTCCAGTAACCATAGTCAGCCGGCACCATGTGGAAATCACTGATTTTCAGGCTGAACAAAACTGTCCGTTTGTACATCTCTGCCATTTGTTGGCACTGAGCCGAAACAGTTTGTGTGTGTGGAGAGGCAGCTGGCTGTTTGCTCTGTGCCTTGCCTGTGTAGCACCCAACGCAGAGATTTTCTGACTCAAAAAGAATATTTTGAGGACGTTGCAGTGGTGAAAATACATAATTATGTGTTGGGTGGTAGGTCATTACTGTGCTGACTGCATTTGTTCCTTAAGCAGCCTGAGAGAAGCCAGTATATCCCAATAGCTAAGAAAGGATTTGCACGCGTGGCTGAGGATCGCAGTGCTTTATCTGCTCTAGTGAACCAAGCCTGCAGCTCCCTAAAATGAAGAGAAATGCAGTCACTCAGGACCTTTTCCTTTGTCACTGAGTTGCACAGTCCTGGACCAGAGGGGTATTTAAGTGGAGAAGGGAGAGACAGAGCCCAGGTGTGGTTGTTCCCTAAGATAGCTTGCTCCTTAGTTCCTATTCCTAGCACTAGATCACATTTTTCTTTTGGGGGTTTTTTTTGGGAGGTGTTTTTTGTTTGGTTTTGGTTTAGTTTGGCTGGGTTTTTTGGGGTTTTGGTTTTTTTGTTGTTGTTGTTGTTGTTTTGGTGACTGGGAGGAAAAAAAATCCATGACTGGTATAAGACCAGGAGAGGTTTATTTTCACGTGAAGTTTCAGAGTGCCATTTCCTGTCACCTGAATATCCTGATGGAGGAACCAGCCTCCAGAACACCTCCACCTGCCCCACAGGTTATGCAGAGATCCTTGCAGAGTGTCAGTAGCAAGTCTTCAGTACAACAGAAAGTGGCTTTATCCCATTTTTTTTCCATTTTGGCATCTTCTCACCAGTAAGATGTGCGCAAATTGAAGGAAGTTCAGACAAGAGCCACAAAAATGATGAAGGGCCTGTGAGATGTTGACTTATGAGGAGAGATTAAAAAGAACCAAATACGTGTAGCTTGGCTAAGGGATGACTGGGGGTTCGGGGGAGGAAGGGAGTGTGATATTTATCTCCATGTACATACAAGGATGTAAATTCCAAGCCAGGAGATGAACTGCTTATGATAGTACAAAAGAAGATTTATTAGAAGTTGTAGTAGGAAATTAAGCAAAGGAAATTTTCAGCTGAATATCAGGAGAATTTTGTTAAGGGTATGATAACGATGATAAATATTTATATAGCATTTTAATAGTGAGAATGGGAGAATGGTGGCACAACGATTCCTGCATCCAGTGTTTCAAGGCAATAGGGAAGAGTCACTTTTTTTTTTCCACCCTGTACTGCTATTTGATAAAATCCTTAGTGCAGAGAAGGAAAAGTTTTCCCTCCAATATGTGAAGCCGAGATGGCTAAAATCCTTGTCTAACCATAAATGGCTTTGGAACTCTGGCAGTAGTAACTTGGAGAGATCTTGATCATTTTGCCTGGTCAAGTGGTGTGTTAGCCAGTAGTTGGTCAGCTATTGCTGATATTTCTGAAGACAAACAGATTGGTTGAACTTTTTCCTGCGTAGCTCCAGCAGAAGATGTGGCTATCGTCTCATGTCAGGGACTTATATTCAGAATAGCATTGGAAAACATGCCATTTACTTGGTAAATAATCTCAGCCTTCCAGCCTGTGATCACTTCATTTCACTTCACAGCTCTGTATTAGTGCTTTCTGAACGTAACAGGAATTTTCCAGCACCAGCCCAAGGAAAGATATCTTCTTAGCAGGGTGGTGGAAAGCCAGCTCTTGAGGTCCTGGAGGCAGGAATACCAGAATGTGCTTTGCAAGGGACAGTGCCATACAAATCTGGAGAGAGCATGTAGGATGGAAAGCAGCAGCATCTTCTGTGTTTCATATCAATTACAGTGACCCCCATCTGATGCCCCTCAAACCCATGCTGGTGTCATTCTCCTGACTTTGTCAAGCAAAGGAAAAGCCCAAAGACCTTCCAAGCCTTTTCAGAGAAAGATTTCACACAATTCAAGGCAAAAGCAGAGTGGCTTTCTTTTTTTTCTTTTTTTTTTTCTTCCTAGTGCAGTGTTCAGTGTCTGGGACACAAAAAAAAGGTATTGTCAGATGTGTAAATGCAAATTTAATGAGCGCGTAAAAAAACCCTTTCAAATCAATGCAAAAATATTCCACAGTGGAGTCATTTTGATTAAAAAAAAAGGGGGGGGGGGGAGGAGGAGGTTGCCTGAAATAAGCAAAATTTCAAGCTAATGGGAATCTCATTCATTATTTAATCCACTCCTTATCTGAAATGTACAAAAAATGGAATCTAATATGGCGTATGTATGTTGTTGTCTTAGCGAAAAGACAGGGGCAAAGGCCTGCAATTTCACTTAATATATTAAATCCTACTGCAGGCTTTGAGCCAGATTAATAACTCTAGCGAGTTAGAAAATCCCAATATATATTTTTCTAGCTCCATGCATGATGCGGCTTGATTCATAAGCAGCTCTACTGCTGGGCTTTATTAAATACAAATAAAATATCTCTTCTATTGCAAAAGCCCACAAGGTGACAGAAAGAGGAGAAGCAACTGTCCTTGCTAGTTAAAATGTATTTTCTTTAGCTTCCTACTCCTTAACTCAGCCCCCAAGTCCCAGGTCCCTAGAATATTTATACAGTCATAACCCTGTGCATAGAATCCGGAGGGATAGACTGAAAGGAAAGAATTTGTTCCCGATCACTGGGGCATGCTTGTGCAAAAGACCCTGCAGCATTCCTACCCTCAAGTGGACACGACTCAGTTTAATGTCCGCTCAGGAGAAGAGTTTCAGCAGCCCAGCACGCTTCCTCACAGTCTGGGACAGCTGGTTTGGGGCTGATTTAAGAGTGTTACCCAAAGACTCGCTGGCAGCTCTGCCTCAAAACCTGGGTTGGTGCTGTGTTTGCCAGGTGGCATGCTTGAATCCCCAGCTTGGAAAGCAAGAATGGTGTCAGGGAGCTCAAAATCACCAGGCTGGTTTAAAAATCATCAGATTGAAACTGTAAAATATATAGGAGAAATACTATTTAATATTAAAGTTGCCTTTTTAGGGTTGCCTTTCCGTGTACATGCAGTGGTAGTAAAACAAAGGATTTAGGAGAAAAAAAGAAAATCAAAGTTACGTGAACAGCATAGTCCTCCCTATAAATTGCAGCGCTAGTTTGGGAAATCAAACCTTTTTTGGACAACACCGAAACACATGCTGTATGCATTGCTAAACATGCACTTGCATATCCTGAAAAGAGAAAACTTTACTCAGGTACAACTTTGATCTAAACCTGGGCTTCTGTGGGCACAATATTCAAGGCCAAGTTCTTGGGGTCTGTACTGGAGTGAGTGGACAGGGCTTCCCAGAGAGTAGAACTGGATCCCATTGCAGCCCTTTGCTTTGGTATCTTACAAAGCCTTAAAAAAACATATGAATATGCCTTGGGTTTAATGGTGGTAATCCCTGCATGGGACACCAGCAAAAATCTGGGAACACCAAATTTTCCATGGGTGTAGACCTGCCGAAGTAGATACAGTGAAAATATGTAGAAGTCAGAGCCTTTTCTGGAAAGGTTAATATGGAAGTAGGCAGAAAGATGGAGAAAGTATGGAGAAAGATATTACCTGTTCTGAAGTGGGCAGAGCTGGCCTGATACAGACCAGAGGAGAGGGTACCTGCAAAATTTTGGGGGAACATGATACCTTCTTCTTAAAGGGCTTATTTGAGCCATCACTTATTCTTTCTAAAATAAACAGAAGAATAAGATCTTATTTAATTTATTCCTCTGGAGAAAATGGAGCTTTCAGTGTACTGGAACAGGATAAAATAACTTCTCCAATGTAATTTCACAACTATTTTTTTTATAATTTTTTTTTAAAATCATAGATGACCAAAGGGGTTTGTTTCATTTTAATTAAAGGAAGAAGAAAAATGAGGACTTTAGTTAGTGGTGCAGGTTTTCAGATATCTGGCAGTGAAATAAGAAAGTAGTGGTTTTTATTGCTGCAGTTGTTTTTAAGGTGGGATATTAGTGTAAAGATATTTTTAAATCCACATTAGTAACTTGATGGATTTTTCTGCTCACTCCTGGCACAGACCCAAGGATTCCAGTCCTGACTGCACTGAACTGATGGAAGTGGTGTCCAAAGGGACCAAGGACAAGGGCATGGCTCAGGAGGAGGGACGGATTTCCGTCTGTTTCTGTGAGGTGTGTGTCATGCTTCTGGTTGGGGGCTGAAACTGCTCTGGTGTCACTGCAGCGTCTCTGCTGTGCTGTGAGCAACAGTGAGAGGATAACCTGAAGAAATTTGAGGCTGGCAAGGGCTGCTCTTGTCGTACTTCACAGCTGGGCCAGTCCTCAGGACTGCTGCTGTTGTTGGTTTGTTATAGCATACATTGCAATGGGCGCAGGAGGTCCTGTTTGAAGGTAAAAGGACTACTAAGTGCTTACCACATGCAAAATGAAAAGATGGTCCTTGACCTGAACTGCTCAGAGATGTGAACGCCTGAGAGAGGCCACAGCAAACAGATGGAGGGAGAGCAAGGTAATATAGAGCGGATTATGATTTGGTTGGGAAGTTGCAGTGATAGCACACTGGCTGCCTCGTGGGTGTTGAGTGGTTTGGAAGTGTCACTGCAAAGGTGAGTTTCAAGGAGGGATGACGAGGCGGACTCTGTAGTAGATGCCTCTGATGTTGGCAGGACTTTCACATCCCTGGTACACAAAGGTCTCTGGACAGTAGAAATAGCTGACATAGCTTTGGGGTTAAGCCAACACTATCATGCTGTTAGGATGTTTATCTGAACCAACCGTCGCAAAAGGCTCTCCCATGCCTACCTCAATATTAAGGACTCAGAGGATTTTGAGGACAGAGCACATCATTTATCCTGACCTTCTGGATGTAGTAGAGGCCATGGGATTACAGTGATTCCTGCACCAGGCCCCAGTCACTTGGGCTGAATCACAGCAGCTCTCTCAGAAAGGCGTGCAAGCCTAACAGAGAGCCTTGAAGGGAGATGGTGTCTCACTTTTATAGGACCTGTGTACGTGTTTGCACAGCATGTGAAATATAGCAAGCATATATTTGTGTATTTTTTTTTTTTTTTGAATGTTAAATGGGCTTAAGGGCCTTTCTGAAAAGCTCAGGGATTTTGAGCACAATTGTGATCTGCAGAGGCAGCAACTGTAGGCTAATTTGAAAAATTCACGCTGGACACTGGGCTGAGATGTGCCCTTTAAATGATGGTCAGTGACCCAGGAAGAATTTCCTGAGTGCAGGAGGACCTCAGTGGAATTGTTTCATGTCTGCAAGTGTATGGCTAAGCAGTTTAAATGGAAATAGTACTAAGGGCATATTGTTTTCCTTTGGCTTGCATTTAAAGTGCTTATCCTGTGCTTCAAATGCTCATGATTTTACACGAACTTAAATTCAGCATAAACATTTTCAAACTTTAGAAATAGAAAGTCAGTAATATTACAAATCCATATTTTAATTTATGGGGTTTTTTTCCTCTCTTTGCCGCAAATGCCATGTTACCTCTTCTTTTTTCATTTCCTTTTTATAGTCAGCACCAGTCAAAGGGTCCACTGATGATCAAGTTGGCTATGACCATAAGAAATGAGATTTTAGAGGAACAGAAGTCAGGAGATGGGTTTTGTCTGCACCACAGAGTTGCTTTAGAAATCCTGAGTGGAACATGAAAACATTATGAAAAGGAGGAGTTAAGGAGAAGGGTGGTATTTGGTTTCACAAATTGATTAGGTATCTTGTCTATATATATATGACAGTGAATGAGAGAGAATATGTTTTGTTCTGGGAACAGTGTGGAGCATTGATCATTGCTGATTATTTTTTGACACTCTAAATGGAAATGGAAAATAAAAAATTACTGTAAATTACAGGAAATTTAAAATTTCCACAGAAATGATGGCATTAACTGAGCCCCATGTTGTTGTCAACATTCTTCTAAACTTCCCCCATCCATTACAACCCCTTTTCTCTGCTGAGATCATGTCTGTCTACTTTGTAAGCTCTCAGTATACAGTCCAAAACCACAGTTTCAGGCCCTGCTAAGAAATTGTGTTAGCACTAGGACAGAAAATTGATTGGTCCGTTTTCTCTGTTCCAACTTAAGAGAAGAGTGAAGCAGTAAATAGTGTTAATGCTGAAAAGTGAATTAGATTTCTAACACTGTTTCTGCTTTAATAGTTTTTTCCATTTGCTAATAGCCCAGATAATAGCAACTGCCCTTCAATAACATGTGTTGTTTTGTTTGTATCTTTCTTCTGACAGCATCTTTTTAGAGAAACATGTTACAGCTCATTCATGAAATAGTTATCAATTCTGTCCTTGTTTGTTTCTCCAGGCAAGCTAAGTATGTCCTTGTTAACACTGGCTGTCGGGCATTGTGTACCTGCAGGCCATGCTTAGCTCCCTCCTTTTAAGGGTCTCTCAGTCAATTAAAATTGCAAATACAAATTTCAGGTGCTTTGGAATAGGGCTTTCAAACCCAAACACCGATTTTGCACTTTGTTGGAAAGCAGAGCAGCACGAATAGGTGGTGACATCCGCTCTAGGCTGGAGCAGGAGTGTCCCCTGAACACCAAGGATGCTGAGCCAGATTGGATTATTCTGGTATCACCTTTTCCAAATCTCCTATCTTATTTGTCTCAAATTCCTCCTTAAGCATACTTTTACCAGTCATGCTGTTCTTGTCGATTCCAGCTTTCTTGTCTAGTCATTGCTGTATCCAAACACTTTCCAAAAGTGCCCAGATCAGGAGGTCTATTATGTCACCTGTAGCTAATATTCTTTGTCATCATCTCCCCAGCAGAGCGAGTGGGGCAGTGTTCTGGTAGGGTGTCTTTTGTTTCTGTCTCTGCAACCCATGTGCTGCTCCATGTGAACATTTGAGGGAGCAAGTTAAATTTGCTACAAGAAATTAATGTGTCCAGAGTGCTCCTTCATTCCTGTGTTTGTTCTGAAATACTATATTTGTCTTGAAAATTGTGGTTCCCGGTTAAGTAACGCATATGGAGAGTAGTCTGTCGAGCTTTCAAAGCCTGTCAAATACAGGCCATAATGTACAGCACTAGGACACTTCCACTTGAATAGTCTGTGCCTTTGAGGTGTTCACCACGTGTCCTTTGATGATTAAGCGACAATTTGTGATTTTGTATTGCCTAGCAAATTCCTTTCCTTTCACTGTACCAGACTTCTCAACCAACCCCATTCTGTTTTGTCCCAGCATTTCAATGACTAAATTATTAAAAAACTAGGGCAGACACCATTTGCTTTGGGATGTCCATTCAGTAGTTTTCCCAAGTATTTAATCTCAGATTGGTGACTGTAAAGCTACAGTAATTTGTAATTGCAATTACTGAGTGATGACAGTTAAATGGTATGTAATAAGAGCCTTTTAGCTACATACTGAGTTTTATCCTAGTTTATCACTGACATTTCTTTCAAAGAAAAAATCTCACAAAGTTTTAGTTTTGTAGATACAGTCAGCTAGAGCAGAAATGTTTGCAGAGGAGTGCTACTCAGTTGGTTCTGTCATGCTATCCTTGGCAAAATGCATGTTTAATTACAAAATGCTCTTTTAATTTATTTGATAGTTCAAAGATCTATGATTTTTTTTTCATTTTTTAACTTGGAATTGCTATTTATTTGGATCTCAGAAAATATATCTACCTTTTTTGCTAAATTAAATATCCTGGTTTGATTTTGTATCTTTAAAAAAGAAACTGATGAAATTGGCATGGAAGAATTATTTAATTAGTGTGTTCTCAAATCCATTTGAATAGCCAAATTCCTTGTTCTGCAACAGTGTGCAAAGCCTGTACCTAATCCCTGGGTGAGAAAACTCACAATTATCTAGGTGGAAACGTTCCCTTGCCACACATCTCTGGGAAGCACTCCTTTCCCCCTCTCCAGGGGAGCTGGCAGAGCTCGGCAAAAAGATGAGCTTGGGAAAAAGTTTCTGGAGTTCAAGTGGGATGTTTGATAAATTACTGGCCAGCGTATTATTTGTTGCACTGTGATTGTGATTAGTCCAGCCATCACCCTGTTTTTTTCTGAGGTTATTTCTTTGAGATTAAGAAAAGCATAATGGTGTGATAGAGTTGAAGTTTATAAGGAAAGAGGTTAGAACATTCATTAAACTTTTCTGTATTTATCTCACTTTTCTTGCAAGACAATTTCTTTTAAAACCAAAGCCAGATACTTGAATGAAAAATGACCCATCTCCTTAGCTCTCCTATCCACCACTTTTCATGAAAATTGACCTCTCCATTAGATCAACTAATCAGTGGAGCATAACTAAGGTTTAATGGCCATCAAAGAGAAAACCAATTTAGTTTCAGCTGCTTTGACAGGAGTGCATCTGCAGGACTTTGGGCAGACTGATCAGTTGGGGTTTTTTTCTGGTTGTTGTGCCAAGTCTTTGCTAAATTTCAGGTAATGATCTCTCACAACTGTCCCTTTACTTTGTGCTTTGTGCTAAAAATAAGTTACTGGATATTTCACAGGAGGCACTGTCCAAGACTGGGCTTACATGTATGAATGAGGGCTACCATGTCACACTCCTGTGGCAAAGATAAGGGTTCTAACCTTTCTTCAAAGTGAAGGAAGTCCTGCATTTCTTTTCAAGCACCAAGGCATCACCTACAGTAATCGCACAATTTTCTCCAAGTATTTTCTTGTGGATATATAATCCACTTTCATCAAAGAGTAAGTTCTAGAGTTAAATAAGGTGTTTCACATTCAGTAATTATTTTATTTATTTATTTATTATTTTTTTAGCTAACTCCGCCTTTTGGTTCCTTCCTGTGAAATTGATCTTTGCTAACTGGATCCATTCTTCTCTGAGTGTGAGATCTGCAGTAATATGTTAGAGGCAGTTGGTTGGTTGTTTTCTTTTTTGGTAGAGCAGAGTTAAAAACTTAGATGTAGACCCAAGAAGATGGTTTGGGAATCTCCAGACTGGTATGATATGGGTAGATTCAGCTAATTCAGATTGCATTTTCCCATGGGGTTTAGTCCAGCATTCCTCATGAGTAATCTGAATATAACCTAACCTGCATCTCTACCCCAGTGTAAGGTATCACTACAAATTACTTATTAATTCACATTAGCCTCAATTCATAAGGGTTCCTAGTTGGTTTTCTTTCTTTGTTCCTTCTACTGTAGCACCTCTTTCAATTTCCCAAAATATTCTACAACTTCATTGGCTTTGGGAGAGTGTACAGGTTTAAAAAATAAAATAAAAACTTTTTACAACTCATTTGGCTCCTAGAGTAAACATACTTCCCATTCTTTTTCCAGGGATGTTTGTGTCTCTCCAGACTCTGATCCAGAGGAACTCATTGCTATACAATTACAGTCAATGAGAATCATTTTTATAGGCTTTAAACACAGAAAAGAAGAGAAAAATGCATATAGAAACTGGTAAATAAAAAAAGGGAAACATTTTAAGACAGGGTAATGCAAAGCTTTCAAAAGCATGAATTAAACCAACCTTTCAGTGATTAGGCATTAGGATGAAAGTTTCCATGGGAACATATTATCTCATCAGTCTCTACTTCAGTGTTCCTTGTGTCCTCGATTGAAACAGCTGGAACTAGCTAAATTATGCTATTTTGTTTGTTCTCAATTGTACAAAACCTTTTTCTTTCTGTGTTTCAACTGCAACACCAAAAAGTCAGTGTCTCTTTTTCTCTTCCTCCTTCTTTCTTGGCCAATGAATCTTTAATTATTTATACAAGTGGAATATCTCCAAGAGAAGCGAGGGAGAGAAAAAGAGAGGGAATAAAATGAAGAGAAATTGTTTTAGCTTTGCTGGTGTGGAGTTGATCTCAGTCTTGAAATAAATATCAGCCTTTTTGGACTTGATTATTTACCAGTTAGAAAAAAAAAAAAAAAAAAAAAAAGAGAGAGAAAAATCATGAACCTCTGATAAATAATTCAGGCTCCTCCATCTGTGAAAATGTTGGATTTGGCCTAATTTTTCTTATAAACAAAGACCATCATCTGCTCCAGAAAATAAAATCTGCAAAATTCAGGTTCTGAAGGGGCAATTTTTCCCTGCCAAGATCTGATATATTTTTTCCCACACACATGCAATTAAAAACCCAAACCAGGAAATTATAAGAGAAAATCAGGCAAGCTATCTTTCATCCCTGTTCTGGTAAAATGTCAGTCACTTAGGGCTATGTCATTGAAACACAGGTCAACAAGAAAGGAGTTGTTAGTTTTGCCACGTTGTGCTATTCAGTGCCTAAATCCCTTTGCCAGCATACGTTAGATACCTGATGCTGATCTGGGAAGGAGACTCTTTCATCAAGGACTTAGATGGAGCTTGAAGGACTAGAAGTAACTTTAGCCTATATCCTGTGTTCCACAGAATGGGTATCTCTTTCAAATTTACAACAGTTTTAGTAAAACAGCTTCAGTAATTCTGCCCCTCTCAGGATTTTTATTTCTTAGAACTCTAGAGATATGTCTGGGTGCAAATATATGTTATTATTTGCAGGTCACCTGAAGTTAATGAATTCATAGAGACCAGCTGCAGCACTGAGTGGTTTCTGAGACCTCAGCATTCAGAGGTTTCAAGTGGTAAAGGGGATTAGAACAGCCTGAGGTTCAGGGATCTCATCATGGGTCAGTCCATAACCAAGAAATTGGTCATCTTCTGTCTTCTACACCTAAAGTAAAAGTTGGAGTGCAATGGCATGCAGTTGATTTCTCCAGGTTTTGAGAGAGCTAAGTGCACAAGGGTGGGCAAACGTCAGGGGAAAGACCTGTGGGAAGCTGGATTTGGGAATGGAAGGAAGGTATGCCAGGCTGCAGAATTTGATATATAGTCTATAAAATAGCATTCAGAACTAAATCTACAGACTTCAGAAGGAGAAGAAAGTTGCAAGGAAGGGAGCCTGGATCCACATCTTTGAAAAATTCAGCAAGAAAAAATGGTTGAGAGAACTCTGAGAGGCCTCGAGTAGAAAATGCAGCATGATGCTGGTAAACACATCAGCCCCATGGCAAATTCTTCTTTGCATTTGGCTTCTTCCTTTGATTTTACAGAGGTTCACGGGAAAAAAACACACCCACAAAACTATATCAAGCCAAATTTGATCACAGCTTGTTTGGCAATTATTGTATTCATGTATGCGTGAAATTTCTGATGGGAACTTCTCAGGGAGACTTTGTGGCTAAATTATCATTATTTCTCTCCTAAAACTCTAAAAATGTTAATGAGGGTTGGTGCAAAAACTTGTAAATTTAAAATTAGATTAGTCCAATAGAAATTACCTGAAAGTGAGTTCCCTATGATAAGCAAACCAGAAGTCTTGTGAGAGCAGAATGTCAGTTTTCCCTCAAGAGTGGGGGTGGTAAACTCAGTTCTGCAACATCATAATCAAACCCAACTACCTGGCCCTGTCAGACAGGTGGGATATTTATCTACCTGCCACACATACACATGTTTCTACTCAACAGGAAACATGAGTGACATAGAGGAAGAATCTATCATAAAGTGTTTAGGGAAAAGAAAAAAATAAAGAAACAAATCCAAACCAACAACTTTAATGTTTCTCTTCTAGAATCAAATAAAATATATATATAAAAGCCACATTGTGAAATGAAATTTAAATAGATGTGGACACTTGGACTACATCCAGCTTGCTGGACAGTGCTCACAAGGCTGTGCTGAGCTGTGACATTACTTTAGAGAGGAAAAAACAATGCATGTTACCATTTCTGAAATGCTTTTGATGCCTTTATGAAGTGGCATTTGCAGTATGGGGTGGGCAGAAACAGTGATATCCAAAGGTCAGGGAGCATTTCCACAGCTGCTGAAGTTAGATAGATAAAGTGGCTGTGGCTGAGCGCCACAGTGCCCAAAGCCGTGTGCCTGTCCTGAGATTCACCCCAAGGAGCAATGGCTGGGCTGGGCAGGACAAAGAGAAGCCAAGAAGTGGAGATAGGAAAGGATAAGCAGGATTCTTTGGTGGTGTTCAGCCAGGCTGCAGTTTCCACAGCTCTCCCTAGGCAGCAGGTTAGCCTCTGCACTCCCCTCCTGCTCTGTGGAGGTGCAGTGAGCACTGTCTGGAGTTGCTGTACCATCAGAGCAAAGTGTTTATATCATGGGGGTTAGAGCAACAAACCTGATTGAATTCCCCAAAGGGAACTGCCCTTTCTGAGGCTTTCAACAATCTGTTGGGAAGATATTTTTTCCCTTTGTCTTTCCTTCCTATGTTCCTCACAACCTGAGCAGTATTTTAAAGAGCACTGCACAGACTGAAGAGAAAAGAGGAGAGGCTTTTCTCAGGGTGCCCCTTCCACCAGAGCAGAGCAGACACTACACTTGTTTCTTTGGTGGGCTGAGAGGAATGGATGGAGACCTGCCTTTCTCCTTCCCTTGCTGAGCCAGACTTGGTCATGCAGGGAAGAAAGAAAATGAAACTCGCTTTTGGGATCAGGGGAGGGAGACGGGAATAACTCCTCTTCACCGTTATTTCCAGCCCGAGATTAGCTAATTTCTGAGCAATGACGCTCCATTAGGCTTTGGGGAATTGGCTGTCCAGCCCTACACTGCCAGAAAATCAGTCCTTTCACAACGATCAACCTATTTTTAATTCATCAGCAGCCAAATCCTGGGGAACAGTTCTGTGAACGCATCTATATGTGTGTGCGAGACAGTTATGAAAGACCTGTCTTTGACCTCCTCACTTTCAGCAGAAGGTTATTGTCTTAAATAGCACATCCAGCTCACAATTCCCTTTGATCGTCTGAAACTTCAGCTCAGCCACCTGATATAATTTTCATCCCCCTCTCCAACTCCTTGCAATCTCTCCTCCCCATCCACCTCCCCCCAAACATTCAAAGACATTATAGCAGGAACTAATTTTGTCTGGACTATTATTAGATCATGAGATCAGGGCAACATAGAGGTCGTAAAATGTTTCATTCTCTCAGAATGGCCATCGTGCCCCTATCAGGTACCATAACGTTAGGTTTGCTTATTGTGCAGATTGCTTGAGTTGCAAATTGCACATTATCCAGCTTAAACACCTGGCATTTACATTCATTATAACCCTGACACCCCCCCTTTATGGCCTCCCATGAGGGTCTTCCAATTGGTCAGAAGCACAAATGAATGTTTTATGATTATGATGAATAATGTGAGGGGCTGTGGAGGGAAAAAAAAAGGAAAAAGAAGAGAAAGGAAAAACAAGAATGAGATGTAGGCAGAGGAAGGGCCTTATAAAGCACTTTGGTGATGCAGAGCTTTTTGTCAAAGGTGTATAGTAATCCCTGTACTTGGAAAAGGACTTCATGTAGCTGAATAGAGCTAAAGCAGAAGCAAAGTAGCTTTCAGGAAGGGATAAAGATGTGTCTTCATTGAAAGAATGTTGAAGGTGTTGGCATCTTGGCACTAAACAAAGAGTTAGAGGGAGGGGGTTGTATTCCTGGTGGTGTTCCTTGTTTCTCAGTGATTTCAGGCCAGTACCTGCACATATTTCCATGCCTCAGTTTCCCCTTAAGCATGCATCAGGAGTGGATTTAGCAGCCACTTTTCCTCCTCTTCTACTCCCCACCTGTCTCAGGGCTTTGAACTGAAACAATCCCTTCCCCAGCCCTTCCAGACTTCATGCTTTGCCTGAAAAGAGCTACTTGGAGACTTGCTGGTAACTGGAGCCAGGTCTAGATGCAGTTTTAAGATGTGTGACTATTACATCCAAATCAAGAGCTATTCTTCCAGTGTTTTCCTGCCTCATTTGCTAGCATGAGGAAGGGTCATAGCTTTGAATTAGGAAGCTGCAAACTAAATGTATGAAGCCATTTACTGCGCTACTTCTTGGGTATTTGGCTTTTTATTGGCTCCTTCGTTTCTGCTGTCAGTGGCTGCTGGGCCAACTCTATCTCAGGAAGTCACACTGCATTTTGAACCTGGGTGTTATATTTTCTATTTTATTTCTCAGACAAGACCTAGTTCCACTACTCTAATGCTGTTATGCCTCAAGATTGTTTTTCAAGGGGTAGCAGAAGGTGGACAGAGTTTATCTCTTTCTTGTGAGGCCATCTTCAAAGCTGAGGAGCTTTGACTATAGTTGGTTTTTTTTCCAGGAAAGCTGTAGCTATTTTGTGATTGACTTCAGTGGGGCCAGAACTTCAGAGCTTATTTCCTCAACTGTGGTCAGACAGAAAAGTTGGAAAAAACAGTCTCTCTCTTGTGGGACTTTCATAGCTTAACAAGAGCCTGGAAATTGCCTCTGGGTTTGCTAGTGCCATGTCTTCCCTCAGGAGGCACACAGAGATCATTCCAGGGTGCTCCAAGCAAGGAGGAAGGAAAAAAAAAAAAAAGAAAAAACCAGAAAAAAAACCCAAAACAAAACAAAAAGTCTAAATGAGACTCCATGTCTCCAGAGATTTTTTCTGTGGCTTAAATGATTTTAATTAATAAATAAATAAATGGGATTGAAAGTTGCCCGGGAGAGAGACGGAGGTTCTGAGATATTTTTAACCCCTCACTCCTCCCCCCTGATGTTGTTTTGCTTCATCGCTGAGCGGGATCTGCTGGTTGCTGGGTGCTGTTTTTTGCATCTCAGTCTGGACTAATGAGACTTTCGTATGATGGAAAGCTCAGAGCAAGGGCAAAGATAGATCTGACTATTGTGTTCAGGGCTTGTGTGCATTGTAGGGTACCAGCTGGGCAAGGGAGGATGATTTTAAGGGCTGGTTTTGTTACAGCCTCACAATTTAGAAACAATCAAGCAGCTAGTGATAATGAGAGTTTTTAAATGCAGTCTTGGGGTCTGCACAAAACTGAACTGGTCGAATAGCAAATTGCTCTGTGTTGCTTTCTCTCACATTGTTTGTTATAGTTCACTTATTCATGATGTGTACTGAGCTCAGGGAAACCAGATGTCCAGCCTAAATCCATACAGAAAAAGCAAGTCAGACTTCTAAGACCCAAGAAGAAAAGACAGGAATACTTGCCAAAGACTAGCATGACATTTAGGATGGAGAGAAAAGACACTGCTGGAAAGCCTTCTGCCTGACCCCTTTGCAGAGAGCAAGGCTAGAACAAAAGGATAGATGTGGGCTGCTGTCCCTTACAATGGACACATATCTGTCTGTAGTTTTGTAGTCTGTGTGGTTCATAACCTAAGATGTCTCTCACTAAAACTTAAATCTTGCTTGGTAGCAGTGGAGGATTCATGTCCTTAACAGAAGCAGAAGTGGGCTCTAGCCCAGAGCGTGATTGAATCAACAAGGAAGCCCAGTGCCCAGTCTTGTAGGGTTGTTATCATATTGCAGCCTTCAAATCTATGTATTCTTTAATTTTTCAAAATAGCCCTTTAACTGAGTTTTCAGCCATTGATGAAAACTACAGGCATAATGAGACCAAGTCTTCAGTACTCTTGACATATCAGTTTCCTATGACAAAGCCCTACAACACTCAATAGGAATGAAATCATCAGGATTTTATAGAAACAGCTCTGGGAGGGCATATAATCATTTGATAATGTTTTGATCTTACGGATAGATAGCTCTGGATGTTTCGATACATCCTAAAGATTTTTCTAGGATCATATTCAATTCAACTCTATAGATGTGTGGACATCCAGGTTTCCTCTATCCTATATCCATAGACAGCATGGATATCTGTTATACGCAAAATAGCTACGTAAGTGACAAAAATCAGTCCGGGGAGAACGGTGCTTTATGTGCCATCAGTTACTTGAAAATCACACTTGTGTAGTTTGCTCTTGCTAGAACTTCTTGATCGAACACACTGTCTATTCCTACCTCCATTTTCGGTGTTACAGGACAAGTGCTAAAATCCACTTAAGGGGTAAGTACAGAATAAACCAAATTTCTTCCCAACTTTGTTCCCACGCTGTTGACTTTTTCCTGGAAGCATGAGGGTTATTTCCCTAGCATTTCTTATCCGAGACAGTGCAACTGTGGGTGTTCTCATTATGCGTATAAATTTCTAATCCTATTTGGAATTACGGTAAGGTCTTGGCTTTCGTGGAAACTTGTGGCAATTTGTTGCACAGGATAATTATGCAGTGTAGTTAAAAAATAAATAAAAATCTTTTGTCGGCTTCAGATTCATTCCCTCTTTCGGCTTGCTGAGACTCCCTCAAACTGGTAATATATGCATACATATTTTATGCAGGGTTTTCACAGAAAGACTGCTGATCATGATAATGGTTTCTTGGAAGAATGAGGATTGTGCTTTCTGATGTCACAAATTTCTTTCTAGGCACCTGTTTCTTCATATTTTGGGAACATGTGTTTGCCTGAATATCCTTGCCACATTAAAAAAAAAAATTAGGTTTAGTTACACATTCAGTTTAGGTAACAGTATCCCAGAGTTACAGGTGATTAAACTGTTAATCACAGAGTTAAAGGGGAAAAAAAAAAAGGATTTAAAAGAATATGCAAAAGGGTTGATGCTGCTGGGCAGTGTATCTGGGAACATGATGGATCTTCCATCAGTAACGGATGTTCATATGAGCACTGGATTGTGTTTTAAAATGAGACAAAATAGAGGGACATGAGGCAGACACTATAGTGTAAGATCCTATGAGGATGCTTTTTATATGACGTCAGACTAAAAACAACAGTGTCTCCTTATATTCCTAGTGTCTTAATATAGAAAAAATATTTTTGCTTATTATTTTTAATTAATTTAACCTTAATTCCAAGTTGTTGAGCCATTTTTTTCCCAGTCGTTACTCGCTTGCAAATTTTTTGGTTGGTTAGAGTTTTTTGGTCATATAACATTATTTTAAATTAAAGTGTTGCAGAAGATGTTGTTCGGAATATATTCTCCTTGAACTGAGTAGGATGTTATCAGATTTTAAGTTTTCTATAGGAAATGAGTCAATAAACCTGATGCCACAAAATAGAAAGTAAGATCTTTTCAGGGGGAGTTTTCACTATTCTTATAGGACTTGAGAAACTGGGTATGAGTCTCTCTTGAGTGTTATGATGGCTCAAAATATTTAGGGATGGCTGATAGTTTCCTGTCAAATTCTAACGTGTTGAGAAATGAGAGAAAGATGGAGCCTGTGGAAGGAAGTGGAGTTCTTTTTACCCTTAGTGATTTATGCCAGCTGACGTCTTCAATTATAATTCAAATTTGCAATTTCCTCTTAATTGTTTTATAGAATCATTATCTTCACGGCTACATGTAGGGCAATCCTCTGACTCCAACCCTCTCTTTAAAGTTTGCCCTTTCTCAGCTGTACTCCTCCCTAACTTTATCTGATTCCTGCTGTGGTATCTGCAAGGGGCTGGCATTGTGGGAAGCTACAGGAACAGTACAAAGTTGCCACTCATAAAACGATTTTCAAACATGAGAAACATAGCATTCAATTTTCCTGTCCAGAGCTGCATCCTTAAGTTGGCATTGATAAATCAGCTCTTTATTTGGTGTCACAGAAGCCAAGTCCAGGAAGATTTCCTGATGCTTCTTGGAACTCTCCCTCTCCATCTGTGTGGCGGATAGACCTCCTCCTGCTGTGAACCACAAAAGGGCTGCACCACAGATGCTGGGGAATGGCACCAACCTGGTGATGGAAACCAGCTCAAGCTGCTGGGACTGGGACACTTTACACCAGTTGAGGGTCAGCAGGGAGTGGAGCACCTTTTTGGGAGTTGCATTCAGCTCTTTTCTCCCAGAATTTCGTAGCATCCCCTTATTTCCTCCTCCCCTCCAAAAGAAATTTTAAAAATCCCAAACTACCAGAGTGATGGTCTGCCTCACCCTGTCCTCCTCCTCCTCCTTGCCCAACTAGATCATGCTGTGAGTCTGCAGAAGTTTAGCAATAATTAGTGCCAACTTCTAGCTGCTCACTGCTTGCTGGGAATCCGGGTTGTCAGCTCCGCCTGTCACAGGGCTGTGAGGAAATGAAGCATTGGGAGGCACAGAGATGTGGGAAGGAGGAGGAGAGATGTCCCCGCGCTACAAAGCACATTGCTATTAAAGTGTCAGTTTTTTGGTTTACTGTTGCAGTTTGTGTGAAGAGTTTATGGATCAGCAGATAACAGTAATTATCACAGAGACTTTTCTGCTAAAGTCTAATCTAACCTTTTATAGTTTTGTACCACAGGGCATCCTTCTCCTCACTCCTCCCCCCCACCCTTATTTTTTAAGAGCTTATTGGGTGATTTTATTATTTTATTTTTATTTTTTATGGCCTTTAAATCATCAAAGTTGACATCAGACACCTTCACACAAAAAAAGGATGCATAGATTAATTGAATGAGGGGGAGGATGGTAAGGTTTTATTAATAATACCAATCTAGAGAGTTTATTGTAGCAAAACCCAGGAACAGATTAACTGCATTAGAAGAAAAGGGAGGGGGGAGTAAGGAAGAGTGAAAAAAACTCAGAAATGTTAGTCAAGGTGAGATGCTGTCCTCAAATTTAAATCACCTGAAAATTTATTGAATAACATTCAAGCTTTGCAAATACTGGTCCCAAGCTGGAATCAAAGGTAATACCTTTACTCTCAGTTGGGAAACAGAATGGGAAGGTTTATCCAGAAAAAGTCAGAGCAAAGAAAAATTGAAAAAAAGTAAAATCATCACCAAAATTGTTAGAAAGAATAGAAAAAGTACCACAAGGCAACTTTTTAACAGTTTTTTTTTTATTAAAAAAAAAAAAATTCTTTGGGATAGTGTTGTAAACCTTGTTGGGGTGTCTTGTGCTTTTCTTTTGCTGAAACACAATTTTTGAATGAAAATATCTGAAACGCTTGTAAAACATGGTGTGTCAGTTTAACAGAGGGACAAAGATTTTCATTATTTTTATTTCTGCCTCCACAGACTTTGCTGTGCAAGCATTACAAAGAGGTCCTGATGGAGTTAAACTCTCACTTTATATTACTTTTTCCCCCTCTCTCTCTCACCACTCCCACTTCTCCAGAAGAACACAAAAGGAAAGAAGTATCTCTGGAAACTAATAATGCAAGAGAATAGGGGTGCATTTTCCTTTCCCCACCTTTTGTGTTTTCCTTTGAAACACTTCAGAAATGTTAACACAGGATTTTATTTCATTTGTTCACTATTTCATAATATGGTAAAAGTCATCCCAAAAAGGAGTATTTATTTCTGCTTGCTTGAGTATATGTTTTTGACAAGCTCCTGCCTCACAATTGTGATGTGGTGTTTTGGAGCCAACATGCCAATAATCAGAGCCCCAGTTCAGTAAGCATGGTTCAGATATCTAGGAGGAGCTGAGAACTGCCCTAAAGAGCTTTCATATTCAACAGGGAAGTCTGGAAATACTACATTTTGAGGTGGAGGGTTGACGCACAATGGGCAAGACACCAGGTCAAGTCGATGCTTGCAGCATGAATGAGACTGACCGTCTTAAAAATGGTCATGCCAAAGATGCTCAGTGAACAGCATGATCCACAGCTGTCTGAAATGCTTCAGATCTCAGAGAAAATCACAGCCAAGCTTTGTCAGTTCTTTGGGACCCTTGAGTTTCTGGTCTTTTGTCAAACCTCCACACTTAGTTTAATTTTTGATCACATTTCTAAACAGGCAGCTGATGGTGATTAGGGTGAATGGTGTTGGATTGGAGAAATATCTTTTGCATGCAAGGTGTTAAGCTCTTCCATTGATGTATAAGTTTTCTTCCTGTGATGCTGCCAGCACAGACTTAGGCTGGGGGCAGCTACTTACTATTTCAGTGGGGAAAAGGAGAAGTAACCCAAAATGGGATACACAGTCATCGACCCCTTGTATGAAGAAGCAATTGTTAATGAATTACACAGAGGGAACTGAGAAAGAAATACTAAAACACCCTTGAGGATTAAATTGTTTCATGTTTAAGGTACCAGCCTGAGATTTGGGAGATCTAGTCCCTCTTTATCACAGTCCTTCCTTTACCTTTGTATTTGGTTTCTATTTATAAAATGAGGGGATGTTTCAGCATGGACATACTTGGATTTTAATACCCTAAAGAGCAAGGTTTCCCTCGACAGAGTAAGTCCATACAGCAACTCAGGAAGCTTCTCTATTTTGTGTTTTCTCTTGTCTCCATGCTGGACAGGTAGGATTACAGGTCTCCAAACTGTTCTGTTGAGGTACAAAGTACCAACTGAAGTGTATTTTCCTGCAGGGACATCAAGGAACAGTCATGAGAAGGGAATACCGGGGCAAGCTATAGTCTCTGGAAGACCGTGTGGGGGAAAAAAACCTCTTTTTATTTATTTATTGTTAAAGAAATATAACGGCATTGGGCAGCAGTCAATTTTCAGGATATAAAACATGCCGGGGAGATGTGGAGGGTGTTTTCATTCCTGCCTGAGGAGTAGTGTGGTTAGGCACAGCCTTGGCGCAGAATCCCGTCTCTGGTGCAAACGTGTCCTGCTCGTCACCTAAATGATGGGAAATGTCCTCAGTGTACATGTCTTCCCCTGGTGCTCAGCACAGGAATGAACTCCCCTTGGAGCAACATTAGATGACTAAGTGTAGCATATTCCTGGATGCCAGGCACTTCATTTCTTTTCTCCTGTTTTTCTCCTACTGTTCATCAAAATAGAAAAAACGAAAAACAAAAAACAAAAAAACAAACAACAAAAAAAAAAACACAAAAAAAACCCAAAACAAAACCAAAAACAACCACATTAAAAAAAATCTCTCAAATTTTCACCTTCTTCCTTAAAGTATGTGAGTCCAGCCTTTTTCATCCTGAAATGACAGAGGAATGGCAGGAACAGTGAACATGAAATGTAACAGTTCACTTAGCAGGAGAGCAGGCTCCTGGTGTTCGAGGTCTCTGAGAAGCCTCTGTCAAATGGCTGATGTGGTACTGGTGATCAGGCTTTGCTCTTGCTGGATTTAGCACAGTCAGAGGATTTGGACTGTTCTAGTCAACTGTGAAAACAAAGTTTCCTTCTTCTGTTTTGTTCTAAATCTGAGGAGAGAGGAAAATAAAATGCCAGTCTTCCAGATACACTGAAGGCCAGTTTTATTTATGTCATAGTGGGAAATATTTTCATCTTGCAGATCCTTCTCTGGATGCCTCAAATTTTGACATTATTTTTATAATCTCTGTCCCTTTTCTTTGCCCCTTGGCAATATTGACTATTGTTTATCTCAGCCCTTCCTCAGTCACCTGAATATATGTTTCAAAGATTGAATTTCTTCCCCAGAAGTAGCTCTATTCTATTTTCTCTGAAAACTGGGAGGAAATTGCTTCCAAGAGGGTATATGGCAGCTTGGATTGCAAAGGCTACCAGCATCTTCTTTCTCAAGCTCCACAATACGTAGCCAGAGATGCCATTATTGCTACTGGACTTTTCATTTCTGAAATTAACCATGTAACCAGAGGCAGTAGCTCATTTCATGGCTTTGCTGGGAGGCAAAGGAACCAGGGACAGATATCCAGGCATTTTTACTTTGACTGCAAATTAATTTCAGCTCTTGCTCTGGAGTTTGCAGCTGGCCTTTGGCATCTGGAATAGCATTTGCTGAGGAGTATCCAGCACAAATTAAGGACTCCAAATTTTTTTCTTTGTACATTCTCTTTGCAGGAGTATTTTTTACTCTCAGAGAATGCAAAGGAAGGGAGGGAGGGTGACTTCTCAGACCTCTTGGCACTTCCTGCAAAGCCACTTGCAAGCCTTTTAGCTCTGTGCAGTAGCCTTTTGGGGGTACAGACTTTTAACCTCCTTTTAGAACTGGGGACAACAGAGCTGCCTAGAGGTGATATCAGAGACATGATATAAACGCTTTTGTGTATGGTTTGACACTCACAGGGTGCACAAAGGCCTTAGGTTTGATGATTGTAGATCTCAGAAGATCTATGGAAGTGTTTGAGTTTAAGCAGTCTGGTTTTGAAAGTTTTGCCCTATGAGATTTGACAAAAGTGGTGCTGCCAGGCTGGTGATGGGAGAAGACACAAAACCTAGGAATATGACTCTCCAGATGCCTCCCTTAGACATCAGCTGCATTCCCTCTCTTCTGCTATAGTACAATCATTATGCAGCCTACAGGGTTATGGAAAAGTGCAGAGATTTTCTGCTGAACACGGCTAAGAGAAATTACATCTTGGAAATCAAGTAGATTAAGCCAGTCTTCCCCCCCCCCATTTTAGACACCGTGATATCTGCTAACAACAAAATCACTTTTTTTTTTTTTTTTTTTCCCAGGGAAACTTGTTTCTTTGAAGATTAAGATGGGACAATAGAAAAATGAGTGAAACTAAATGTTGGGGAAAAAAACCTGAGAATTTGAAGGCTTTGCCCCAGAAATATTTTTAAATAAAAAAACAAAAAACATGACCAGAAGTTCCACATCAGTTCTGCTTCCCACTGCTCTGAGGAATCTGTGATCTCAGCTGTTAAATGTTAAAGGCAGGGAGTTGTCAGCCCCATAGTATGCATCTGCCCCCTCATTGTCAACTCTCTTCTCTAGCCAGTGCAGGAAGCCATGCAGCATCTTTCTGGGCAGGAGGGAGCATAGTAATCTATATATCAACACAGTGGTTCAGGAACTCCCCTCTGCAGTGGCATTTAGGAGCTGGAAGCCCCTTTAAATACCAGTGCCTCTGAGGACCATTCAGTCTGCAAACAGCAGACAAACTAGTTAACTCTGGGCTTTGTGTTCTCAGGCATTCCATTTAACACCCTCCTCTACACCTGCAGCAGCCAGAGTGCTGAGAAATGGTCACCTTCACCCTGCTGCTTCTGCCACTGTTCACACCCCATCATCCCTCCTAAGCCTGGCATGAACTTAGCCACGGTGGCCAAAAGCTGGTAGGTTTCTCCAAGACTGTTCGTTCTACTGACCCCAGAGCAAATTCATTCTGGCATTGTTGCCTCATACAGGGGCAGACTCCAGGCTTCCCAGCTGATACACCCCACAGGTTTTGTCTGAGCTCAGCCTTCTGCCACCATCTCCACTAGTCCCCCCTGGAAATTTCCACTGAGAAACAGAGAATTCTTGCTGCTAATATTATTGGTGCCAAGAGTCTGGTTAATTCCTTCTGGCTGCTGGTCCCTACTTCAGTTTGAAGAACACTGGAAAAAAGTATAGAATCTGTGAGTGTCCTGGAAAAGAACAGGCCTGTTACAGTTTAGTTAGATAAACAAAATTATTTGAATCCTTTTCCACCAGCCTAAAACTTCCTGGAGACAGATTTCATTAAAAGGGGGGGAAAAAAATAATTCTTCTTTGTGTCTTTCAAGTGTCTTTTTGCAACAATAGTACACTGAGGGAAAAGGCTTTTCCATCACTCCACACCTCTTGATTAGTTTGGATTATCAATACATCCTGATTATCTACATGGAATTGCTTCAAGAATTATCAGAGGTGACATTAAATTGATTAATCTCGTAAAGCTTTTCTTGCAATTAGATTCATCCTATTTCCAATTACCTAAGCACTTGCCTGGTATTTTCTGTGGTAGAAGAGGAATCACTGAGATGTTCTTGTGTGCTGGGTGCACTTTTTCCCCCTTTGCAGAGGAGTTTACCTCAGAAATAGAAAATCACAATTCAGTGCTGTGTTTCCAACAGTGAGAGGTCACTGCTTCCAGACCTTTCAATGAGAGGGGCAGAGTTGAAAAAAATACCAGCTCCAAGTCAAAGTTGTAGAACACAGTCAAAGTTATCTTTTGACAAATCCAATTTCCCTATGGTCTTTTTGGTAATTTCCCCTTGGAAAATGCACCAGTCTCCAGGCTTTCTGGTACACTTTCTGGTACACTGTTTTGAAGATGGTCACTGCTGCTTCACACCAGAGATGTTCTGTGTTTGACTTGCTGCTTTATGATGCAGGAGCTTTCTGGCTGCTCCCAGGACAGTGATTCTATGTGAACCACCCTTTTCTGACTCTGCTATGCCATCCATAAAACATGGGCAGCAACATTCCCGGTGTTTCCACGCTTTAATCTGGTCCCTCTTGACAGTAAGTTCTTTGACTTCAGAGGAGCTGTACTGATTTACGCCAGCAGAAAGTCTGCCTTGGAAAGTTTTTGACGTGTTTTCCATCTCTGTGGGTGAAGAACACACTAAGTTTCCCTGAAATTAAAGGTGAGGGTGACTAGTTGGCTGTGTAAGAGCAGAGTTCTTGTGAAATGGCCTTCTCAAAAGGGGGAGAGCATGCTGTTTTGCCTCAACCCCATGCTGTGTGTCTCGTGTACAAAACAGGACCCAATAGAGTGAGATGCTTATCAGCTGCAGTAAGAGAAGAGGAAGAGCAGTGTAAGCAGTAGGAGGGAATCTTCACAACAGCTTAAAAGGAAACACATTTGAAATATAATGAAAGGTCTCATTGGGCTGTAAAAAAATAGAGAAAGGGAGAGGAAACAGCAACCAACCCTGCTGTTGTATTGTCTTGTTAACAGTGTGTCACCAAATTTAGCAGAAGGAAGCTTCTCCCACACATCTCCCCTCACACAACTGCAACTGTCACAACCTCCTGAGCTCTGAAGCACAGCTTTGATCCTGTGCAGCTCTGTCCCAGTTCTGCAGCACACAGAAAAGAGAAGAAAGGGGAATCACCTAGCAGATTTTCTGGGGGAATGAAGAACACCGTTGCCAAGACAGGGTTAATTGCCATGACAACAGCACTTCCCCAGCATCTTTCCAGTCTCTGTAAGAAGGGCCCCCCTCCTCGTGTCCTCCTCCCCTCGCTGCATGTGTTGTGTTAATCTAATTTGTTCAGCTCAGTGGCTAAACAAATAACTGCAAACCTGGTGCTCATTCAGATGCATGGCAAGAGGGGGCAGCTCTCCGAAATGATATTTACTTGGTTATCTGATAATACACAAGTTGTATAAGAAAGGACAAGGCCTGGGAAGGGAGCAGACGGAGAGCAAGGTGAGATAAAAGTGAAGGGGCTCCTTAAGTGCCGACTGATTTGTGACTGTGTCCTGCTGTGGTTGGGCAGATTGTACAGAGCAAAGTTGGTCACTGGAGCATGATGTGGAAAGGCTGTAGAGGAAATCTGCTTCCAAGGATTTCCTCTGAAGTCCCAGCAGCAACTGACAAAACTGGTAGAGAAAAAGAGAAAGGTTTTCTTGAATCACTGTATCACAGAACAGCTCTTAGAACAAAATCTGTTGTAGTCAAGACCTGGGCCTCTTCGTAAGATGTCTGATCCAAAGTGTTTCGCCTTTTCTGTTTATTTCCTTGTTTAGTAATTGCACTTGTGACCATGAAACCTGATTCCCTCCTTCTATGGGATTTTTGAGTTCTCAGAAATCCTCAGGAATGCTCAGTCTTCCACAGCTATGTGTTTTGGTTGGCCTAAAATGTGAGAATTGTCCATGAATGGAAAAGATTCTTCTGAAAAAGTGTTCTTTGCCTTGATTTGCAGAGATTGAGTCTTAGATTTAGCTCAGAAAATCAGAAGTGAGCTGCTGGTTCCCAGCCTACACATGGCTCAAACAGTCTGTAACTATGTGCATCACTTCTAAAGCATTACTGTTGCCTTTTGAATACAGCAGATCGCTCCTAAGAAGCAAGGCAGAGACACAAATGGAGGTGCAGGGCATAGAATTGGGCACCTACACGCAAAAGTTGTCTTGCACATTGCTGAGTGCCTTGAGCATCTGTTTCCAGAGTGGAGGGTGCAGGCAGATCTTCACCTCTCAAAGTCTCTTCTATGTACTTATTTGAAGCAAGACTTTTGCCGGTGTGCATGAATTTCCACATAGATTCCCTAGAACCAGTTATATTTCCAACCAGACTAGGGAGCCATATTTGTAACCAGCCCATCCTCGGATTTCAAATTACTTTCCTGGTATGTCTGTGCTCCCTGGATGCAGGGCAATCTGACAGACAGGGAACAAAACCCTAAGAGTCACGTACACTGCAATCTCTGTATCAGCTACCTGCACTTTCTGTGCATCTGTTTCTCTTACTAGCATTTCCTGCTTGGCTGCTGTGCTCAGGGTATGTATTCACTGGGGTCCCAACAGGTGTTGCAGCACAGTCTTATGTATTATTAGCAATAAATAGCAGACCACTGCTGCAAAATACTAAATATGTTTTGTTTTCCTTAGCTTCACTAAGCAGAAGGAACACCTATTAGCTCAGGTCTGTTCAGACCTGTAAGCAAGGGCTTTCTTAATTTAAGGTGAATTCTTCTCCAGTTAAAAATTATTGCTTGTTAGAAACACTGCACATGCACATAAGATTCAATGCCTCTCTTAGGGCTAACATGTCCACACTGTTACAGTAGTCTTAAATTTTAACAACAAGATCATCCATTCCATCACTTTTGAAGGAAATTAAAAAGCTGAAGAACTTTGGGCCTTGGAATGGTTGTTTTTTCAGTGCTTATGGTTTGGTTTTTTTACCTGCCAGAATTACAACAGCGCTCTCTGAGACCCTAGTTTGCTTAGAGGTGGCTCTGATTTTGGGGACAAGAACCCTGAGATGATACTTCAGGAGTCCTCCTTTCCTCCTCCCAGCATTTTCAGGTTGTTTTTTCTATCTCTCCTCTTTTTGTATTTCTCCAATTATGAGAAATTTGGGGAAGATACAAAAACTTCTCTGCAAACCTCCTGCTCCCCTTCCTTCTTTGGAGCATGGGATTTTCCATCTCTGGCTTCATATAGAGAGTGGTGACCAAAACATTAACATGCTAATCTCAGAGCCCTAGGCCATTTTCCTTACTGTTGCTAAAGAACACAGCCCTACTGGCTGTGCCCTGAAGCTCTTATAGCAACGAGCTGAATTTTGATACTCTCTTCCTTCTCTTGCCCTTTTTTTTTTTTCCCTGCCTTATTTTATAATTATATTTATTTGAAATTGAATTTTAAAGGTTCAGTCCCCAAAGCAGTGAGATGTAATTTCTGGTGGATATTAAAACTATATAAAACTGCTCATATATCCCCTCATGAAGAACAGCTGGTACTCAGAGTGGAGGAGAGAGAAAGAGACTGACTTTACCCTTCTTGCCAGCTATGCAAAAAAACAATAATAATAATAAATAAAAACTTATTATTTTCCCTTGGAAAAAAAAAAAAAGCCTGAAGTTACATGAGGCATAAAATTTTGCGTGTAGATTATAAACAGATATTCAAACATGTAGTTTAAAGTGTTGCCATTGAATTCAGTACCATGATACTGCCTTGTGCTGGTGGAAGGTCTAACATGGAACAGCTCAGGTTGCTCCTGTCTGAGAGTGCAGGCTAAGGGACAGCCATGGGGCCCCAATGTGTTTTGTACAGTGGAATTCAAGACCACGTTTCTGTCCAGGGTCCAGATTGTGATGCCTGTATTTTTAGTTAATCCCTTTCTCAAAGAAGCATTGAAACACAAGGATGCCGATAAAACTGTCTTGTCCTAACCTGTGCGGAGATGACAATAAGGCCTAGGGTTTACACAGAGATGCAGACACAAAATAGAAAAGAACATGAAATACTGGGATAGAGATAAATCAGTGGTGGTGTTCATTTGATCTAACTGTAGGTCCATTCAGTGTAGGCTTCTATTTCTCAGTTCCCTTCATAGTTAATGGAGAGGTAGGAAAGACAGATGGTAAGTTTTAGGGCATGACTCATGTTGGCCTTGAGCGGATACCTGTGTTTAGTTGGATAAGTTGCACTCTGGACTGGTGGGGCTCTTGGTTTCATCCCCAGTGGCTGTGAGGAGAGCCATGGCTGAGACCTGCACAGGCTGTGCACTCTTGTTGCTGACAGGTAATTACATTGGCTGGTACAGTCAGTGACCTGCTCAGTGTTTCGGTGGCAGAGACAAGAAAGGAACTCAGGTCCCTTGAATTTGAATTCTGTGTTCATCCTTCACCTCCTTCAATAATGGGGAAATTGTTTTTCTGGTCTGGAGTAGTGGTTATCCTTTACATTTTTCCTATACAGATGCATAGTTTTGGATTTTTTTCCCCATTACTATTGCTTTCCGGCTAAATTAATGAGATTCAATTTTCACTGAGAAAGCAACAGAAAAACAAAAGTGGCCCCAGTGGCCAAATACCCCCTTAGGGTAAGGGCTGAAACATCTCCATTGGCCCTTCTGGGCCACAGGGCCATGAGCATGACTTGGAAAGGACAGATTCCCAGAGGGCTGTGCAGAAGGCTACTCACTTGATCAATAATTCATTAGGTACAATTTGTAAATAACTGAGTGGAAAACATCCTTTCTTTTCTTCTAATCATTCCAACTAATCTGCTGATCCAGAGAACAGACAGGTTGACAGCAAATGTTATCTCACACTCCAAATGCAGGAGGAAGAGGTCAGGCTTCTTTTTCAAGTCTCACCTCATAGACTTTGGATGCATTTTGGTCCAGGTGGTGCTACTTGAGCCACTTGTTTGGCTCCAACCACAGCCTGATCTCCTTGAAAAAGTGCTCCCAAATCACTGACAATCTCACTTTTTTTTTTCTTTTTTTTTCTTTTTTTTTTTTAATCTCATCTCTTTGCTCTTGTACAGAGGCCTGTGGAAATATCATATTCTACCCAGTGCAACCATGGGTGAGGTATTAACCGGAGAAAATTCAAAGATAGCAATGGAACAGCCTCTAGTGTAGTGGATAAGGGTGTACTCAGTCCCCAATCCACTCTACAGCCATAGTCACATCCCTCAGCTCCTGTTTCACCTTTCCTTTGCTTCATCTCTTTTGACTATATGTTTTTGGATGGAATAGCGCAGTTACCACTACCATCACGATATTGAAAACACAGTCTGCCCCATATTACCCAGGAATAGTAGGAGTCCCTTCCTCCTCCACATATGCATGCATTTCCTGCTGAAAATGTCAATATTCTGCAGAAACCCGTCTGTTTTCAGACCAGTCTTGTAAGATTTCATTATGGCAGGACAAAAGACAGAAGGAAAAAGGAACTTTTTGGCTTTCCAGCCAACTTGCTCTAGAAGGAATGTAAGGGTGAGAATTTTGTAGCTCAGCGTTGAAAGCAAATGCTCAGCTTTTTGGCATTAAGCTGATGGTCTCAACTTAGACCAGAGGAGAGTAGTAGGATCTGAATGAGAAGCTCTTTCTTACATTTATGTGGTTCCGCAGAAACTCCATAACAGAGAACATGTTTGGCATGTCAGTTTTGTGGCCCAGCAGTGCTACTCTTTGCCCTGTCTTACAAGAAGTGTGATGATTTAATTTGTGTGTGGTAGTGTCTCTCTAAACTGACACAGAATTGCAGGATCATTTAGGTTAGAAAAGAACTTTAAAATGGAGTTCAACCATTAGCACAGCACTTCCAGATCCACCACAAAACCATGTCCCTAAGCCCCATCACGGCCATAAAGAGCTGCCTGTGCCATGCTTTGCCCGTTCCTAGGCCCCTGGGAGAGCTGTTTTCCTCCTCCACCATTTAAGTCACAATAGAAGATACAAGGCAGTGTGAAACCTCATGTCTCACCCTCTGATACCGAACAGTAAGACTGAGCAGTGTACAATGTACTTGTATTTAAATATCTGTGTATTTCCATACACGTGAGCGAGAGTACAGTGACACAGATAAGGCATCATTTGCCCTTTGGATTCCGGTCACCTGACCTTCTCTTCTATGCAATTGATCTAGAAACACATAATAATATTTAATTAGAAATACACGGGAGAAATTTTTATCATCAACGATACAAAAATATCAACTTGCTTCTTTATTCCCTTTGTTTTCCTGGAGAAGTTAAACTGTAAATTAATACCAATTTAGGTTTTCTGAAAAATCTTGCTGTGATGCAGATCTTGCAGTGACCTAAAGAAGTTCACACTGGTTTGAATTCTGCAGCCCCTGGTAGAAAATGTTTAATTACCTTTATTTTGCCAAAAGCAGAGCTGTTTATCCTGCAGTTCTTGGCGATCTCTTGTACTCCCTCTGGTGGCTCATCTACTACGATGTGAAAGGAAGGGAAAAGAAAAGTTGTTTACTCAGTGCTTTACATCTGGGCACTGTTTGTGCTGCCGCTGTGGTTTGCATTAATCTCTCTTAGTATTTCCTAGGACTGTGTCATCCTCTCTCTGCCTAGGGCTTCTCAGTGAAAACTCAGTGAGGGTGCAATGGGCTCGAGGTATTTTAATGCCTGGTTAGTGGAAATAACAAACATAATCCTCAATTCCCCGCGGCATTAAAAATAAAGAAATAAATGTCACCATGCACGTGAATGCCCAGATGTTTGCACCAATGCCAGGGGAAATCTGGATAGCAAACCCATAAGGCAGGACTCAGGTTACTCCTGCACTACCCAATCTCTTACGGCCCTTTTTCACAGTGAGATATTCCTGTGGTTTGGACCCCAAACGAAGAGCATTACCCATGTACTCAGAGAATCTTGGAATTCATCCTGATATTATACAGATAAATATAATTTAATTTTGTTTTGTTGAAAGGAACTTTCTGTATGGAAACTAAACACACCAGTGTTATTTGCAGCACAGCTGTTTTGCTTTGCTTGATACTTTTCCTTCCTAGTTTTTAAGTCAGCTCTTTTTTGTTGTTTTGTTTTTGTTGTTTTTGCTATTGTTGTCCTGGTTCATTGGTTTTGTATTTGTTTTGGTTTTTTTTCTCCTTCTGGCTGATTTCGCATGAAACTGGGTGCAGTTTTCTGTCAAACCTATCCTGTGTTGTGCATCTGAGCTCAGATATTGGTGAGTTTGGCTTGAACCTGGACACAAAATCAGTGCATCCAGGGAGATATTAAAATATTCTGGTGATAACTTCTCTTTAGTTCCATGAATGCCAGTTCAGTCTTATCCATGATAGGAGCCTTTACACAACTCAGAAACTAGGATAAGCTTTCCTGGTGCAGACACAGATGCAACAGTAAATCTGTTCACAGTACAGAGACAGCCAAAAACTCCCTATATGGGCTCAGTGAGACATCAAGCTGGCTGGAGTAGCTTCATTTGCATCATGGCGAGGATCAGGGATCTTCTGCTTGTAGCATTGCCCACGGAATTCTCCAGCACAAACCAAGCTTTTTCCATGTGCCCACTCAAGCTGAGCCTCAGGGACGATATTTGTTTAAATGTCTAAAAGACAGATATTCACATCTGAGATTATTATCTCCACCCCGTCTGTGGTCAGTGGAGGGAATGAACAGCCTCTCTGTCGTTAAAATAATCATACTAAGCACTTGGGTCCAGTGACAATCCATTCAAAATGATTTATCTGTAATGGGATGAGTATCTCAAATTCAGATATCAAAGGTTTAGATGTCAAGAGCAAAGTACCTCAGAAGGGCACAATATTTGTATTTAAGACAAAAATTGACTTTTCCCTTCTGGTTCAGGATGAAGTGGAAAGTGTAAAATACATTTTTCATGAAATCTGTTCTATATGACCGGAATTTAGTGTTATGTGATGCATCCTCAAATAAGAGCATGAGCTGGTAAAACAACAAGTGTTCAGGGACAACACTGAGAAGGAAGAGATCTGCTGAGAATATGGCTTCCTTGATGGTCCACTTAGCATGTCTGTGACCACATCATAAGTGTTGAGAAAGGATGGTAACCTGTTATAAAGGACTGTCATACCCTATGGCACTTGGGTCTGGGCCCAAGAGTAACTCACCCAGTAAGTGACACTCACAGCACTTTTCATTAGTGCTATAAAAGAGGTCAGATTGGACAGGTAAGTACCTATATGTATTTCTTTGAAATAAGTAGTTATAGGTATGGATTGTGCACATTGCCACATGTATACAAGTCCATCTGAGCCAAGTAAACTGTAATATATTTTGTTACAGTAGTACAAAAATTGTTGGGGTTTTTTTTTGTTTGTACTTTTCCAAAAGCAGAGAAATAAGCACTCTACAAGTGAGGTTCACATATATGTTAAGTGATCCCTTTTGAGATCAAAACTGGGCACAGAACTTTGTGGAAAGTATTGAGAGACACAGCAATGCCTGGACTGACTTTGCAGTCCAGATGCTGCAGCTTTTTTTTTCATTTTTTAACAAAAATACTGGTTTTCTTCATTAACAAAGCTTCTGAAATAGTTATTCATTAATGTAATTTGGCTTAATTTTGTAGAAGTCAGTGCCATTGCACTGATTTGTACCATCTAATAATCAGTCTACTGCCTACACAGATGATGTCTCATGGGCCTGATCTGAAGTTCCTGAAGATAAAGAGATGACTTCAGGGTACTTAGAAGCAGGCCCTCATTAAGGTGCAGCTCATGATAAGCAGAGCTGGAAATACCCAACTCTGACTTCACAGGAGCAGGAGAATCACTGGGAAGAGGGTTGAGGTTCATATTCTCGGTTACTGGCACTGGTCATCTGGTACCCCTTTCTGCTATCACAGCAAACTCTAGAGCTGGGTGTCTCCTCTCAGGGGAAATAACCTCACTCTAGGCCAGGGAAAGAATGCTGGCGGGAGGATGGACAGGCAAGCCCATGTTTGTAATCTCTAGACAGAGAAATGCATGTCAAAGTGTTGGAGTCAAATGGAAACGGGGCTTGCAGCAGCTCCTGGTCACTGGCCACTAAGTAGGTTACAAATGGCCTGTGCAGCACACTGTTTGCCACCCACAAGGCTCCCTCCCTCACAGCAGGAGTACCAGGGAACAAAAGCAGCTGCCTGTACCAAATATCTACGTAACAATCACACAGATATATGGAAATGCCAAAATTGCCCAGGCAGACGCAAACCCTGGGAGCAGGCCTGGGGAGCAGAGGAGAGCCACCCTCTCTGCCCCACTGTCTGCTACAAGGCAGACCTTGTGTGGTTAATTTTAAAGCACATGCTGCCTTCAGAGAGGGAAGTGTGAGGGGATTACTTTTTTCCCATATTCATTTGCTTTTTGGTTTCTCTTGAAGGCATTGAAAAAGGGTTTGCCTTGATAGTCACTGTCAAGGCATTCCCAATGATTTCCCCCATGGCACATGCCAGTTGTCTTTACCTACCGGTCTGTTAGCACAATGCAGGGAATCCTTTTGGTGTCTGGGGCTAAATCAAGAATAAAGAGCCCAGTCTTTTCCTGTGTGGTTATCAGACAATAAGTGGTGGGCAAAATACCTCTATTTGCACAGGGTTCTGTTTGTTCTGCTGAGTGAGGGATACAGAGGACACTTAGTCATTCTGGAAATTACTGACTTAAATTCTGCTACCAGGAATTCAAAATGATGATCCAGATGGTCCATTCTGGCTTGAAACACAACACCCAGGACCCATAGCTTTAGGACATTAGAGATGTTAGGTCACAGCATACAGTCTCGAAGACTCTTAAGATCATTCTTTATCAGATTTTCTTTGTATGGTTTTGCATCCTTTCTCCAAATGAGCTTTAAATGCTCCCTCTCTCTCTTTTTTTTTTTTTTTTTTCAGTCACCAAAAGGCTTACATCTTCCCCAGTCAGGTCAAATCTCCCTGGAAATACTTGTCAGTCTTTTAACAGATCTGACTCAATTACAAATCTTTAAGAAACACCCCCAAAGTGAGATGGTCATGGCCTTAAGCTATCTTGCATGCATTTCATTACACTTCCTATCACGGAGAGAATTTCGGGGGTCTCTAGATACCTTTAGGATGAGCATCAGCACAGATTCAGGAATGCAAAAAATGTGGGATATTTCTAAGTATTTAATTGAGTCTTTGTGGAACCGTTTATGTGTATCCCATGTTCTTCCCAAAGCAGACTTCACCTGCTCCAGCCAAACTTCTTGTCCCTCTGAGCTGTGTTTGTGTGCCAAGAACCACAAGTCATAGAGCATCTCAGGTAGCTCAGGTAAATGGAAACTACGGGTGTGATCCAACCCCTGGAAGTGAAACTCAGTCCGTTCAGTTTTGAAGAGAAGGAGGGAATTTAACTACATGTGAGCAAGGCTTTCATGCTCACAAGGTTAAAGAACCAGTCCATGGTCTGGTTTTCTTTTTTAACAGATATTGAGAGCTCAGAAAAGTAGTTTGGAAAGATTTCCACTGGTTCATTTCTTCCCATAGCCAGAAATTCAGATGGAAAAGAGGTGTAGGTAGAGGCACAGCCTCATGGTCAGGAGCATGAAGTCACAGAATGTGAGCCTTGACTTGCATATGAGCTGTGTCACCTCAAGGGATGAAGAGAAAGTTCAGCTCAAGACAGGCAGTTTTTTGCTGTTTTCAAAGCCCATTTCAGGGAATCTTGGGAGAAAGAAATTTTGCTGTGACATACCTTGCAAGAGTACCAGGAGCTAGAGGCCTCCTGTCTGCCTCTGCGCAGAAGAGGGCAAAGGAAAGGTTTATTGGGTGTTTGGATCTCTGTTCCTGAAGGACATCGCCATAACTCCGCTCCTCTTCCCTGTGCAGCTCTGTCACTCTGTACATGCAGATAGAAGCCTCTTAATTCACTGCATGCCATTCTCTCCCTTTTTCTGGTGCAAACATATGTGCATTTACATGCTCTGCTTTCCTGCATCCTCCTCTCAGCCCCTGCCCTCTCTCCCACCCACACGCTATAAAAATCTGCCAGGGATCCAGTTAGTAAAAGGTGAATTTTTCCTGCCATCTGGGTGTTCGGTGGCACAGATTCTCTTGGCCTGCCTACACACACTCGCGGGCGCGATACATCCTCCTCTTTCCCCTTCCTCTTTCTCTCCCCCTCCCACGAGCTGGCAGTAAAAACAAAAGGGAAATCTTCAAAACCACAATGTCAGCTGCCTGTGTCAGTGTGGGTTGAGAGGACGGATCACAGCGCACTCATCTCCCAGTAGGCAAAGGGGACTGTATTTCAATAAATTTGCATACTACAGAAGACTTCGTAAGAGATTGCTTTGGGGATCTCTCTGTCGAGTTGCTTTGGGGACACCAAGCCCTTGACTTGCTCAGGAAGGGTTTGATGCCACCTGCTCTAAAACTCTCATGTTCTCCATATCCTTTTCATTTCAATACCAGTGTCCATTGTTTGTTTCACAGCACAGTTTTGTTTTCTCCCAGTTTGACGAAAGGCTGTTTATTTGTAGATCTGGAAATTCTGGCTCTACTCTCAGGGAAGACCAATGCTAGCTTTCCTCTGGTTAGCTCCTGTACACACCTTGCTCCTGACGTTCTTGGGTCTCACTTAAAAACCATGACCTGTCTTGAGTGGAGCACTCAACCTCTCTGCCTTTCTTTAATCTTTGGCTTCTCTTCTGAATAAATCCAATGGAGATATTCTAATTTAGGAGAGCAATCTGTGAAAAATATAAGGTGTCACTGAAAACTGCATTTATGTGTTCATCTCACTTTTCTTCAGCATTATGTATAATTTTTTCCTGTGAAAAGATAATATTGAAACACTTTTTGCAACTGGCTGTTCAGTACAGATTACATCTTTTTGTTTAGAAGAGAAGAAGAAATTTTCCTTAGACATCCCTGCATTTAAACATTTCTGAATTGCATATTTCCACAAAGCATGTGTAGTTGTTGCCCTTTTTTTTTTTAATTGGCTTCAAGAGAAGTGGCAGCTGTAGAAATAGCAAAATTTCCAGTGTTTTTTGAATCCTTGTATGCCTCACAAAAGTTTGCTTCCACAAGGACCTTAGCTGGACTGATCATGGTCCCAAAACCCATCCAGAACCATGAAAAACACAGGGACTGCCTTCCAGGTGGTTGTTACTGTTGCTTATTGGAGGGGTTTGGTGTCATTCCCAGACTTACTGGGGTGATCACCTCCAGGTAGCAGAGGGAAGACCATGACTGCACAGTCTGCTGTAGCGTAACTCACCTCTGTGCTTAAGATAACCCTTCTCCATATTCCTATGAGCTCAGACTGATGTCACAGAAAAGCTGTCCTACCGTACTCCAAGCACATGAAGATATTCTCACCTAGAGGCTGAAATTTAGAACTGGGAGTAGAAGGTAGGTTTGAGGAGCATAACGAGAGAGGAGCTAGTCAACATTTCATACACCCGCAGCTGACATGAAAGAAATGGCTTCAAACTCCCTCTTAGGCATGAGCTTTCTGCGTGACAAGGCAATTAGCCTCCCTGTGGCTCCGTTCCCAGTCTATGCAGTCAGGATACAGCACACAGCAGAGCAGCAAAGCACAAGTGCAGGGAATGCTGGTGAGATGCGCCATGGGAAAGGGGATGGAGGCATTGATGAGAAGGGATAAAACAGGATTGGTGGCAAAGAACCACACCTGAAACCACATCCAAACAGAAGTAGCAAGCTGCTGCTTAGGTGTTTGCATGGTCCTGGAAGTGCACCATGTATTTATGGAAGGGCAAGGCCTGGAGCAAGAGGCTCTGAACCAGTTCATTTTAACAGCTCTTGTCAGAGGAGCATTCATTTAATGCAGAGAGGGAACAGCTGAGCAGCTGTGTTTAGAGAGAAACGCCATAATCTATTACAGGGCTTGGGCCACCATTGATCAATATGGCAAAGTCAATAATAGATTTCGATTCCAGCATATTAGGCTGGCTGTCAGACTCATGTTTATTAGAAGTTTTTACAAATAAGTCAGGCTCGAAGGAAAGAGAATATGTGTCAAAACTCCAGGTGGAAGGCTGATTTTTATTTTTTTCCCCATCAGGGTTATCATAGAATGATAGAATAGTTTAGGTTGTAAGGGACCTTAGAGATCATCTGGTTCCAACACCCTGCCATGCTGCACAGCTTTTTAAGGAGGGGAAAAAATGCCCCACCTTTCCATATACAGAATGAAATTCAAATAAAATCTATTAAATTTGAGTTTTCAGTTAAGGAGGATGAGGATTATCTGAGGTTTAAACTTGTAATGACCAAAGCTTCATATCTATTTTTTTTCTCCTGAAACTTCCAGTTCTGTGAATAAGTCAATTCCATTAGTACCTCAAACTCTGCTTGAAAAGAAAGACATACAAACCCAAAGTACTTTAGGCATTCCACATGGCATCAAAGAAATGTTATAACTATAACATGATTTATTTTAAATGTCCAGAAAACGTGAGGACTGTTATATAAATAATAATATAATTGAAACACTACAGTATGTTTTAAAAGAAGAAATTTAGAATAATTTTTAGATCCATCAAATATGTTTCTACCTCTTATGTTTAAAACAATGAATTTAGAATATTTTGACAGAAAAAAATATTTTTAAATTACCAAAGATACAAATACTTCAGTTATTACAGATATTATACTGACAGGGGAAAGTGGAAGTACCGAAGTAAAAATACAAAGCTGCTTGAATTTAATCTCTTCTATCTTTTTTAATCAAGTATGTCCCAAAACACTTCCTGAGAGTTAGGCAACAACAGTACAGAGACAGTGTATTAAAGAGAAAGGGGAATTAAAAGGTATAAGGAAAAGAAAGAAAAAAGCTATAATAGAAACTAATTGGAACAGACAAGAAAAAAGAGAGGGTTTGCCTGATGTCTGGAAATATACAACACAGAAACAAGGTCTGAACATAGCAGTGACAAGATTGTTTTAAAGACACACACAAGAGATCTCTGTCCTGGATGAAACTAGGGTGATAGGAGCTCACAGAGGCAAGTGAGATTCGTGTGACTGCTGGAGAAGCACACACAGCAGCATTTTGATTTTTAGTTCTTCTTTATTAATAATCAATGGAGGTCAGCAAAATTAAACCTCTCCACTAAAAGAGAAAGGCTGAACGAACAAAGAGGTGAACAAACCTGTTGGAGAGTAAGTAAGACTGTGTGTCAGAGCTCAGCCTTGAAGCAATATGTAAGAGCTACTTGTGTCCTTATCTGAGTCTCCTCTGAGATGTTAGTGCATCCATTGCATTTTAAAATTTGATGGATTTCTGTGGTCCTTATCTTCTTTGTTCTCCTGTTTCTTTGCTCTTCTGCTTTTCTTTGATCACTGCTTAGGATCAGTTTTTTGTAGCGCTACTGGGGCAGGGTGTGTTGGCCGCCTTGCTAGTCAATGACCCAGCAAGAGTGGTACAAGGACATTACACGGAGAGGAGTTTTTCAAGAGATGCTGGATGAACAGGTTTATCATAATTAATGAACTTGCAGAGAAGAGAGCCTTGAAATTTTCCTGCTCTAGTCCTGTATCCATCCCTTCAGCGTGTAATTCGCTAGGTTCATATATCTTGGTAGCTTCATGCATTTTGGTAAGAGCTGATGGGTGTGGGGCTGAAATAGCATCCCAGACAAAAACAGGCTCTCACTTACATGCCGGTGGTGGTTTTAGTCAATGGAATAAAACTGTTTGGAGTAATATTATAAAACTGTTCATTCTTAAGAGAGAGAAGTACACATCTTTCACCAGTACACATCTGCAATGCCTGACATCCTGGTGGATTTCTGTAACTTTTTATTGCAAACCTTCTGAAAGTTTGAGAAACAAAAACCTGGGAAGTTTCTAAACTGCTGATTTCAGACTCAAGAGTACAGCCAGGGGAAAGATCACTCTGTAATTGCTATGGTTTTTATACACTTTCCCCAAACATCTGTTACAGGTCACTGTCAGGAACAGGTTATTTTGTTACAGACTTCTAGTCTGACCCAGAATGACAGTTTTTACGTTCTGATTAATAGCTTTAATCCAACATCTCCCACAACTCCCATAAAGCCTCTTACCTCTTCTTTGGCTCTTACCTACCAGAACCCCACGAGTGGGATCACTACAAAGAAAATGCTTCTTTCCCTTGCAGCAGAATCCAGCTTTAAATCCAACCCAGTCTACCAAGTTTATCATTCATTTTTCTTTAAGCCTTGCCTTATCTGCTGTTATTCCCCCTCTTGGATCCAGAGCATTATCTGAAAGGATAGATGGTTGAAACCTAGTGGGAGGGCCAAGATGGTGGTCATTCCATCAGCAGAGGAGCACAGAGAGGTTTGCATAACACCACAGTACACTGAGTTTTTATTCCCATGTTGTCATCATAGCACTATCTAACAGAGGATAATTTCCTCTATTTTTTTTTTTTTTAGAAAACAATGAAACATATTCTTTTTCAGCCCGCCAAACACATAACACATGTACCAAAAACAGGAACGAGAACATGTTCATAACCTTACAATGCTTACAAGAGTACCACACATATTTTCATATTGGAATAATTGTTGTATGTATTGCTGTACCTCTAACAGGATGTTTTGAAGTATGTATCTTATGGACATAAAACTGTTTTCTGTGACACTGATGAGGCAAAATGGCTCAGTGCATTTTATTTTCTTGTGACTCAGACAGAATTGTTCTCTCCATTTGCTGTACATACATGAACTCGAAGCCAGATCCTTCCTGTTAGTCTTTCCAAACGTTTAACAGGACTAGTGTAGGTTCCACGCTGTGATGTAAAAGGTGATCTGGCACTTCTATTGGTCTTGTTTTAGTTGCAATTCTTTTATATCCAATATTTTAGTGGAAAGAAGAAATATGAAGTTTTTGATGGTTTCTCCATGATGCTGATGTGTTTGAGTGGTATGTGTTCATATGACCTTTCTTCTTCTCTCCAAGTTCTACAGCCATCTACACACAGAATGGCCTTTTCTGTGTGTTTAATGTGACCGAGTCTCTGTTTAAGGTCCCCAACTACTAGCCTACAGGCAAGGATGAGACAGAGAGAGAGAGAGAGTCCTTCTTTGTGGTAACTAACTCTTTATATAATGAGCCCTTTGCAAATTCTCCTTGCATACTTACTGACACCCCCGCAGTTACTTAAATGGGCATTATTGGTCACTAGGTCCCGAGGTCATTCAACAGAATGGGGTTGTTAAAAATAGGAATGAGGGTTCAAGACACAGGGTCAAGAGAGATTAATTGAAAAATCTTCTGCAGGCCTGACATCATCTGTGGAATGGCAGTGCCCAGACACCTCCAGCTGCTGTTGCGTTTCTTGCGAATGTAAATGAATGGCTTCCTTTGGGGCACTGAGGTGGTTTCCAGGCTGGATTGTTCATTTTATTATGTTCCTTGCCTTTCATTTTACTTTTTTTCCTACAGCACATCTTCTTAAGCAATCTTTTCCTCTGTGCCTTTTAGTCTTCCTTCACGCCTTGTCCCCAGCTTTAACCTTTGAACTCTTTGGACAGATCCAATTAAATGTGAAGTTATGGACAGCTTTGGGGAATCAGGTTCCAAAATGAAGGAAATGTTGTTTCTTTTGCTATCCAGCTTTGAGAAAGGGATGCCTTAGTAGACTGGAGAATGCCCACCGTTGCTGACACATGAAAAAATATTTCACAAGTCAAAGTACATTACTTCCCTTACAGACAGAATTGCTCGCCTTTGGAGATGGGTGGGTGAAGCTTGTCTTTATACAAGGTAAGAAATCAAAAGTTATTGCTTAAACGGTCTGTAAATCTACTTCCTTCATCAGCACACATTCCTATTCTAAGCCTCTGAGCTATTGCAGATCATGGCAAGGGGTGAGCCTCGAGGGGATTTTCCACAGGTCACTAAGATCCCACATTCAGGAACTAACCATGAACCCAGCCATGGAAAGTCTAGATGCTTTGAGGAGGAGGCCTTCTGCAGGGTGTCAGAACTTGGGATTCATTGGTAAGTGTGTATAATGAATACACATCTGACCTAACTGCCTAAACTCTGTACACAGTCAGTGGAGAGAAATAGGCAATTCCAGAGAGTGATTCTCCTGACATCTACATTTGAATTAAATGGATCGTCCTCTAGAATTGACTATTTCTCATGGGTTGTGAAGGTGACCTAGATGACTATCTCAGATGTAAATGCCAATACTGTAGATGACTAAATCTGTACCAATGAGTCTACTACCAGTGTTTTGATGAAGATATGCCAGTCCTGAAATGCTTCTGGCTGTTTATGCTATAGAGAAGCCTGAGATCAGGGCCTGCATGCCAGGAGAAAACCCCCTCCCAGTGCCAGGGGTTTTTTTGTAAAGGAAAAAGACAAGCAAAAGAACATCCCTTTTCGACAAATGTGACTGAAGTTATGTACCTTTCCCACTGTGACTTTGAAATTTTAGTACAGAATTGGTAATAAGGCTGAAGCATCTTCAATCTTATTCCAGTACCTTAATCTTAAAATTAACTGTTTTCAGAACATGTTATTTTCAGAGTTTGAAGTCAGAATCATTTAAATTTGAGGTTTCTCATAGAGCTGAACAGATTTTAGACCATGAAGATTCTAAGAGATGTTGGATTTATTCCCTCCTCTGGTCAGAGAAGAACTTTAGCAGGGCAGAAGTCACACTGCAAATGCCAAGTTCACACCTAATTAGGGTAGTGTGCTCAATCTGCGAGTCACAACTTTTATCAGTCACCTCCTCCTGCTCCGATCTGCTGTGGAGGATCACTTCTTTCTCTCTCTCTTTCTTCTTTAAAGGAAAAAATATTATTAGGCTTCGAGGGCTTAAAACTGTTGCTGCCTGCACATATCTAAAAATAATATAAATCAGTGCCGAGGGACCACTTGTATTTTGGCTGCATGAGGAACTTTAACAGCAAAAGAAAAAGGGGAAAACTCATCAGTGCGTAGATTTCAAAAACTAGGATGCTGTGTCTGCAGCGTTTCAGAAAGTTCAGAAACCCATTAAAAACTTTATTTTTTATTTTCTTTCCTTTGGCTTTTTCTCTCTGGTAAGTTATTCAGCCTTAACACTGCTCTCATTCACACTTTTAACAAGGCTTGTAATACAGCAAACAGGATCATCTCAATCTGACTGCTCCTCTAGAAATAGGTATGAGGCAATTGCAGAAAGAGAGATGCAGGATTTTAATTCTTCTTTGGCCCCTGATTTCACACTTATAGCTCACAATCTCAGATATAGACAGCAGTGGTAACACCAGCCAGCAATAAGTGCAGGAGGGATAAGCTGTGATATCAGCATGTAAAGAGGAATACCAGAAAGGCAGGTTCAGTGCTAGAGAGGCAGAAGGAAGGCAGCCAGCATCACCAGGACATGGAGTGTTAAACAGAGGTCCATTTGTTTCACATTTGACCTCTTCAACTTCTTGGATTTTATCCATAGCTGATGTGGCCTTTGAAATTCACCTGGAAGAGCTGAAAGGCTCTTCCAGGCATCTTCTTTATAGATTCATTTGTAAACAGACATTTAAAAATTTCACGCTGTTAATGATTCCCTTGATAAGCTGCTTGCTGAGGCAGCAGAGGATATTTAATGAATTTGAAATACCCCTCTATCCAACTTCATCCTCTTCCTCAGATGAAATATCAGCATTCAGGATCAGATCTGACCCATGATCTGGGTCTATTAGAGACAACTGTTGAGCCGAGTTCTCCCCTGTTGCCATACCAACTGAAGCAGAGGAATGAATATTCTTAACATGAACCCGTCCATCTAGCTGTTAAAGCACAGAAGATATTCTGTCACACATAAACTTGAGATGGAGAAACAGTGATAAAAGCTAAATGATTCTTGGAGGCTACATAGCCAAAAAACAGAAGGATCAAGAGCTATACTAAGGTTGTCCCAGCTCCCTGCCCTGTCTCCTACCTACAAGACAGACTTAACTGACTGGATTTAGAGATCAAAGCCACTCACAGAGCTTCTTAGGGCTGTCTTAACTACACTTCTTGAATATCTTTTCTCATGGCTCCTCGAACATCTCCCCTTCGTCCCTTTTTTTATTCAAATGCACCGACTGTAAATCTGTTTAAGTAACATGATAATGACCAAAGGAATGGTTATGATGTCACTAAAATGAGCTATATATGATCAACCTGGTGTATTATTGGGAGCAGACAAGACAAGGAGATGGGAGAAAAGAGAGGGAGGAAAAGTGCTTGGAGTTAAATACCGATGTTTATTACCTACCTTCTCAGAGCTGCTACTTGAAAGCTAACTGATCTGTTCCCTTGCAATTCTTTTGCCCTTTCACCTTCTGTTGCTGATGTATAAGAAGTTTAATTTTGATAGCAGAAGTATTCCCCCCACACTCCCTTTGGTTTGCACTAGACTGTCTGATCTGTTTCACTGACATAGCACAATGGAGATGCTGCTAAGAGATATTAAAGTCAGGTATTATCAGCTCGGTAGCGTAATATTATTTCAATCTCATCCTCAATAGATTGTCTGCATAGTGACATGCTGCCAAGATGAAATGAATGAATGAACTTGGAGAGGTTCATTGCATGGTGAGCACAGGAAATGAAATAAACAAAGGACAGAGAAATCCAGTGTTAAGGAGGAACAGGCACATGGATATGGTTGTCTTCACCGTTCTGCTAGAAATTGACCTAGTGATGGCACAGGGTTAGATTTTTGCCTGGAGGGCACATGGCAGGAGTTTAAATTCTTCTTGAACAGTGGAAATGGTCTGGTCTGGTTATGTGGATGAATTAATGAGAGAAAAGTAATAACCCTGATCCTGCTGTAAACTATTACTTGGAAGATCTGAGTTTGGATTAAGGGAAACAAAACCCAATGAAACCCTAGACACAACCCTCCAAGTACTGCAGGATTGTCCCAAATACCAAATCATCAGTGTTTAAAGGTGGGATATTATTGAATGTGCTAAGCTAATATGTGGGAGCTAAAAGTGGGTTTATGCCACAATCTTTCTTCATTCCTTGGACTATTCATGTAACCTCTTTTTCCTTTTTTCCTCATATCACTATCTGTCCCTTGGAGTTAAACCCCAGTTCCTTCCCTTGTGAGACTGATATTTCTTAGCATTTGCCAGACATTTCCAAATATTATAGCGGAGTATGTTTTTATACACATAGGCAGGGTCTAACTAAATGATGGGATCAGACCCTCAGAGAGGGGCATTGTTGGTGAGGCATGGGCTAATCAGCTCAGCAGAAGAGTGGTCATGATAATTTTGTTATCTCAACCTGTTCACTGAAGAAATTATATAGTACTGCCATGGAGATCCCTAAGCAGCTCCAGCTTAATCTAAAATTATAAATCTGGCTTCAAGGGGAAGGAACACAGCCTGTGTCTGTCCTTCAACTTTTGAACTCAGCTGATTTTGGATAAATTAAGCAGTGGAGGTAAAAAGACTCAGATGCATTCTGCTTTAATATGAATTTTGGAAACAGGTAAAATGGTGAGCAAAAGGCACTACCACTGCTTCCACTGAAGAAACAGCTAATTGATGTTGTCCTTTATTAGACATCAGAGTATCCAGTCACAAGCAAGCCATTTGCAAACAGTCCTCATTAATTTCACAAAGTCTGAAATAACTTGTTCCTATTTAGGAACTAGGTTAAAATATTGAGGAAGCAGCTTCCAGCTCTATCAGTAAGCTGAAGTACACTACTGAAAATTAACAGCATTAACAAATCAACCTTTTGCTAATGATCAGCATAGACAACTGATTTTTTGGGCCTCTAGGCAGCACCTCAAGATTGGCTTTGCATATGTACTTGATTGTGCATTGTGATGGATTTAGGCTGATTCTCACTTCAAAGTATTTCCAACCTTCCCTCTGCCTGTCCTACACTTCATGCCTCTCAGCACAGTTCTCACTGCCCATAAGAGAGAGTTGTCCATGGTTCAGATTGCTGCACTCAGCCAAGACCAATGCAAGCCAGTCCCATTTCCCTTGTTCTCACAGTCCACTCTGCGCACTTGCTCTCCTCAGTTGGAAACACTCATCTATCTGCACACCCTAGACTTGCTTCTTCAACTGAAACCTGGCAGGATTAACACCTTAAAGATGCATCTAGTGGAACCTGCACCCAGAGAAATGCCAGTTGCTGCTTTATCCACTTCAGGCAGGAAAGTCAGCCAAGAAAGGAACCACTTACCCGATTCAGTCTTGATGAGCTGCTCTACAAGCTTCAGACAAGAATGCCTTACTCTTGTAACTCATCCAAAACAAAGTAAACAAACACCACAGAAAGCGTTTGACTCCACACACTTTTTACACCTGGGTTCTGTTCAGAAAATTCGGATTCATATTTTCATTTTGTCATATCTGTACAACCAGTGAATATCTGAGACTGCATCCTAGGCCCCATGAGAAACTAGTAGCTACTTCTCTTCCATTTGATGGATGGAGATGAACCAGAGACAGAAACAAAGCTACTTGTGCTCTGTAGCATGATGATGGTCCTGAGTCACAAGCATCTGAGGCTGAAAAAGGAACAGGTAGATGTAAAATTTTCTTTCGTCCTACAGCAACTTCCTTCAGCTGCTTTCCAATTGAATGTGTTTAGACAAAAATATGAGCAGAGTCTGAAGATAGCTAGAGGATCTATGAGAATTATCTATGGGACACCACAGTCCCACATGAGTGTTTCTCCCCTTCCTTGTCACCTCTTCATCTGTTTCTATGGCAGTCCAGTTTTGCTTCTAAGAGCCCAGTGTGGACTGCAATGAAAGATTTCTACCCAGTTACAGATTTTTAAGGATTTAACATATTTTAATGACTATTTAGAGTAATATTAAGATCTCCCATATTTATTGTCCACAAGGAAAAGGGTGGGGTAGGTAAATCCACCCACTTGAGAGAGATTGAGTGCTGCCCAGTGCTCATTGCATTTGTCTAGGTGGTAGGAAAGCCTTTTACCTGCTCCTTTCTTCCTTTGCTGAAGAAGGATTTGAATCTCTGCCTTCAGTCTTCCTAAATGAGTCCCCCAATGACAGAGCTTTCATGCCTGCACCCCCATTCCCCACAAATGTTTCATTATGTATAAAAGATAAAACTGTTCCCACTGTAAGGACTGACAGGTTAAGGTACATAGGATGTTAAAGCCTCAGGCAAAAGTTTCTGTCTTGTCTGCTTGAACCCAGGGATCTCATGTGAGTACCTAAACTGTCTGTCTCTTCAAGGTCTCCCTGACTGCCATCCATTTATTCTGGAATGAATAAAAGCAAACTACACATCAGACATCAAATACAAAAATCCCAGGGGATTTAAAAACAAAACAATACCTGACTGATTTTAGACATTTTCTTCTCTGTGTTATGGAAGGGGGGGGGGGGGCGGGAGGTGTAGAAAGAGGGGCTGTTTGTGTTTTAATCAATCCTATTGACAGAAAATTAAAACTGTTGTTGAATTCTGTAGCAAAGACTTTAAAATGCATGCACATATTTTGCCTTACAGAATACACACTGACTTTAATAATTTATCTCTCTAGAATTGTTTTTATTTATGTTAAACTCTTCAAAGTTTGAAAGGACTTTTTCTCAAATCAAATGGTGTTAACTCTTTTAAGTTTTATAGATATTTCTCATACAGTTAAAGGACAGATTTCAGGGATTTAAACCTCTCAAGTCTGTGGAGACTTGTCAATGGGAGCTATTTTTGTTCTACTAGAGCTGGTCCGAAATAAGAAGGACTAGAATGAAACTCTGTGGCTTTGTTCATTTTTGTTGCCTGCTGCATTATTGATGCAGGGATGGAAAAGAGTAAGGTCTGGTGAGTTAAACAGGGACATATCAGTTGGTTCTGGTCTCTTACAGCCTGTCTTTCTGTCTAGGACTTTCAGTATCAGTCACACACTTTCAAAGAGTTTTAGAGATCTATTCAAGGACGCCCTAAAACTGGATAATTAAAAAAAAAAAACAACCCACCACTATTCAGCACTTTTAGTAGACTTCTGGAGTCACAGTACTTCTAGGAAGTCACTGGATAAATCAAATTATGTTTCATCTTGCAGAGGAAGCAAATACATATTTTCATGCTGACACAACCAGTTACGATTGGTGATCTGCTGGTGCCTAAAGTACCACCTCTTTCTCCAGAGTGAGAAATCTGCTCGGGCTTGGGAACCTCAGACAAGAAAGTGATTGCAAATACCTTGCCCTTGATCCCAGTAAGGTGAGATAAGGTCCAAATAACTGACCTGGGAAAACTGAGGATCATTACTTGGGGCTGTACAGAAACATGGGAGATTCCCACATTTTACAGGGCTCAAAGAATTGAAATTCACTTCATATTTGAAAGAAAATATCAGAGGAAAAACAAACACACAAAAACCAGAAACCCCTACAAAGTAACGTCTCAAAAAAAAACTTTCTTGGCAAGGTGAGTTGGACGTTAGTAAGCTGGATGAGGGTGGTTTGAAGAAGAGTCTGCTGCCAGTTGTTGATTGTCTGATGGAGCTGATGGGAACATTGGCTGAGCCTCTGCCCTCGTTGTGTTCATTAGCATTCACACCATTCACTGGCCACCCCCCTTGCACCAAAGACATTTTCTGAGGTTGCTAATTTTCATGAAAGCAAGTGGGGTCACTTTCCACCTTTTTTCCTCATCTCGACAACGCTTGTCCCCTAGAGAGCTGAGAAGAAAGGAGCTTTCTTGTTGTCATCTGTGCAATTATCAGCTTTGAACACGATGGCAATTTGTTGTTGTTGTTGATTTCCTTTGTTATGCAAATGTACCAGCTCATTCTCTGAGTGCTTTTTTCCCCCACACAGCATAAAAAGGAATATTACACATTTAATTTCATGTTATCGTTTGTTTCCCTCTGAGATTTCCTACAGCCATTTTTTTGGTCTTCTTCAGGCTAGTGGGAGCTAAGCAGTGGCATTTTGAATTCTGACTTTGTCACTTCTATTTACTTTTTATCATAAAGGGGCATTGTCAATAGGTCTTATGTGGCACCTATAAAACCCATTTAGGAATTTAAATCTCCACTAAAACACAGAATTTATGCTTCCTTTTATGATTTATGAGTAGAAGCCTAAATTCTGCTTTTAATAGTCTATCCATTTATATTCAAAGCAATCAGCTTACATGCTGCACGAGCCTTAAAGTTGTTAGTGCACAACTAAAGAGAATAAAAGCAGGAGGATGTAGACAGAGGCCTAAGCCAGGAAGTTCAGAATAGAATTCAAATTAGGACTTCTCCAGGGCTTTAAGATGCTGCATGTCTCTGACACTTATTATGGTTCAACTCCTCTATGCATCCTGTATTTCACCCTTTAGGAAGAAAAACAATATTTGAAATCAAGAAGCAGGATTTTTTTTTTTTTTTTTTTTTTTTTTTGATCACATAACCAAACATCAACTGGTTCACTCGCAAGTATAAGTCACCAAGAAGTTGAACACTTCTCTGACTCAATTGTTCAAAACTTACCAGTCCATGCAGCGAAGGTGGTAAGTGGTCAAAACCAGACTTTTTAATGCTAGCTGTCCTTACCCATTTTCAGACAAATTTAATGGTTGTAGTATTCAATTCTTTTTTTAAATCAAAGTGAGTAATAACACTGGTAAGACTTGTCTGTAATAATGCTTAGAATAAATGAAAGAGACTGATGAGTACTTAGGTGTTTTCAAGTTTTTGATTAATTGAATTTCTTTCCTCTGAATTTTGAGAAAGAGTAAGTGGAACAGGACAAAGCTCTTACCTCGTCTGGCCAATTACTGGTAATTTGTACCTATCAATAACTGCAGATTCATATCTCTTGATTTACATATTTGGAAGGCTATTTGTTGCATGTCAGTTTAATTTGTCTTCCTTTTGATCTCACTGGAATAAATCTAAAAGTCTTCAGATAAATGAATGACTCTGAAGTACCACTATCATAACAAAAATTATAATGTGTGTAAGACATGCATAAAATAACCCATACCTCTTCAGGGTTAAATTATTAACCCAAATTTTTCCTACAACCTGACATCTTTTGCTCTCATGTTATCATCATTGCATGCAGAGGCAATCTCAGAAATCGTACATCAAAAATGGGACTCAGAAGTTATCTATTTATGACAGAATACCGTTTGCTGATGAACTCTGTTGCAAATGATTTTATGCCTGGTGGGTTTTAAAGGAGTTCTCACAGATCATTATTGAGGTTCTGAGGAATGAGTATGAGAGAGGATGCATCAAAACGTGGCCAGTTTAAAAATATCTTCTACTATAAGTATTCGTGCTGTCTATTGATGAGCATTGTAGTGTGCATAGCAAGCCTTATCTTCACTGTAGATTTAGCAACATGCTATGCCGGAGCTGAAATAGGTTTCTTGATGCAACTGTGGTACATCCAGTCAGCATACATAACAGTCTGGTCTGTCTCCCAGTCTGAAGTATGAAAAGCAGAAGTATGTAGCAAGATAGTCCCTTAAGTTCCTTTTAAATCCTCTGAATTTCAGACCATTCCAAGAAAATATTCAAAAACTGCATGTGGAATATCATGCAACCAGTCAGGTTCCCTCGTGCTGTTTACCAGTTAACTGCAAGATATTGTTTGTGTTTTGTTCCTAAGAGGGACCATCAAAGTCTATAGTGAAATTAACCTATTGTTTTATTCACAGAATTTGATGCCTTTGTTTAAGGTAGATTTGGTTTTGGGTTGGTTTTTTTTTCTGTCTTCTTGGGAAGAAACATAGAACTCAGCATTTTACATATGTATTTTCATGCAGAACTTCTAGTGAATGTGGACCACAAGAGGCTTTCAGGTATTCTCCTTCCTCAGGCATGGTGATGGTGTACATACCAGGTGAATAAGGCTTACATTTCTGGAGAGGCAGATGCAAGGCACAGAGGGAGCGCAGTGGCCAGTCTAAATCCTTAAGAGCAGCCCAAAATTAAGTTTCCTCTTAAAAAAAAAATGGTGAGGAGGAGTCCACCTGTAATTTGGCTAGCACAAGCTCAGAGCATTTCTTGAACAGATCCTAACTTACTTTGTCCACTGCTCTGCAGACCCCAGTCAGGCTCTTCTCCATACCTGCAATGGAACAAGGCTCACTCCTTCCAGGACTCACAAAGCCTTAGATGAGGTTAGAATCTTACCCATTTCTCGTTCCCAGTCACGTGCTGGGTACCAAAAATACGTCATAACTTCTACCCTCTTTTTAGAAAGAAGAATTTTCTAACAGCACAGTCAGGACTTCCCTGGTGAGTCTCTGCTTTGGATCTATATGCTCACTCTTCCAACTCTGAGTGCTATGGTAAAATGTCTTCACAAAGGACAAACTATTTCCATGGTATCAGTCAGTATCATTTAGACTCCAGTGCTCTTGCTGACCAGGTTTATAAAAATGTCATCTACATCCCAAACTCTTGGAGCAGAAGAAGCAGCTGCCTCTGTGAACAGCCATTTTTTTTTCTTATATTATGCTCAGAGTGATAAACTCTGAGTGATAAACTAAAGGCTAAACTCTTTTGAAATATTCATGCTATTGGCCCACCTGGGGTATAAAATATCCAGAAGGTAAATAATGAGCTAAGTTTTCACAAAACATATCCCCAGCCAGAATGGATCACACTGACTTCTTCTAAATTCCCAGAAAAGTAAGTCCCTTAAACTTACTCCTGCCTTGGATAATGATGTGTTTGCAGGAACAGATGATTTCACTCAGTGTCACAGGAGATTGCAGATCTTTGACCCTGGAGATATAATATTTTAGAGATATATAACCATGAAATATTTTCTGTATCAGTCTTCACTAAGCAGGTGCTTTAGCATGGTGCTGAGCTTGGCCTTATATTCCCTAATTTTCATTACAGCTATTCAGCTCGGAGTAAACTCTTGATCAACAATTGTTTACATGTTTTTTTTCAGAACTGGCCTGCCATAGAATAGGCCATGGACATCATGTCTACTATTAAACTAGTACACAGATGTAAGAAAAATAAGAAATGACCAATTGTTCATCAATCCGAGAGTTGAGTCTTTGCCAGAGATCCTACTGAAGGTGAGAAAACAAAACCAGCCCCTATCTGCAAGCTATTCCTTTTGTACTCCCACAGCTCATACTATTGGTCTGCATTTTACAGACATACTGTCTGTGAACAACTAGTCTCTTAAAAAACTGGCTGATATTGTCCTTCCACACATCTTCTGTGGTAGCAGATTCCAGAGATTCACCACTTACTGCATAAAAAAACTTTTCTTTTTGTCAGTTTTAAACAAACCTAACACTACTTTCATTGTTTCCTTACTTTTTTATTGCATGGTGTGCTGAGCAACATTTCCACATTCAGCTCAGCCAATGCTTTCATCTTTTGTAAATATTTATGGTATCACATCTCAGATTCCTGCACTGTCCCAGCCTTTCAATTTCTCTTCAAGAGTCAGCCACCCCATCACCCTGATCATAATATTTACCCTTCATTTTACCTTTCTTAACTTCAGTATGTCTGTCTTGAGCTGTGTAAGCCAAAAAAGCACAGAAATGCAAGATGTGATTTCACAGTGCCTTTTAGATACAAAAAAATATGTATCTTATCTTGCTATCAACACCTTCATGATGGTGCCCAGCATCTCACTGGCTTTTTCAGCTGCCACTGCAACTTGATTCAGACATTTCAGACACCTGATAACATGAAGCCAAGATTTCTTACCTGAACTATAATTGCCAGTTTCATGTTCAGCTTTATGAACCTTCAGTGTCTGTTTAGGGGTTTTTTTCTTACTTGCATTGGTTTAGATTTATCCACATTGGAGTTTATTTGCCAACCATTTGTAGGCTTTTATGAGATCTGTCTGCAGCTCCTTGTTAACAGAAAAGTGATTATCGTATCTAGAAACTTGGATATTCGTCTCATTATTTTTTCTCCAGGTCATGGACAAAGATGTTGAATAAAATTGCTTCCAAGACCAATCCCTATTGAATTCTCTCTTGAAAAGTCTCTTCTCTTTAATATTCCTTGCCTTTCATCCATGCATTTACAGTCCCCTTGCTAGAACTTCAGCAAGTTCTTGAGGTGGGGTTTCTCTTCACAGAAGCCATGCTGCCCAACCGAAAATATAGTTCATGTACTGTATGATTTTACTGTTTATTATAGACTCTGTCATATTTCAAGGGATGGAAGTCAGACTCACCAGTCTGTAGTTCCCAAGATTTTCCCTGGAGTCCTATACACTCTGAGGTCAGTCTTTGATTAGAAGTTATAGCCTGTCAGTATTGGTTTTGATAGCTGGGTTAGGAATCTCCTCCCATAGACTTTCTTGGACAGTTAACCTCCGAAGCAGAGCAAGAAAAAATATGCTCCCACTCGAAGAAAACTGACATTTCATTCTTCCTCAATTTTTTTTTGAATGAGTGAAATTAAAAGCTAACACTGATTTTATCACTAAAATAGAGTGAAACCAATGCAGCTTTGTGCCATGCAAAAGGTAGGGGGAGGGACACAACAAAAAATATACAAAAAGTCCTTTCTCTAACTACAGGAGAACATCATGTAAGAATTTGCTCACGGGGTGGTTTTTTGGCTTTGTAGAATAAGGATGTCATTTCTTATTCTGTTTCTGCTTTAGAAATAGCATACCTAGGACTTTCAGAATCTTAACACAAATACTATCTCTGTAATAAGAAGATGTGAAATATGAATGAGTCTTTTCAACTGATTACTACTACAGGGATGAAGAGCTAGGACAGTCCAGCAAGACAGAGATATACCAGTCCTTTGTTAAGTATCTCATTTTGCTGATTCAAATGTCTCTGTAGTCAGGGTTGTTTGAACAGAATCAAATTTACTTGTAATGAGCCATATAGCGATTCTCTTGTCTTTTTTTTTCCCTCTTTTTTTTCCTTTTGTCTTCACATTAATTTCTGCAAAATAGCACATCTGATTTTGTAATGCGCTAAGCAACTGTTTCTCAATTACACCAAATTTTACTGCTCCTCAGTTGTCTTTTAAAAACATGGCAACTTCAATATTATCAAAGGTTCTCCTCACAAAAAAGTCTACAGTAATTCTTCACCAGTTTCATAAAACTTTCAGTTTTATGAAACTGGTGAATTACTCCATGAATACTTGAGTAAGTAATACTTTCTACCAAATTCTTATAGTTGTTTCTAGAACATCACAGATCCATGGCAATGAAATCCAAATTGCCCACAATGGTAAACTGATAATCACTGCACACATCTACATTCTTTTTTGTAAGTTTTTTCTTCCTAACTCATCTTTTTTTAATGTATGATTTTGAAGGAGTGCTACAACTAGCAAGAAGTGGTGCATATATCTTTGGACTTGAACAGAGCAGTAGTGGGATGTGGGAGGTCCAAGGAGAGGAATGATGAGATAAGAACTACTTTATTTATGAATTATTAAAATTTTAAAAAAAAAAAAAGATATTTGTTCTTTCTTTTGGTTTTCCTGTAACCTGTGTCCTTTGTAAAGCAGCTGTTTTGGGTTTCTTCTGACAGACCCTCTCTGTCCATCTGTCACTCAGCGTGTGCCTTCTCCAGACAGCTCATTCCAGTTTCTAAATCTCTCTTAGTCCTGCCCTCAACCCCTTGTCATGATATTTCCATATGTATGACAGCCACAACTTTATTCCTATAGTTTCTCTCTTTCTTGTGCGTTTTGAGAATCTGGACTGGGAACTTTATTCCTTGCTGAGGGGCTTCAAAGCACCATGAGATGTTTATATATCAGCCAAGACTCTTACACTCAAATACTTGAGAAATGCGTATGTGAGGAAAGATGGGAGAAAATCCAATATGGTCACAACCAAGAAAGAAAATGTCATCATGCATGAAAATATCTCAACATGTCCTTTATTCATTGTCGAGGTCAGTAGAGGTAATGGATATTATATTTTTAAGTTTCTGTGCATGAGAGGCTGTAGAGAGTGATGTCCCAGTTCCTGCAGCAGGTGGACAATCCACATGGAATAGTCTATACATATAGGAACTCTTTCATGATTTAACAATGACCATCAGTGGCAACACTCACAGATGACTTTCTTCTCTCTCCATCAGGTATCTCTATCCTGAGAAAAATGAGTTTTCTCCTGAAAGCCAGAGTGTGAGATGTGTTACTTATAGACAGGGTTGTCTTGCACCTTTGAATTTCCTGTTTAAGCTGGAAGGAAACATTGCCAGCAACCCCAGCAACGTATGCTAGTAGTTTTTCAGAGCCACCCACCTTCAAACCTTTCACTTCCCTTCTGCTTTTCCCTATATTAAAGTACTTTCCTATGATAAAAAGAAGGGGTAAAAGAACCAGGCATTCTGATTATCTCCAGCAGTATGACGACCTGTTCGTTGACATTGAGGATCAAGGCAATGTGCTCTGGGCTGCAGAATCTTCCCAAACACCAACAGCCATTCATCATCTGTCCTGTGGCAGAAGCACTGGCATGAATCTCCACAGTTGGCTGAATGTGGTGGCGTACTCAGTTCTGCTGGGTCTTAAATTGGTTTTCAACACATCTTTGTGAATCATGGGCAACTGGAGAATCAAAAGTTTCCGTTGAAAACACCAAGGTGAAGAAACCACATAATTTTTGTTTATTTATTGGAGGACTAAATTCAGCAGAGACCCACATACTCTAAATTACAGCCTGAGATGTGTTTGGAAATTGTTTACCTTTCTCATGGCCTCTTCCCTTTCTGGGACTAAAAGGGACTTGGTGACCAATGTCAGTACCTGCGCTGCTGTAGGCGGAAGTTAAAATCCTATGAAGCTGCCACAGTGAAAGATGTTTGTCAGTGAAAATACAGTATAAGAATACAGGTTTTTGCTGTTCCTGGACACATAACCCACTCAGCTGTCACAGGAGTAACCAATGCAACGCAGTGAAATTCATCTCCCTCAGCATAAGCTGAATAGTGAGAGAGCAGATCCCTGTGAATTCTTTATGTTAAGAGTTAGGTATGACCTCTCAGAGCTCAGATGGTGCTCTCAGTGCAGCTGAGTTCACATGGATTTCAGTGTTAAGACACGTCCTAGAATATGACGGGAATTTCCACCATCACAGCCTGGCTTCCGACATTCCCTGTGGATGTCTGCCAACTCCCTCTATGGCTGTGAAGGCTCTATTTAAGACCTTTGCAGTGATGACAGTGCTGATGACCATTTTGACCTTTTTTAAGTTATTCATTCCTCCTATCAGAGTTCCTTTTTCCTCGTTTTCTGTAGTGGTTGCTCCTTTGGTTGAATTATATTAATGTTGTGCAGTGCATTGATTGCCTAGAGATGGGTCCTTTAGAGAACAGTACAAGAACAAGAGTTTGGAGCAAATCCTTTGTTGTAGAAATAGATACAAAATCCCAAACTTTGCCCTGAGGAACTGTCAATGTGACAATTTTCACTTCCCCTACAGCTTGTGAAGAAGGTGTCTTTTTGATGCAGCTGATGGCTAGAGGAACTGTGATCTTCATGCACATTTTCTCTGCCAAATATATGATTGAGGCAGTCCTTACATCCAAAAAGAAAGTGTGGTTTATAAGCACTGCAGTGAGGGAGGTGATCAGGAAGTGACAACAGTGGACCTTTCTTAGGTTCCCCTCTGATTTGCCAAAATACAAGGGAAGGAATGAGATGCAATTATGTCTGAGCCTTGACTAACCTAGACTGAGAAGATAGTAACACCTCCAAGCAATTTTAGTTGCTTGGTTTTTCACCACTGAGATGGAGACCCATTTAGGGTGAAGTTTCTGAGGAGATTTTCAGCATTTTGAGCTCCTCATCAAACTGAAAGCAATGTGAAAGCAGTGAATTCCAATTCCTTTAGTGGTCTGGTGCTTGGATTCAAAGCATAGACAAAAGAGGCAAAAATCCCAAAAAACTGCTTGCAGTGGAGGGCAAGAGGGGAGGTTGTGAAGTCATCACAAGTAAAGGGATCACTAGTAAAAAGCTGAATATGGAAGTGCTTGTTGTGAATGTGAAGGAGAGGCCTCAACGGATCACCTTTAATCTAAGACTTTTTCTTCTTTTTTGATCCAACCCTAGATCTCCTTGCTCTACTCCCCTACTTACTGCTTGAAATTTCTCGTGGAAAACCACTTCCTTGGCTGCAGTAACATCATACCAGCACAGGAGAGGAAAAAAGGATGAGAGGGAAGGAAGACTAAAGGCAGAGATTTTCTATCCCCTCTCTTCCCTCAGCTCAATATTCCTAGAAGTATTAATTCAGGTCCAGCAATAGTTGCACTAGGGCTTATGTAAGACAGCCTCTGAGAAGTCAAAAGAATGTTGTTCTTTTGTAGCATAAAATCACAGTGATACTGCACAATACATGCAGGTTTTTTAAGAGTTCAGGTCTTCTCTTCAGCTATTAACTTTTTCTGGGAAAGGCAGAGGTATACAGAAAGCATTACCAGGTGGGGTTTGTGGTGATGAACAACTTGGGTTGGAGTATAAGGGATGGGGAGTGGAATGAAACTTTCTGTTAATTTGAGGAAATATTGTAAGTCCTTACCTAGTGAAGTTCCCCTTTACTTCACTGACTGTGCCAGGTGTCTCCCAGCGTTAGAATTTTAGATATTCAGAGACACCTTCAAGGCTTAAAACAACCTTCTTCATGTGGGAAAAGCTTTATGACAACTTAAAGCATTCTCATGCACCCTGAGAGTGCCCCAATGTTTTCTGACAGCTGACAAACTAAAAAGGACGAGGCTGTCAAATGCAAAGAATGGGTCCCCTCCTTTTGGCTTCTGTCCCTCTGGTATATTCAATTAGGATTGATCAAGCTGTGTCAAAGGTCCCTCTTCTGTTTCAGTGGCCACCAAGAGCTTTCATGATGAGTAATGATAGTCTATCCTTAAAAAGAAAAGGAGAAGAAACAGAAGGGATAATACAAGCATTTCTTTTTTCCTTTCTTTCTTCTATCCTTATGTTCCAATTAGGCACATTACCTTTACGGTGCACTAAATGAATTTAATATAATTGTCATTGTTCAATGATACACCAGAGCCTTCTGCCTTCCAACATTTGCCTCTCAAGCAGAAATCACCACTTACTCAAGCAAAATAAGATTTAATCATAGTTTGGTGAAAGACAAAGTGGGAGATAAATGTTTGTCTTCCTCTGAAAAATATCTAAAAGATTTGAATTCAAATATGGATAGCAAAGTCAAGCTGGGTAACGCTGCTGATAAGAAACTTATACATTTCTTGCGTATCTTGCATGAGTTAAGAACTGCTGAGCTGTTCCATCTCTGGTACTAGAATTGAGGAGATTACCCAATCTTCCTCCATCAGTTCCCATAGCTGTTCATATTTATCCTAAATTTCTTTCTGGTATTTTGTCTCTTTAATACTAATATTCAGGTACTATTTACATTTGAAGGTATATGCCATACTTTCTGGGGGGGTATGTGTTAAGTTCTTGGTCCATGGCTGCCATTTCAAAAATTTTTATCTGTCAATCCTAAAATTGGGTATGATTTGAAAGAGGTATTTCCCAAATCTTAAATTAGACCAGCACCAGAAAGACAGAATGATCTGTGCCAAACAGTTTAGATGAAGGTGAACAGAGTATAAATTTATGATGATAATTCTTATTATTGCAATAGCAATATGAAAATTGCATCCAGCTCATTATCCTAGAAACTAGACAAGGACTGCCAAAGGCTCCCATCAAACATCACTTATGTACACGATATAAGCGTCTATCTTGTTAAAAATCCTTTATTTATTTTGAAGGGTTAATTTTCTCTTAAAGCTAAAATGTATAAAAGAAAGGAATGGGAAGATCTTAAGAGATTTGAAAATCAAATAAAGCCTGAGAGCCAAAATCTGTTAGAGTAACACAGGTCTAGGGATTTTCCTTTCAAGTTCACACAGAACTTCCTGATTTTCACAACCCTAATCATATCTAGTATAAAATCTTCAGAAATTTCTACTTGATCTTAAGAACAAATTATTTGCCAGGGCATATGAGTGAGCTCTAGTCACAACATGCTAGAAGTTGATCATGGTTGAGTATCACTGTTCTACATACTCCTGATTCAGTGTTTCCCACACATAAACTATTCCCTAGGACTGAACGTACCAGTGAATTTCTTAGTGTGGTCATGTTAAAACATTAGTGACAAAAATTTTATGAAATTCAGTTCTTTGTTTTCATTTCACAGAGGGTTATGGCTTTTATTGTTGGTTGAGTTTTTTCTACTCTGACCTGAAAGCAGAATCACTCATTTATTGCCAGAAATTTTTATCAGATTTGCCAGTCTTTGTCTAATACTTAATAGCTTTCCAAAAGGAGTAAAACTGGGGGACTTCCCATCTTCCAGTAAAACTCAGTGGCCATTACCTTTCTGTCTTTCCTTGCAGCTGTTGAAAATATGTTCCTAGATGGAAAAAAATTCCACTAATGTCAAAAACATAAATGAAATTTAAATATTGAGGTTGAGCAGTATTCTGATTCTGTAACAACAGAACACTACATTTATCCTGATCCCTTGTGCTGGATCCTAAACCATGATGCAAATATTGTAACTTTAGCCCTCACAGCCTTGAAGCATCAACTATCATAATTGTTCAGCCCATGAGGAAGTGAGGCAGACACAGACTGAATTAATCCAGGTTCAATGATAGTCAGAAACAGTCCTGACAATTTTGATAATCAAAGGCTACAGGGATCACATGCAGAGATGCCCTGGGAAGGTGAGGGGAAGTGACAACTACCTAATTACTTACACAGATCATCACTTTAATCACTTATTGTATATTTTACTGAACCCCAGAAGTCATAAGAACCATCATTGGTAAGGAGATGCCATAACTGTGCATACCAAAGACCCTGTCTCACAGAGCTTACAGTCTAAATCACTGGCTACTGATACTGAAATGTAGCTCACTGGCATTAAAATGAAATCACAAATTCCAAGCTAATAAGATTTTCTGCCATTATTAACATTAACTCCTCATGGAAACAGAACTGCCAGCCCCACCAGCAGGAGCTGAGGAGGTGGTGTTGCAAGACAAGCAGGTTTTGGAGGAGCGAAAAGTCATGGAGCAAGGGAAAAGAGGAGGAGGAGAAGATGGTGTCAGAGAGGTCCATCTTAAAAAGAAAAAAGTGGGGAACAACATGTCCAAATGCACAAACAGATGAGGAGTGGGAGGGGAAGCAAAGACAGAGGGGAAGGAGTTGAGCCCAATTACATGATCACAAACAGTATTTTTGCCACTGAAGAAGTCACCACCATCCTGGTGAGACACAGCAGCCAGCCAGCCATACCATTATCACACAGCAGTAAAAGGTCTGAGCTGAAGGCACGTGTACAACCCTGTGGTGGTGACTCAATACATAATGCACTGACTTCTTGGCTCATGACCTTGTCGCCAGCCCTCAGAAAGAAGAAAATATGCAGTCATAAAAGACTCTTCAATCTAAGGGAATAAGCATTTCAAGAAAAAAAGACCACAAGTTGAAATTAGATAAATGGATTTTTTCTTTTTTAAGCAGTGGGTATAATTGCCTATTGAAAAACAAGCGGTGTATTTTAAAATACTTTCTTCAAAAGGAGTACAGAGATCTTTTGGAAGACAAATTTCAACTTAAAAAGTCATTGCACTTAATAAAGATCTAATTGGGAAAATCAGTGCCCAGTTATATGTAGAGGGTCAGACAAAAACAGTGATGGAGGACTGTTGGCATTGGTGTTATGCCTGGCAATGAAGGAGGCCTGGAATGACACCAGCTGGTCTGTGCTGCCATGTTTCAAGCAAATTTGGCAAGAGGCACATGAAAAATTTTCAGTTTCAGTTCAAGGATCTAGAGGTCTTCAGAAGCAAATGCATTTCTGAATGAACACATTTACTTTCTGGAAACATAACTACAATGTTTTGGTCAGGGTCCTTTTGGAAGGGTGTGGGAAGAGCAGCAGGCTTTATCAACAGGCCAATATTTGTAAAACATATATCCACACAAATTGGCAATTACAGCAGAGACATCCTATCTGAAGGTTTAAGTTGCATTTATGTCTCTGTTACATGGTTGTCTAGAAAGATTGATTTCTAGCCTCAGCCAGTACTATGGGGTAACTCTAGGGTCCACTTTGCCCAAATAAATAAGTAAATAAATAAATAAATATTGCTTATTGTCTCTTATGGCAGCTAACACTTCTTGGCTAGGCTTAGCTTTCCATTTCTGTATGTCATGGATCCACACTCTAAATAATGTCAAATGTCTCTAAAATATACATCAGAAAACTGTAGATCTGTTAAGATTTCTAATCTTTACTCATAAAAATCAACTTTTCATTGCACACAGAGAAACCAATTCCCATTTCCTCTCCCTCCAGAAATTAGACTGTACAGTGGAAAGGCTCCAAGTCGCTGCTGTTTAATGGCAAATTGGCTTGGGGCACCAGCAGTACTAGTTCTAAAATCATTAAGTGAGCTGCCACCAATACATCTTTTACAGTCAAGCTGCGGATAAATGGATGGTGAGATTGTCAAAGATGGAATTCAAAGTTACTGATGAGTTCTGTCCTTATCTTCTGATTTTTGTTTAATAATATTATTTAATGTTATTTTCTTCAAGGGCGATGTATTTTTTTCCAGGTAGAAAATAAAGGGTTGTGATAGGAGAAAGCAGAGAATAATTTTCCTCTCTAAAACAATCAACTTTTCTCCCTACTCCCCTTTCTCCAAGACCAAACTCCATTAGTAGTTTGCTTTGATGGGAAGGGGTAAGACTTGTAAAAGCTTCTGAGATGAGGAGAAAGTAGACCTGAGAGGAAGAAAAATGATGCATGTTTTTGTTGAGGGAAGGGCAGCATGGCAGAGGCATTTGTGGCTCCAGCTATATTGATCCTGAAACAAAGGTACCCCTCAGAATTCCCAGGTTACAAATGAACATGTCTTTCCCCATGCTTGTACCCCATTAATTGAAATAAGCTCTCTCCTTGAATCACAACTTTGCTTCTGCTGCAGGTCAGTAAAAAACACTGACTGAAGGCTGGGAAAAAATCCCTTCCAAGGGAGGTGTGGCATGATCTCACTTCTCCTCAGCTGCTGTGGATCACAGTCCAAGTGAGAAAGATGAGCAGATTTTTGAATGGGTGGTACACGAACTGATAAGTCTCTGTATCTCTGGTGGCATGGTTTGATGACCATAGCTGTTAGAGGGTTTTCATGCAGATTGTGAAATCACATTAAAAGGTGTCTCCTGCCTGGAAGAGGTTGTTTCCTACAAGATACACTGTGGAATGGAAGAGAGACATTCAGGGAAAGCATTGCTGTGGGTGCCTTTCCCATCTTCCTATGGAACTAAGCTAGGTTTTCTCCTTACTAAAGAGGCCCAGAAAGATATATAAAAACAATTACCTGTATTTTTAAGATATCATCAACTTTAGGATGGAATTAATGTTCTTCAATTCATTCAATTGAATGCTTTAATTCAAATGTTCTTGAATTAAAGATCACTGTTTAATGATAAGAATGTTGCATTATATGACTAGTTTAGAGGCTTAAAATCTGATAGTTTAGATAAGACACTCTTCCCTATCTTCTCTGGATCTTGTAAACCAGGAAACCAGCCTCCTCAGCTTGTTTTCCCCTGGGTGGTTCATAGGAAGAGAGTCATTGGTGATTTTATGCGAAAAATACCTGTACCTTCAGCATTTTGTTACTCAGTGGGGGAATTTCATGGCCAAACATATGGGTGAAACTGTGCTATGCATGAGTCACAGGCGTGGAAGATAAATATCTGAGACTGTCAACAGAGTGGTCATTTCATGTCCTTACAGATATAAACTCCCACCATAGTTAAAGTCATTGCCTGTATAGAAACACTGCTTATTGGCAGGAAGCACGTGGAAATCTGAGTCATTTTACAGACTCCTGACATATGTAGGGACCATGAGGGATAGCAGAGTTGTAATAGATGATCTTCCTCCAGCACAAGACATTTTTTATACCATGCACGGCATATCACAGGTTCTCAGTATCACTCAGAAATCTTTGAAGGTGATTTGTTTGAAAGGTTTTCTTATTTACTGCAGCAAAAAGTTTTTCTTCTCTAAACTCCAGTATATTTCTGACCCAAACTGTTCCAAAGAGGTATCCAGATTCTCAGGAATATTATGTTAAACTGTTAAAAGGCTTTTTGCATAATCTTTTGTTATAAGCCTTTGGGATATTTAATATTTACTCCACAGATTTATTCTGTTTTATTTTATTGTCAATGGTTAGAATGGATAATATTAAGGTCTTTTCCAACCTAAATGATTCTATGAATGCATTTTAATACTGCCCTTATGATTAACTGCAGAAAGACATTATTAGAGTGCAGATTCACCCCTTTCTTCCTTAGTCAACTCTACCAGTGTGAGGGAAACAAGTGATTCTCCTTTTACAAGAAGATAAAATTATGATAAATGTAATATAAGGAATAATTGAATTAGTGTCATAACAGCAGCATAGACTTCAATTAGAAAAAAATATTTCCATTGTGATAAAGTTCTGGCCATAAATTTCAGAAATCATACATTTTTGTAGCCTTATATTTCTTTGCTCAGGAAATGTCTGTCACTGAGAACCTGAGGATGACTGTAGAAATGAAAGGGTTCTCTCAAAGAAGAGAAAAAGGGTAGGAAAAGAAGTCTGTCTTGTAAACGAGATAACATTTTCAGAAATCAGTTAAAAGGTAAAAGATTCTTTGCTCACCAAGTACGAGATTGTTAAGATGTTTAGTTTAACAAAGCAAAATATGACTCTATAGGTCGGTCTTACCTGTAAACATTTTCTCCCATTAGGAGGAAGAGGACAGAGACTAACAAAATTTGAAGGAACCTGATAGTGTAACATCTGAACTTGTTTAGATCATTGCTTAAAACGGAATAGAGTGGTGGGTATGGATTTGTGCTGAAGGTTATCAGTATCAGGTAGTGCACTTTTCAGCAAGATCCTCATTATTATATAGTTTTATCTGAGAAGTAAAAAAGGGAATGATCTTTTCTGATGGCAACATGGTGTTCTACACATAAACCAAAATCCCTAAGAATTTGGTAAAGAGTGGACTAAGCTGCAGAGAACAAATATGATGTTCAATGGAGTCTTAAAAAAATTTTGCAAGTCTGTGTGTGCACATACATGTGCATTTTGGGACCAGATGGTCCCAGTGGTCAATTACAGTGTTAGCTGTTCATGGAAAAATAATTGTAGTCAAAGATGGCTGACTTGAGTGACAAGAAAAAAAAGACAAAAAACAAGACATTTCCATGCTGTTGATGTTTCGTTTTCTGGCACATACTGAAGTACGTTTACAAACAGGAGAACAGCTCAAGTTTCTTCAGGCAGTAGCCAAGTCCACAGCTACTATGATGGGCTGGAGTATTTCACAAAATTACTCAAAAGAGTTGTTTCCCTTGTCTTCCATATTCTCTTCTCAATTTCTTTCCCTAAAAATAAAGCAAAAACAACAACAACAAAAAAATTATTTGTGATTTTTCAGTCCTGTTTCACCATGATAGTAAATATTTATATAACACTGTCACTTTCAACTGGCAGACATGGAACTGATACTCTGGGTAGTTACTGAGAGAGGACCTGGAAGGACTGTGCCCTCTTTCTATCATGGCATTGCCAACATACAAACACACCACACAGCCTTGGCATTGCTAGAAATAAGTGTCACTAGTGCCTCTTATTAGTGTTTATTATCATAACTGCTCATTGTATTGCCCATTATGTTAACGAATTAGAACAACAGACCTAAATGTTTGTTGTTGTATAAAGCTCATTAGTCTCTGAGAAGAACTCAATGCAACATGAAGGTTGAGGAGTTGGGTTGCAGGAATATTACCAATTAAGTCCTATATGAACACACAATTAGGTAGGATGACATGCTTGATTTACGTTGCTTTATGGCTAAGCTGGATAAACAGAGTATCGCTGAAGACGAGAAACCTGCTCCCCCTTTGCTCATCCCCACCCTGCTGGAACCTATTCTAATGTTTCCAGTGGGAGCTCAGCACACAAGAACGGCTGGGCAAGGTTATTGGTGCCATCCTGAAGCAAATTTAACTCTCTCTGCCAAGCTAAAAGGGTGGGGGCAGTGTGTGTTCCTGTTGTGGCACTTGTAAATTTAGTTGCTCGCCCCTCTCTCACCAATGTTTGGTCTTCATGGGGTGTCTTCCCTCAGTACCTCAAGCCTGCAGTGACTGTCAGTTTACAAATGACTTTATACCATGTCATACGTCTTCAAATATAGCACTGGACTTAATTTAGATTTCTCCATCGGCCCTTGCCTTCTCTGAGAACACGCACAAGTATTTTATTATGCAGCACATGATGCAGCATACACCATTGTACATCACACATGCATACATTGTACATCAACATGCACCATCGGTGGTGATTCTTGTGAAGCATCACTCTTCCTTAACTTTCTCTTCCCTAACTATGTATTTGCGTTGTTATTTACATTTATCACAACTGAGGGGAGATGCAATTGAAAGGCACTTTCAGAAGTTGTCACCTCCAGCTTCTCAACCATAAATTGTTACTTCCCAACTGAGACTTGGTAACTGATCATATGAGCGCTCCTAATTGTTTCAGAGCAAGGTGAAACTTCAACAATGAATTAAACTATGGAATCAGCAACCATTAAATAGCGACATGTTGATTTTTTTTTTTTTTTTTTTTCAGTGTAAGGCATTTTATTTCCAAGATTGGAGGTTACATGTACAGGTAGAAACCCAACGGGATCCAAGAGACAGCTAGTGAAAGACACAGGCAGCTGATCATCAGTATCTTGTTCCGTGTGAGGCACCTGTCTCTCACAAATGTGTCTTTCAAAAAGCCACGTCTCCCCAGTCTTCTGGCTTATTCTGTGCTGTCTTTGGCACCTGCACAATCAGTTGTTGACCTCTGTTTTCAATGACGGTGGCTTGGCACTGAAATAAAGCCAGAGACATGGTGAGGTACAACTGAGAGACATTTTATGATGCTGTTTCTTACTGCCTGAAATGCTGCACATGGACAGTCTAAATCATGGAGCTGTACAGAGGGCTTGAGTTTGCATCACTTTTTCTAACTGTTCTGGGCAAATATGGTGTTGCTGCATACTAGGACATTTGTTGTGTGGGTATCTAGTGACTCAGAAATCAAGTTTACTCTTGGTGTTATATTGACTAGAACAATATAAATGTGCTATAAGTCAGCTTTGGTATGAGAGTAGGGAACTAGACACCTTTTGCCCCTTACTGTTCCTGTGTGTGCAATACTAGTGCACCATTTGCTGTTTCAGCTGTGTGGCAGGCTTTCACATCCTATTCTTTTGTTAATACTGGCATCGAGGAATCAAAGTCCTCTCCTGTTCTAAATTGTTGATGAACGTTACATACCTCTCTTAGTCTTTTCCCTTATTCATCATGAAGAAATGTGAAACTTTCACCATTGCATTGCCTTAAAGTTCTGTCATTTCTGATGAAAAAACACTTAATAACTACAAACTTGGACTCATCAATGGGTAAAGGAGTCTGCTTTAGAAACAAAGGTAGCAATCAGCTTGGAACTGAAATGAATGCTTAGAAAGAAACCTGAGAGGCACGAAATGTCAGTTTTGAATGGAAGGGAGAAGGGACTGTTAAGGACTGTTAAGAACTGTTAAGATCAGAAGTATAATTGGAAACACACACCCAAACAAACAAACAAATCCCCACAAAAACCAAAAAAACAGCCCCTTAAAGGGAGCAGAGAGGAGGGGACCTGCAGTTATGGAAAGAGCTGAAAGGAAACAGTGACAGGTAGCTCTGATATGTTCAGAAAGTCTCTTTCGGGATCTTTCATGGTGCCAGCCTCGAGGCACAGGAGGAGGACCCAACAGGAGGCAGCTGTACATCTGTACAGCCTTCACTTGACACCAAGACAATTTTTGGACAAATTTCTGAAGAAGATTTTGCTGCTGTCCCAACTTTTTCTTTCCTAAATATCCTACCCAAGCATGTACTTTTTTGATGAATGGTTTGAGGTCATTAGTTTTGGAGACTGGTGTTCGAAACAGGCTGCTTTTCTCCAGACAGACACATTCAGGTTATCTCAGCCCCATCCTGAAGGACTTATGTTTAACACTGTGATTAGCTAGTTGTCTTCTCTCCCACAGTCCTCCTGGAGCTTTGTCAAGACTGCAATGTGGTGTGCATTGTTAGGAGTAGAGGCAGCTCCAGAGCTCTCCATTAGAACCTTCCTGCCCACTTTACTCCAGCCAGGCTGCCTCAATATTCCCATAGACCCTGCTAGTCACATTAATCTGGATTCAAACAAGTAATGCATGATTGCAAGTTTCCTAAAAGTGTGAAATATCCCAAGGTTCCTTGAACTTTCTTTCATTTTACAAAAGAGCTTTTTCATGCAAGAAGGCAGAAATGGAGACACTGTTCTCTGATACTTCACGCAAAATAGTAGTGAAAGCTGAGAGGAATGGTTATCAGCAGGAATGAAAAAGGAACTATTTTTTATTTATTTATTTTATTTTCTATCTCCACCAAGTCCTTGCTGGAAGGATTGTCCCAATCTTCTCCTGTAGATGCTAGATCAAGTGTCCTATTCCACCTGCCTGCATTGGTTTCCCTGGATTAAATGGACTAAGGGTGAGAAACCGCTAATGTGGGTTGGTGAAAGTGGAGCTGGCACTCCACAGCAATGGGATAAAGCTGGCAGGTCTGATTTTTCAAACTTGGAATGAGAACATCATTCCACTTTGTCTCATTTTTAACCTTCAGTTTCAAAGATGGGGAAAAAGCAAAAAGGAAAGGGTAAAGATTCTGAAGGGCTGATACTGAACAGTGATCTTCCCAAGCACAACCTCTATAGAGGTCATTCACTGTCAGGCATTTTAAAAATCAGAATTTTTCGTCTATGCTGTTGTGGGCAGATAAAGGAGGAAAACTTAAAAAAATAAAATTTAAAAAAAATTTATTCTCCCCCACCCCAATGCTTTTGAAAGATACCACTCTGTGTCTCTGTAAAGGGGCATGAATTTACCGTCATCTTTGTTTCCAGGCATAATTCCTGGCAGCTTGCTGAAAAACTTTTTGAACCAGGATTCTATGAGTAGCAAAGTTTTGTCATCTTTCCTTAATTTGTTAGTTATTTGATGCTTCTGCAAAACTTAGGTCTTACTTTTTTGTCATGCTAAGAAACAATCCTAAACCAATAGCTGTTCCATGACCCTGTTGAGGGACCTGTCCCCAGTTTTCTGGGACAACTACTTGAAGGAAGACATGACTGGAATGTTTGCAAAGCCTGGTTAATTATCATAGTAGGAACAAGATAATCACTGCCACGTGCTTCCTAAAAGTTTGATGTGAAAGAAGAGTGAATGAAAAAAGGTGCCAAAAGAGTTCCAGATATTAAAACTGCTGCTGCAGACTTTGAAGTCTAGGCTTTCCTGTTTTCTGGAGATCAGGATAATTTGAGCTAGAGGTGGATCCCAGAGGGACTTGTGGCTTAGTCTCAATTTATCTAGCTTTGACAATGACTAGAGAAACTTATACTGGTTTCCTAATAACCAAAGTCTGTTAAAGGTGGGAAGGGGCTATTTTCCAGATGGAATACAGCCACTTAATATTTGAATTGTTAATTTTTTCTCCACTGACTACAGTAATTGCTCATGATAGCCGCACTCTAAGCTTTAGTATATTAGTTAAATACATGGAAGGGTCTGGGCCACTGTGTCCCACCAAATCACTCTTGAACCTAGATGGATTTTACCCTGATTGTAATTCAGAACCAAGACCATTTCCAAATCACAAACCTGTACAAACTGCATGGCAATGCATAAGGTGTAATTTCTGAGCTGAGCTGAGCAGCAGGATCTTCTGTGGTATCCACCAGTGAGGTGAGAATACCTTTTAGTCATGGGACAAATTCACTGGTGGTGAAGTAGAACAGCTCAGGAAGGAAAGGTGGTCTTCTTCAAAACCAAACTAATGGCGAACAAACTCACTGCCTTAATGCATACCGATTAAAAGGAAATCAGGATGGGTAATTAACTCCTCTCTCAAGTGTTTGTACAATTCACTTTCCCTCTGCTGCATTTCCTGAGCACTCCTGGTGCTAAGCTCTGAAGACGTTGAATAATGACTTAGACCACTGAGTTAAAAGTTTATTTTCTTAAAAGATCTGTTCTCCCATTCAATCCATTTCACACATTGCCCTCCACCAAGCAGAACAATAAAATGAGCTACAATCATAAATCCACGGGTGTTTTGAGGTAGCCCATTCATAGTTTCTCAGACTAACAATATGAGTCAGCCTGCAGCACTGGGGGAGATGTTAAATTTACGTTGTTAAATTTTCACTCTTACCTCTATGGTTTCTCTGAATCCTCCATTCTCTATTTAATACAGCCTGCTAATCTGTTTTCTGTTTATTTTTTAAAAGCAGGCTTTCTGCCTCCTACACCATTCAGCATCCCGCCCACCTCCCCTCCCCCTCTGACTTTCCCAGAGCAAACAGAGCATTCAGATCGAACCAGATTGACAGGTGTGTGACAGATGGATGGACAGAAAACTGGATCGGTCCAAACTCCTTGGCACTTGAAAAATTGACAACACAACCAAAGCAGCGTAACGGGGAGAGATAGATTGGCAAATGGAATAAATGGTCCCCGGAAAGTTTGCGATTAATCTTTGCCCTGTCAAGTAATGGCCTGATAATGCAGGAATTTAATGGGAACTACTTCTGCTAGTTCAGAGGCATCCATTAGTGTGGAGTAAAGCAGGAGACAGTAGTAGGCATTGTTCTTTTTCATAGCCTTTGCAAATGAGAGGATATTATTAAAATTGTACCATCTGTACCCCAGCTCCACTCTCCTAAATGACAAGTCCACACCTTTCCACTCTTCTGTTCTTAAGGGGTGACACTCGTGAGTTTGGAGCTCCCTTCTGGGAAATATCCCATTTTATTTGATCTGTTATATGTTTCTCCTCTCCAGCGTGAACTCCAAGCTACCTAATGAAGTTGAGACTGGAAGAGAGAGATTGTGTTAACCAAAAGGTGTATACTTTTCAGAAAGCAGCTTGTTCTAAGCACTGTCTTGAAAAAAGTAGGTCTTCCTACCATCATGCATCATTTGGCTCTGCCTCAGTTTCCCTATGTATAATAAGGCTGTCCCCCAGCAACAGGACACCGTGGGGTATTCTGCTAGGCAAGTCCAGAAGGAAAAATCTGTGTCCAAACAAATGCTGGAGTTGTGTTTAAGTTGTGTCTCACATGCTATGGGTGTTGGTTTGTGGCACGCTAGCTTAAAGATAGGTCTGATGAAGGTGAGAAGACGTCTATCCTACTGTCCTGTTTATAAAACAGTTACAGTGACTGGGGACATAACACAAGAGTAGGCAATAACATTTCCACTGAAATGGATGTTGTAAAGACATCCTGTTCTGAAGTGATTTGGCTCAGTAGATACTAACTGGCCTGTGAATCTGTTTGGTTTGTCTTTCTGAACTTCTCTGAACTTTGTTGGTTGCCTCAGCATCTCCTGCAACAAGTGATTTAATTCTATAACACTTCAGGGAGAAAAAAATAGCTTTTACTTTCAGCGTGCTTGTCTGCTCACTTCATTAGCTTCAAGTATTCAGAGCAGGCGGTAGCACTTTTGTCTTTACCCCTTCAATTCCAGGCAGGGGCTTATTCCACAAGATGTCAAGAGTGGAGGGAAGGAGTTGTTGGGCAAAGGATCCCAAGAAAAGAGCAGGCACATGTGTTGCATCGGTGGAGCGGTGTTTACTCTCCAAGAAGCCTGGTACAGACTGAGATACCCCAGGCCTCACTGATATGAATAACTGAGTCACCTTCACTTTGGCAAGGAGGGGACTGGCTGGAGAGTGAGAGGGGAGCCCAAGTGCTCAGTCACATCAGTGCAGCTGTAGCACTGGGGGAGGGAGGATGCAGGGGGGCGGAAGAAGCTCATTATGACTGATAAATAGAGGGCTCCTGTTGTCAGCAATGTCATTGTGTTCACCTTTTTTTTTTACAGTCCCCTCTTTCCATCTGTGTAATTAATTAATGGATTGGAAGTGCTTAGTTTCCAGTGATCTACAGGTTGACCTTGCACCTTCCCCTGCCTGTCTGTGATTGTTGTCAGGAAGTCCAGCTCTCACCAAAGACGCCTCCCTCTCTAACCATCTCTGCATCAGCCCCCATGGTAGCAATAGTTAATCCTGTGCTTTCCTCCCCTTGCTTATTTTCATAGTCCTAAGGAAAAGAAAGCAACAACCTTCTTTTTTGCTGGCATTTTGGCATTGACTTTGCACTAGGATAAACATTGGCACAAGGTGCAGGTCCTCATGAGCCAAAGGGTAGGATTAAGAAAACAGGCATTTTACTTCCTGGAAGGAGGGATGATCATATCGATAGATTTCAGACTGCTCAAAATAATGCATGCAATCCAAACTAGATTTTCTTGTTCTTCTGCAGCCAGTGATGAGAAAGGTACCTCTACTCTCACACCCACTGTAGGTAACTATCTCAGAATAGGATAAATCTCTTCCAAGAGAGGTGTTTTCCTCATTTAGGCTAGGAGAACTATAGAGGTTAAGGTAGATATTTTGTGTTCAAGGTAGCTAAAATTAGGCAAGATGTGTTTCATCCTCATTATCTCTGCCTTGTACTTATAAATGAGATGAGTAGATCCATTTCTTCACCTCTCATTTATATCTTTAAGCATAAGTGTAAAGTAAAGGCATACAATGTTACAAGAGTTTACCAGAAAATTACAGTTGTTAATGGGGACTGAAGAACTTGTACCAACACAGACCTCATGGCTTCAGCCCATAACAGAACTCTTATTTTACAGTATGTGAATAAAATACTGTGAGCTTTACAATCAACACCATGAATGAAAGTCTGGGTAAATATACTTGGTGACCTCACTGGCAAATCTGCCTGACAATTTCACAAAACAGACTCAGGCTATTGATCAAGTTGGCTGGAAGGGATCTTTTCACCTCAGGGTCTCTGGACTACATTTGACTTAGGGCAGTCAAGAGCAAAAGTGGCTGTTATCAAATGATAGGAGCAAGCTGAAGGTCACAGCGTAGTCTCCAGAGAAATAAGTCCAGGGAATGGAGATTTCAATCAATTTAAGTTATACTAGGGATGACTGACTAGGTTCACATCACAAAACCAGTCTTCTCTTGGTTTTAAGACTGAATGCAAGAGAACACAGTTATTTAATCTTCCAGTTTGGCATAAGATTGGAAGGAGGTCTGAAAGACCATTAGAGAATCTGCCAGTCTATTGCTTCATCATTTCAGTTTCCCCATAAAAGCAATTTTTTTTAAACTAAACATTTCCCAACACTGGCAGTCTAAAACTTTCAGCTACCTTAATAAAGTGTAATAACTAATTCAAGACTCTATTCCCCAGCCTCGCCTTCTCCAAGAAGAAATACACCACACATAGGAGCAGGATTACCTAAGCAAGTTGCAGGAATGTGCCCATAAGTACTGGGTCAACCACTTTATTACTCTAGTGTACAGCTCGTATGATTACTCATAGGCTTTTTCACATATTTACTCACCTAAGCAAAACCCCACCTTTCCTAAGAGCTTTACTGACTCCGACCAAAACTCCACTTTGTCCAGCAGCTTCTCCTCCACTGACTGTAAGTATATGTTCAGATAAAGAGGAAGGCAAAAACATTTTACAAAATACTGTCAGCACCCTTGCAGCAAGTTCAGGCTCAGGCATTTTCTGAGGAGAGCCCTTTGTAGTTAGGAAGATTGGGTGGATTATTTTTTTTCCTTGAATTCTCCATGGCTTTTGGATTTATGTAGGTATTTCATACCTGTACCTAGGAGCAAGTTGATTCATAAGTCTAAGTACTATACAATCAACTCCCTTTCTATATTTTTGAGCCTACTGCATGCTAATTCTGCTACAAACAAATTTCAGGCACTAATTTTTTAAGGAAGGTCTTCCTTCTCTTCTTTCTTTTCCTCCTTAGAGAAGTGGTCTTCCTTTCCCTTTCCTTCCCTTCCCTTCCCTTCCCTTCCCACCCCTCAAGGTATGAACTACAGGAAAACCAGACTCAGAAGAAAACCAGGCCACAGAAAACACAAATCAGCCCACAGAAGAGAACAATCAGAACTCCAAAGCCACTTTCTGAGAGCAATTTTATTATAGTGCTGCCTTCTTTGCAGCTATGGGATTCGGGGAAAAGCATCTGGCAATGGGTTCTGTTATACACTCTCCATTCTCTCTCTGACTGTTCTCCGCATCTGAGTTAGATGGTGTTTGTGTTTCTCTCTTCAAATGTGCATCAGCATTTCAAATGAAACTTTGGACCACCGCCGTGGCAGCCTTTTAAAAGGATACAGCACGAGATTCCTCTGTCTCCTCTCCTCCGCTGGAGAGCAAAGGCAAACCAGAAGAGGGATATTAATGTGCAAATTAGCACAACCTGACTGGCTCCAGATTGCTACTTAGAATTTGCATATTAATAAATGTTTTTGTGACAGCATTTACCAGATAAAGAAGGGCAGAGATTTAAAAAAGTCAACAAGATTTTTAAGCTTTTCCTTTATATTCCCTTCTCCTCACACTTGCAGCCTCCTGTATATATCTATATCTCCTTATACCATATCCATATGTGCTTAGGTTGCATATCTATAGGTCAATGCATGTAAATCTGCCCAGCTCTTGACAGATGGGAGATTTGCAGAACTGCCCTGCGTGAAGTTGGAGAAACAGTTCTGTGCTGGAAGGAGAGCAGGCAGCTTTGCCTCTGTGTGTATTTGAATGAGTGTGTTTTATATACATGCACACAGAGTTAGAAAGATAGATGTAAGAACTGGACAGTCTCCCTCCCCCACCCCCCTTTCAAATCTTTTTCCAACAGGCATTTTTATCCCATTCAGCTGAATAAATTGGGACTCTTGAAACTGTGATCTTGACAGATGTGAGCTTTTTTTCTGAGCTGCATTGGAAAAAGATAGATAACGAAAACCTCCAGGGCATTTGGGCTTAGTGGAGCCAGTGAAAAGGGTTATTTCCAAGCGTGCTGAATAATGCATCCCTCTGAATTCCTTAGTTCTCTCTTTCTGTCCTCCTTTCTGTCTTTCGCTCTCTCTTCCTTTAAATGCTTTGTGGATGAAATGTTGAATGTCCTCCCAGAGTTCTTCCACCGCCACAGGAAAGTTGTGATCAAAATCTTACCAAGCAATGGGCCTTTAAAGTGTCTCCTGAGAGTAGTCTGGGGGTCAGAATAAGAGGGGGAGAAAACGAACAGATAAATAAACAGAGCAAGTTACACGTACATAACTGGTGCATTAAAGATATATTTCCCAATTTCAGCTAATTAGTTGTCACATCAGTCTTAAGCAGAGAAACTGGCTGATAGCCAGACTATTTTTTTTTTTTTTTTCAGAAATCTCTGTGTTAAGAACATATGTTCAAAGAGACTCTCATCCCTATTAGATTTGTCTTCCTGGCTTATTTTTGTTTATCTATGGCATGTTTATCAAAACAAGAAACAACTTGAAATTATCTCATTGTCAACTCTTTTCTTTGTTCTCCTGAACTTTCTTTATCCTTTCCTAGTTGGAGCTTGAATTCTGTGCTAGTTGGTCAAGGCAGGATTACAGTTTGGAGTGAGGAGAAACCCAACTTCAGAGTGAGATGAATCAAAATGTAAAATTTCTGTATGAAACAAAGGAAAAAATGTAAGCTCTTTCAGGATAGATGTGAAATGCTTTGTTCTTGCCTTGCTTCATACAAGGCAGCTGTTGGAAAGTTATGTAATTATTGTTTGGGGGTTTTTTTTCTTAATTGCCCCTATTTTGGGAAATTTTTTTTCAAACATATTTTGAAAAGAAAAGCCCAATTTCCAAACACAAAGGTTTTGTTTTTTTCCTTTGGCATTTCCACCATGAAGCACTTTGTCTCTGACTGCATTGAAATGCAGTGTTTTGACATTTTGCTATGTGGATGTCGGGCTAAGTGTCTTGCCTGAAACCACAGAGGGAATTAAGACCACATCTCTTGAGCTTTTGGTTAGCCCTTAACCACTGGAGCATCTTCCCTCCTAGCAACCCTTAGGAATTTTTGAGCAAAAGTGAGCCCATGGACAACAACATGGAGAGGGACACGTCCCTTTATTAGAGGCTCATGAGCAGAGACGACCCCAAGCGATTTGTGGACAGGAGAGGGGTAGGCACGCACCCCCTGTGCTGGAGCTGGCATCATCTGTCTTTTTGCTATGCCTTCACTATAAAAACAAAGATTTAAGAGAAGCATAACAATGGCACACACACCCTTGGGCCACACATCAGTGAGTTTGCTGGCAAGAGCAAATCTGCCGTGTCTCTGCAATGTTTTTGTCAGGATTATCTGACTCCCAGTCAAGATGCAAACAAACCTGAGGTCTTCTGTCAATAGCAGCGTGTGAGGTGAGAATCTCAATGTCTTCTGAAAGAAAGTTTGGGAGATCTTCCAGAAAAAAAAAAAAAAATGAAAAGATGTGTAGGGAAGGAAGCTAGGTTTCTACACCAACAGTTAGAAAGTCACTAGGAGAGTTATAGTGAAGTCAAGACAACGTGAGAGTATCTCTCAATGTGTTTTTTCTAGTATTTTATTTGGCTTTGTTTTTAACATCTCAAGTAGCCTTCACTGCTTCTCTCAGGAGCCTAGTGCATCATCTTGTTTCCATGAGTCTTCCTGCATTTTACCCTCTCGTGGTGTCACACCATTACTCCTTGCAATACACCGTCATTGGTGTAAATTACTTCAGAACATCCTGGTTCTGGTTCTGGTACTGGTTCTGGATCTGGTACTGGTTCTGGATCTGGGTCTGGTACTGAATGGCATTTTTGTGGTGGTTCTCAGTCATCCTAGTTCTGTTCTCCTCCAGCCCAACATGCCTCTACACCTATCTGAAAACCAGTTACATGTACCCAGCTCCTGAGAGATGAGAAAATTGTATACCATGCATCCGTACTAAGCCTGTGACACAACTGCAGGTTCAGATGACAGCCAATGACAGCCATTGACCCAAACAGAATTCACACATTAACCTTAGCAACTTATCCCTTCCTTATTTCCTGGTTTTTACTTTATCCCAGTTTCTACCTCCCTTTCTAGTTTTTCCCCTTTCCACAGTATCCTGAGGCATTTTGTTCCAGCTGCCCTTCATCAGCCCATCATCTACAGCAGCCCTTAACACCACAAAATTTTCAGAGCAAAGTCTTTAGTCTTCACACAGTCTTTTGCCTTGGGTGGGGAAGGTAGAAAAGAGAAGGCACAAAACACCTCTGACAGACATCAGTTATGTTGCTTTATTTACGGCTGGAAGGCAGCTAAGGGTTGATGATGTAAGTAACATCTTTGTGCAGCAGAAGGAGTGGGGCCCAGTTTTCCATATTAGCAAATCTCCCTCCCTTCTCTCATCACATCCTTTTTGTAGATTCCCCTATGTCTAGTATAAAGAAGTGAATATACTTCAGTTTTCTCTCAAAAGAGGTTTACAAAGCTTTCCTTCACTCATCTGTCTAGTCTCATAAACATCCATGAAAAGTAATGTCTTTTTTTTTTGTCTTGAAGAATTTTCTTTCTCTCACTCTGTCAAATTTGGTTAAAATTGCTCAGCTGCTATAAGATATATTGGCAGAGAAAGAATGGGACAAGGATCAGTAATAAACATAGCACAGTTCTGTAAATCCTGTTTCCTTAGGAAAATTGGGTAAAACAGGACGTCCGGGATTCAGCCTGGTCCTGTGGTGGGCTTGATCACTGCCTCTACTGATTCCTTGTGTGGAGAGCAAGTGTCTGAGCTTTCCCTTGGAAGCAATCATTGTAACTGGGTGTGCTGGGCTGGTTCATTCTGTCTGAATGTGCGGAGCGCAACAGCACAAGGTACTGCAGCCTTTCTCTTCAGGCCCTTTTATAAAGTCATAACATTTCAGATGCCCTGAAATATATACCTCTACGTCCTGAAACATACAGTATTTCAGTATGTCCTGGAAAGCTGCATAAGCTTTCTCTTCCCACTTTTCCTACATCACTTCCCCCTCTTTCTGTCTTCTTCCATCCTCAGTCAGCCTCTTTCTCGCCCCTCTCTGGTGTTCGTCAATAAATATTCAATTAATGCTTTTCTATGATATAGATCTATGGGTGCCAGATAAGAACATCTTCACAGGATGAATGGTGCTGCTAAGTCTGGCGGCTAATTCTATGCAGATGCAGAAAGTCTGCTGGAAGTGGCTTTACAAAATGGAGTGTTCAAGCAACCCTGTTTTATTTTTTAATGCAGATGAGAATTTAAAAGCCTGTGTTTTCTACAATTAATTTTATGTACTATTCTTTTCAATTATTTATGTTCCCTGAATGATAAATGGGCTGGCGGAGAGGAAAAAGGAGACTCAAGGTAGTGGGAATCTGTAGAAAGACTCCTTTTTCCTCATTAGTTATTTATTTATTTTAGACCGGAATAGCAGCCCAGATGATAATTAAGAGAATGTGGGCCCTACATCAACAGGTGATAGGAGATCAGTTTATCACCTAGCAAAGATCAGAGGAAAAAGACCAGAACAGAGGATGGAGGTTTAGTCATAATTTTGCAACAGATTTATTTAATGCACTTTGCCAAATCCCTTAACTTCCCCACTTGCAAATAGGAGGAGATGGTTGTTTTTGCAAAATAGAAATGGATAGCACAAGTAAGCACAAATTCTGTAGCTGATGAAGAAGCAAAACTTTCATGGATTCAGGGTGACTTTTCTTGCATATATCAATGTTGATCCTGAGCCCAGGTGAAAGCTGCATTCATTAAAGTCATGGTCATCCAAAGCCAGAAGAGTAACCCAGAGGTAACTTTTGGCTTTGGAAGCGGAAGAGAAGTGTTACAGAATGCATTCATAGCTTCTCTGGGCAACTTGTGCCAGTGTCTCACCACCCCCACCACAGAGGATTTATTCCTAATATCTAATTTAAATCTACCCTCCTTCAACTTAAAGCCATTGCTCTTCATGCTATCTCTACAAGTCCTTGTGAAAAGTCTCTCTCCATTTTTCTTGTAGTCCCTTTAGGTATTGGAAGATGCTATAAGGTCTCCCTGGAGTCTTCTCTTCTCCAGGCTGAACAACCTGAACTCTCTCAGCCTGTCTTCACAGGACAGATGCTTGAGCCCTCTGGTCAACTTAGTGACTCTCCTCTGGACTTGCTCCAACAGATCAACATCTTTATCAGGTTGGGGGCCCCAGCACTGGACAAAATACTCCATTTATTTTATTTTATATTTTATGCCTTCATGCAAGTTCTTGGCATAGCACTTACACAGAAATACAAACATGCTGAGCAGAATAGCCTTCCTCAATAACGCAAATGCCTGCTCGAATCTGTGGGCGTTTGAAACCTCTGGAGAGAGAGCCTGACTCTCTCTGGTTTCCAGTCCATTTCCGAGGGTTTTGGAGAAGTAACAGGATGGCATTTGGGGCCTTTGAGAAATTGATTCTAAAGATGTAAGGGGATTGTTTTAGAGCAAAAGGGAGGAGACCCCATTAAAATAGCACTGAAATGGAAAGGAAGGTGAACAAATGGAGATGTGTTAGGCTGAGCATTGTTTGAAGTGAGACATTTTCCTTGAGATATTGATTGGGTTTTTATGCCGTTCTTAACCTAAATCAGATCCTTAAAAACAAACAAAAGCAACTGCTAATGAAAAAAAAAATAAAACCAATGAACAACAACAACAACAACAACAACAACAAAATATATATAAAGGGTTATTTTAGGACTGAGAAGAAGGGCCAGGATTTTCCTTCCGCACATTCTGCTTCCCTAAAATAGTAGTGCTTGCTTGTAAGAGAGACATCTTGGCAGTAATGTATATTATTTTCTTTCAAGTTCATTCATAAGGTTAAAATCAGAAGGTTTGTGAGTTTTGGATGGATTTTTTTTCTCTTTTCTAAATTTATTTCAGCATAAAAGAGTTGAGTTGGAAGGAAAACAATGGAGGTAAAAATTACGCACTGGAAAAAACTAGAGATGGAGCCACTTGAAAAATTGCCAACTTACAGAGACAAATTCATACTAATTTTAGAAATTTCAAACACTTTGACAAATGTATTTTTATTCACAGCCATCTCATTGTGCTTTCATGTTTCTACAAGAAAGCAGGGCAAGGTGGGGGTGTGAGGATAATAGATCAGAGTAGAGACCTTCCCTCAGTTTGAGAAAAATAAGGTAAGCAGTTTGGTCAATTTTATAGAGATTAGAGTTTATGAAAGTCACAATTAGAAAAATCAGCTATCAATGGAGAACTATATTGTAAATATAAGCTACCTAGTCCTTTACAGGGTGTCCACAGGGACATCTGGAGTAATGTCTTCCACCATGAGCTTCAGAGATGACTGAAATTACAGCCTTTGATATACTAGAACAGTTCCTTCAGGAAAAAAAGACAGGAAGGAGTAGTAACAAAAAAAAAAAAAAAAAGAGATCCATCAGACTTATAGCATAAATGTTTGTCTTTGTCATAGAGGCTGTTAGATTAGTTCAGCTTCCATAATCTATTTAATTATTGTCTTTAATGGGACAGCCATTAAGCGAACTAGTTACTTTCTGTAAACATAATGAGAAGTATCTGCATTTTTTGCACCAGTCTGACACCTTCTGAACCAAAATTGTGTACTCATCTCAGTGACATTCCACTCTTACCAGAGGAGATGTTGTTATGAGATGGAGAATGGGAACGATTTCACCATTCTATCTGTTCCACTACTGAGCTCCATTAGCAGTGGAAGATAACAGCTGGAGAGAAACTGGTGTCTTTGCCCTAATTTTCTCTTTTTTGAGTCTATTGCACCATTGTCAGTGCAATTTGTGAGTTCTGTGTTGAGGAACACTCAGAAGGTAGGGATTAAGCTAAAACTGTGGGTTCATTTTTCCAGTGGCAAACAAGTTGTGTTAACGAAGCACTATTTCCCTGCTTGTGTCTGTGGCTGAAGAGGCACCTATTCCACTGGTATAGTCAAGGATACCATGTGGTTTGGAGATTCTGTTATTTTCTACTGAAATAATAGTTAGTCAGGGTGAACAATTACCAAAAGAAAGCAGGGAAATATAACCAATTTCTGAATTAATAGCCAAATCCATAAAGCACCTTTGAAACACTTTTTTTTCCTCAGAGCTGCTTTTTAAATAAATATTTTAAACATTAAGGTAGGGGAGACTCTAGATCTCGGCAGAACCTAGGCCTGACCTAAATTCCAATACGCCACTACATTTACTTATGACTTGTTGCAGTTGTTTTTTTACTTCTTTCCAAGTGTTCTTTCTTGTTGTCTCTGTTCTTTTCTTTTTCTCCAGACTTTTTCCTATTTATTGTGCTCCTAGAATGAGAAGGGATCTGAAAGTTTTCAACTCCTAGGAAGGGTTTTGACCCAGTGGTTGCTAGGTGATTAGATGTTTTGATGATGGATAGTCATATAAACCGATAGCAAAAGCAGTATCAAAAATACAGCACAAGCAAGTGTGAAAATATGTGGGTGATGAGCCTCTAATTTTACCCTCTTCATCTCTCCACATGAGGCTGTGAGTTTACAGCTTGCGTGGATACTATCTAGATGCCTGTTGTATGAGAATGAGAGGTACTGGAAAAAGGTAAGACTGTCTTCAAAAATAAATCCATAAACTCCCCTTAGCTACCAGTTACAGCAAGAAAGCAACCATTAGGGCTCCCAAAGAAGGTGGAGAAAATTGGAGAAAACAAACTGTTCAAAAAGATGCCCCATCCCCCAAAGTGGCTTCAAACGTGCTGGTAGAAAACAAGTTTCCAGAAATAAACCTCCTTTTTTTTCTTCCCCCCTACCCCCCACGTGTGTTTTGTTCATCCTAATTCACCATTTAGGAAGCAGGAAGCCATGAGGCAGAAGGAACACTACAATGCCAGCCTGCTATTTCTTGCTGAGTAGCAACAGGCTGCAGAGTGGACATACAGTTTTCTCTGGATGTGGCAAAAGGTTTCTTTCAGCCCCTAATTTGCAGTGTCAGAGTAACCCATTATCAAGACGATTAAATTTAAAGAGACTGCAGTAAATGCTAGCATACAGAAGACATCAAGCATCATTAAAATGTAATTGGAAGCAAAGCTTAATGAGGTAAAAGGAAAAAAAATACCCAGAATCCTATAGGGTTTTCTGCCCCCCCTTCTCCTTTGCTTGCTTTGCCTGAGCCAGCAACTACTGTATTGAAAATTATAACATGCAAGCTGCATTATTATTTGCTGCTCTTGCAGCAGCTAAAGAGACAAGATGCTTTAGTGTAGCTTTGCAATGGGTGTATAAAGTTATATTCGCTGTAATTTTAGACTAAAGGCAGGAATGCTTTTGCTTTCTCAAAGTCTAAAATTTCTGGTAGGAGCAAAGCTAATCTGGTTTTACTCATCTAGAGCAGACAATAATGGCCAAATGGAAGCATATGCCTACAGTTTTGCACTGATCTGTAGACAGCCGTGGGTTTTGAAGCAGCATGATTCCATCTTTCCTGAGGACAGCAGGGACGAGGAGACAGGGGAGCAGAGAAATCGAAAAGGCTCGAGAGGGGAACAGCAGCCATTGTACCTGGCAGCCAGAATGAAACTGCAGTGCCTCTGGTAGGGATGTGGATAGTAAATGTAATGTTTGTATAGGAGGTAATAGCTCAATAAGGCAGTGGGCTGTTTTCCCATGTCCTTAAAGGCTACCTGCTACAAAGCATCTGCAGTTCAGCTGGTACCATTGTGATATGTGCTGGTAGGGCTCTCTGGAGAGAGAGTTGTTCCATTCATCTCTGTCTTGCAGCAAGGCTGAGGCCAAGCCTGGTCTTTGTAAAGGCTCAGTTGGTGTGAGTCCAGCTTCCTTTTGCCTTTTTTGGGGGCTTTTTTTGGTTCAGTTGTTTTTGGGGTTTTTTTTGGTTTTTTGTTTTTTTGGGTTTTTTTTGGTTTTTTTTTGTTTTTTTTTTTGTTTTGGTTTTTTTTGGTAAATATCTTTTTTGTTTTTCTCTTCTCCCCAAGACATCAAGTCAACACATTTTGTATTTTTTTTTCTGGAAGAGGAAACAGACTGGCTCAGTTGGCTGGATACCACTATCTGGGCTTGAGTTAGTGGTTGTTCTCCTTGTACACAGCTGCATATTTCCTGGAAGCATCACCATTTCAACTCAAGGCCCATACAGAAGTAGGTTAACAATACAGATATTTTTTCCAAACCATCTGATCCAGCTAGGGTGCCAAGACTTGGCCCTTAAACTAGCCAGATATATTAGTCTTAGTTGATCCATGATCATTTTATCATTTTTGTTTTGATGTCATTGAAATCAAAACTCTATGGTCTCCAGTGGTGACTCTAGAAGTGAATTTTTGTACCTTTGTTAGAGAACAGAAAACCTGACCTCTGGAGAAAGCTACCTGAGCTGCAAATAGAGCCCCAAGCCTGCAGTGTGTGTGGCAGCTCAGTCCTATCCAACACCATTCACCATCCCTGGTTTCATTTGCAAAAATTCATACCCAGCTTTGTGCATTAGTTTTTAAAAAAGATTTCCAAAAGGTGCAAAGTGACTCCAGAGGTTGGGAGTGATTTCCAAGCAATGTCTGCACCAGAGGGGGCTCCGAGGTACAAATGGCTGAGCTCATTTGGAGCCAGGAGATATGTCCACACAGCAGCAAACCCAGCTGTCCTGTCCCCTTATCCAGAACTGGCATTTGCACCAGATTCCTCTGTCCTCTTCCAGACAATCAAAAAACTGGCCTTGAAAGTTTCTAGTATCCAAGCCTTCTCTGAAAATTATGCCCTTCAACTTTTGTCTTTGCTTTTTTTGCTGTTCCTATTCTCTGTCATGTCTCTTTTAGTTTAAGTCCTCCAGGGAAAAGACCACGTTCCTTATTAGGAGCTCATACAATGTATAAAACAGCAGGGCTCTATCTTTTGTTCTCTAGGATCAAGCAAACAACCTGAAGAAAGGAATTTTGTCAAAACATGTCAACAGAAGCTTGACTGAGAAGCACATCTCACTACAGTAAAGGTGGTGTGCCTGATACAAAAGATTACAAATGAATCACTGCTTGTTTTTGTTGAATAAGAGCCTCTTGCTTCCTTGCAACGTCACTTTTTTTAAAATTGCAGATACAGTGTCAACTTAATTCAATATGGGGAATGATTAGCAGAGTATAACCTGCAACAACCGGACAGGTAGAGCACTCTTAAGGATCTCAGCTGGGCTGCGATTAAATAGAGGTCGAGTGTTTGAATAAGCTTCAGATTAAATTTTCCCTTCATTTTCTAAGTGGTTCTTATCAGCCATCTATTTTACACTGCCTAAAAATGTAAATCTTCAAGTCTCCAGCTGCTCAAACAAGACCTTTCACTGACACAGTGTTGTCTTTAGGTTGAAAAAATGCATAGTTGCAGGAAGCTGGTCATTGAATTTTTCATTTTCCTTGCTTTACTAGAAGAATATTTGCCTCATCATATGTAAGTAGAGGGGAAGAAAATAAAAATATATATTGCTACATGGGGTTTTTTTAATAGTGAATACAACTTTTTTTTGTATCACAAAACCCTTTGAGTAAGATCTCCAAATGTTCTTTTCTTCAGTGAACATATGTGAAGTGCCATTGCCCTTTTTAGCCCCAAACGTATGTCTATGAGAGACTGAGTCAAGCTTTCTGCTATCTGACCTTTCTGTGACAGTATCTTCTAAATAATTACAGGGGGTAGGGGAAAGTTAGAGCAATCATCCATTTCATAGTATGCCAAAGAACAAAAAAGGAAACAGCTTGATTTTTTGCTGTATTTTGGCCACACCCTTCACCGAGGTTAAGATTGTGAGGCCAACACTTATAAGGTTTGAGGTTTGGATAATTTGGATTTGGACAATATTAAAAAGTAAAAAGAGGATGAGTTGACATCTTCACTGCCTGCAAAGGGCTCTCTGTTTTCAACAGAATTTTAAGATATTGTGTGTCTGCAAGTTGAATGCGCTTTTGCTGAATATAATTGAAGAGAGTCTCTGCTTTTTAATACAAATTAGATCAAACAGATCTCTACAAATAATACAGCAAAGTTCTGTGTCTCAATGTGCTGATTTTTTTTACACGTCATGCTTAGCTTTGTAGGGCAATCCTCACTCTACTACACTTCTTGCTAAAAATAGGAATATTGTGTACTAGAAAACTGTAGCTAATTTTTTTTCCATCAAAAATGTGTTTGACTTTTTAAAGGGAGAAGTTGATGGATGGAGCTGAAGGTTTGTTGCCTTTTCAGGAGCAGCTGACACATTTTAGGAGATTTCAGCTACTTATTTCATGTCAATTTTCAAAACTTTCATTAGAAAGAGGAATGGAGGGAAAAAGAGAACATAATTTTTGATCAACCTGTGTGGCAGGGAAATAAGCACTAAATTTAACTACATAGGCATAAATTATAATAGGTTTCCATGTGGTATTGTAACAGAGATACCTAAGTGCTGTCAGTTTTGGACAGAGTCTGCAAAATTATTTGGTTTCATATTAGTAACATTTTACAATTTTATAGGGTGAAACTCCAGATTTCAATTTCAATCCCTATGTACCATGGGAACACTCAGAGGGTGAAATCATTTTGCTCCTGGAATTCAGAACCAGAGGTTTTGCTGCAGTTCGAAAGCACTTTGAGATATCTTGGGATTTTCATTTTACCAGCATAGTCCTTAATACAGATTAACCATTGTACACTTATGATTTCACACTGGCAACAGTGAGCTTTATACCACCCAGTTATAGATAATGTCTCAGCCCTTAACAGTGGCCTATCACAACTGAAGTTGTATAGTAATACCTGGGGCTCTGGGTAAACCATCTAGAAATATTTAGAGGAAAGATCAGAGGTGAAGGAGGCAAAGGAGGATAACAGTTAGGAATCACTCTCGTCTTCCCTTCCCCCCTATCCCAAAAAAAGAAAAAAAAAAAAAGATAGAAACCTCTATATACACATTATCATAGAAATAGATTGCCCTGCAGCTGCTCCACTCCAGATATATTAACAGCTCTGGGATTCAAGAAACCATTGTACAAGCATAAGCTTAAAGCCATCAGAGTGACCGCAATGGACTTTTTCATTAACAACAGGATCACAGAGGAAGGATTTACTCAGGCGGAACAATTAAAAAGCATGGGGCTGCAATAAAAGGGAATGAGACTTCAACTCCTTCTCTGCCTCTGTCTTTAGGACTCTTTCTTCCTTCCTGTCTCTTTTTTCCTCCTTCTCTCTTTCATGTTTTTGTTCTAATCCAGGGCTCCCAATGGCCTGGCATTACATCTTCCCTTGAATTAGCATTCCCATTCCCCCGAGAGGGCTGCTGTGGTGATGACTAAGGGAAGGGGTGATAAATGTTAACAGAAACACTTTTGCAGAGTGCTGATTTTTCTGTTTGTAAAGCATACACCTGCACAAAAGATGCCGAGTGAGAGAAAATAACTCCATCTCGATGGCAGACAAGCGCACCCGGAGACACACACTTACTTAACATACATTACAGGGATGCCCTGTAGTAGTATCACACTGGGACTTGTATGGCAGAGCAGAAAAGGGGAGAGAGGAGGAGAGGTGCAGGGTAGAGAGGATGTTTGCTTTGGGGTTAACAGTATAGATCATGTTTTATATCACTGGCACACAGCCCCATCACCCCTTCCTTTCATGACCTTTTGTGCATCCCTCTTGCTTGGTGTCTCACTTTGTCAGTACTAGTGCGGTTCATGAAGTGGGGGTGGACAGCTGGGGCTGAGGGAATTTGAGTGCCTGAATATCAGCCACACTCTAATGATGTACCTTTTCAGGGCAGTTCAGTTAATCTCTGAATCGCCACATTTTTACACGTGGAATTTAAAGGGTAGTAGGCAGCCCATAGGTGATAAATTAGAAGATGGGGTGGTTCCAGTGCCTGTGGGGTCTATATATGGGGATTAAGATGAGCAAACTAGAGCCTTGTCCCACCTGAAACTCCACTCCACTCCTGCCCCACACCACGAGCCATAACACAGAGATGTATCAGTACACCTTCCATCACACCACCTGAGTGAAGAAAGAAAGGAGAATGGGATAGTGACCTCACGCTGGGGTGTGCTCATCTTCAAGAAGCTAGAAATGCAGAAGCTGTAACTTCTTAAATAAACATAGTAGATTCTGCTTTGGTGTTGGAATAAAAATGATAAATATGAGCAACACATCCACATTTGATGAATTGCAGGGCTAAATGTTCTCATGCATATGTCTGAACCACTTCCTGAGTCACCCATTCTTGGCAACATCTACTTTTGGGCTCTCTATTATTCATGGCCATACTGTATTTGCAGCATTTTTAGCTGAATGGACAAAGTAAGGCTATGGACATTTTGTGGGAGAAAGGTCAGTGCACTCCCCATACTGTAGATTCAGAAAAGAGTAAAAAACTTGTTCAGGCCAGTGGTGGATGCACGGAAACTTAGGAGAGGTATGGTTTGCTTGTGGTTATAACTATTACAAGGATTTAGTCTAAAGATATTACATTACAAGGACCTACAAGTCTGCCACAAATTTTGGATTAGTTTGGAAGCCTCTGTCCAATTTTTTTATGATAGCAATGAACTTTGGTCTTTTTCTGGAGTTACTATTGTAAACTATTTTATTATAGAATTGGGGGAAATATTATTTTTTCTTCTGTGTATGAGTTGCCTACCTTAAGAACAAACTGTGGAGATGGTTTTACTAATTAACAGATTGCAAAATTAGGAAAGGTAAAATCTTTCCCTCCTTCTTAGCAGAACCTCTTCTGGGTTTACTTTTTCACTGCTCTCAGACAGGGTTGGAGATGATGTGTACAACCTGATTCTGGTGACTTTTTATGAGGCAGAGACTCAGCTTCCCAATATCTTTGTACATGTCTAGGAAGGAAGGAAGGAAGGATTTTTAATCTATTTCTATATCACACCATCAGGCTGGTTCTTCACCAACGATGGACATGGGGTAGTAAGGGGAGGACAGGACAACAAAGACCCAATCTCCTGCTACCTAGCAAGGCAGGCTCATCACTCAGTTGGGTTGAACAGTCCAAAGTTACAGTGAGTGCTCTGACCTTTCTTTATGTGAAAAGTTGAGATGCAAGAGCAAATTCAGAGCAAGAACTTGTTCATTGAATGGTTCCAGCCAGCAAATTTGCTTTAAGATCCTTAATAGCTATGCATAGCACATTCCTTCAGAGGTTCTTGGAGAAAGTTGCATGGGCAGGTGTGTGAAAGAACTTGGGTATGTCTGAGGAGTCCTTGGGCTTTCTAGGAGTCCTGAGAAGCCAGGGTTCCAGTCTCTGGGCTTCAAACTGTAGGTCATGCTGTTGTGAGCTGTTGGTAAAGACATGTAAAGAGATGAGACCCTGCCCAGAAGGAGCTTCAATCTTTGACAAATAGCAAGCACTTTGAGCCAGAAAAGCCACTGACTTCATCCAGAGAGGGAAGGGGAAGAGAGGCAAAGGCAATGTTTAATTAGGAAGCTAATTTCATGACATCATGCCTCCTGGCCTTTATTCCATTAATGAAGCTGAAAGTAGGCCACAAACTACAGGGATTTATTCTTCCCTATCGGGACCATGTTATATCTGTCTGTCTGCTTGCATGGAAAATGCAACATCATTCCCAGTTGTTAACTTATTCCATAAACATTCACCATTCACTCTTCTCTTCCTGTACTCTCATTTGTTCTGCATGCCTAATACCCTGTATAAGTTGCCTCTCTCTGTATACTAATGTGGGCATCTTTTTATTTTTTCTTATTATATTTTCTTAGAGCAATGGGCATAGGAAGAGTGGAAACAGCCATCTCTGAGGATTTAGCTGTGGGCTAAGCTCAGAGTATAAGTGCTGTCTCCCAAGATAGTGAGAGGTGCTGAAATAGAAATTGTGAGATGGGAGAGCAAAGAATTAATGTTGGTTTTACCTGTACCGTGGGATGAATACTGAGGATCTGATAACTCAGCCCTTATGTGCAGGGGGAAGAGGGGGAAGAAGACACTGAAAATTAGCTGGAAGCATGCTTAGGATAGTGCAGATTAAAATGCCTCCAGACCTGGCCCATGCCCTGACTCCAGGCTCCTGGTGTTTTATGATAACGAATCCGTACCAGTGCCTCTCTCCCCCTCTCCCCGGCGTCTGCTGCTCCCCACAGACAAGGCAGTGGAGCAGAAGGCATGTCTGCTCCATGCTGCTACAGCTCACAGCCCGGGGTCCTAACGCAACATGCAACAGATGCCAGGTCTGGTTCCTGCTGGAGCCATCCTCTGTCAAGACATTGGGAAAGGAAGCATCTTCAGCCCTTCTGCCGTCACTGGTGAGGCACTTTGCTGGGTTAGAGGGGAGCGGTGTCTGAAGTCAGCCCCATATCAATCACCACAGCTCCAAAGACAGGACAGCGAAGGACATGTTTTGGTAATATCAGTAAATAGCTCCAATGGCGAGCTGCCACAGGGAGGGGCAATGTCATCCCCTGCCCTCATCTGCATGTTTATGCTCTCTCTGCTGCACCAGCGTAGCACTCATCACGCTTGAGGGTTTTATCACAATCATAGAATCAGAGAATATCCGGAGCTGGAAGGGACCCACAAGGTTCATTGATTCCAGCTCCTGAAGAGTTCCTGAGGTGAACCAGCTCATGCAGCTGACCAGGTCTGGTGTGGGACCCGGGTGGTGTCAGACAAGCACCAGTGCCACCCTGAGAAAAGGGTAGGAAAAATGTTTGGCTGCTGCTGCCAAGAAGTGCTGTCTCATGGATCTACATTGACACTGAAGTCTTGTATCCCTTTCCCAGACTGTACAGAAGCCAGAGTGAAGGCTGGGAAGGTAAGCAAAGGCTGTCATGAGAATGCAGCATCTCAGCACGGAAAATTGTGGGTTACGCCTGAAAAAATGCAGTCTCTTAGCTCAGGCGTGTACCCATCCTCTGTGTCTGAACAGTATCAGCACACATTACACCAAGCCACTCCACAGGCCTGCTCAGCAATCAGCTGAGTATATTCATAGATGTTAAAGCCCTGAGGACTACTGCGATAATCTGCTTTGACCTACATAACATGGGCTGGAGAAATTCACCCAGTATTTCCTGGAGTGAAAGGAATTGTTCTTCCCAGAGTGATTTCATTCAAAGTAGGACTCAGTTGATTGCCAATGTCTGTGTGCGCTTGTGTTTATCTATGCATTATGTTGTGTCTCCTTTTAATTCTTTCTCCATCTCCCATTAGTGGCCTTTTCCCTTCTTCTGAACGTTTAAGCCCTTGAGGATTTAACAGCATTCAGAGGATTCAAAATTCAGAGTTGTGAGCATGACAACTGGAAATATCACCACTAAAATGTGTTTAGTTCACCCTGGAAGACAGGGCCATAACAGCGTGTGTCATTCTCTGACCAACCGCAGAGAAAAGCTGTGATTCAAATTTCAGATCTGCACCCACGATAATGGTTGAATAAACACTTTTGTTTGGTGCTTGACTGCTTAGGGACACCAGCAAACACTGATGAAGTCAGCACTGATGCTCTGTGTCATGGATTCCCTGTATGCAGTGAAAAGGAGCACTCTCAGATAGCACAGTCAGAGTGGTCACATCGTGTCACAAGTTTCCTTTATGGCTGGCATCTATGTGTCCAAAGCTGAGCACTTTTCTCTATCTGCCCTGCTCTGATTGTGGGATCAGCTGTCCCACACCTCCATGCAGGATGCAATCCAGTGGCCCAGATTTGGGAAAGCTCTGTGTTTTCTAAGCGGGCAGGCACCAAGGGATGTATCTGGTCTGTGATGAAAAATATTTCACTTTGTCCAGGCTCTGACCGCAGAGGTTGTATGAGTGATGTCTGCTGATTGTACTTGATGTTTATGTGGAGAAGACTTCCTCCTTTGCAAGGATTACATTGCCTTGGGAGATTATGAGCTGGGTGCAGCCATCCCTTTCTAAGGGATAGGTAGAAGGACTGGTTTCTCCATGCCAAGGTATCCCTGTGCAATGTCTACTCTTTTAGGAAAGTCCTCTTTAAGCTGTAGCATAGAGCTCTATTCTTCTTCCTTTCACAAAATCTAAGCTACTTTTTGACTTATGCTCAAAACTGTCCTTCATGTGGGCACTGCCCTACTGCTTCCTGGACCAAGTAAATTTACAGCACAGTGTTGTTGCTTCTCCCTTTTCCTTGGGCTTTCTGCTATCAGATGGAGGTGTCTGATGTAGTCCACTGAGTGGCAGTGGAAGTCCCAGAGCAGGAAAGATGACCTTGTGCTGTGTAGGGCTTCTAGTGACAGCGCTTAGGCTGAGTAATCCTTTTTACCTAGTCCCTACCTCATATCAACACTGACATGTAGGTCCTTCCTCTCCACATAGCCCCAGGGCGCCCCATCCACAAGCAGGTGAAGAAGTCATCTGGTATCTCACATGCATCTCTCTCCAGTCTCCTTATAGCCATTCATCCCACAGCACATCCCCAACACTGACTGTCTTTGCCTTCCAATCCCCATCTCCAAGCTCTGAGCATCCATCTCCTGCCCTGCTCCTGCCTCTGGGTGAGAACAGTGAGCACTGGGAATCAGCCCAGTCCCTCCTGCTCAGCAATGCAGAGTGTTACGACGGGGTCAACCAGCCTGACCCTTGCGTGTTGTTTTATAAATACATCCTCCAGTCACCAGGTCAGCCACATAAAGACTTCTTTCTGAATTATGGGAACCTGACAAGTGCTTAGCAGACGGCCCGACATCCTGAATCCGGTCTCTGTGAGATTCTCCTCTCAGCAGCGCCGGCACATGCTGTTCTGATGGTGCAGTGCCAAGTGACTTCTGGGTCAGTGCTGATCTTTGGAAATAAGTCTCAGTGGGGGATTGATGACAGAGTTCTTCTGACCTGAGGGAAATCGGTAGGCGGAAGGCACCAGACGTGGAGTTGGTCTGCAGGAGGGGGTGGGGGGGGAAGGGGCGGGCAGAGGGGAAGGGGGGATGGAAGGCTGGCGACTTGAATATTAAATCCTCTTGAGCCAGGGACCATGGTGAGGCAGCCGAGCCTTTAGCTCCCTTCCTCACAGGCTGTTTTCCAGGGAAGGAAAACAGCTTTAATTTGTTAGAAAAATCCCAATTTGTGTTTGAAAGCATATGTTTGCACTGGGAATCCAGCAAACGGCACTGCAGTGCTTAACTAGTAGGTCAATGCTGTGGACTGGGAATTCAGCTCTGCCTTCAGTGTGGAGAGCTTATCTACACAGATCTGAACTGCCGTGGTGGTACTGAGGAGCAGCATTTGCACAAGGAAGGCCTGGAGGATGCTGGCTCTCCAAAAGGCTAACCCAGACCCACCTTTGCTCTGAAAGCTGATGGGGTCTGTGGGACCTGTCCTGTCCCTCGCTGCTTTTACTGAGGAACTGGGACCCCCCTTCTGCCTGGTCTGAGGACACTGGCTGGACTCAGCTCTGGCATTAAAGAGTTGTTGGCTGAACAGGTGAAAGGGAGGCAGCCCTTTGGCAATATTAGCAGCCATGGCCTCAGCAGGAGCCTAAACTCCCTCCTCCCAAAACTACAAAGAGCGTGTAGTAGTCTCAGGTGTCATTTCGTTACAACAGGTCTGGCTCTTGCACACCATTTGTTGATGAAAACCAGTAGTGTCCTCAGGAGAAAATAGCACACAACAGCCCATGGGATGGCACCCTCTGTGCAAATGCTGCAGTCACGGTGTGCAGAGTAAATTCATCCTTCACCCCACTGCTGCTCCCCTGCCCCTGGCATTGTTTCTGAAGAATTTCCTACAAACTGCAGCAATACCTCACCCTGGTTTCTCATTTGAATCAGCAGGGCTCTACAAATGGTTTCTCCAAATGGAGAAGCAAGAAATGGAAGGGTTTAAGCTAAGATGTGAATTATGTTGGGCCAACCTACCGCACAGCCTCCCTGTTGACCTTACTGTTTGTTTTCATCCAGGCTCATTTTGATTTAGTCACTTAGGGACAGCCTCATTTGTGACAATGAGCAAATGTTTACATTGGGTATTTTTATCAAGCTGGCAGAACCTAGTTTAAAAAAAAAAACAACCTGAATAATCTGAATTATCTCATTGTATCTTTGCTCCCAAAAGAAGACTCTGAAGTTATGATTTCCCCCCACATCATGTGTGAGAACACTGCAACACTGTACAGGGAAGCACAATAGAATAGTAACTCTTTATTACTCCTCTCTTCTCAAAATTATCCCTAACTTTGTCCCATAATACCATCCTTTATATTTAAAAGTGTGAGTACAGGAACAGATTCTCAGCATTTCCGTAAAAATTATATAGACAGGTACAATCTGCTGCAGGCAAGACAAGGAACATGTTATTCTCTAGTTCTTTATTTGATTTGTCCAGCTATTTCTCAGCATGAGATGAGACAAGGCAGGAGTTTCCTTCATCTCTCATAGTAAGCAAGCATACGTCAAATAAGGAAGAGTTTGTAGCCATCTCCAGCTTTTCCTCTCTTGAGCACTCCCTAAGAACCTGTTGGGGGAAGAGTTCTGGGGGAAACATCACCCACTGGGAGAGGGAGATTTGCACTGTGGTTTGGTTGCTCCTGCAAAGCAGAAAGCAGAACATCAGAGCTGGAATAAGATACTATGGCTGAAATCTAAAGTTGTGCTGCTGCTTCTCCCTTGGGAAGGGCTCTCTGCAGAGATCAGGGAAGTTTTGCTGCTGTGGGACACTTAGAAGCCAAACTTCTATCTTAGTCTTCAGGTAATTGATGAGTTCACATTCAGGATACTAAATCTCCTTAATTGCGTGGTGAGTTTTAAGGAGTTTAGGCCAAGTCCCATGATATCATGGGAATACGTTAGTTGACAGCGAGGGACAGAGGATTAATCCCAAGTCTTGAAGGCCTGGTGGTGTCTACTTCCAAATTTATTAGTCAGACTTGGAGTTACTTGTTCTTGGCATTAGGAAAGGTGCACTGAGACATAATCAGCTTCTTCTCACTCTGTCCCATAATGGGAGAACAAGGGGTGACTTGGTGAAATTAATGGCTGGTAAATTTAGAATAAATAAAAAGAACCACTATGCTATGTGCCAGTCCCCTGTGGGATTTACAGCCACAGGAGGTCATCGAGACAAATACTGTGGCTGTATTATTAAAACAGGCTAGATAATTTTATTACCATTAATAACATTTACAGTTATGTAAGCTGAGATAATGAGGCTAATCAAATCTCATGCTTCAGGGCATAAACTGATTGCCTGCAGGGGTCAGGAAGAAGTTTCTTTTTCCCCACATGCAGCACTGCACAATTGGCTAAGTGCTGTGTCTAGGGGGGACACCAGCACGCTGGCTGTCAGTGGAGTGGGTGACTAAAGCCAGCATCATGGCACTCTCCCCATCCACGCTTTGCTGCCATCTCTTCTTCCTCCATGTGCTCCCTCCGCTTTGGTTCTGACCCCATCTCCTGGTGTGCTTCTCCTCCTCACTGCCTGAGCACCCTCTGTGTTCTCACTCTGTGCCCCAGGTTCCTCTCACTGCCTCTCACTCCCTCTTCCCATGCTATCTGCACTTTCCCACCTCCTGCACCACCCACACCTTGCCTCTGCACCCTGCCACGAGCTCCAGCACGCTGGCTGGGAGCCCAGGCTAATAAGCCTGGCTCAATTTGTCTGACCCTGTCCAAAGCTGACCCTCTGTGGAACAAGAAAATATGTTTGTGTGGGGTCTGGGGCTCATGGTACAGGTTATGAACCTGTGATACTTCCTGCAGTTTCTTTGCAGATTTATTTTAATGACTTAGTGCATTCCCTGGTAACACTCAACATTCTCTGCTGAAAAGTTTTTTGTAAGCAACCTGACAAAAGTGACAGCATGTTTTTCTGAATGTCCAGAAAAAAAGCATCTCTTCCTTGGTGCACAGACCGAGTCTGAGGAGAAAGGAGAGGTGATAAGTAGACAGGAAAGTGCTTTTGGATATCTCTTCTAGGGGGCAGATGAAAATAGTCATGTCATTTTTATTTTGGGTGAGATGGGGAGAGGAGAAGCAAGGGAGAAAGTGTCATTTAAGTCACATGCAGTGTTTTGGATCTGCAGTGATTACTCATGCAGATATCTGTGCTGGCGTCTGACAGGCAGATGAACGGGCTCTGGGCTTGCAGAGTTGTGAGCAGAGGAGGTCAGACTCCAGGTGAAGAGGTTTGAGGTGTTCACTGCAGTTATTAATTTGGCGAAAGCAGCTCTGTACCTGATAGCCCCAGGGGCAATTTTCTCTCCCCTGTTGCAGCCAGAGAGGGGGAATCAAGGGCTGGATCTGCCTGCATCCAAAGCTGCCTCTTCAGCATGATGGTCCAAATTCTTCAGCTGCCCAACACCACAAGTAGCTGTCAGGCCCATCTTCTCAAAAATTCAGTGACAGTCACTTGATCCTCTGATTTCCACTTCAACTTCAAACAGGCCAGATGAACACTTGAAAGGCTGCTAGGAAAGGACTTTACTAAAGTAAGTTTTCTCCTGCTGCAAGAGTTCAGATGACTCCAGGGCATACACAGAGCTGTGAGCAGAGCTGATGTACACTTGTTCTTCTCAGTCAGAGTGGTGATACATTTTCCTCTATAAGCATCCTTCCCAATTTACTCAATTTGGTGGGACAGACACCCCATGTTAAATACCTTGCTCAGATTTTGTCCCCGAAAGTACACGTGAGACAGCAGTGAAAAGCAGGTTTTCCTCCTCTCTCATGGCTCACCCCCTCACCTCCAGGATCTGTGTTCACCTCAAACAAATTGGGAAGATACAGGCTTTGTTGAACCCTGTTCTTGATGCAGCAGAACAACCTGAAGTGTGCACTTTGAAGGGGTGTCTAATATAGGCACAACATGGGGGTGACCTCATCATTGAGAAAATCTCTTACTGAATCACTATTTATTGATGTAGACAGGTGCAGAATGTACCTTTCAATACCCCTTTCTAGCTGAATGCACTGAAAATTACTAGTGCTTCATGTAACTCCACTGGGGGCCACTGAGATTTCAGTTTTGCAATTAGATGCTATAACAGATATGTATAAAAATATATTATGGAGTTGGTTTTTTTCCCCTTCCTTCTCTTTGATTAATCATTCTTCCCTTAGATTTCTCTTGCTCTCCTGCCTCCACTGCCTCCATAGCACATTGCCCTCATGTCTGCTTTCACTTGGTCATCTCCCAGGAGTGGTGCTGCCAGTCCCAAAAATGTGAATTCCAAGAATCATTTGGACTGGCACTGTAGGTGTGAGACACTTTCTTCTGCAAGTGAATGATTGTCCCAGGCATTGTTACCACTCACCTGGTAGCATCCTTTTCTTCTTCTTGTTCACATATATCCTTGGGATAGAGACTGTTCTGATAGCTGGTATACCTTGGAGGATTTTGTAGAACATTACCCCGTGAGAAAAAACTATTTGATTTCGTAGCTAAGGTTTACTGATTAACAGAAATATGAGGTTCAGTCTTGGTGCAGTGGGGCTAATTCTTAAATATTTTAAAACCAAGTTTGCTTGTAAGAGGCCTTGATTTAAATTTATGGCCCACTTTCACACATAAAATGGTGGATATGGGATTTTAACACCAAAAATCGGGCTGAAAAGCAGGAGGGTTTGCTTTAGAATTAGAAATTTAGAGAGAGCTGGACAGGAAGGCTATCCTCTCTTAAATTAAAAAAAAATAAATAAAAACTTAAGAACATTGCTTCACAGAGCAGGGGCAGCCTAGAGACTCACTATAAGCAGCAGTAGCAGCAGTTGCCCCACTAGGTAGACAACCCCTAGGTAGACAGCCTAAATTGCTCTTCACAACAATGGTGTTTACGCCAATTTTCAGCTCCACTGGTGCAAATACACCAGAGGTTGCACTGTTGCAGCTATCCTGGTGGCTGCTGAACATACAACCTCTTATCCTCCCCAGGATGGAAAATACTCTTCCCATCCAATCCCACCAAAAGCTCTTTTTCTTGCTAAACCATGTTCTGAGAAGTTCACTGGAAGATTAAATACCTCCTTCTACTATCGCCTTCCCCTCTTTATATTTTTATCACTCTGATGGCCCAACCTTTCCCTCTTAAAGCTTTGCTCAGTGGTAATATAAAACCCAGACAAAAGCACAGAAGCACCAAAGACAGCAGCCAAGTTAGAATTTAGGTTGCGTCCTCTGAGCTCCTTTGCGGAATACTGCAGGCTTAATTTGTTGTTTGAGCATCTCCCATATTTATAATAATACCCTCTATTAAACAACATGCCGTTAGCCATAATTTCCCGTGTGATTTACATATTTATTATTTTTATTTTTATATATACAGAGGGTGATTTTGTCTCTCAGAATCTACTGCTCTCAGATGGCTGTGGTTGTTGCATTATTATTTTTTTTCCATCCCTTACCAAGTGATCAGAGACAGATTGCAGGGGATTTTTGTTTTTTTTTTTTATAGGGTGCCCTGGCTAAAGAAGGGTTGAGTGAAAATGGGTGCAATGCAGTAAACCTGGAATTGACACAAGGAACCCAGAAGGTCTGCTAGGTTCTTGCCTCATTAAGAACTCCATATCTGCTCACTGACTAACCTTGCAAATGAGTTCATGCTCAGTAAAGGAAATTGATTACTTTCCATTGCAATTAACATCTGGTCCTGGGTCAGATCATTAGGATAATTTGTTATAGAAAAAACCAAAGAAGCTAGCTACAGGGTAATAAAGTTTCTTCTGGACCCAATTAAAGATGCATTCTCTGGTTATTTTGGGGGACATCAGCCATCTCTTGGGGGTATTACCAGGGAGAAGGAAGCATACGGAGTGGACAATAGGTGGTGGAATGCCATATATGTGAAAGAGATATCAGGGGAATCATTTACTCCTGCCTCTAGGAAATGCTCCCATTTGCAGTATGAGTTTCAGAAATGATGTATGACATCTATTTGGTGAGGAATGCAGGGCTGAAGGGTTAGTAGGGACTGTGAATCTCTAGGGATTCTACTCAGAGAAGGCTATGTTCCAGTTTTGGACAGGTTCATAGATAAAAATAAAAAAAATCTCTTTTTTTAATTTCACATCCGTTTGCTCTGAGACTCATAAAGATGTTGGCTTTCACCAGCAGAGTTTTCCCAATATGAAACAAAACTCTGAATCTTGCCCAAGAACTAATAGAAGGTTTTCTTAGATCAGAGACCTACTTTTTTTTTACGTGTATATATATATCAAAAATCTCAGAAATCTCTAAACATATAGCAGCCAAATTTCAGCCCCATGAGTTGATCAAGTTAAAAAAAAAAAAAAGCAAACACCACTACCTAGAGAAACGTAGTTTACATTCATTTTGCTTGCAACAACAGGTTTGCATGGCTCCAGGGAAAACATTTTGGGAGCCATGCTGCAGTTAGTAATGGAAACAGTGCTATTCATATTCGTAGCAGCAAATGCTCTTGCAACAGACCTGTTGGTGTCTGTGACTTCCTGGTGTTTCTTACTCTTCTTGCTGTGGCTACTTAGATTCATGGTTACAGGGAGCCTCAAAAAATAGGTTTCCTGCAGCACAAACACCATCCCCTACCACTGACATAAAGGAGAATCTTCATTAGCAGCAGAATGGATAAATAATATTGTTCTAATCATATATCTGAAACTGGGAAATGGCACATCAGAGTTGGGAGGGAAATGGGGTTTTTTTCCCCTGGAGAAGAGTTTTTGATATTCCTTTTATTTAATATTTTTGTTCCAATTGTGATAAAAAGTGAAATTGGGAAAATGTGGCAAATAAACATTTTCAAAAATCAGACAGGATCAGGTGAATATATTTTAAAACCATGAGTTTAAACTGTTTAGTTTTCTTTTCATCATACTATAAATGAATTTGAGTTCATACTATGAACTAAATTGTAGTTTAGTTATGAACAACAATTTCAAAACAAAAAGTAATTTTCTAGTGACAATCACCCAATATGTCCTGTTTTACAATTATTGAATAATTATTAATTTCAAATTATAGAAGAGAGGGGTATTATTTAGTTGACATTTTTACTTTCTTTTCAATTTTCTCTGCAAAAGTTGAGGGATTTTCTTTTTAGGCAGATTTTTCTTGCAAGTATTTTCAGTTCTTTCTGACCAACAAAACACCAAAATGTGATGGAAGGAAAAATCAGAACATAATTACCCAATAAGAGAATATAATATTGAGGTATAAGACTTTGCTATATGCCACTCTTTTTATTTAGTTAGTTGTCCTAAGAAATACTCAAACTCTCAACCATAAAAAAAGAACCAATCTTCAATTTTTTTTTTTTCTTTCTGAAAATTTGAACCAGACATTGCTGATGGTTACAACAGTTTGGGTTGATCTCATTGCAGCACAGGATAGGAGGGAGCAGAGCCCGGCTGAGTGCTTAGGTAGGACTCAAGTGATGCATAGACTTCATGATGGCTCTGTGCAGGAGATGTAAATATCGGACTCCAGTGGCTTTGAAGCATCTTGCTGATAATTCATATGGCTACAGATCTATAAACCTGCTGGTTCTCAGGCACCTTTGCCACAGCTATCCATGTTAATGGGAATGGGAAATGAAGCATATATTTTTCTAGTAATGGATAAACATCAGGAGGTCCAGGGAGTTTGAATTCTTATTAGAGAAGACTACTCTACTTGTGAAAAGCCCTTCCAACTCTGGAACAATTTAGACCTAGATCACTGAAATCTGTATAGGTGGTACCTGTTTTTTAAATGGGTTGGGTCTCCAGTTTCAAAGCCTCTGAAAGCTAGAAGAAGCTGGCAGTTTTAAGACCTGGCTCTGGAACTCAGTAATACAGTCTGACATCAGCTACTGTCTTGATTACGTTGTATTTCACAGTTTGTGCTAATATCAGTCTAAGCCTGTGGTCGTTAATGATGAGACTTCAGTCTCAACACAGTGGAACAGACTAATAGAAGTATTTTTTCAAGCACATTAGATGTCCAAGTTATTTATTTAAAGACATTTGGCATTGGGCCAATCTAGGCTGGGATTCATCTTAGCAAGTGTAGACACCACATTACCTACATGTCTAAACAACCTCTGTGTTCCACAGGGAGAATTAGCACTTGCAAGATGATTTCCATACTAAAGCAGACATCCTGGAAGGCGCCTGTTTTCCTCTATTTCCTCTAATGTCACCAGCACAGCAAAAAAAGTTAACACATGGTAAAAAGGTCAAGTTGAATGCTGTCCAAAAAGAGTGGTCTACCTACAATTTATCTTCATGTGACCCAAGGCTGATTTAGATTCTGTGGGTAGGTAAACAGGCCAGTGACTGAATTTTACACCACAGTTCATCTCACTCCGCAGTGGACACTCACATTTCATCATGTGAACAAGCTGAAGAGATTTCCACTGATTAAAGGAGAAGCCTACACATCTTCCAGGTACGTAAACTTGAGTGACAGGAATCCTACCCAAGATCACAGACTCATAGAGTGATTTAGATTGGAAGGAAACTTAAAGATCATCTCATTCCAACCCCCTTGCCATGGGCAGGGACACCTTCTTCTAGACCAGGTTGTTCATCCAGCCTGGTCTTGATTGCTTCCAGAGATGGCACATCCGCAACTTCTCTGGGCAACCTGTTCCAGTGTCCCATTACTCTAATAGTGAAAAATTTCTTCCTAATATCTAATCTAAACCTGCTCTCTATCAGTTTGAAGCCATTCCACCTTGTCCTGTCAATCAAGGCCTTGTCAAAACCCCTCTCCAGGTCTCTTGTAGGTTCCCTTTAGGTACTGGAAGGTTCTGTAGGTTCTCCCTGTAAACCTTCTGGTCTCCGGGGTGACCAATCCCAAATCTCAATCAGTCTTCACAGGAGAGATGTTCCATCCTGATCATCTTTGTAGCTTTCTCTGGACTCGCTCCATCAGGTTCACATCCTCTGGTAATTAAAAATCTTGGCTAATTTCAGCAGAAAGGGAGCTAGGTTGCACTTAAATCCCTCACCAGAAGGAGGGGTGGGTGAACTGTCTGTTTCAGAGGGATTTGAACTTGGGTGGGCTATGGAGGCTTGTAAATGAGCTTAGAACGGTTTTATCGCTATCTTGGTAATTCCTCAATAAATAAAATTAATGAGTTCTGTTGTCATCCACATCCCCACTGAAGAGGATTCAGATCCTCCTATCTCTGAAACCACTCAAGGAGTCCTGCTCCTCATCTGCTTCCTGATGATATTTTCTTTTAAAGAAAGGTCCATTTAATATGTTCCTCCCCAAAAAGTATTTGCAATTAATTCTTATCAAGGGCAACAGCTGATTTGTAAGATTAGTTCTAAATTGGTAATTAATTAACCTATTACCAAAGGAGGGAGGGGTGCTCTGATTGTCAAGAGGTTAGAGCTGATAAGTGATGAATGGTTGGGTTATATCAGGACCTTGGCTCCCCTCTCTGATCACTTTGGATGTTACCTAACCATGCATTATATTTGAACATGAATCACAGCTCCTCAGTCTTTGTATTTCCTAAGCCAAAGCCTGACACACAGAACTATGGGTAGATCTCATTTATTATTGCTTAATTAAAGGCTCAATGCACAAAGAGACGCCTCTTGCTTCACTTTAGCTAGCCAGCAAGATCATAATTGTACTGATGTCGAGGCCAGCTTTCTAAGTAGCTATTGGAAGACACAGTTAGGAAGATCTGAGCTATTCTGTGGGGAATTCTAGACAACAAAAGTTACATTCATAATTTTTAATTAAGAAATTACTTTTTTTTTTTCCCCTACTGGGCTGCAACATTGATTCCTTCTCATTCCTCTCATGGTTCCACACTGGAGCATTACAAGACGCAAGGAATAATGAGTTATTTTTTCTTGGTTTTAATTTTTTGTGATTAGGCAAATATGTTAAAATCTTTGCATTGACCCAATGCATAGCCCTGCTAGTATAACAGCTGTATGTTGTTTCAGCACATTAAAATAAATATTTCAGTGTACCTTTGATATAGTCTTACAGTTTTCAGGTTTAAACATTTTTAGCTAGTCAGTAGAGAGCTGTTTATAATATAAAAAAATTTAAAATAGCAGGGTTATGCAACTTAACTTTAAAACTTCTGCAAAAGAAATTCCAATTCTTCTACTTTTTGTATGCCTTTTAGTAAAAATAATTTTCTCTGGGTGAAGTAGATTCAAAGCAGTATTTTATGTAGCCTCACACTGCTTTCTGAAAGAAATTCCATAGGTTTGCAAGGTGACAGACAATGTGTAAGGATGAAAACTATCAAACTGCATTTTTTTTTGGCAGAATCTTTCTCTTCTAAGGTGGTGTAAGAGTTAGATAATGCATGACCCATCCTTAAGGGGAGTGTGCCAGAGCTGAGTTGGAAATGAAAAAAAATTATTTTTGACTTAACAAACTCAAACTGGCAATTTTATGAGAGAGAGAGAGAGAGAATAAAATATGGAAAGCCCAGATGGCATTACAGTCACTTTTCCTGACTGTGAGTGTGTTTTAAGGAATTGTCCTGTACTCTGGAATGCTGTAAATCGAACTTGATATAATGCTGCACTGCTCAGCTGCCATCTGAAAACTTGAATCCTTGGATTTTTCAGTGGTGGGGCCTGGGGTTTGGTTTTGTTTTCATCACAGAGAAACAGGAGAACTTTGCATGTGAGATGGGAAGAAGGCAGGCGAGAAACATCTTCTCTTTCCTTCCCCCCACTCTACTGTGCTCCCCAGTTAGCAAGATAATCTCTGTTACATGCAGATTATGATAGGCCAGTCACTGATGAGGAAGGCAAGCACAGGATAGAGGTTTGACAAATAGTAAGCAAGCCTAACTTCATGGAAATCAAGATGAAAGCTGCTTTCAAACTTAGAATTTCTTCTCTTCTGCTGACCAGCCATTCCCATGTGAGGCCCTGTACAGCAGTGCCACGCAGGCAGGCTCTGCTCAGCCAGACAGACCAGGCCGGCAGGAAAGGTGTCTGTTCCCTGCAAGCACAGGTGGAGAGCAGCATCATGATCCCAGAGACTTCTGGCATTCCTCTGCTGTCTGTCCCTGATGGCTGTGTTTTTGTTTAGCAGCCACCACAGGCAAACTTACTGCCTGGGGTGTGGACCTGTCCACAGCTCAGGAAACTACTGGGAGAAAACAATGGCAATTTCCTGCATCCTTGGATTTCTTACCTGCTCCTGACCACAGGGAAGGTTCTCACCAGCTACAAACAACTCTCCAGCCCATCAAAGCTTTTTCCTTAGATTCAAACTTGTAGAAGTATGCTTCTTTCTGTGTGTGGGTGTGTACACATACTAGTGGATGAATGTGGATGTACACGCAGTCACAACTCTGTACACTTGTACATACAAATGCTGCCATGATCCAATTAGTGAAAGATGCCCCTGCCCAAATTAAGGTGCAAATGAGACCACATGCCAAAGTAAATTTTACGGATTTTATTTAACAATAAGTCTGAGGTAGAGAGATAGAAGGAAATAGAAGAGAGGAGGGGGTGGAGGGAGAGAGAGAGAGAAGGCAGAAAATAGTCACCACCCATGGACTGATCAACATCCCCCTGGTCCTTCTTCACCATGAACTTCTTGGTGGTGAGGATCTTGGAGTTGTTTTTCTGGGGATACCACCTTTACAAAGTCCAAATTCCAAGTATCCTTAGGGTGGTCGCAGATGCTGTTCCCATAACTGGGGGTGATATGGGAATGAACCACTGCTTCCTTTCCTACAGTTTGCCACAGAGGGAATCATTGTCCAGTGTGTTAACCATCACGTACTAAGCAGATCTTGCGTCCACCAGGCCTGGAATTAACACCTTCCTGTCACAAATTCCCCCCTCCTGTGCTCACCTCAAGTTCCCCCTGTGGCTGTCTTATGGCAACTTCATTCTGTGGCCTTGTCAGTATTTGAGACAGGCAGTTGTACTCTTAAAGTCCTTACAAATGCACACACACACACATACATATAAATATATATATATAGGGAGGTAACAATGTAGTTTCGTGATTTCTGTTTTACTACCCAAAGTCAAGACATCAAGAGGAATATGTACTTAAAATGAACAAATTAAGGTAGTTCTTGAAATGAAAAATGAAGGATGTCTGTGAGACAGTAATTCATCTTGAGACAGAAAACAGGAGTCCTAGTGAATGTCTTATAAAAGTAATGATAGTAGTAATAATAATGATAATAATAATTATAATAATAATTATAATGGAAGGGAAATTAGTTGACTACATGGAGCTGTATCTGCACCACTGCAGAGGTCTCCCCCAGATGTAGAAGTGTTTTTGGAGAGGTGAATCCCTGCACAGTCTCTCAGGGTGCACATAGTCATTCTTGCATATCACTGTGCTAATTACAAATCCTAGAGGATTTGGTCCAAATTTTCACCAACCCATCTCCTATGCAAACAAGGCCCATGGTTCTGTGTGCTTGCTGTTGTATTCAGTGCTGTAGAACAACCCAACACCAGCTGTGTTGGCAGATTTTAAAGGTGTGCTTCTTGGGATAGTGCACTGGAAGTGTAAGCACATATTTTAATTTTTTAAGGTTTTTTTTAGTTTATAAAAGTCTCTTATTTCCTCCTATGGAATCTACAAGGATTTTTGATATTATAATTATTATTGTTATTATTATTATTTATCAAGTCAGTTTTCAGGAACACTAAGCCTTAAGAAACAGTTTTTATGTGAGGCAGAAGAGGCCAGTGGGCCACAGGTGAAAAAAACACTGACCAGCTCTCATGGATAACACCTGTCAGCAATAAGCTCTATACAGCCACTTATACATTCACAAAACCCAGCAGGGTGGGGGAGAGGATCAAAAGAATAAAAGTGAGAAAACTTGTGGTTTGAGATAAAGAAAATTTAATCAAACAAACAAAAACAAAACAAAGCAAAACAAACAAAAAACCCCAAAACAAACAATGCCCCCAATAATAAAAATATAAATAAAAATAAAAATAAAAATAAAAATAAAAATAAAAATAAAATAAAAATAATAATAATAATAATAAAAATAATTTCTGTTATTTCTCACCACTAGCCTTTTGATGTCCAGCCATACAAGTCCCCCATCCCGCCTTCCCCACAGTTTATATACTGGGCATGACAACCTGTGGTATGGATAAACCTTGTGGCCAGTTGGGGTCAGCTCTCCTGGCCATGCTCCCTCCCACTTTCTCGTGCACCTGCTTGCTGGCAGAGTTTGGGACACTGAAAGGTCCTTGATCAGAGTGAGCACTAGTGAGAAACAGCTGAAACATCGGTGTGTTATCAACATTATTTTCATACTAAATCCAAGAGGAAACTCTATATCAACCACAAGGAAGAAAATTAACTCTACCCCAGCTGAGAGCAAGACACCAGCTTTCTCTGGAAAGACCTTCCTGTGTAGACAAGCCCTAAGGAAAAAGTATTTTCAGTTTCTGGTAGCATCTCTGCAATATCACTGCATTGCCTTTAACCAAAACTTAGCAAAGCTAAATTCATCACCAACTGCCTCTAAAAAACAGTACAATCACAAAAGATTGCTTGTCTACATGCAAGTAAGCTTTCAATTAGGAGATATTTTCTGTTTGATGGATTTTTTGGTAAGTTGCCACACATTCAAAAACCTACTGAAAATTCTGCTAGCCCTTCCAGAAGCATTCCTAGTGTAGTGCAGGATTACAACAGCCTTTGGTTTTCAAGTGTGGCTGCCCAGGGTTCCCCAGCAGTACACTGTACACTGACCTAGTACCCTGATTTAGTTTTAGTCAAAATATTAAGCTTTTTTGCAAGTCCAGTGTACTTAAACTGTGCCTGTGGTTACCAACATGCTCTCTGTTTCATTTTCTGGAACTTGGGATAACTAACTTTATGATAGTGATGTTGAGTAGCCATTAATTCTCATTTCCTTCAGCTATTCCTCAACTCCAGCTTATGAGTTCTTCAATAAAAATCTCCCAAAGTTACCTTGGCGACTCATACATTTGCCAAGCTGACAGATTTATGACAGTTACATATATAAATATTTATATGCTGCGGCAATGCAATTTTTAAAGGCAGATATATACACTCTCACCGAGACTTTCGAACAAGGCAAAACGCACTCGAACAATGTGACATAACCATATGCAAGTCAGTGTGTATCCCTACGTGCCTGAACACACAGACACACACACGCCAGTGATCATACAAACTTTCTGACAAGCATGTAGGCTTTGTACTCAAAGACCTTTTGGTGAGCCAGAGAGTGCTGGTAGATGTGTGGCTGTAACACACATCCCAGACACCAGAATATAACCTCCTACCCTCCTGCATGTTGCTGGACAGAGCAGCACAGGAACACACCTCCCACAGGAACTCCATGCTGTTTGTAGACTTAAACTTGGCTTCTACCTAGCAGCACATTCACTACTTCCCAGTATAGTTGAATATAGGACACCAAGGGATCTCCTGCCCAACAAAGCCAGCTTCAACTGTTTATACAAGGCCATGCTCATATAAGGCATCTATCTGGTAGTAAGTATAGAAGAATTATCACTGGAAATAATTCTCTTTAATTTTGCCCCATCACACACTCATGTACCTTCTTTTTAGACCTGACTGAATCTCTTTGAGTTGCTTTGCCCTAGGCTGGTGACCAGAGCAAATCCTTAGCCTATAAATTCTGATGATGAGTTCAGCTGTTTTATTGTCTGGCAGAATAGATAGAGATGATACAAAGTCCAAAGTTTAAAAAAAAAAAAAAAAAAGAGGAGGTAGCTAAATAGAGAGGAGTCATTTATATGTAAACGACTCAGCAATTTACAGAATGAGCCACGGGTCTTTTATTTTTGTAAGACTGAGGGGAAGCACAATCAGCATCACGTTAACCTGATGTACTCTGAAGGTACCATTTTACTCACTCCATCTTCCCTTTCTTTGTCTGAAAGTCTAAATATAAAGTCACTTCCCCCCTCCTTCTCTTGCTTTAAAAATAGAACTGAGATGAAGTCTTCCTCCTCCCCTGCTTTTGATGGGGAAATCTCAGTGGCTGTTTAGATTTTGCTTGTACATTAATAAAACATTACAGGGAAGTAGTAGGAGAGAGAGCAAAAATCTTTCCTGTGACATCAAAATGCCTTTCTATTCTGCTGTTGCCACTTGAATTCACTGCCGCTTCTTCTAATCTCCAAAACTATGGCTTAGTGTGAAATGTGCACATAGAGAGAGGTTATATATGTGCATATATTTTTGGAGGTGTTGTGTCTCCCAATGCCTTGGATGCACACTGAGTGGTGTGACCAAGGATCCAAGAGAGCTTTTGCTTGTAAAAGTTCTCCTCTTGCCACATCTGTGGACATTAGAGCAAAAAAAGGTGGCAGGTTCCTAATTAAAATCCCAGCCCTGGAGATTTTCCTTGTGTTTATGGCAGACTCACAAATTTGAGCAATATCTGTCAGGTTGGGTTCTGATTTTGCATGCTTTAAAGAGGGACGCTTGAGGTGAAAGGAGAAAACATAAACCACCGCAGAGAAAAGAGAACGTGAGATTCTGAGAAGCAACAGGAATCTGAGCCAAGAGAGAAGTCAGGACAATCAGTGACTTTAGAACACTCATATTGGGTGTCCAAAGTCGCAATCAAAACCTCAAAAACCAACTCTCTTGGCCTCATCTTCCCATCTGCAATCTCAGAAGCAGGCTTCTGTAACGCAGTTATCTACCATGCCTTTCATTCTGTGGGCATGAGCAGTGTTGGTAAAATTGCTGCTCACTATTCTAACTCCTGATGGCTAGCAAAGAACCATGGAAGTCTGACTGCAAATTTAGCTGCCTGGGTAATCCTCAACCTAAGCCAAATCACATGGGATAAGAATTAGACAGTACTGACCTTAAATATTTGTGCCATTTTGTTCTCACCTGCATGTATCTTTGCAGAATTTACAGCACTTCCAAATATCATGGGCAAAACTGTTCTTGCTAGATAATAAAAAATTTTGTGATATTTGCAGCTTGCTTTCTTTGTTGTTTTGTTGGGGGGTTCTTTAGCATTCAGGCCATCAGGTATGCAAAGTCCTCTCCTCATTCTCAAACTTTTGAAGGTCTGAGGTTCATTCACCAGCCTTCCAATTGTTTCCCAGTTCCGCAGCCACAGCTTTCCTTAGGATCTGATCCAAATCCCTTTAATCCCAAGGAAAAGCCTCAATAGGCATGGCTTGTACTCTCCGTGCAGGCATCTAAAAAAGTTCTCCAGTTTTTCTTCCTTACCTGTATAACACTGGGAAATATAACATTGTATCTCTTCTTTCACTTTTTCCTTTTCTTTTTTTATTTAAGAGAAACTTTTTTCATCGCTTATCTTTGCCATTACTGCAGTATTACACAATGTATGTATACATATTTTTATATATGTATATATATACTTATACATGTTTTGAATATTTTCCTGCATGTATTTATATATATATATATGCCTATATATGTGTATTGTCACAGATATATAATTCAGCTACTAACTTCTACTGGCTTATTGGCAAAGAACAGTTTTAAAAGTTTAATTCTACTTCACATTAAATATGGAGCCTCAACAAAGCTGCAAGTCTTACCAGAGTCTTCAAATCTAGGAACAGGGCCATGTTTGAATGGTTTGTTGGAAGTCATGATTAGGAATGTTCCCATCTTAAATCACTTTCTAGGAATTAAAAATGATCATGCACTGTAAATGCCCATTGTGCTTTTGAGGTTTGGAAATTAAGGAAGTACAATAAATTTACTGAATGGGGTCTACTGTTTCTTGTCTTATTTTCTTCAGGGTAGTTAATCTTAAAATATACTGCCACGTTTGCTGAATCTGTTTGTGTGTGTGTGTGTGTGTATAGCCATTTTGAAGTAGGAACAGAAGTACAGAGAATCCTTTAGGAATTTACTGTAAGTCAGTAATGGATTTTGCTTGTTTTCAGGCCTGGTTTTAAAATGTCCTGTAAAAAAATAATATCCCCAATGCATATTGTGCAGGAATTAATGTGGAACTGGAGCAAAATTACTCTGCCTCTTAGGCATTAAAAAAATCCCACTGACACTAGGTTCAAAACATGGCAAAAAATGTGTTTCTCCCTCCTTCTCGCCCTCTAATATTTTAGCAACTCAGTATAATTCTTCATTATTGTGTTGTTTGATATATAGGAAAGGCGACCTTGAACATAGAATAAGTGCTTCTAGTACAGCTGTAAGATATGTGATCTGCAAAGCATAATATTACATAAGCCTGATAAAGCAGAATGTTTTTAAGCCATTAGCCAAAGCAGGTTTTGTGGTGACAAGGGTTTAACTCAGTGGTGTACCACTGAGTTTATACTGGTTTAACACCATCACCCATATAAGGAAAATCCATAGATAAACCTCATCTTTGCAGCTGGACAAGTTTTTTACCTTTGAAGGTTTTATTTTTTTTTCCCTTTTATCATGGCATGGTTGCATTAACAAAATAAGCATTCCATACTTGTAAAAAACACATTTATCAGAGGATTGAAACTTAGAAAATCATCTTAATATATATATGTATGTTAAGGAAGGGACCCTGATCCTAGCTGGCGCTGCTCAAATGGAGCTTGGACCAAATCACCCCTTTCCAAATAAAGTGCCTCTGGAATTTTGCAGCCCTTAGGGCTGAACTGTACCATTTTAAGGACTCCTATGATGAATTCAGGGATCAGTCCATTGTTTATTCACACAGTCTAAGCTTGCCATGACCTACCAGTGTAGGTACAATTGAAGAACAAGGGCTTTGGATACAATTTCTTGGAAAATCCTTTCAGTCACTGGGTTTTGTTGTTGTCCTTGGTCTCAGGAGATTTAGACTCTATTCTTTCTTGGTTACTGATTTACAGTGAAACCCCATGGAAGAGACTTCCTCTTCTCTGCTTTACTTTTTCCATCCACAGAGCCTGGCTTTGAGATGAACTGAGGAAAAGTTTAGGGTATAATTATTTCAATGGGGCCACTCAAGGTTAACTTTGCTTGAACTGGACCCTGTCAAAACTTGTCAAAATAGGACTCTTGTCACCAAAAAGACCCAAGGAAGAGGACCCCCTTCTATATCTTCTGTTTTCTTCACACAGGAAAAATTCATTTCCTAGAAATACTGTATTGAGTTAAGCAAACACAGCAGCCACTTTGTGGTTCTGTGGGAGATGGTGTTTAGAGTGGGAGGATGACTAGAGGATATAAGATTAAGTTAAGCAAGGGAAAATTAAGACTGAACATCAGGAGAAATATTTTTCCAGTATTAAGGCCTGAGAGGCTCTGACTGCAATTTCATAATCCAAGGGAAAGAGTGGGGGCTCCATGGTGTATCTGAATGACAAAGCATAGCAGAAAATATGTTTCTGCTTCTATTTACTGGAGTCCCAAGTACAGTGTGATCTGGTCTGGCTTGAATTACACAGTCTAATTAAAACAGACCCTTATTTAATGGGCTAGAGACAAAGAACGTTTAGGTACACAAGTGCTGGTGTAAGCTTTGCATGCAGTTGCATTAATTTGCCTGCCCAGTTACAAGAGTTCTGTGTAGAAATTGGTTAATTGCACCAATTGAATCGCTGATTGGGCATAATACCCTGCACAATAGCCTTATTTGCATATGCATTGATACAGGCTTGCACGTATAGTTATGTGTGCAACGGTGCTCATATTTTGTATATATAAGAGTGCATATAAATTGCTTGAAAATCTGTCCCTGTAGATCTCTTCCATCTCTACTTTAGATCATTTTTGTTTGCTAAGCAATAGATCATCCCACTCTGATACGAAAATGCATCAGCTTAGAGAGTGAATATCAATTAAATGGGTAAATAAAATGCTGCCAAAGGTGTATTTTTGTATTTTATCTACAAAATCCTTTTTTGCAGTTCTCATAACTAAAATTCTGGATTGTTTTGGGGCCCTTTTCTGGCTGTGAAAGCCAGATTTTTCTTTCAGTAATTTATTTATTAGCCCCCTTGCACATAGATTTATTAACTATAAACCTGATTGAATTCCATAAAAGGCATGCCAATGATATTCCCACTAAATTCCATAGGATATGGGTTTAATTGGAATCAAGGCCTCATAGTATTGGGAGCTATCAAGCTGCTAATATGCTCCTCAAGGCTAGGATCTGTTTTGAGGCAGTTATATTGCCCAGTAAATACCTTAGCTTTGATTTTTTTCTTAGATAGGGCAACCAAGTCACAGAATGCAAAGGTCACCTAAAATTCTATTAAGGAAACCACATGTCCTGGTGAACTAGATCTTTGTTCACTAGTGAGTCTCTTAGCACTCCTTGCCCTCTCCTGTCTGCAAACATCAGCCAGCTGGCCTGCTCAGTCTCTCTCTTCAGTTTTTCGCTGGCGTTAGAAAGTAATGAGCCCTCCTGTGGGTCTCTTTTGTTGTGCCTCATTCTTCTCTGGCAAAGTAACACATGTTGTCCAAGAAAAAGAAACGGGAAGAGCTTTCTCAAACCTTTAACTTAACCAGTAAGGGCTACAGGATGAACTAACAGAGATTATTGGAATGTTCACCCATTCACTCTCCTTCCTGATTTGGAGCACACACAGGGATTTGGGGGAGTTTTGAAGAAAACAGTTTTCTGAGGAAAGCAGAGTTTCAGACAAGTGATTCCAAAAAGTTTGGTATTATGTGTGGGCTTTAGTCTCAGCACAAAAATTGAAGGCCCTGGTTCTTGTTTGTTTCCATATTCCCATATTTAGGAAAGTGACCCTGAAGAAGCAGGAGTATAGTGCTGGGATTAGGCCGGAGGATGCCTCGGCAAGTCTAGAGAAACATTATTTGCTTGCAGCTTTGGTTCTGTTTTCCATACCTCCATCAGGAGGTGTATGAGGAGCTGCATGACCACACTACATTTCTCCTACTATTGGAGGTGTGATGTATTTCTTAGTCAGGAATTTCCACCCTTTGTAAAACTATTTCAGACTTCTAGAGTGGGTCGATAGGATTGACAGCAGTTGGACGTGATGGACTAACCTCAGTAAAACAAGACTGCATTCCTTACAAGTAGAATGATATCATGTAAAGGGCCTGATACTCTTACAAGGAATACATTAATCTGAACTTTAAAATACAAAACAGTTTGCAGAGCAATTTCCAAGCAATGGGTGTCCCAGAATAGCTAAAAATTGTCACACGTCAGGTGAATGAAATATCAGCTCCCTAAAGATGGGGGCAGTGAGAAAGTGGAGCATCTTTAACAGATTAAACATAAATTGAGTTTCAGAATCTCCAGGCGTAGTCCCATTTTTGCAGGGAAAATTAAAATTCAAGCTTGATTTGAAGGCAATCTGCGATGCAGAATATAAGAGAACCTCTGCTGTTTAGAGAATGAGTCGAAGTTAGAAGGCACCCTCACCAGCAGAGAATACCAGTCAGTGTTTTGTAAATAGACAAGAGAAAACAAGGACAGAGTAAACTGGTGCCCAGCCTTTAGAACATGCTTAAAGCAAAGAAAGTTCTTTAAATTAAAAACTGAGATCCAGGGGCTGTGGGGAAAGAGTACCTGTATAAGCACTGGTATCACCAAAAATGAAAAGAAGCTCTGACCATTTTCTTTTCATTGGAATTGATGTGTCTGAGGCAGGTAACACCATTTTCCAATACATTTTGTTTTGCTCCCTGTCATGAAATACAAGTCAACTCCAGCACCGGCCCTCTGTCCTGTAAAAAGTCAACTCCTGTCATCCAAGAGCATGTCTTTGAATAATGAATCCTGAAAACAGCCAAGAATTCATAACAAAGCCTATCTAGCTTTCCCAGATGCCAGGCTTCCAGGTTCAGATTTAGTCAAGACTTTTGAGAAGCTCAGGTAAAGAAATAGGAAGCGGAAAGCTTCATTATTATTGCTTGTTGTGGCTAGAGGTAGAGAGAACTAGTCATCTAGCAGCAGAAAATTGACAGCTTTTCAAATCCCCTCTAAAAAATTGAAGGTGCTTTGCAGGATTTTTTTGTTCATTCCGGTGTTGTCTTCTGTTACTCTGTGTGTATTTTACTATTTCCACTTTGGATGGTGCTATAGTAATAGGAACGATTATTCTTGAAGGCCAAACCTTCAGACAACAGCAAAGTAGGGGAAACATTTCTGTCAAGAAAACAGGAAAAAGGAAACACCTTCATCTCCCAAGATAATGCCATACATGATGAATGCATCTCTTGATCACATTAAAGTGTTTAATTCATGTAAAATTACAAAGGCATGAAAATGAGCATGAGTCCTTTTGAAGTCAAGACAGTTTAAGTCATCTTGGTGGTCATTTCTCAGGGAGGCAACTGAGTTTATTAATAATGAAGCTGAGAACCTAGGGAAAGCTCTTTTTTTGGGTGGCTTTTTTCTTTTAATTTTTTTCATTTCTTGGAAGAAACAACCTAAAACACTTGGAGTATGGAGTATTCTGGCACCTAGAAACACTGGCATCCCTTGAAATAGCCATAAAATTCGTATCTGCTCAAATAAATTCTTCTCACAGTCGTTTCGTCTAATCACCAAGATAATTTGCTCTCAGCCTACATCACTCTTGCCTCTCAGGTCATCATTCAGGAGATTGAAACCCTACTATGGTCCACAAGTTTCCACATAGCCTTTACCCACTGACAGCAGCAGTACCCATATATCAAAAGTGTGGGACTATTCCAAATTCTTGGGTATTTTCTGAGAAAAAAATTGTGGCAGTAGTATGATGTGAGTGTCTGAGACACCAGAGACTTCCTGAAATCTTGGTCTGTGGCCTGCATGGCTGCAGAAGGAAGGTTTTAGTTCAGCTTGGCACAAGTGGTGTCAAGGTGAGATTTGCATTAAAAGAGAAAGCATTCAGTATGAGAGATAACAGTGTAGAGTATGTTGTTTAAAGACATAAAAAGTAAGCAGAAGGAAGTAATCACTGAAAGGAGGACTCAAACACAGTTTTGTGACATGAGCAGTACTGGTCCAGCGGTTAAATGAATGAAGCTTTTCCTCTGGAAGTCTTTAGTGTCACTCAGCAGACCTCATTGGTAAAGTAGAAAGTTGATGGATATATTTAGAAATAACTCAATGACTTCAGTGCCTAAGTTTGCAAAAGACCACTCCAGAGTTTCATTACAGAGCTAGGAAGAAACTGCAGGAGTTCTTGGTCCCATACTCTCCCTTTCCCCCATATTAAAGATCTTTAATCTTTCCACACTAAAGAAAAAATACCACCTGGGATTAGACCCATCTGTCCCAAACTTGAAGGCCAAAAGAGAGACATCAACATCTGGACTAGTTATACTAGACTCCCTTTATGGACAGTAGAGAGAAATAGTCCTCTCCTGAGAGTGTTTCATCACATCCTGAGATACACATCTCAATTAACTCAACTGTGTGTTTCCAGGGCTGGCTTGTTTTTTTCCATTGACTACCAACATAAAGTCCTGACAGTCTGAATGCAGATGTCCAAGTGAAAGTGAAATTCCTGTGATCTTGCACCCACCTGAGAAGTCCCCAAAACCTGACCCCTTCAGATACTATGTTTTTAGTCATTTTAGTCTTCTCCACCAACCACTCATCCCAAATAGTACCAGCATTTATGTTTCAAAATGGCATTTAAGTGAGATAACCTATATATATATGTAAGACAAATCATATTCAAAAAGTGTCTCACCCACCAACACAGTATTTCTGAGGAGCCTGAGCAGCAGATGTCCTTAGATGGAAGTTTACACTGGACATTTAGGTGAAGCTATTTCTAATTTCTCTCTCTGTGTGTGTGTGTGTGTACGTCTGTGATAGCACATATGACAATGAGGTGTGTACAGGAAGAATGGGTGAACTTTACCATTTCATCCAAGCATTGTGTGCTACAGTAAATATCAGAGATAATGATATTGACTTTAAGGTATTGCAGCTTCAAATGTCAGTTCTACTCTATCTAACACTCCGTTGGATTTGATTTACATCTCTTCCTCCCACATCAAAAGCTGCAAAAGGAGCATGTTGACAAGAAGGACTCGACACCAACACACTTTGTCTCTGTTTTCTGCCTCTTCTTTTGACAATTTTCATGCTGTAGATTTTTGACCAGGGCTGAAGAACTAACTCCACAGCCCTTTTTTCCAATGCTTTAATTCTGATTATAAATAACTGTGCTTCAGGCTCAGGGGTAAATCAGATGGATGAAATATCATCATCCTCGAAAGTGAGCTCTCTTGCCAGAGGTGCTGCAGCTGAATCAAAAGGTCAACGAAGTATTAGTGACAGTTTGAACAGAAATTAAACTAGTCCCAAAAACCAAAGAGCTCATAAGAATAACATTTAAACAGCATTTCTTGGTCCTTTACAGGCATTAACTACGAAATCCTCACTGCACCCTGGTGACATAATAAGAAATATGATGATGGTACTGATACTGAAGATTCAGTTGCAAAGTGCGACCAAATCGGCACCCTATAATTGAGTTGAAATCCTATATTTTTGGTCCTTATAAATTGCAAAATATTGACTTAAAACTCAAAGTGGGCAGGAAACAGATTTTTCATCCAGCGAGAACTTTGCTTCTCTCTGAGCCTAGATAAGAGAAACTTCGAAACAGCTAATTTGCAGGAAGGAGACAGCACAGAAAGAACCCAAGTGCTTGATTCAGTGTGGCTATTTTGCTTTAATAGTCCTGAAGTGCTTAATTTTCTTTTCGGGACCTTGGTTTTATTCTATCTTTTAGAGGAGTGTTGCAGCATATCATTCACCATGTAGGATCAAGTAAAGTTTACTAAGGAGGTCAGTTCAACGGGGGTCACTTTTCCAAAGATCCTGCAGAGAACTCCCCTAGTTATGGTTTTAACTTACTAAATGCATTAGGTCACTTTAGTGTAAAACCTTTTCTTTCAGCTTTTCCTTCTAACACTCTTACCCTTCCACTGTATGGTAAAGCTTTTCCATTTTAAGTATTTTGTGGTTATAGGAAAAAGAAATTACCTTGATAATCTCTGTGGTTTTCAGTACAGGAAGAATTACCCTAACTGGTAGAGGTGGAGACATCTCCTCTATATCTCATGGATGAAGGTACTGAAAGACTGTGTTTTTCTTAAGGGGTGATTAAAAGGACAAGAAATAAATACACAAACTTGAAGGGGAAAGTTGCCAATGAAGGAAGGAATTATTTAAGATGGTCCACGGGGATATAACTAAGAATAATGGGATACAATTAGGCAAAGAAAAACTCGCAATAAAGAATAAAATACTTACTGTCAGTGAAGTATATCAAGCCATGGTCTCCCAAAGGAAAGGGTAGAAAATCCAAAGTTGACAAGACCTCAAGGCATATTGAGAAAACAGGGAAACATATGCAGGAACATTCAGACACTGGCAATAGAAATGGCTGGATGACCTACAAAAAAATAGGTCTTTTTCTTACTCCTGGTCCTGGCAATTACTGTCCTATAAATCTAACTTTTCTCCCCATTAAAATAATGGAATATGCAGACAGAGAAAATATCATGAAACTTCTAGAGGACAATGGGATCGTGAGCCGTAAGGAAGATGGGGTTGAGAATTAATAACATCAGTGTAAAGACAAAGTAGAGGGAAGGTTATGTGATAAGATTTTAGTAATAAGTCTGATAGAGTACATCTGAAAATCTTGAACCCAAAAGGTCATTTAGATGCCTAAGATACCACCTCTTCCTTGTTAGGACTGTCTGTGGGAGAAGGCGATGATAAACAGTAGAGTTTCTAATGATGGAGACTGGTCTGAAAGTACATTGCCATGCCTTTTCCCTTGTGGTGTCTTCATTCCTGATGCAGAAAAGAACCAGCAAGATAATGATGCTTCTTACTGACTGGAAGTTAATCTTAGTCCTAAATGCCTGTCATGGCAGAGAAATGTTTCCAACGGATGTATCCAGATTTGCAGTACTATTTGTTTGAGGGAATGGTATTTCAAAATTGTTCATCTTTAGGCTTCTCACACTTTGAATTATTCTAGACAACGCTAGTCAGAGATGGTGGTAATATCCTTCTGTAATTTAGAGGAACACAGTTTTTCATATTATTATTTTGTGGTCTTTTTTTTTTTTCTATTAGAAAAAATTGATGCACAAAGAGGTCATTTCTCTTAAATATACTGAGGTTGTTATAGCTGAGAACAGACAGTCTGACTTTCAGGGCCCTAAAGGACTTTCAAGATCCCCTTATATCATTACAATGGTGCTCACTGGTATGTGGGTAAATAAAGAAGTCCAGGTGGGATTTCTCTGACTGTTCATTACAAATCTGAATGGTTGAAACCTGTACCCAGCACAGCTGTCCAGACTGGTCGGATGGGTGGAATTTTCAGGTTTTTTTCTTTGACTATAAAATAGAAGATTAGTTCAAATACATAGAGGAATGAAGATAGGTGAATTGACTTGCAGTCTTGTAACCAAGTCCTGTGAATCATCTGCTTGCTTTTTTAGTTCTTCCAAAACAATATCTACAACCTTCAGAGAATGCCTTTAAATGCCCAGTATTACCATTTAGTTTTGTCATGGGGCTTTTTTTCAAGGCAACTGTATTTCTAAACATGGCATATCACACCATACCATTATATTTTTTCACAGCTTCCTTTAGACAGAGTTCTGGTTTTAGGTATTGTTCTGTAGGATAAAGGAAGTTCTTGTAGTTGGATTCTCAGTCTGGCTGTTCCCTGTCTCCTTCCATCTTCATGACCCAGAGTTGTTATGCTGTCTGGTAGATAACTAGATCAGTACAGGCCACCAATGACACATGCAACCTTGAGAGGGCCCTGCTGCGGAGAGCCTTCAGTCCTTCCAAAGTTGGTTTTTCAGATCACAAACTCCTTAGAGGAGAACCTGATCTTCCCTACTTACTCTTCTGCCAGTTGGATTCTCATCATATCTGGGACCTGGATGCAGGTGCCCAAGGTGTAGCTGAAACATCACTGAGAAGCAAAGCTGGATTCCTACTCTTCTGCCATGACTCCTGCTCCTGATTCCACATGGATCAGCAGGGAGCATGTTTTAATCTGAGCAGACATTTTTTGCTTTGCTGTGCCACTCTCCAAGACTAGCCACTTCCCGGCCTTGGTGGTCTGTGCTGGATTCAATCTGAAAGGTCAGCCGGAGAGGGGAGGCCAGATGGCCACAGAGACCCAGCATGTCGGAACACTGTGTTTAATTACACACAAATTTACTGCAGCATGTCAGGAGGGAGACAGGGAGCTTGTCCCATGGAAAGGTCAGGCATTGTGTGGTGCCTTTACCTAAATTACACTAGGAGGAATGGAAGTGAGACCCTGACCTTGTATAATGAATGTACAGCCAGACCCCAGTGGGCACAGTGCATTCAAGTGTTCAGTTCTTGCTTCCCCAGATAAAGCAAAAATAATTTTTTTCCCATACTGACTAAGATGCCCTAGATTTTCCTTTTCTCAAGAAGTGATAGTATTTCAGGCTACAGGACACTACATATATTAAGATTTAAAAAAAAAAAAAAAAACAGGGCGTTTTTTGGCCATGGAAAAACATCTAAATATGATATGGACATCAGAAAGAAGTTGGGAAACCAAAGTCTAACAAGGAATGTAAGTAATCAGATGCAAAAATTTCTTATTTTAGGGTAATTTGATGGGGTCACTTCTCTTTGAATTTTAAATTTTCCAACCTTAATATCTGAAAATCTCCCATTTTTCTTTTTTTTATTCTTTTCATGGTAGAAAAATCTGAAAAAGGAACAGATTATGTTTTTAACTTATGCACTTATTTAGCCTGGTTTAGTGTTCATTGGTTTACTTGTTTCTGAAGCAGGAGAAGATGGAATGAGGGAGGCAGGAGAGTTTCTCTGGCTGTTACTATTGATCTGAATCTCAGTGGCATCCAGTGGTCACCATCAAGATGAAGATCCCACTTTGCCAAGTGATCTGTGTGTATTTGATCAAGTACAGTCCCCACTGAAAAACAGTCCAATTCCAAGTAAATGTAACTAGGATTAAGACAGGGAATAAATGAGGAAAGGGGGAGAAAGTTGTTTCCCAGGATTACGGTTGGTAAGTGACAAGCTGGAAGGGAACTTTTTTGTCCTGATTTCCGGTCTAGTTCTAGTCTTAACATAGGCTTATTCAAAGACATTAATATGATGTAAAACTTACGTGGGGAAGGTGCCGATTAGAAATTCTTGTAGGTAACTCGCAGTAGTTAGGTTTCAAATTACATTAAGAGCTTGACATGATTTAACTGCTTCTGCAACTAACCAAATCTGATGGAGCCTATAGATTTCCTTTTCCTTGGAATGAAAAATCATAGACTGATCTCATTTTATTCAAAGCAGTTGTTCTACTAGTGCCTTAAACAATGAGTTTTATATCTTTATTTGTCAGTTAGGCCTCCTGGGATATTCCTTTAGTTTCCTTAAATGAGAAATGAAGCACAGATAGCAGTGGTGACACTTACTAGTGCCATATTTCTGTATCCTACTGTCTTACCGGTACTTACTCTGCAGAAGAAGTAAGTGACCTGTCATTTATAAATTAAAGTATTCAAGACCAAGAATTTATTTTTATGTTTTTGAACTTACACATTCTATGAACAAATGTTAAGAACTTAGGTAACTCCATAAAGAGATGTGGCAGTATAAGAAGGTAAAATTGCACAAAAAGTTAGAGTGTGTTGCACAGTAAGGGAAAATAAAACAAATAGCAATAAATAAATAAACAGATAAAAGCCAATAGATGGGGACTATATATCCATAGAAAGCTCTCACTGAGCACCATCACACAGATCAGAGACTGTCAAAGCTGGAACTTCAAGAATTTTGGTTGCTTTGAAATTACAGCAGTATATTTTTGGGGTACAGTTCTGCATTAGCTGAAGGTTGGACTATGTGACTTCGTAAAATGGATCTGTTTATTTTTGCTGGGATTACTTCCAATTCTGTGTGTTTGATTTTGATTAGTTTTATGGGGGTTTACCACTTCCCTGACCCTCATATTTTAAGAGGCCTGCGAGATTTTCAACAACTCAGTTCAATATGGTTGCATGTCAACTCTGTGAGAGAAAGTATGTTTTCCATGTAACCACAGAAAGGACACATCCTATGGTGCTGGCATATGAACAAGACAGACGTGTGTTATGGGGTTGTGAAATGTTGTCTAAACATGTAGAGGGCAAGATGACAGTTTGAAGGCCTCTTTATCAAGGATTACATGTTTATATAATGGACAGATAGCTCCAGCACCCTTCAGTTTTTAATGTCCAGATTCATTCCACTTGACAGAGGAGTCTGATATTCTTGGAGGTTGCCTCAGATTCTGGACTGCAAAGCTACCTGGAGAGGCCTAAATCTCACCATCTCTCTCCATTTTTGATGAAGTCAAAAGGTGGAAAACCAGTCAAACCTCTTCATTTTTCAAATACCCTCTGCCTAACACAATGGTGTCATTGCTGGGCGTCTGAACATGTCCACACCATTAAGTGTTCTGGTTAGTCATGGAAATGCTATTCCTCTAATTTATAGAGTTGGGTGGGGGGGGGAGATGGCAATGGAATAGGGAGGGATTGGACCACAAATGTTGAGACAGTGCCAAGCATCCAGTACCATGAGTTTTGCGCATCCGTGTCTGTACACCAGCAAAACGCACCAGTGGGGCAGACATGGGTCTCCAGTTTAAACACAGCAAAGCATAGAATTCAGCTTCATTGATGTAAGAAGATAACAAAATAAATTCTTTTACAATGTTACTTTCAACAGTCAATATGAAGTTCATTTCAGCTAACTTGACAGCCCGTGGGTTAGATGTATGGAAGAGGTCATCAACAGAGAGAAACGGTCTTGTGACATTCCTAAGGCCTCTTTCACTGATGAGATCCATGTGTTCTCCTTCATCTACCACTGCAGGCACTGTATGCTAGAAAGACTATTTCTGTCCTGAAATTATACAGAGTTTTATTTAACCCCCATCTATAAGCACAGAATCATAGAATGATTTGGGTTGGAAAGGATCTTAAAGATCATGTCGTTCCAACCCCCCTGCCACAGGCAGGGGTGTTACCCACTACACCAGGTTGCTGAACGGCTCAGCTTTTGTTATCTCAGTGATTGCACTGGTCACTCACAGCCCTTCTCATTCTATTCCAATCTCTAATCAGAAGCAGTCCTTATACCTTCTTACATGACTGAGGTCACAAGTTTGAGCTAGTGGCAATCTGAATACATCACCTCCTGCAAGGCTGCCTGGGAGGTCTGTCAGTCTGTCACACATCTATGCAGCGGTGGTGAGAACTGCCTTAGAGACATGTCAGTCCTAAATCCAGCTTTCAACAGCCAGGTGTAAATACAGCCAAGCCGTCTGCCTCTTTTCTGGGACTGGCACACTGGGATAAAAAAAGGGAGGAATAGATCACAGGTTCCTTATACCATTTGGCCATTACATTCTGAAAGTTAAAAAAAAACAAAGCAAATCCAAAAAATCCAAAGCCATCAAAGAAAAGAAAGCACAGAAGCAACAAAACCGCAGGCACGCGCATAAGATGTTTCTCCAGCACAGAGTCAAAGCTGAATTTAATATTGAGAATTTTTTTTCTTTTCCTCTTAAACTGAAACCTCCAATAATTGCCTAGTGTTCCTAGGAATGTAAATTACTCTTTTTGGTCTCTATGTGGGAAGCAAGGAGATGAATGGGAGTCTAAATTGGTTTTGCTTCCTGTTCCCTGTAGTGGTTGCAGGATTAGTCCACTGTGCCTCTTTGCCCTTCCATTTCCTTGAAGACATGGGAAAACCTTCATTTTGCCAGGAGTTACTTACTCATTAAAATGAATCAAACAAGCCAGATTGTAGCAGGCATTTGAAAACCTGCTATCTGTCAAGAATTTTAAATTTAAAATTAACATTGAGTCCTCCTTTAAGACAAAAACCTTGACCTTAAGTTGCGTAGTGATTGGCAAGCACTCCCCATCCCCTGACTCGATTAACATTTAAATGCCATTTTGTGTGAATATGAGTAGCGCCTTTGGAACAAACAAATTACTAATGTCTTCCTGCAGGAAAGGAGCATCAGAAGTGTCTTATTAATTTGATGTCTAATTGAAAATCCCTTCCTTGTTCTGGAGAGGTCTATGTGGCCTAGGAGAAAAAGACATGGGGTAGTTTCGGCCCCTACAGATGATATCTCCATTAGCTTCTGAGCATGCTCTGCAGTGGGACAAAGAGGAAAACGGGGAAAAGTTGTCTTGTATGAGGAAATGTATGTTTTGTGTTTGATTGTTCTGGGAATGAGCAATAAGGAACAACTTACCACCATTCAGCTTTACATCCCATAGTACAGCACTGAACTGCTGTACCAAAGAAGAAAGAAGACTATTGAGAAATCCAAGTTTTTCAAGCAAATGAACAAAAAATATCAAAGCTGGAAGCCAAACTCAGAAGCTCTGGGGTTTGGATTATCGAGCAGTTAGGGTGTTGATGTTTTAGATGAACACCTAGCAGCCCTAACCACTATTCACACCACATGCTCAGCTCATCTGTGTTTGTTGGATCTCACACATCTCTTTGTAGCCCATGCAGGTTAGAGTCTAAATAGAATCACAGAACTACTAGGGTTTGAAAATACTCCCAAAGACTATAAAGTCCAAACTTTGACCAAGGTACCACAGCTCCCACTAAACCATATCATGAAGTGCCATGTCTACTCATTTTTTGAACACTCCCAGGGATGGTCACCCTATGACTTTTCTGATGAGCCTGTTCCAAGTTATCCAATATGTACAACTTCTTGGTGAGTACACATTAGAGGTCCCCCCATCCTACATCACCCACAAAAAAGTTTCACACCAAATTTGCAGATTAGCCTATCAGGGATGTGCTCCTGTTTTGCATTTCAGCAAAATATCTGAGGCCTCTGCTGTTGGCAGGGGAAAGTATAGAAGGGAATGCTTCACCAGCCAGCACATTTATCTGCCAGCACTAATTGTGCAAATGGGGAAAAATTTGTAAGATGCAAAGGTGCCGCTCAGAGAACAGCAGAATTTGCTGCTATATCAGATAAATAAATATGCATATGCAAATTAGAAATGGGCTGCTTTTTCTTTTTTTTTTTTTCCTAGGATAATGCCCGCCATCTCCTTCAAATTATGTCAATTTGACATTGTAAATTTGCAAGGTACACACAGGAATCCTGATACACCAAGCCTAGCGCTCATTCTGTTTCGAGTGTTTTTCCCCTCATCTCATTAACTCTGTCAGTTAATTCTTGTTCAACCACTTTGCCATATTCTATATTTAAATTTTGAATAAGAAAAGATGAGATTTTATTTAATTACTCCCTTGTCACACTTTTTCTTACTAGAACTCCCATTACAGTCTGTCTATACACACATGCTACACATCATCTCTAGCTACAGAGATTTATTTTTTTTAACCTACGCTTGAGCTAATCAGCATGGTCTTCTGTTGTGGTCGGTAGAGAGAAGTGCACTCTGTTATGATGTGATTCCTCTCATCCTAATGTTGAAATCTAAAGTCAGTCAAATGAATTGTGTCCCAAAAGCACACATTTCTCTTTGTTGATTATAGAGAATATCAAATTTGACTCACTCAGATGAAGTAATCTGTGTTCAGTGACCACATCTGCCTGGATAAGCTTAAATTCACTCCATCCTCCTGGAGGAGAAATGTTCTTGAGGAACCAAACCTAAAATATCATCTCCTACTCCTCAGCAGCACTCATTACAGAGCTGTGATATCCATGATGTCAAAGATTCCTGTGTGCTTGGAAATTAGTGAAGGTGGAATTGCATCCATATGTGAAAAAAAAAAAACATGCAGACATTTCCTAGGTACTACCCTGGCTTCTCCTTTACCAAAATGGGATGGAGATGGTTTGCTTGAGCTTGCCCTCATCTTGTAAAGATATCAATCAGCTTGTGTGGTGACAACACGATCTTCATTTTAGCATTCAAGTACCCACCCCCTGCCAGTTCAAGGATGCTTTTTTCCAAAGAATATTTAATCTCCAGCTATCTTATTCATGGCTTTAAGTAGTATTGTGATGAAAAGCTCCTCCTGACCTAAGTGTTATGCAAAAGGTTTAGGAGAAATATGTTCTTACAAGACTTTTAGCTCAGTCAGATTGAAACATTTATTTGTGTACAAATAGTGTACCACAACTTCACAGGTGTTCAGGCTTTCAAGATTATATTTTTCTTCCCATGTTAAAAAAATAGTAATAAAAAAAGAAAACATGAACTATATATCGATCTGTGTCCTGCTGGACCATGTGATGTTAAAGTACAGTTAGAGTTCGTCTGCCTGTTTTCAGTATATGAATTACTCTTAGTTGCAAGTGCTGAAGTAAATGCTGATATTTGAGCACTTTGGGGATAGATCTGTCAGCATTTCTACTGTTTTCTTGAAATCTTAGGCTTGTTTGTCTGACACAGGGGTGATAAATCAGTGCACAGAGGGCAGGTGACCTGGTCAAAGGTGTGTGGTTAATGCAGTTAATCGCCTGTTCTGCTCTTCATCACGAGGTTGTGTAATTTATAAGATCACTGCTCTAAAACCATTGAAATCATGCATGCCATGCCATTGGTGCTATAGACCCACAAAATGTGGGTAACAGAATTTACGAAAGGTGTTCCTATAAAGCTGGGTTTTTATAAGCTGGATATACATAGTATAGATTACTGTGCTAAAGGATATTGACTCAGTCTTTTAAGTAAAATATAAATACAAATATAAAGGGCTCTCTAAGTGGGATGATTTGGAATAAAGGGGGAATTGCATGGTGAGGCTTATGGCATATAAATATCCTATAACCTGGCTGTGGACAGCCATATTCAGAAGATACCAACAATCTCAACACTCCAGTAAAAAAAGAGCTGGGAGGATGGATCAGGTGATGCAGAATGCAATTTTGCAAATTGTTTTCTGTTATGTATTTCCTCTAGATCTGTCTGAGTGAGTATTCAAGATCCTAAATAAAAGGGCTTTCTTTATTTCCCAGGGTGATTACAACCTAATATACTTTCATTTACGAAAATTCTCCTTGGCATCTATGTCTTTCATTTTTCCTCCTGTATTTGTGTGTAACTCTATCAGCAGATTACCTGTTCAAAACTGATGGCATTTTGGAACCCAGGACAGCATTTTCTCCTGTAGCTTGGTCAGCCAGTAGTAAAAAGCTCTGGAACAGATCACTGGCTTCCTTTAAGATTTTACCTTTCATCAGTTTCCGAAGGAAAGTGAGAGTAGGCCAGAAGTCTGAGTGGGAAGTATCTTTATGCACTTGGACACTGTAACTTCATTTGTCAGTGGAATAGCCCATTTTGAAGAATTGCTGGTATATGGGGAACAGCAGAAGAAAACACAAAGCAAATCAGAAAACAGAACATACTGTTCTTTCACTCTCTTTTCAAGAAAAATGTATTTTTTGCCCACAAAATTTTGGTAGTTTTGTTAAGAATTCCTTTTCAAAAACTGGAGAAAGCATGATATCAATATTACCTTCTCTGTAACTGTAAAGTTTCTAAAAAATCTTTAAGTTATGTTTAATTCATTTTTATGAAGTTTCTTTCACAGAGAGAAACCTGATGGGAAAAAGAATCCTAAACTTTCAAGAAAATAAGGAGGCTCCTGTGTTTCCTCAGGTTTAATAAAAAATAAATAAACATACTACAGTTCCTATCACATCTATTAGCATTGTGATGGCTGCCTGTTTTTAGAAATAACAGAAATTGCTAGGTTTTCATAGAAGATGAAAATAAAGTAGTGTATGCTGTGAAATAGAGGGCAGAAATCTGGGTGTGCACATATCTGCAATGGGAAGAGGATGAAAAATCAGGGAGGGGTTTTGAAATGAGTTTGCTTTTATTCAATCACTTGCCCAGGATCTTTCCTAGTGCTTCAGAAAGCTTTCAATAAAAAACAAATAAAATGCATAATAAAATACGGACTCACAACAAAAATTCAAATGACCATCCCAGTACAAGCCCATAAATAAAAGATTCAGCTAGCGAGACACCCACAAAATACATTTTCAAAAGGCTTTTAAACTGATTAAGGAAGTTGACTTCATGTATATAGATACTGGAGGGTACAATTTCCTACAAAGTGCAGGTAGGCAAGGCTTGGTATACGGAGGGTAACCCAGGATGCAGTTTTGTAGGGCTATAAAACCAGCCCTCCCAACAGGTTGTTCTTAGAAGTAGACTGTCATTAAATCTTAAGGAAAGATTTAGGTATGTGTTCTTCTTCTTTCTTCCTCCTCTATCTATTTTAATTTCAAAAACTTTTACAATCCTCAGTGTAATAGCTCACCTATCTGCAAAACAAATAGAATTTATTCTGTTCAGCTGAATCATGCAATAATGTAATCAGGAAAGAGTCATAGGCTAACACACACAAAACTTGATCACATTAACTTCATTTTTTTAGAAAACCTAGCTCTACTTACTAAAAAGGACTCTAGCAATCATTTAAATCTACAGCTGTGTCCAAGAACCAAAGATTTTATTCTGTCCTGGCTTTAAATCTATCTCATGTTTTAAAGAAGATTGATTAGACATTTTAAAATCCCTTAAAATGAAAATGTTGCATTTTTAATGAAGAATAAGGACAGCAATAGAGTATTTCTAGATATTGCTACCCAAAAGTGTCACAATACCGCCAAAATAATCTATTCATAACTCCAGTATAAAAGTGCTACTTGTATACACAGGTGGGGAGGGTTTAGGTAAGATGTCAGTCTCTATCCTCTTGGTTGAATTCTTGCTCCCATCCCATCTGATCTTGCTGTGGTGACAAGTTGGGGCTCCATGTTATTAAAAGTCATGTTTCTGGCAGTCGCATGGCTGTATGATAAGGTGAGGTTGTCTTGCTTTCCCTGTTTATCACCGGCCCAGCATGCAGGATGAATGTGGCAATGCAGTGAAGACTGCTGACTATACACATGCTGCATCTCAAGAACCCTCTGAACTGAAAATGATTGGAGTTTAGGAGGTTATTCAGGGTAAATATAATCTTTCTTACCTATTTTTGCCCTATGCTCCAACTCTGATGAGAGGAATTTTAGCTGGGTGGACCTATTGTATGACCCAACAGAAGTGGCCTTATTCCTTGAAAATATTTAGTATCATGGCTCTCCTGTGATAGGAGCATGGCATCCATCACCACAGGAAATGAGCCGAAGGGAAACCTCAGGACACCTCGTGTCAAATACACACAAAGAGCAGAGCTGCACACTCACGTACATCCAGGATGGCTGAATGCCCAAAATAAATTGCCTAAGTCCTCTAATCCAATGTGTTGCAATAATATGGTAGAAACAGATGTATGCTGGAGACATGATAGCCCTTCAAAAACTCTTTTTTACATCCTCATTCGCTTACTGGCTTTTGGTTTATTTTTTGCTATGTGATGTAGCACACGAGGCACTTGCAACCCAAAGAACTCAAAATATGAAATAAGACAGGCACAGAGTAGAGAATTTAAACACAGGAAGACTAAATGACTTGCCCACAAGCATCTCAGGAGTCTGTAGCAGAGCCATGGACTAACCCCTCTTTTCCAGCCCTACCTCTTGCTTCAGTCTATCACTTGCTTTGTTTTCTTGTTTTTATCTGGCCCTTCTTCCCCTGAGGGAAGAGAAATTTCCCAACTCACTGGATCATTTTGTCAAGAGAGATAGATAACTTTCCAGTTCCTCCCTCTCCCCACCCTCTTCCCCCCATTAGCCAATCCAATTATAGAAAATCAAATATCTTGCTAGTGCTGGCCAAATTCAATTACACAGGTACTTCTGGGTAAATTTTGGCAGTGAATAGTTTGCTCGCTTTACCCAGACTTTTCTCTTTAATAAAATGCTCCCAGTTAGCCAATATATCTTGTTATAAAATAAAACAAAACCCCACATATACATGCAACCATAGATAAGCAGAGACATGTTCTTCAGATGCGTTCCGGGTACAGATTTTCAGGTATCTCCCAGGACCTCTATACCACTCTGGATCTGAACTGTTAAATCCTGTCTACCTCCTCATGATTAAATGGCAGGATGGGAAGCCCTGTCTTCCAGAAGCTGGAGCTCAGCAGGCAAATACCAAGAATTCATCTGCTCAAAATATGTTCCCCTTTCACTAGAAAAGAAAAAACCCCAAACATTTCATGTACAAGTACATTTTTTTAAATAAGGTATTTCATTTGAAAGTTCTAATTTTTTATTAAAGAATGTCAGAGCAACACCAGGTGGAAGTTCGAATGACTCATATTCTTATTTATCTCTGTAGGTTTAACTCTATCTCTACGTTGCATTGCTTGTCTCCTCTGCTTTAAAAGGGGCAATTCATTGCCAGACATGAAGTCTGCCTGGGGATCACTATTCAGAGAGGAAAAAGGAGATCTGGCAACTACTCCTTAGCTCATTGGAACAAACTTTTATCACAATATTTGGGCTCTTCTGTAAAAATTCTGCAAGGCAAAAAAAAAACCCGTTTTCCTCAGGAAGCAAATTGCTGTTGGAAAGGTTTTACAGGTGACCAAATTAACAGTTGCATAAGACTAGAAAAAAGTGAACCAACCAAAAAAGTATTGCGTCAAAGAAGAGTACCTCACACTCTTAATTCTTTAGGGGTCCCCAGACCAATACTAAAACCTCCACAAACACTTCAAGGTTCTGTGAAATGTGAACATTGGCCAAAATAACCAAACCTCAACTGCATGGCCATTATAAGATATTGCCTAAAAAGTATTTCATTGTGTTTTTAAACTTTTTGAACCTTCCTGTGGAGAAATACTACAAATATTTCCTTCCTCTGTGTCCTGTTGTTGTGTTCTTGACCTTATGCAACTCATCCAGCAAAATGAGACAGTGGACTGGCATTTGGAATGAGTCAGAGCTGATGTATCTCCTTTTTCTCTTGGATAACACCTCTTCTTCCTCTCAGTAAAGCCTTGTATTATTCAAATGGGGTGTAAAGACAGTGGACCAGCCAAGAAACATGCACTTAAGATGTCTGAAACACAGAATGCTAAACATGTCCCCTGGATCCCTTCCAAGCTGGTTTAGTTACAAGACTTGTTTCATAAAGGAAATGGGTGTTAAGTGTGAAAAGTGAAAATACATGGAAGGGCATTTTTCAGGCAGCGTTACTGATCACAGCCAGATAACAAAAAACTGGTCATCTCTGGCTTCAGTAATTCTTCTGAGGTAATTCTTCTCCCTTTTTTGTTTTAAGACAGGGAGAGCTGCCGTGAGCTTTTAGACAAATTTCTCAGTCCTGTCCAAGAAAAACCTACAATTCAGTTAAAAATAAAAAAAGAAACAAACAAACAAATTACTGTTTGAGACCAAAATTTTGACAGTTTAGGAGGAGGAGGAGGGGAAGGCGAGAATGGGATTAGACTTATATTAGGTAGCAAGAACATCCAGATTTAGTATTGTGAGGATTAAAAAAAAAAAAAACCCAGAGCTTCAGAGTGGATAAAAGCTTTCTTGCATCAGTGCCTAAACCAACTTCTAATTAATGGGGTTTAGGAAGACATTGTCCTTATGAGTATGTTATCCCCATAGCTGCCCACTGAAGGGTGCCCTGTCTGTTGCAGAGAAGCAGATGGTATTGACCACTGTCTGAGACAGGCTATTGAACTAAGACTGACTGTTGGTCTGGTCCTCTAATTCTGTGCTTTTTTAATCTAATCTCATCTAATCTAATCCTAATGCATTTTTCTTGTGTGTCTCAAAACCTCCCAGGTATACACATAAAATCTTTTTTAATAAGCTCTTCAATTCCAATTGAAAGTGGCCTTCTGGTTTGAGATAGCCTCCCACCTTATCAATCCTGCTATGAAATCTTCACCCCAAACAGTGATGTCCTTCACTGGTACAACATTTTCATCCAGAACAAACAGCTGTCCAGCATAAGGATCAGTTGTAAACACTTTGATTTCAGAGGAAACCATCCTGGGAGCTGGGGGCCATAAGGGGTTGATTTGCCCAGGAAAGGTGCAGGGTGACACACAAACAAGTTTCAGAGTCAAGATGAGCCGTCTGTGATGAGCTGTGTGAGGACACTGCTGACTATAGATGAGCATTCATTCCATGGACACAAGATGTAGAGGATTGTCTGTGACTTGTGCACCTGGATATAAATCATGCCATGACTTTTTTTTTTCTCCCACCAGTCAAACAGTCAGTGTTTTGAAGAAGACTTTGTCATATTTAATAGTGCTGTCAACCTTGCAGCTTTGCTGGCCTGATAATAAGAAATTCCAAAATGACACTATTAACTACTGTTCTCCCAGAGCTGATCAAAGCCAGCCACTACACTGTCTCATTGAGGTGGGGTGAAAGCCTTCACGGTGCAAAAATTATAAGCTCAATTCACCCCCAGGGTAACTTCAATATATTTGGGAAGCCAGTCTGCCACCTGCCTTGACAGCAACAGTTACAGGGGAAGGAATTTTAACCCTTCTGGGCTGAAGCAGATGTTGAGGCAAACACAGGTTGAAATTCTTCTCAAAGTAAATCATTTATATTCTATATATTGCTGGTGCCTTCTTTTTTTTTTTTTCTGGGTGCCATCTCAGTGTGAAGATAAACAGAGCTGGCAGGAAATATCCTCTCAAAACAGAGAAAAAAAAGCCTTAAGGAACTTGATAGATAAAATTGCACTTATATTTCTCCACTCTGTTGAGAGATTTATCCTGCAATAAAAGTTATGGCAGAAGCTCAGACAGACAAGTCCAGACTAATGCCAAACTCCTGCCAGAACCACTGAATGATCTGCATGGTCAGAATCCACTCTCCAGTATGTGAGAAATGACTGCCCTAACAGATGACTTAGTTTTAATATTTACTTTCAATGAGTTGTAGCAATGAGTTGGTGGGTGTTTGCCCTGTGCATACAGTCAGTTTCTATTGTGTTTTGGTGTGCAGTTTCACCCTCTTAAGCAGGTCATGCTCCAATAGAGAAAAAAAGAAAAATAAAAAAATTCCTTTCTGTCCAGATGGTCCAAAATAGCAACTCACAGGTGGTTGGAGTCAAAAAGGTTAAGGCTGTTGATTTTGTTAATCCATTCACTCTCAAACAGAGATTCTTCTCCTTCAAACTCTTATATTTCAGTCCTTTGATGCAGGTAATTTGACCTTACATGGGGGACAAAAATGTCTGTTGAAAGATAAGGATGTTTTCAGAGTCATAGGCACGTGAACAACTGATTTTAACTTCTATGGGGTCTTCCCTGATGCCACCTTTAATTTTTATTCATCACGGTGTTGACTTGGTTAATTGTGCATTGAAAACAGCACCGTTTACACCATTAACATGGGGCTGATCTATTCTATCAGCAGAGAAACACAGCCCAAATGGCTGCAAAATGCCTTGCAGCTGAAACTTGTCATGTGAGATCTGATTCCAAAAGACATTACCCAGAGTTCTGGAGAAAAAAGGTGTGAAAAAGAAAAGAACATTTTTCCCCCTTTGCAAAAACACAAAGCAACCCACAATGTCAATAACAAGTAGAAAAAAACGTAGAGTGGAATTTTGCTAACATTCAGATAATTCAACAAATGTTTGATGCAACATTCACTGAAGTCAGCAGGATTCTTTCCATTCCCTCCCTTGTCCAATTGCAGCATCGTTAGCCACATTACTTCTAACTGTTGTGCATCTACATCTAATGTTGCCCTCTCAATTGCAGCAAATAAAAATAGAAAATTAGAGAACTCAGCTTTCCATATCAGCACCTGAGGAAGGGGACTGAGCGAAATTTCCAGCCAATTACCTTCATGGCCAGATGCACAAGGTTTTGATCACCTTTCCTTCAGTTTGGGAAGCATTATTTGCTGTACAGCATTTTCCAGGTGATGCTGTAAATGATAGACCCTCATAGGCAAGGCGCGCGGTGTATGGATGTTGCTCCTGAAGCTGCAATCTCTGCACTTCCCATATTTTTGCCACTTCACATTTGCAACATTAACATTGCATTAACACAGGGATGGGGTGTTTAATATGGGTGTGCGGTTGTTTGCAAATCAGTTTGCAAAGCACTTTGGGATCCTCTGGATGAAGGGTACTATATAAGTGTCAGTCATTATTACTATCATTAGTATCATTATTATCATTATAAGTTCACAAGGAGACAAACAGCCGCATCAGAATAACACTGGGGGTAGATTTTTCAAAGCCACAATGGAGATTTGAGCTGGGTGTGAGAGCCATGAATGCATAGTTAACGGCAGTTCTAATGGATTACCCAGCAAGGAGAGCTTTGGACTTGTGAAAGGAAGGGTATTTTCAGAGCTACAACTCCTACAAGTCCTTAAAGCAACACAACTAGGTAACGCCAGGGAATTTCACCTTCTTTCCTGATGTGAAACATGATTCTTATTGGGACATGTAGTGGGGAATGTTGGGGGAATTGATGGGAGGAAGATTTGTGGGAGCCCTGTAAGGTGGCAGCTGCGGCGGGGTTTGGAGCAGCTTCTGACTCTGTAGCATGCTATGCTTATTTCAGAGCAGTGGTAGAGAGGCTCACCTTCTCCGTAACTCTGTGCAAATTCATCTTGGGACAAAACTTTTCATCTAGATAGGTGAGAAAAGGAAACCAAGAAGGAGTCTCTCTGGCATTTTGAGAGCTGGAATACACGGCAGAAGAGGCAACTGTTTTCTGGGCTTTCAGAAAGAGGTTATATACATAACCACCATATATTACTAATTTCTGTGTTAGCATCTCCTGTCCTCACCACTGTTCTCCTAGAGGTTATTGCTCTTCTCATCTCTAAAAACAAAAATTCTTGTTTGGATGAACTTTAAATTAAAACTGTTTCTGGGGACATTCCTACTTAAGATTGGGGGGCTTAGTGGTGTGGATTTTTGAGGGTTCAATATTTTTTGTTTGTTTTGATACTTATTATTTTGCCAATTGATCATTTATCAAACATTTAAATTGAGACATTTCCGAGCATTCTGCAGTGGAAGGATATCTGTTGAGGAACCATGCCCCAAGTTATGTACAGAAATATAGCCCTGGATTGTGAGTACATCTATAGATGGCACAGGTTCTGCTTTTAATATTGCAATTTCATATCACTGTCTTTATTTTTTCTTGGGAAGGCTAGAAGCCAAGTGTTTGGCTCAAATCAGACATGACATTTTAAAGCATAATTATAAAGTAATTGACTGAAAGCAGAAGTTACTGTTAGCAGGTTACACGGCTGAAGTGGAAAGGGCCATAAAGTATATCTCATGATGTAACAGTCCCTAATGGTATTACCAGAACTGAATCTGGTATATGAGAATGCAGCTTTGACAACACCAACAGAAACAGCTACTGTCCTAACCATATGTGTTAGTATTCAGGCACCTACTTCTGAACAAAAGTAACCCTCAATCTGGATTTTAAAACACTTAATTTTAGTCTAGTTTCTTAAGAAACAGAATTTATGCAATCAGCCTCTTTGTGTTCCTGTCCATCTGTTCCTCCTCCTCAGGAACTGTGCAACCACTGAAATTTGACTGATCTGTGGCATATTTGGGGTCCCCAGTTAAGTCTTGGATTTTGAAGTGGAGCTAAAGCAGCATGAAGTGAGCTGAAGTGGAGGTGGAGTGAAGCAGCATGAAATTTGGCCCTTCTGAGTGGCTTGGCTTGCTTCTTAGTTTAAAGGACAGACAGCTCATGTTATATTCTATGTAATAATGAAAAGCTACATGCTACAAATATCCTGCTGCTTTGCTGGGCAGGAGCATCCCAGACTACGTTCCTCATAGCCTACACTACAGGATGACAATTTAGGGTAAATGAGACCTGCGGCATGAGCCACATGGTAGTAAATCAAGTCTAAATTGATGGCATACACCCATTTCCTCAGTTTACCAGGAAATTCCTGTCACTTTCACCAAATCAGGAGACATTAAGACCCATATGGATACCGTACAGTCAGAAGAAAAGGAAAGAACAAAGCAACCATTATTCACGTTATTTTTGTGATAATCCACCTGTCCACACTATTATTGTCTTGTAATTAGGGTGAAAGACACTTGAGACAGAAATTCTCTTTTCTTTGTTTTCTTTATGGTCCTGATTATAAGTGGGTTTTGATTCACATCTGCCTCTTTATGTGTTCTTTTTTGATTAAAATAATTTAGATTTTTTTTAAAAACTAGGCTCAATTAACCCTCTGTCCCTTAATTTTCCAACCCGTATGATAGAGCTAATAAATATGTCCCACTCACAGAACTGCTATTCTATTCAAAATTAACATTTTTTCAACTGATTTACAGAGAAAAACCTTTGCAAGTGCAAAGTAATTATTGAACACACATTTATAGATGTATGATGACAGACAACTGGTCAGGAGAATCCAGTTGCAAATCTTAAGCACAACTATTTAGCACTAGCATACTTCTCTAGTAAGGTTTATGGATTAAGGGACCAAAAGGGATTTGGATTTGGAATGGATCAAGTCCCTCCAAGGTTTCTGTTGGCCATGTATTTCCAAAATAATCCCACTATCATCACAGTGTTTTCACATTCAGCTTGAAAAACAGCATCTGATTTCTCATCTCTTCAAAGATTCCTTGACTGCTAAGTTGTTGATTACAATTCAGATGTTAATTGAGGAACTGGAGGATGAGTGTGGGGTTTTTTTTGCAGTGGAATATTTTTGCTGGAGAAATGAGGTGGCAAAGGATGTTTTTGACAAATAGATGCCAATTTAATGCTGCTACGTACACTATTCCTACTCTCCCCTGCAGGGGCTTCCTTTTGCAGTCCCACAATGTGCTAGTTTCCAGAGGCTATGCCTCTGATTATCTCAAAGCTGACAGCATTTCAAACAGTCAGCAACCTTGTTTTAAACGAAGCTGTGGTGATTGGTTGAAAAAGACAGCCTGAAGGCCTCCTGATCCAGGAAGCCACTTACACATATGACATCTTCCCCATACCCTTACTTCTTCAGATCCACTCAATACCAGTTTCTACCATGATAGTGCCCTTGGGAAATCAAAAAATTAATAATGGCTGAGAAAAATGCAAAGTTAATTGATGCTTGTTCTATTATTCAATGAAAATTGTGGTTGCCCATGATAGATCTGCAATAGTATTTCTCTTCCTGTGTCTTCCCTTTTGGCGCTGCTAAGTCTTCGGGTCAGAGAAAGTGATTCTCATACGTATTTGTTAAGTTTCTGGTCTAAATTAACACTTCTGTTGGGAAAACAAGAATTTTCTCCCAAATGTATAATTATTTTTTTTCTTCATATCTTGAACATGCCATGTAGAAAATTAAAGTTGATTTAAAGATTTTAAGACTCAGAGAGTTGACTCAATCAAAATAAACCATACTGTAATTTTAGACTTAGTTTGTCTAATGTAATATTCTGTGTTGTCTTTACTTCCTAGACTAAAATGCCCCCTGCCATCAGACAATTTTTCTTCTAGTAGATAAAAATAAAGGGCAAAAAAAATTCCTAACTTTCCTTTGCAGAAGTTACCTATATAGCATCCCTAAATCTATTTCTGAAAAAAGTTTCACGGCCTCCACTCTTTTTTTTTAACTCTTCCAGAGCCTTCACATTTTATCACTACTCAGTTTGTAAAATGGGCAGTTGGAAAAAGCATTGTTTTGATTTAACACCCTCACTAAAGCCCTATGGATAAGTCACATTTGTCTCCTTTTCCTCATTAAGCCTTTGCTCCTGGAACTCACAATCCTTTTGGTCCAGGAAATCACAGAGGGAATTTGCCATGCTGGCAGTACAGCCTGAATTCTTCATGTGTGTTGTTGCTGTTGTGTTCTGGATATATAGATATATATATATAGATATAGATATATATATATATAGATGTATATATAGAGATATATATATACATATACACACTCTTGCTTTCTTCCTGTTATAGTTGTGAGACCGCGTTTGGGGAAAGGAGGGAAGGTGAATGCAGGACCTTCAGGAAGAAAGGAGCATTTGAAGGAGGGGAACATGGAGACAGGATGTTCCAAGCATAACAGGGATATAAAAAGGAAAGAAACATCATTTTGGACAAGCAGAAAAGGGGAGAGGAGACAAAAATGATGAGTCGTTGGCAAGCACTAAATCAAAGAAGGGGGCCTTGAAGTCAAGGGCAATGCCTTCCATTATATCAATACAATTAATGGCATCCTTTTCAGTTATTTGCATTAACAGCAAAGTTAATGCCGGCAAAGATCAATGCTGAGATTAGTGATGTCCAAATCAACATGCTTTTAAGCAAATTATTTCCACTGTCTGAGTCCCTCTCCTAGTTTGTAGCATGAATCTTTGGTGGTGTCTGCAGCTCCATCAGTAGATGCCTCTTAAGGGCTGCTGTCTCTTAAATATAGTCCTCCTAACATTAGTACCACTTGCACAGTAAGCAGGAATATCAGGTCAATAGATCCACTCAGTGTGGATGTCCTGTACATCAGCAACAATGGCCAGAAGCAAAATGTTCCTTTTGCATTAGTGATTAATATTACTATTATTATTGAGAATATTTTAATTTCCTTTTCTCTTTGATCCTCTCTCACACAATCTGATTATTGTGTTTATTCCTTCTAAAAAAATGAGCCTGTTGTCTTGGAACATTAAACCCAAACAAATAAATCACACCAAATCCCATGAACCACCTCTACCCATGTTGCAAAGGCAAAGTAATCAGGCAGCTGTGGTCAGTAGCAGCTCCATAATGTGATGACAATGTTCTTACTCCCAACAGGAGGCTCGTGAGCTTAAGACTTTCAAAAGCAGATTCAAAAAGATGCCTTTGGGTGGGAGCTGGTGGGAATAAAGCTAAATCTGTGTATCCAAAGTACCCCAAAAACCTCTTAAGGAAAATATCCTTGAAAGCAGTGACTCAAAATATTCTGCATTATTACTCAGTCTTGAGTACTCGGCTGAGTGTTGATCCCCATTCAGCTATTCCTGTATAGTCTTCTCTGCTTTTGGGCCCTCATATGGAACTTAGAAGTTCTCCAGCTTTGGTTCTGCCCCTACAAACATTTATCCTTGACAGACACCGAGTGCCTTGGCACCCTGAACATGCACGATAGCCAGTGACAGTGCTCTCTGCAGCTCCACCGAGACACACCCACAGTACTCGATGTAGCTGCTGGCAACTCTGGGCTGCAAAGATGCTGGAGAGGCCTGATCAAAGTAATTTAGACAGCGTTTTTCTACTGAAAAATCATGGTTTTTAAAAAAAATGCCTTTTTTTTTTTTCCCCCAAGAGAAATCATCAGAGAAGTCTCCTAGATTCAGGCTTGAATTTCTTTTGAAAATTAGTGACAGTGGGAGAGAGAGAACTCTGGAATAGCAGGCTTTCAGGAAGTTATCCAAAAAAATTCCTTTTTTGCTGATCAGTCTGTTATTCTCTAGCATTTCCTTCTCTTTTTTTTTTCAATCATTACAATAAATCTGTGTACTTTGTGAGTCAAATTTTCAGTTTGCTAACAACAAGCGAGAAAATTTGAGAGGATTGTATAAGAAACATCTTTTTAAAATACCATTCTGTTGGAAGACATGATTTCAAATCAATCTTAAGTGCAGACCATTGGCAAGACAGTTTTGCTGGTAATAATAGAACAAGGTTTTGATGATATACCAAAGATATGAAAAATATACCCAGAGCCCTAAGACTGTATATGAATGGAGCACTAGAGGTATCAGTAACAGTGGTAACAGTACATTTTCTGATGGCTGGATAGGCAGGTGGACCATGATGTGCAATATCTTTGGCTATCAGTTAGTATAGGATAAACATTTCACAAAGAAATATTTGTTACAATTAAATACTGTGGTTTTGGCACCTTGAAGAACTATATGACCTACTTGGATTCTAATTTCTTTTAATTTCTAGAGATCCTGTCACCTCCCTCACAAAACAGCAATGTCTTCCCCCCTACACATGGTATTTTGTGACACTAAGACATAGTGTCAGATAAGCAGAGTGCTTTCTTGCAACCCTTTTCCTTCCTGATAGCCCCCAGCCCTTGCTAGGCTATTAAGGAAAGCCAGAGGAAGGTGAAGGGAACGTCTTTGGGCCCTGGTTTAATTCAGAGCACCTGCTGTCTTCCTGGGTGCCAGAATTGTATAGCCTTGTTGGGAGCCAGGATGTAATAGCTGTGCCTGATAAATAGCAGCACTAAACGTGCTACAGCAAAGGTTTTCTGTACTATAATAATTGTAGGCGCTGACTTGGTGCAATATATCTTTGCCAGCGTGTAGTGACAGAATAAATAGCTGTTTTTAACTATAGGATCAGGAAAAGCTAATGCAGTGATTGAGGGATAGTATCCAGCTAAATGTAGTCTGTCTTTGTTGTGCTGTCCTTCCAGCCTGGTTCTACCCATGCTGAAGGGGTGACAGAGGGACTCCAGCCTCACTGGCATCCACTGCTCCTCCTGCACCCCGCAGGGCTGGTTCACACCCAGGGTGCATTCTCAGGGCTGTATCTGCCCCTGTAATGGCTCCTGAGCAAAGAGAAGGAGGAGGCAGAGAGGAGGCTGAGAAACCAAACGTTTCTGGAAGCTGTTGGAGAGGAAAAAAATCAAGGTCATGAGTTCACAGTCTTTGCAATCTGGTCAGTCTTTGTTGGCCAGGAGAAAATTAATGTGAGTCCAGCCCAATTCCTGGCAGGATTTCCCTCACACAGAAGGGTGTCAGAATGGTTGGTCACCATGTTGACAGTCCTGCAGGGACCAGGATTGAGAGGGGTCTGGTATCTAAGCTAATGTCAACTATTTTTTCCTGCCCATACCTGGGATATTTTATCTTGCTCAGGTGGTTGCAGGATATTTCACACAGTCACTTTCTTCCTTGCTGTGGTTTTTTTTTGGAAATAAAATAAGCACTATACCAAAGAAGAGCTTTCATTGATGCCATGCTTCCAGGCAACAGCCATCCGGAAAAAAATCAGACTCTGCAAAGTGTTGTCAGGGAAGAGAATCCCTTGTGGAGGATCTGCTTGGGGTATAAGAGATAAATATTTTCCTTCTTGGGCTCTGCAGTTTCATGTAAATCGATTTCTTATGAAAGTTTAAGGTACAATAGGAGTAACTAGCGAGGGCCCTTTGGAGCATGGGCAAGCACAGAAGGGAGAGACCTTGCTCCAGCTTGACTGTCACTGCAGCTGGCAGGAGGTCAAAGAAGGTGAAGCCTTTTGCTTCCATCCAGGGGCTGACCCAAGATGAGGGTTCCCTCCCACCCTTTCCAGGGCAGTGTTGCATTTGCTCTGCCCTGCTTTGCAGACTATTTTTCCTTCCATTTATCTTTTCTGTGGCTTTGCCTGCTCTTGCTGCTTGTGCTGAGAGTACACTTTGCATAATTTATCTCTTTCCTAATGAGGAGATGAAGTCCTGGCGGCAGCTAATGGCACTGAATTAGCTCACCTGCAGTCTGAGCACTGGATCTCATTTACCAAATCTGCTCTGAGTGTCTGCAAGCTCCTGCCTGCCTTTGAGGTACACACCTTGGAGATGTGGCTAGATGGTCAAAAGGGTGTTCAGGGGGGAAGAGTTTTTAGTCAGCTGAGACTAAGGTGTTTGAATTTTAAGTTGATCCTTCTGCTACAGTGAATGCCATACTCTTCTGAGTCTGTCTTGAGTGGTCACCTGGGACCAGTAGACCCAGAAAGAAAAGGTCTGCTTGAACATCAGATCTGGTAACCACTGTGCACGCATCCTTTTCATGCACACAAGCACTGTGTTTCAGGCAGGTCAAGGAAGCCTGCACATTACTAGAGCTTTAATTGGTTTTAGTGATTTGTAAACATGTTTCTCCTACAGCAAGGAAAAAGAAGTAAACAAAAAACAAAATTTCATTGAGGAGAGATGGGGTTTTGGAACTTCAAAAAAAAAACCAAACCAAAACAAACCCAAACAAACCAATTTAAAGGGCAACCAAATCCTTCCAGCAGCATTTCCCCTGTAAGGCATCAAAACCTATGGATGATTGCAGGAACATTTTAAAGGTAGGAAATGAATCCATGTAAAACTTGGTGACCATCATCTTATTCAAGAAGTCAAAATTTCATTAATTTGGTAAAAGAGTGCAGGAATCCTTGGAATTTTCAGGATATTTAAAATGCGGCTCTTGATTCTTGGCTATGAATTCCATCCTTACGGTCTATCTGTGGGGCAAGGGGTGTCAAATAGAATACAATTCCGTGTTCATGCTGCATACATCAGTCTACAGTAAATTCCATGGTAGTCTGGTAGGGCTTTTTATGTAACAACAAGTGTAGAATCCTGTTGAATCAAATTAGAGATTGACAGACTAGCAGATTGACAGACTAGCAGAATGTCTGACTGTGGCAAGTGACACACACTTGGGGAAAAGGTACCAAAAAGAAAGTAGCCTGACAGTGATGGCACTGTTTCATTAAACACCTGTATTTTGGGCAGTGCTGCCACGCCTGTAAAGTATCCTCATCATCCCACACAAAAATTAGGAGTATTGACTAAACTTGTTCCACAAGCAGCAGAGAGAAAGTGACATCTCAGGAAGACAGGAACTATCTTACCCTAAGACATGTAACTTTTCCTGGCCAAAATCATCTGATGCTTTAACTGAAACTTCCTCATAACTGAGCTAATTTTTTTTCTGAGTGAACTGCTTTAATACTGTTGTCATACCTTTATTAATTTTTTTCTTCTGCACTCTAAGAAGGAACAATTCTTTCAGCTGTTTCTTGTGGACAGTGTTTTCTCAGCCTCTAACTCATGATCTTCTGAATTCACTGATCAATCCACACATTTCTTCAAGGAGACTGCCAAACCTTGGTTCAGCTGGGGCTTTTTCAGTACAAAAGGGAGTAAAAACTGTTCATATTTTTTCTGCCATAGTCTAGTTTTAGCCAGTTGAGTTAGGAGGCATAGTGAACAGTGTTAATGCACTGCCCTGTGCTTAAAGACTGCATCAGTGCCACTAGAGGATATTAAATATTTCATGGTTTGTTCTTGTTTCTTTTCTCATCACACTGTACAATTTCAGCATCTTGTGCCACCTAGAAGAAGTTGCTTTAGATAATAATGACTGGCTAATGTAAGGCAGAAAAACTCTTGGATCATTCCTGTGGTCTCTTCTGGCCCTAACTTTTTTGAATCTTCTGTTGTATTTGCTTGTGTTTCTAATCCATTCATATGCATCCATGTGTGTGATGAATGTTAATGTAGATAACTACCTGTACAATTATCCTTATAGCAATCATTACACTTGTTTTTGTGGTTGCGCTTACACAAAAATCCATGTGTGTCTGGGTGTGTGAAAAACATCCATAGAGACAACACTCGGAAGCACCCAAGTGTTTTCCATTCCAAGGATTAGGGGCTGGGTTTGGCCTGGCAGTTTCTGTTACAGGAGGGAAGGAATGGAACTGGGGGCAGATCCTTGAAAAAACTGATCTTCCTCTTTACCTTTGCAGTCCTCGAAGAGTGATGGATGCAGAACTAGTGGATCATTTTTCCAGCACACCCAAATTGTCCCTAGATGAGAGGAGGCAGGTGGAGGGGCAGAGCCATTTAGCTGCCCCTAGCAATGTTCTTCTCTGGGCAAGCGACCAGGTTTCTGGCCAGAGCCATCCCTACATACACCTGCAAGTGTTTAGATAGGAATTTCATGACACCATATCAGTGAAAACCATCCTCCAGGACAAACATGTGCAGGAGAGCAGCAGTCCCAAAAGCAGCCTAAATACCAGGAAAATTGCCAGACCCTGCTGCACGCTAGACATATGCTGAAAGCATCTCTAGACCATGACGAGATCCATGAATCCCTGGGCTTCATTTTCTTCCAGCCCCCTGTTCATATTCATGAGTTCAGCGGCTTTCAACATAGGTTTTGTTCCATCTTCTGTTCTCCTTTCCAAGGCAAGAGAACTGCAGGCACTCTGAATTCACAGATTTCTGTGTATTCTTGAGTTAAAAAGAAATTGTTGGAAAATGGAAATCATTTGTGGTTCTGGATGTCTCTCTGTTTGATTGATTTTTTTGGATTCCCTATCACCACTTCTACCCTGGTAGTCTCCCCCTCCTCCCTGCCTTTTGGGAGCAAAATCTCTAAGCATGGAGACAAAAATTGTACTGGAAATCAGCAACTGGGTACTTGCTCTGTAAATTTCAAATGCTGATGCATTTCTGTGTTAGCCAAAAATAGCAACGAAACCAACAATAACAACAACAACAAAAAAAAAAATGTTTAATGCAAATCACTTGCCACTGACTCTTTTCCAAAACAGAAACATTTACTCTATAGTGTAGTGCAGCTGGCTGCTGGCCCCCTGTGGAGATTTCTGACTAAGGTACCATTTAGAAACAATTTGGCTGATCCATCTTATGTATTTTTGGCAGATCTTTTCCCTCATTCCTTCTTTACTAAGAAATTATGACAGATAAGCCTCAGCTACAGATATCATCTGCTAGATTCTCCTAGAGGATTATTTTAAACCTAGACCACCTGTAGATGTCCTATTCATCCTTTGGACACCTGTCCCAAGATCAGACAACTTGTGGCAACCCTATCTGTAAACTCCAGAGCACTTCCTCTGGGATTCTCCAATACTGGTAAAATCCAGGTTCTGCTGAAATCAGTGGCAAAGCTCTGGCAACACTTTGTGCCCAAACCCTGTTCATCCACATGATGATTCTCAAATTATGGAGATTCCCATTGAATCATTTATTTTTCAATTCATCCCATCTTCATAGAGACTTTCTTCTCATCAAACTTTATTCAGTATTTCTAACTGGGGTCAGTATTAAGTTTAACTCAGGTTGCAATTCAGTCCCTTGGCAATTTGACTTATTCTCAAGAAGTGCCATTATTTTGTGAGGAACCACCAGAAGAAGCCTAATACAACTAATTTAGGTGTCTTGCCTAAAGAAAACTGTGGTTAAATTCAAATCCTTCAGGAAACATAAGGCTGTGTCCAACACTCTCCATTCCCTCTCCAGCTGCCCATTTTTGTACTGTCTCTATCTGTACCTTCATAATACTCAGGTGAAAAAAGTGTTCATCTATTGTGACCTTCATGTAGTCACTTAATCTCAGTGCTAGAGTTCCTGTAACTTTCCCTCCTTTCCTATCCATCATCTCTGCTTACACTGTGGAGTCTTTAGGCAGCTTAAGCTTCCTGGTAGCACTAAAATATAAATCATAAATTATATTAAGGTCATCTCTCCTCTCCAATATTGTATTTAAACAAAACATATATGGTTTTTCAGCTGATTTTCAACCATTGTTATCTTACCCTTTTCAGGCTAAAATGAGAGCTCTTACTGGATTACATTCAACACACATAAACTTTAGGTGTCTGCAAGTAAGGTGCTAAGGTTAATCTGGTCATCTAGATATTTCTATAGACAATGAAGGAAAAGGACCATCACAGAATAGAGTTTTTCTTGTATATTATGAAACTATGACTAAGAACAAAAGAAAGCTTTCTTTGGAGATATGTGCATCTCTTTATTTGTTCATGGAAGGAGTTGGAATGATTAGGTTAAACTAAATACTGCACTGTTAAAATTCCAATTGACTGAGATTAAATGAATCATATGCTAAATACACATACTTCTTACTGTGTCTGTTTTATCCAGTGCCCTGGATAAGCATGACATTTCTGCTTCTATATTTTCTGATTCAGACCCATTTTTCTTATTGATCGTCTTTTCTTTCCTTTACAAGCACGGGACAGCATTGTTGGAAGTATCATTTTTTAAACAGGTGCTGTCGTAGCAGACCCTAAGACACAAAATGCAGCTCTAAAGGTGTCATGTAAGGCTGGAAATGCCTGTTATTGTGCAATCATGAAACATTTCTTCTCATCCCGAGTTTACCATACATTTCAGTTTTGGTGACAGCCCAAAATTTCTCTGTGCTAACTTTCCTATTAAATGAAAACAGCCCACTTACGCATCTCTGTTTCCCCCTCAAAGATATTTTTGTTGACATGTTTGAAACTTTGAGATTACATTGATCTTTCTGAAGGTTGAGAAATTAGCACGTTTTACCAAAGTCACTCTAAGGATATCTGCTATTTTTGCTTCATTTCACACATCATGTGGTGATTCTTGAAGGTGTAGTCTATGACATACAGTGACATGATTATGCAAAGATTGCCAAATATGTTTTAGACAAAGATTCATTACCAAGAAGCTTGAGTAACCTTCCATGATAGACAGTAAGATAAAATATTTCAAAGATTTTGTTTTAAAATAATTAGATTTTAGAGGTGGCTGCCTATATATTATACACATAGAATTTTGCACACAATTCTTTCAATGAACTCAAAAAGAAGAAATGCATTGTCCAAAAGCCGCTGACATTAAAGAGAAGCTCTCTGACTTGAAACTTACCTGCCTCAACAAGAATGAACTCAGACATGCTAATTTAACATTTTACTGTTCTGTTTTCTTCCTTTCTTTATCACATGTGATCTTTCTCTCTCATATTCTAGTTTAAAAAGTACAGTCTTATAAGATTTACAATGATGGATTTTTTTGTTTTTCTTCTTCTGTTAACTTATTGTCTGGCTATAAACTCATGATAAATTTCAGACCTAAAATGTGCCAAAGTCTACAAACCCAGTGGATCACCACATGGGATGAATAAAAAGCAGAGCTGCTATTTGTCTGCCCTTGGAGCTAATTAGTAACTGCAGCTCATATCTCCCTTATACTCTGGATATTCAGACATGAGCAGAAGATGGTTACATTTCAGGGTGTCTACTTATGTCTCACTTATTATTAATTTCTCTCTAAGACATTTCTCATTGCTCCAAACTGTAGATCAAAGTGATTCAGATGTTATCTGGATCCTCCTAAATTCCAGGTAGCAATATGGGAAGGGTTAGCTGCATACCCATACAGGACTGACCTCCTGCCCCTCAGCAGGGCAAACATGCATCTTTACCAGCTCAGCTTGAGTTGATCCTGCCTTCTACCGAGCTTTGGAGCTCCCTTCCAGCCCTGTTGTCTCTGATTTCCTTCAGGGAAAAGGAAGCTCTCCAAAGCAATTTAGGGTGGGGTCTCTGGAGAATGCAGTATACTTTCTGCAAAGGGCAAAGCAAGGAAGAACTCATTCTGCTAAAGTTATTCAATGCTATCCCCTGCCAACATTTACTTAATTATCTTTCTGTTCTATAATGGCAATTGAGTTACGGCTCTTTCCTGGAACTTCTATATCCTTCCCTAGTGAATGTGTTTGTGTGTGTGTTTTAAAGAAGAATAAATTGAGTCCAATCAGTTGTGCTTTGCCCGAGGCACAATTTATGATGGCCTCATTGGAGAAAGAAGCCATGAGGCAGGACAGGACAGTACTGCTGCTATATTTTAGCTGTTAAATATGCATCATAAACTGAATGCTCTTCTCTCCATACTCTTCAAAAATCTGTCTCAGGGATATTGTTGCCTCTTGTCAGGATCGTGCACTACCTAAATGTTTCATTCCTCTGTACTTGCTCAGCTCCTCCAAATTACTTCAGTCCTTGTGGTCTGCATTCATCCAGACCTCGGGCACACAGATCGGATGTTTCAACTCCATCCCCTCACTGCAGAGTCAGTTTGATGTCCACATGAAAAAGAAGGGTGATCCCCTGCACAGCACATCTGCCTGGTGAACTGAAGGCATCATTTTCTCTACTATCCACTTTCTCCTGTGTTAGTTTGGAGAAGACAGCTGGATAGGAATCTTCTCAGCTAATTTTAGTGCTAGTAAAAGGGAAGGTTCTCAATCGAGGTTACTATTCATAGCTCTCTATCATCAATAGGGAGTCACAGGCACCTTTGTAAGCCTTTGGATGACGCCTCTTGCACCACAGAATGATTCACTGCATGGGGCACCTGACTCCCTGTTGATGATTCTGCAAGTGGAGATGCCTAGAACAAACCTGGTGTCTGAGTTTTTCTGGTTAGATTTTGGTGAGCTGAATCTATCACTCAGTTGCGTACCTGACAGATGAGAATGGTCTGACTTCTCCGGAGATGCTTGAAGGATATGTGCACTCCAAGTTGTTGCTCAGTTGGTATTTCAGTGAGGCCACAGTAGATACTGAGGATTTGTACCTTTTTGTCCTCCAAGAGCTTTTCCCAAGATCTCCTAGTTAATATTACAAGTTGCATCAAAGTCAGTTTACTCCTCACTTTCATAGCCTACACTGATATAATTACAGAAACACTGCTCCTACAGCAACTCTAAGAAAGCCACCAGCCATCAGCTGTGTGCAGAAGTAACAGCATAAAAGAACAAAAACTATAGTCACTTTCCCTGCAGGAGATTTTTGAAAATTAGGATGCATGGGAACCCTAAATTTCAAGTTTTAGAGGGTTCTTCCAGTGCTGATTTTTCGAGATGATTTTCACATATTATTGTTAATGCTTCTCTGCTGCATGAGGAGACTCCAGGCTGAAATAAAGGTCTGCTGTGCTGCCCTTTATCAGAAGAGAATGCAGTCATGGCAATATAATGCAAATAAAGAAAGAAAAGATGAAATATTTTGTCAGTTACTGGTCGTGTGATCAGGAAAAAAAAATGCCACTTAAAGAAACACTTGACAGCATTCCTCCAACTCCCTAGTAATGAATAGTTTCCAGTTCCCAAACAAGAACAGACAGAGTGTAACTGAACATAGGCCCAAGGTGCCTTTGCACTAATCCTTATGTCCTAGGGTTATTTGGCTTTAGTTTTATTTAGTGTCAAGTTTTACTTCTATAAAGAGAAAAGAGGGGAAAAAAAAAAAGAAAATAAAAAAGGTAGAGCTGATGAATTTCCCTCTTCCTGTGGAATGAAATGCCAGTACCTGTTGAGCTGCATCTTCATCGCTGCCTTGGGGGTATTTGATTTCATGAATCTGATTAAATTATTCTGCTTTCAGTATTTCTTTAATATTGCTTTATAAAATATATTCCTAGTGGCTTCAGTAGTAAGAGCACTTGCTGTACTTTCTTTAAAGCTTGCACTGCCCCTCCTGAGACTGGTGGGAAGAGCCCTTACTAAAGAGTTCAGTCATAAAAGCTTCTTCCTCTAGAAGCGCTTTGAAACAACTGAAACACACACATACTTTTTCACTATGATTACAGAGGCACCCATATTAATGCCTTTCAGTGTACTATATGGACATCTCTGATTTCATTGGTAGAAAACCTCCTTCTGCAGAAATTTCAGAACATTGTCATCTGATCAAAATCCCTAACTGATGGGAGACCATTTTCCCTCCCAGTGGTGAATACCTGGAATTTGTTCTGTGGCAAAATGTTGCATTTTTATATCATGGGGGTTTCTGAGGCTCTGACCTTATGTAGGTTAAGGCACTGCATGAACATTCAGTGAGGGACTGTCCTGGTGGCAAGGAGTGCATAGACCTCATGAGCAGCATGGATAAAATCAAAGTGGATGGAAAACAATGGAGAGAGGGGATTAAGTGAGGCCAAAGTGAGTGCCAAAGGAGGGGCAGAGTTGAGGGAAAAACCCTTCCTCTCCCCCACTTGCCCAGTACTGCTGTACTGTTACTGGCTAAAGATCCTTTTCAAATAGGAAATTGTCTGTCCTGTTGCTGTACTGTGCCCCTTGATCTGCTATGAGTTCTGGCCATAGGGACTAAGGACACTGGGCCTTCAAAACCACGTAAGAGTTCTAGGAGCAAAAGTTCTAAGGCATGTCTTCAAAGCCGAAAATGAGGAACCCAGCTCTTCTCTTTTCTGTGCATCACCCATAGAATACATAAAGCGTGAACAAAATATTATATAATATACTGCTCACCAGTGTACTGAAGAGACTGGCTCTTGATCAGTCTCTATCCTCCTCAGTCTGATCACATGCTCATAGAAATTTCTATTCTTTATATCACTTGGATGCATGCAGTGTGATGTGCAGGGAAATATGGCCCTGTCTTCTACCTGGTTCTTAACTGGGAAATTATCCATCTTATTGCTGCTGATTAAAGCCCTTTATTGCTATTAAATGTCTGCAAATAACACCTAAATTGCATTGCTTCTCTGAGGCACTTATTATATACCTATATAAATGTATATAATAATTGTTAGGAGCAACTCACGCATCTACTGCTGGTTTGCAAGATAAATGACATTAATCAATAGGATGCCTACAGAACTTTTGGTGAGTCATTTGTTATGTTAATTGAACCACTTAAAGTAAACTGTCAATGAACAGAGATTTTTGACAGCTGAGATGAGACGTGGGGCTAATTAGTCAGTTGCTATTCAAAAAAAAAAAAAAAGCCTGCCCAATTTTAATAATGTAATGTTTAAGAGAGAAGATAATGTTAATCATCTGACCAGACCTCTCTCCCAGAGGATATAGTAGCAAAAAGCATAGCCCGTCACAAAAATCAAGTTTCTCTCGGAAGCAAACAAAACAAATGGCTGGCTGTGCAGAGATGACAACCTTTGCAAGAGAGCTGATGTGTCCCATAGGTTACAGAGAACTTTTTAATTAATACACAAAAGCCCAACTTCTGCTCTAAATTACCTGTGTCCTTTTAGATCAATCCCCTTTTTTTCGCTCAAAGTATTTTGCATTCATGCTGGCAGCAATGAGATCATTGGGTCTGACTGCAAGGCTTAGTCCTAACCTACAAATCAAATGGATTGATCAGATACACACACAGTCTAGAAGGCATGAGCAGCATTTTGGCAGCCCTTTGGAGCCGGGCTGTAGAGGATGTAACCGCATGAAGTTGCAACTGAGAGCACAGGAGAAACTTCAAAATGTTTCATCTCTCTTTCTGTGATAGTTTCCAGAGTTTGTAATCTCCTCCATTGTTTTTCAGTGCTGCCACTATCACTCTTGAAGTTGAGGAAGCCACAGCAGCAGAAGGCTTTGGAAAATAAGTGTTTCAGTCTTAGAGCACAACAGAAACTTTCTAATTCTAACTGATGTAGAAATACTTTGAAAGAAATTGCTGTTCCTTATGCACCCAGCTGCTGCATGGGATAAATAGTTAAATCTTGATTCCACTGAGGGTATGCCAGAACCCCTGTTGCCTTAAACAACAGGACTGGGACTTACAGCTGTTAGTACATCCCACCCTGAGGTGGCCACAATTCTGTAGCAGATGAACTGTGACTCTGGCACTGTAGCAAGTGTCAGTAGCAATCACCAGTTAACCAACTTACCACTAAAACTCTCTCTTTTATGCTTGCTGAAAAAGTAGTGAAGACAATTTACCTTTAATTGCAAATTTCTGTTCTTAATGACAACCATCAAGGTTGTGTGGAATCAGAGCTGTCTCGTTTGCTCAGCACAAGCATTGCAAGGAAAATAAAATAACCTAGACAGCCAGTCATCTTAAATGTTGCTGCTCAAATTTTCCTTAAAATAATATGATAAAATAAAGGCAAACTCTTGAATGTGTTGAGGAAAAAAAGCATTTCCATTGCTACTGGTCTTAATTTCTGTTAGAAGCAAGTGCAAGACAGAAACTTCAATCTCGATTTCTTTCTGGTTTTATAACTGTTCTCGGAAATTACTAGAGTTCACAAAGCGCATTTGGAAGAAAATTGATTTTCGTAGTTTTAAATTTTCAGGCTTTTAAAGTTAACTGTATGGTACAGGTACCTGAAGTTAATACGTATCAGTAACCAAAGGAAAAGTATTCAAAGCAGCTTTTCACAGTACTAAGCAACAAGAAACTAGTTAATGTATCACAAAAAATGTCAGCAATACTGTAGAATGGTCAGGTCTCTCTGTCTTTTAGTCTACGGGTGTATATGCCCCTATGCCTCTACCTTGACAGTACCTATACTATTATGTGCCATAGCAATATTGAAAAGCTAAAGAAATTATTTCTGTGGGTTGGCTGTTGCCATTTTTCTGTCACTCTGGCATTCCCCTTGAACACATTCACACACGCATGCATGCATGTTATTCGACAGACTTTGACTAAGATACAATGAACTGCATTTCCAGGAGCAATAGAAACAACACCCATCTTTAGCATCTTCCCAGGCTGACCTGTAATCCAGTGAAATAGATGTCACAAATGCCACAAATTAGGAACTGCAGTTTTCACAAGCCCAGAGTGTTGAGATGGTTTTTGCTGCTGCTTGTAGATAGAGGTAGGGTGACACAGACCTCACCATGAGAGAATGTTCAGCTTTCTCCAAGGCAATTCAGCTTAAGTAAGCATGAAGCACAAGCCTCATCACCCAAACCTCCAGACCTACTTAATCTGACAGGTCTGAAATAGATCAAAGCCTATGAGCTCTTTCCTTTCTCTCTGCTTTCTGGTGTTCTGGCATTTAGTGTCTTGCCCTGTCTGGAGCACCGTCTGATTGGAGTGGGTGATGCCCTGTGAATTGAAGGGTTAGTGAGGGCTGAGAAATGTGAAGTGGACATGGCAAGTCTTCAGATTGAGTTAACAAACGGAACGATCTGTGAGGTAAGGGAAATCAAAAAAAAAGTGATGGTTTCAGAAGCACTGAAGCCTTTGCCTCAAGCTGAGACCAGCTTGCTCCTTTCCCCTCTGTGTCAAAGTTAAAGAGATGAGAAACCACTGTAGGATGGGTCTCTTGCAGGCACTTAGATACAGGCTCAAAATCTGTCCTGGGTCCAGCTGATTCGTTGAGTATATCCTGTGCTTTAGCTCATTCAGAGCTCAGGCATGGCCTTCAATTGCTTAGGACAGGTTTCTTGCCCAGAACCCAGCTGATTTCTTGAGGACCTTTCAAATCCAATTTTACATGATTCTGTGCAGGAAGATTTATCTCAGTCAGGGACTCTTCAACATCCCCCTTTTAATCAACAGAAGATACAAATCTTTCAAGGCCTCCTCTGGCCATTTGTCTCTGGTTTTAGGAACATACATTTTTAGCTTTTGACATCTGCATTGTGCTTTCCCAAATGACAGCTATTGGAAGAAGGAAGGTAAAAACCTGTTTGTTTTAATCTCTGCTTACATCCTTGCTCTATGCTATGGCAGCTTCCTGTTTTATTGGTTATCCAGAAATTTGTTGGTTTAAAGAGTGCTCAAATTTCAGACTTTTTCTTTTCCATCTAAAGAAGAAAACACACACATTTTGATGCAGGATTTTGATTCAGAGAACCACTAATTTTTGTTTAAAAAAAAGAGTCTATTTGGCTGATTCTTGTTCACAACTGCAAACCCTGACCATCCTCTACAGTTTGTTTCCTTGCTTTTCCACTAATGCTGAGCAACTTTGAAAGAGATTCGTGAATACAGTGGTCTGGGGAATAGGAAACCCAGGGCAGAAGGCAGAGGTGCTCATGTGTGGAGTAGGAAATGAGATTTCCTTCACCTTTACCGAGTATAAGGATTTTAAATCCAAACATTGGCATCTATACGTGTTGAGAGGATACTGCCTAAGAATAATCTTCTAGAAAACTCCAAATACTTCTTCAACTGAAATCTAGACTTATAATGTATGCATCAGAAGTCAGGCTATGCCTTGAAATCTGGGTGGGCTTGAAATCTGAAGTAGCCTTAATCTCATTAATGACCTCACCCCTCCCAAATTTTGCTGAGAAAAAAGAAAAAAAAAGGGTGTGAAAAAAGATCCAACTTTACAGCCTTGACCTATTTCTAATCCTGTTCTGATTGCTATTTACTGGGCTCCTTTCCAAACATACTGTTTACTTTAGGGCTGATTTTTCTCCATCCAGATTAAAATTCCAGTGAGTTTCCCTCATTCCTTTAGACTGTAACCCCAAATGGGCCATGGTATTTTATTCAGAATATAGTAGCTGGATAATGATGCTCTCAGCAACTCACCGAAACCAGGCAGTTTGTATATGAGGAGCTCGTATGCACACAGAAGCACACGGGAGCTCATGCATATGGCCCTGCAAATTGCCTCATGCACACACACACGCAGACAAATGCGCTCCATGAACATGCCCACGGTTCCTTCTACGCTATGCACATATGGACTAAACAATTACACTCACCTATGAGCCTGTCACAAGGCAACAGAAATGTCAGCTGCCTTTGAAGTTTCCCGAAGAGCAGGAAAACGAGTCAACAGTGCTGGCCAACATCACATCATTAATCATCTATTAGCTGAGGTTGTGTGCTCCTGTCACCTGTCACTTTGTAATGCATGCAAATCACTCCAAGAGTAACATTTTCAGCCTGACATTTCCAGGGCCAGAGCTGGGATCAGCCTGCTCTTTGTATTGAAGATTAAAAGGAAGTGGAGAAACAAGTGGTGAGATTGCTGGAAGGAGACAGGGAGAACGAGAGAAATAAGAAAGGTAATGAAAAATTGGTCAGGAGAGATGAGTTTAAAAATAGAAAGCTAAAATTGTGAGGTTTTTGCATATGACCAGGAACTACGCAGTTTAAAAACATACCTCTGCTCTCTAGCTCTTAAAGAAAGTGAACCATAAAGATAACACTATTTTCCTGATAAACTGGGTAGAAAGGGAGAATCATTTCTATACTTTTTTTCTTTATTTGTAACTTACAAATTTGAAATCTGATCTAGCTTAAAAATCTCTATCTGAACTGCTTGCTATAAGTTCCCATTACAGTCAAGGTATGGAAATAAGATATTTTTAATACAATTCCCCGATCTCTGTATTAGATACGTATGTTAGGAAGAAATAAATTGCTGAAGTGCATGGAAATGTCTAATTCTCTTGTTAGTCTAGCAAGGGAGTTGAGAGTGATTAGGTGAGATATATACGGGTACTGTAGGTATCTATGTTTACTGAGTTGAAGCTCATCCCTATTGATTTTTAACTCAGTTTGATTTCTGATGATTCAGAAGAGACAGAAAGGGTCATACCAAACCAACTTCCTCTATTATTTTTGTCATGACTCTTGAAAAGGTAGGATAATATAAACTCCTCATATCCTAGATCTGACCAACGTAAAAATGCCACATTAAGTCTTGAATATCTTTATTATACACTATATTCATTAACCAGAAACCTTTTCAGTAAATTAGTGTTGCATGAACAGCTTCTCCAGAAAGACTCACTCTTCTACTTACAAACCCCCCCTGCCATAGTGAAGACATCTTAAATTCTTTTTGGGAAGGTTATACCTGAACAAAGGTCAGTGTTACAGTAGTCTCTGCAACAGACTGTGAAGAGAAAAAGATGATTTTGGGGTTAAATAACTCTCAGTGTTAAATAAATACCTGAGATAAATCAGATGGAGCTGTCTGGTAGTTCAGGTAGAGGTGTTCAAGATTTTATCTCCAGATAGACAAAAGTTCCCACCTTCATATCTGTCTTTCATAAGACACTTACGTCAGCTTTCTCTCCAATCCCCGCCTTCCTTGTTATCATTCCTTTCCTTTTCACTATTTTCATTGCTTCTTCATTTCGCCCACTTTGGCAAAATATGTCTGCCTTTTTCCATGTCCATCCTTATATGGATGAACGTGTTAAAGAGAGTCATCCTCACGTGGATGAACATTGCTTCAGTGTGACCACAGGACAACCTCTGACTGAAAAAATATAAGGGGTCAAAGTCATTTCTGCTGTGGCTCCCCTCTGGCAGGGATGGTGGTGCTCTCTGCCATACCATTGCCCCAGAAAGGCAGACACTGATTAATCCTGCATATACTGGTGGGGAAGCAGTTCTGGGAAACCAGAATAAGGCATCAGCAGTCCTCACCAAGATCCAGTTACCTGTTCCCTGTCTTTGTCTTCTGAGGAAGTGGAGTACAGAAATTTTCTTTCTCATTTAAAGCCTACATTTTCTTTCTTTTCTTTGTTGAGGTAAATCAGCTTTATTCTTAATTCCTTCACTGGGTGTGAAAGGATATACCTTCCTGAAGGGAACAGCAGGGAAACATCTCATCTGTGGAGTCTAAATTAGAGTGCAACACTCCAAGCATGGAGGGGCAATATCCTCAGCTAGCCCACAGATATGTATTTGCAGGAGATTTTGAGGCTTATTTCTTTGGATAGATAAACTGCAGATCATGATGGCAATTAATCATGGACTCATGGACGAGTACATCTGGAAGGGACCTCAAGAGGTCATCTCATCCATCCCCCAGCACGGAGGCAGGATAAATGTGCACAGACCATCCCTGACAGATGTGTGTCTGCTTCTCTCTGCTTCCACTCTGGATGCTTGCACACCATTATCCATCTAGAGAAGAAGAAGATTTAAAGTTATGAGGAGAAGCAAAAAATATCACTTTTTAAGCCTGAAGATTTCCCCCTTAGTGTCTCTTGGGGCCTGAATCCACTTTTTGGCAATAGGAAGATCCAATCCTCACTGTAAAATCTTATGAAGGGGAAGAGGTGTGAGCAATTTGCTCATTTTGTAACCCAGGTTCTTTTCCAAGATGTAAGACCTTTTTGATTGCTAGTTCAGTAGAAAAGCTCAAAATTAAATCTTATCTGGATGTGTGCATGTGAAAAAAAAAAAAAGAGAGAAAAGGAGGAGGAGGAGGAAAAATTAAGTAAAAGAAGAGTGAAGAGAAAGAGACAGAAGGGATGGAAAAAGATAAGATGTGTAAGACAAAAGGGAAAATGCAGAGAGGGGCAGGGACAGACGTGAAAGGAAGAATGAAGAAACAGGAGGAACAGAGGACATACAGGCTGAAGTGAGAAGGTAGAGAGATGCAGGTTTTTAAGCTGGCCATTTCCAAGAGAGAGATCAGAAAGACTTTTTGTTGTTGTTGTTGTCCTTAAGTGACTTCTCCCACTGGCTAACATCTCATTTTATGGTAGGTAAATAAGCCTGCCTAATTGGTCCCTTGTTCAAGAATGGGAATATAGAGCTGAGCCTGCTCCTTCTGAAGTGGGATCTTGTCCAATTTACGGTCTTAGCAGATGTGATCTCTTCAGGGTTCCACTGTAATGATAAATTGAAACATTTGAATGCTGCGTTCCCAGGTCTGGGCATCCAGCTTTGAGAGTGGGGAGAGAGGATCTGATCAACTTTCCTTCTGAAATGACAAATTGTGGTTTCCAGAAACATGACTTAGTCCCATTTGCAAGCCTAACAGTTGCAGAGGCCAAGAGTGGTCTGGATGAAGAAGGATGCACCAAGGTCACTTGAGTATGAAGGACTCTGGTCTGGGAGAAAAGATCTCCTTTGACAAGGAAAGTCAGGAAGTGCACCTTGACTCAGAAGCACTTTAAATTAAGGTGACACTTACAAACACTTTATTAATAATTAATAAGTGATTAATGAAAATTACTTTTTAGCTGATAAATTGCTTGAAGACACATTAGAGCATGTTTCAGAAAGACGCGGATAAATATTTTTATGCATTCTCATTTATAAATGCTTAGTAATGGGCTCTCAACTTTCACGTGTCTCGGCATCATTTATCCCCATCATCCTGGTGGCATGCTATAGAGACATCTTATAATCATTTATTTTCAAAATTTGTTCCTATTAATCATGTATTAATTATTATTAAGAAAACATTTGTGCACACTTCTCTTAATCTGAATTCTTGCTTGACTGGTTTTCCTAGAAGTGTGGAGGAACACCCAGCTTGCACAGCTCATCACATATCCAGAGCCAGGCAGGTATAAAATGATAGTTCATGAGACCACCTCAGCTTACTCCAGCTAAGGACTGAGTCTAGGCTGCTCTGCCCTTCCTTTATTTTTCCCTGAGGAGCAAGGGGAGAATCTACAAGGATGCATGGGCATGGCTACCAGTGCTAAACAGCACTGCCGTCTCTGTGGTGTCTGGGCATTACAGGATGGGAACTCATTGCTGAAATCCAACCTCCTGTGCACAGACCAGTGTGTTTTCCTCCTGTCTGGTGGGTGGCAAACCAAAGCACAGATGCACAGAAATACAGATCTCGGAAGTTTTTTAGGCACCTATGGAAATTAATGAGCTTGGAGCTGAAAATGGCTAATGACTTATCTGCAGCTCAGTCCCATGCTGGTTCTTCACCTACTGGGTTGTTCTGCTGCAAGGTCAGGACCGGTCTGTCAGTGAAGTGTGTACAGAAAGAGGGAGATGGGCTGTGTAAATTCTTTACATCGGGCTTTGACTGAACCTGTTCCTCCATAAAAGTTAGAGCAGCATGAAGGCTACTGTTATTTATACCAGCCTTAAGGACTGAAACGACATGGGGATACCTAAGTCAGTTGTGGGGATGACTGTAAAATTATCCTTAAATCACTCAATGAGTTTCCAGAGCCAGACTGATTATTTCACTAACTAGCAATAGAGCAGTAGACAGGACTACCTAACCAATGATTTTTTGATGAGTTTAAGCCAATGTTTCTTAGCCTGAGCTCAGAGCCCCTTGCCTTTTAGACCCCTCAATATCAGCCTGAGAGATTGCAGTGGTTTTGATTCAAAATATTCATTATTTACTTATTTTCCTTCTGTGAGATAAGAATTAGGAGAAAAGCAAAGCAGGCCACAAACCTTAAACAGTTGCAGTACAATGAAAGAGCTTTATTACTAACAGAATTAAAAGTAAAGAGAAAACAACAAAACAAAATTAAAGTAAATTCCTCCCCCCCCCCCCCCCTTCTTTCCAGCACTTCTCTCCTTTTATCCAGCTCACACAAGGGATAACAGAACATGGGATGTTAGTCAGTGTTGCAGTTCTTGAAAAGTCTCTCTCTTATGCTTAAGGAAAAAAGGGTTTTCCTTCAGTTGCACGTGGTTCCCAAACTGCCACCAATAGCAGACCCGCCCGGAAACAAACAGTCTGCTATGTGTAGAACATCTCTCCCATGAAGAATTTCATAGTTCTTTCATACTACAGAACATGGGCCATCACATGGGGTTATTTATCTTTTTAAGGATAAGTTATTTTGGCCTGCACACAGAGGCTTTTCTTCGCCACAAGTCTCTAACAGCCTCTCACTGCTTCTATATAGCCTGGCATAGGCACTCTTCACAAACTTCATAGGCACACGTTGATTCTCCACCCCCCCCCCCCCCCCCATGTTCTTCAAATGGATTAAAGAGACAAACAGTTTGTGGTATTACAGTTTCTTACCACGGCATGCAAGAAGGTTTCTTTTAAGCTGCGCGCCAGAATCGCGGCACCGCCCTCTTTTCTCCCGTCGCCATGCTCAGCTCCGTCCCACGGGACTCACTTCTCTTTCTCTCTGACTCTGACGCCACCATGTTGAAGGGTGTTCTTGTTCGGGCTTTACGGTGGGGAAAGCCTCGCTCCCTCTGTGCTGCTGGCTGCGTGGTGTCCTCTTCAGTTCAGCACGGAGTGTGCTGGCTGCAGACAGGAGGCTCTGCCGGCTCCCGCTGGCTCCGCCGGCTCCGCATGGAGAGGAGAGGGACCCGCCTGTCCCCAGAAGCCGCGCTGGATGGGTTTAGCTGTGAGCAGTCTATGGCTGGTTTTAGCTGCCTGCGGCTCTGGGACAGTCCCCCTCAGTGACCCAGGGTCCGTGCCGCAGCGATGGGAAAGGGGGAAAGGGGCAGTGGCTCCGGCCCGGCCCGGCCCGGCGGGGCCGGGAGGCTCGGAGCCCCCCCACCTTCCAGCAGGCGAGCTCCGACCAAAAAAAGGGAAGTCCCGCCTTTCCATGCCGTTTAAATATGTAAATTGTGAGAAGCGTAATTGGTCTTAAAGACTGTCCATCAACTCAGGGTCAACCCAACACAGAGATGGGAGACTAAAGGAGTAGCTTGTTAAGACCAAGTACTGGAGACAATATTGGCACCATACCTTGATCTTCCAATCAGCAAAGGGCTGGAGAATCTCTGCTCTGTCCTACATGGACCAGGTAAATCACTAATAGAAGCTGTCTTAGCTTAGAACTTTCTTCAAATAAAGATCTCAATTTATTCACTATGCATTTAATGGTGAGAGAAGTCAATATTCAAAAACACTTTCACTTTTCCAAAAAAGATTTTTTCAGAAACACGCATTCCTTGGAAAATGAAAAAACAGCAGAACCTATTTCCTTGCAGTTTCTTGTGATTACTTTCTCTCATGTCTGTCAAGCTGCAAATGAAACCTCCTGCACCAACTGGTTCAAAGTTATTGAGGGAAAAGAGAGAGAGATGTAAATAGACATTAAGATATAGAATAATCACAAAATCCCTCATTTCTTTAGGAAACCAAACTAAAAATAATTTGAAAATTAAGTCAAAGTTTCCAGTGTCTGTCCCTGGTGCCTAAGCACAGCTCTGTGACAACAGACCATTGTGCAGGACACAATAGCCCTGTGACTCCCGAATTGAATTTGTTCTGCCTGTTCATGGCCAGTTTGCACTCAATTTTTATGCCTGTTGCATAGAAGAATCATTTTTCACAGACAATGATTTCTCCATGAGCCACTGTGGAATATGCACAGTGCAGTGACTTGCTGAATTCATAATTACCAATGCTCCTACTGGAAACACACAACTGCAAAAGTTATGCTCTTCCAGGCAGAGAACACAAACAATTTATCTGCCTGCCTAGGTTCTCATATTCCCTGTGCCAGGCTGTGGAGTGCCTCTTGATCATTACTTGACCTACTGTCTCAAAAACTTCGGAAAATCAGAAAATTACTAACTTGGTGGCCAGTTGTGGGGAATTAGGGACAGGACAAGTGGACTAGGTGGAGCTAGGAATTGAACTAAGGTGTAAAACCTAGTACCCATCCTGGCAACTAAACTCCTTCTCTGATCAAAATCATCCACTACAGCAGGGTATTGAACATTTTGCCTTGATGACAAATGTCTTCCACTTGTCTGTAGTCCAAGAAATGTCCCTCCCATGCACCCTTGTGAATAGCTCTTAAAAAAAAAATAGTCAGTACATACTCAGAAAATAATTCCAAGAGGGCATATGTATGAGACAAAAAAAATAAATCTCAGAAAGTCTCTCAGTCCTTTTCTCAACTCCTCTGCTGTGGCTGATTTCTAAAATATCAGTAATACCTATAACACCAGTATTAAAGGACACTGTGTTGCCTGGAAGGTAGAGGAAAAATATAAGAAGAGGCAAATCTGCATTCTGTTCCCATTTTTTTTTTCCATTGGGGGTGCTGCATGGCTTGTGTTATTCACTTTCCCTCTGCCTACCTGTAAAATTAAAGTAATTTGGGGAAATTTGCTGAAAACTACTTCCCACAGAAGGTGTGTAAGGCCTATGTTGTTTTAATCACACCCATCTGGAGCTGTTATGAAAGGATGAGGGAAGGGCGGGTGCACACAGATAAGGAAATGCACGTGGTGCATACACGTGGGGAGCTTGGGAGGCACAGGAGTCTGGGATTTGTCTCAGTGCAGGAGCTGCAAGAAGCAAGAGTGGATCATCAGGAAAGAGGGAGAGATTTAAATGCCTCTGGTAGTCACACAGGTCAGTCAGACCACTGCTGCTGACAACATGAGCCCTCCCGTAGAGTAGCCATCACTTATTCCCACTCTGGGCAAACACTGGAAGTGCCTGGTCTGAACTCCCTCCTCTTTATCAGGGCTGACATGTGCTCCAGTCCAACATCGCCTGAGTGCCCGACGCTGGAAAAACCCTTGCATTCTTTATAAGATGCTCTGGGGGTAGCTAGCAGTATGTCATGTCTTTGCAGATATTATGAGAAAAGAAGCAGAGACACAGGTGATTACAAATAGATTCAGAGATATAACTTTCCATCCAATTCCATCAGCCCCATCTCTCTTTAATATTTAGCTATTTCTCAATAAACTAAATTCACAGCAGAGTCTCTCCTGCTGAGTATTTAAAATATATGTGTATACATTATATACAGATTGCTCCTTACTTCTTTCCCTCCTTATATCATTAAACTGGTGTTGTGTCTGCTGCTCAGTAAATGTGTAAATGGCAGCTTCTCTCACTGATAGTGGAAAAGTTTGAATAGTGTGGCTTTGCCGTAGATGAGGGAAGGGAGAGGGAAGAGAAGGACTGTCTGCATGTCTACTGGGTGATGAGTGCGTGGTTGCAGGTGTTAAAGCAGAAACTATTTCCTCAGAGTCTTGGTGGTATGTTCTTTGACAGCCTCCTACACCCATGAAAATGTTTATGTGTTTAAATTCTTCTTTAGGACCCTAATCTTCTTTCCTTATATCGGGCATAAAATATCTAAATGGAAGTTAGGGACCTTTATGTCTTTTCAGATCACTCAAGTTTCTCCCTTCCCATCATGTTAATTTTTATGCAGGGGGTCTTATCATGGATCAGGGGTACATAACTGCCTGAGGAGCACACAAATGTATAAAAGGACGTGTGATTGTTCTGCTGAGGCATATCACAAGAGCAACAGCCTGTGCACAGCATCATTACTGGCCAACACAGGAGCTCCTCCAAGACAGGAGCTGGGCTAGGAGATACATCAGCTTGCAGGCTGATGTGAGATGTCTGTGGCATCTCACGCAGACAGAGACACAGCCCAAAGTCCACAGTAGGTCTGTCTGTGACAGAACACACAGATACACTGAGCAGGAAAGGGCTTGGGGCACTTCAGTGTACAGGCAAAATGTGGTATGCAACAGGAGAGCACCCACTGCAAGTGAGACGGATGAGTCACCTGGGCAGGGACTGAGAGCGGATTTGTCCAGCCTTTGGGGATCAAGGCATATGTCTACTTCATAAAAACTGCAGGCCACTCCCGAATCAAGGGGATGTTGCCTATACTTCTGAGATGCTGTAATTCCACGTGTGTAGATACCCACATGTGTATCGAATGGAGAGAAAACAACATACAGACAAGGTCTTCCCAAATAATTAAGTCCACAATAAGCTATCAATCAATACAGAAAATCATACCTGTTCAGCCTCCTTGGGAGAGACATACCCAAGACCCATCTGTTCAATGATCTAAAAGTGAATGCTTGGAAGAAGCATTTAAGAAACAAATGTAGCATGGAGTGACGCCTCCCTGCATTAACCCACTCCAAGGTTCTGGCAAACACAAAACCACTGTGTGTCCAAAACCTCTTCTGGTTAAGGTATACCAGAAAGTAAAATGTTTTCTTGCGAGGTCATCAAGAAACACTACTCATACCTTCTAATCTTCATAGCATTTGTTGTTTAACCTTTGAGCATGGACTAAAATTTGTTTTTATAGTAGGCTTGATTCGCCTGTGCAAGTATATGCTTAGAATCATGATAGAGCTTCTCAGCTTCTACTAAAAGCCTGTGATTGCTAAAGAAAGTGGTGTGAATTCAGGTGACAGGAAGAGGTTTTGCAGATCTAAAGGGGTGCTGAAGAAGCTGCTCTGTCCTGGGGCCATATTCTGAGACTGGAATGACATGAATTTCATCTGCACTCTTATCTTGTATTTCTGATTCCAGGAAGCTTTCCTAATATTCCACCTTTGCCTGTTCATTATAGTAGCTCTGGTTATAATTAAACTCTTCTTTTCAACAAGATACCAAATCCAGCCTGCGAAAACTGTTCATCAACAATTTCCATCTGTGTTAGCAAAGATTTCCATTCACTTGTCTCCTGCCTCACCCCACCCCCTATAAACACGTCTTTGGGAAGCCTTCAGTATGCTCACAGGGAGTCTTCATCTTCCTGGGTAGATGTAATTTTAGCCTCATGGCAGCTGAGAACCATGAATATGGAAGGGGCTGTGCTTGTTTCTGGGACTGCTGTGGAGGCAGAAGCCTGATGATGGTCAGAGAAGGGCTGTGTGCCAGGTGGCCTCATGGATTAACCCTTTCACATGCTCAGTCACAAGGTGTCTGCAAAGCCTTTCTGACCAAGCAGCCTCTGGCACTGCTCTACTGAAGTCTGTTTATTTGCTAAAGGCAAAGCTGAGGGGCAGCCTCACTGGCAGTAGTTTTCCAGGCATGGACTGCCTGGTTGCACTTAGGAAGGTATCCAGGGATGCTGGCTGCCCTTTTCCCTCAAAGCCAAATGTGCTCGTCCTTGTGCTAGCATTGTCCATTATGCAGTTGGCAGTAGTGCTCCCAAAGGCTTGCAGTGAAACACCTGATCCTCAGGTGGGGATAAACAACCCCAACAGAGTAATTCCACTGATTTCAAGAGGGCTGTGTCATTCCATGCCAGATGAGCAACTACATCAGGAGATCTTAGAGTCACTTGAGAGGATGGGAAATCACAAATTCTTAATTCTGTCTGAATAGTTCACCAACCTGAGAGGGTGACTGGATGTCATTGTCTCCGGAGTCAGGATATTTACCCATTTCCAGGGATAAGCCGTGCTGTTTGTGTCAGGACAGTGCATCACAGTGTAGTGTTGTCACCCACTGTAAGAGGTGTGGTGTCCCTGCTTTCACTAGGGTGTGTCAGGCACTCAGAGATGTGTTAGTACATTGTGGGAGTCACACTCAGTGCCCACCCAGCCTGTACATGCACACCTCTGTTTCAGTGTTTCTCCCCAGAAAGGGAGTATCCCTCTAGAGGAGGAGTAATAAGGAGAGAAAGAAATATAAGTCCATGTAAATCAATTGTGCTTCTACTTCCATTGCCAAGTAGGGCAGGCATAATTTGCCTTTCTCCTAACAGACTGTGATTCACTGCCTTTAGAAGAAATTTTTGCACTGTTTTCAGAAATTTCTTAAGGTTTTCTTGGATCTAGTTTTAACTTTGGCCCCCGGAAGGCTCTGTGGCAAAGAGTTCCTCCAGTAAAATATACATGGCGTAAATAAGCAATAATTCTTTGATTTCAAATATAGTTTAACTTCTTCTATATTACAATAAGTGACTCTTAACTGTCTGTTTAAAAATCCTTTTGACATTTCATTTATGTTTTTTATATAAATCGATTTGGCTTCCACTCTGTTTTGTCATTTCTGCTGGGCTATCTAGACCATTTCATCTTCCCCATCCCATAGAAACTATGCTTTCCCTCTGATCTTTAAAGCCATCTTTTTCTCTGCCCTTTCGAGTTCTACTTTACTCTTTTTCTATCTTTCTGGTGAATTCTGTGCACTATTATAGGAGACAGAGTCAAACTCATTTAAGGATCATGACTTTAGAATATAATTTTGTTGCCTTTCTAATTCTGTTAAAGGACTCTGCGCTCGTAGTTCACCTTCCAAAAGGAGGGGGGGAAATGGCAAAAAATTATATGGGTTTTATTTTTGTTTTCAATCAGTTATTTAAAAGGAAAAAAATAAAAAAATAAAAACAACCAAAAGCGAAAGCCACCCCAAAAATCTAACCCTAACTTCTGTCTTGGATGGATGGGTGTTTTTGCTGTTAGGATAAAGGCTGAATGCACAGCTCCAGGGCATTGTTCCAATATTTCAGTTCTTCAGCTAGGTGATACTTCTCGAGTGTTTGAACAAGAGATGCATCACGGAATGGGGGAAGGAGGGGTGGAGAGGGAAGAGTCTGTCAGCAAGAGGCCCCATGCTAATCTTCTCCTTCAAGACGGGGGGCCTTTTGGAAACCTGTTTTAATATTCATGGTCTTTAGGTAAATAGTCTCTGAGTCAGGCTGTCAGTTTCTGCAAATGTGGCTGTCTTGCTGAAGCTACTGCACATTTATCAGTGAGTAAACAGTGACAGGAGTAGGGGGATTAGAGAATTAAATTAGTGTGTAACCACTCTCCTTCTCAAGTTTTTGGCATTACCTCGTGTGTGTTTTGTTCCAAGAAGTTTTTTCTAGGTTGTGGTTTTTTTTTTTTTAATCTCTCTCTCTCTCTCCTTCTCCCTTCCTTCCTTCACACACACCCATGTCACTTACTTACCTGAAATCTCTGAGATGTAGCTTATTCTCCATTTTTTTAAATTGCGGTGGTTTTAATTTAATTTTCTATCAAAATGAGCTTTTTAAAATAGCAATGAGGTAGGTTGTAGGAAAGGATCAGGAGGCGCTTGCTGACGCTGACCAGTTCTGTTTTCTCCCGTCCTGGTCCTTTTAAGTTTCTCTGGCTGGGTTTCCCAATCGAACAGCTCTGTTTCAGCAAGAAGAGCTGGCACTTCCCATCTGCACCAGTCTTATTTTTTCCTCCTTTCTTTCCCTTCCCTCTCCACCCCCCACAGGGCATGACATAGACTCTGCCACCTGCCTTGTACTCATCAGGTTATAAGCCAAATATGCAAGCCCCTTGGCAGCACCACGTTCCTGACATCCTTTGTTGCCATCCCCTGACACCAACACACAGACACGCGGTGGTCACCCCTTCCCCCATCCCATCTGTGAAAAGAGGAGACGCTTTACTCTCTCCTGGCAGCTGGAGCCAGACCGATTGCAGAGGATGCCAATTAGGCCTCGGAGACACTAACCAGGTCATGTCCAGCAAATTTCACACCGGCCCTTGCAGGGGTGTTGGCTCTCGTGTGGGTGCTGGTGGCTCCCCATGGAAGCACACTCCCAGTGTTTAAGCAGCGGGAGCCCAGTTTGCCAGTGTCCTGAGGCACCGAGGGCAATTTGGGGTGTCGCATCACAGGTAGTGCTTACATCAGTCCCACAACGTCTGCCCCTGTGTCGTAGCACAAACAGAGCATATGTTGAGCATCCTCTTCTGTTTGCTGTATCAAAGCCAGTCTATTGGGAACACCGTGGACACGGCACTGACTTCCAGACTCCCTTCCCAGCTCAGAGCAGAAAAAAGGTGGGAAGGAAGGAGAAAAGCAACTGCTTCCCCATGTATCTCCTCGCCTTGTGTTAGGCTGATATCCACTGGCATGTACACTGCTACAGATGGGACAACAGTACCTTGTTGTGTATCCAGCCCACAGAGTTTGTCTTGTATGTGCGTCTGCTTGGTTCAGCCGGGTTCGCCAAGGTGGGTGGCGGGAAGCCAGTGCTGTAACTCTCCGGATTTATTATTAACACCCAGCTTGAATCAATGCAGGCTCCTTTTACAAACCTTATAGTAAGCTTTCTCAGGCACAGGTTTCTTTACTAAGCAGAAACTCTTCCCCATGCTGTGCAAGCTCTTACTTCAAATTTGGGGACTGACAATGCTGGGGCTGCTCTTGCATGCCAGTCATTTGGACTAAACCCTGCAATAGCCCCTGCATATGGTAGTTTGTGTATGATCTGTCCTTCAGCTGTAAGGGCTGGCCCACTTTCTGTTCTGTTGGAGGGCTGGGGTGGCAGATGGGGCAGTTAAATTTGCTGCTGATGGGCAGAGGAGACTGCTGCAGGTCTCCATGGGGCTCCTGAATACTTTATAAGTGGTAGGATAGGGTGAATTACTTCATCTGCCTCCACTCGCCCTATAAATGTGAGCATTTTACAAATTGCTAGCAGACATTTCTACAGGAAAAATGCATGCATGGAATAAGGAGAACAAGGTGAAAATAAATAGGGTTGTTTTGGCATTTCTGTCCCTGTGAACACCTACCAAAGTGTTAAGAGCTGTGTAACAAGCCTCTGAAACAGACAGAAATCCCATTTTGGCAAATTTGCTACTGACCATGTGGACATCCCTGTGACTTTTCCTATACTCCCTCTCCATCACCATCAACCTCCTGCAGGGCAGGTCATCACTGAGGGGGAGGAAAAGATGGTCCCACAGATGGCCTGAGTTCAGAGGGTCTGTGGGAGTGAGATAGCTCTCATTTCCAGATGTCACTGGAAGAAATAAAATAAAGTAAAGTAAAATAAAATAAGATAAAGTGTAAGCCACCGATGAAGCCCTTTCCCTCCACACCCTTGCTTGCACACACATTATCCTGTTAATGAAAACCACCCCTGGGGGCTTTACCATTTGGAAATTCCACAGTAGATGGAGAATGCAGCTGCTGCCCCCAAGCAAGTGCCCAGGCCAAACAAATGGACCTGCTGCCATGGTGCAAAGGCCTCCAAGATGTGCATGTGATCCCTGCCCAGGATACACCCCTCCTCGTGACACATGGCACAACTCGCTAACAGCAAACACTCATAGATGCCATCCAGCTGGGATGGGAACAGGAGCAGATGCTCCTATTAAAAAGGCTGTAAGACTCAGTGCCCCTGTGCCCTGTTCAAAGGGAAAGTCCAAAGTGGCTTGTACAAACAGAGGCTCTTCTCCTTCTGTCGCCTCCTCCTCCCCCCCAGGGTTGAGTGCAAAAACCAGCCATCCCCAAAGATATTTCTGCTTAGTTTCATGCTTTGCAGGACATCATTTATTGTCACGGATCTTGTCTCTGTGTTTGTAATGGTTGAAGCTGCTGCCAGAACTTCCCATGCTGGAGAAGTTTTTTGTTTGTTTGTTTGTTTTCAATTTGGTTGTTGGATCTCTGAAACTGACCTAGCTGGGAAAGGACAGGATTATTTGGGGGGATGTGGGCACATCCTGCTTTTACAGGAGACCAGTCATAGATGCATGAACCTCAACTGTGGTGTAAACAAAGAACAAGAACTTTCCTGTACTATCAGAAGCAGTACCTTTCTTCCTTGGCACAGAGAAGTGTCCTTCCCACAGCTGTTTTGGGAGAGGGGACTGAGATCAGGTGCATTGTGTGCCATCCCAGAAGACGTGTGTATTTCTCATGTGCGCCCCTGGGCTTCCTAGGGATGGGCTGTGTCAACAAGACAGTTTCCTTGTTTCCCTGTACACTCCCACAATGGCCCTAGGGAAGAGATGCAGATGCCCAAAGCTCCAGATCTCCCAAGTGAATATGGTCTCGGAGAGTTTGTTTTCTTCTCGTTAATGACCAGCCTTAACACTGGGAAAGAATGAGGCTGTGGGGATGCCATGTGAGCTAGTATTGAACTGTGCCCTCAAAAAGGGCCTGAAGGTGCAGACAGCAATCCTCCCTGTGAAATTCTTTCTTCATATCTGGGTGGAAAAGCAGAGCAGAAGAGGAGAGAGACAGAGCACTGCTTCCCATCCTGTGTGTGGTGTTAGCTCTTCCACACCAGTGCTTTTAGAGCAAGCAGCAAAGGAAGACTGGGAGCAATGCTCTTCTTCACAGATTCTTTGTATTTCTCTTGGAGATGGGAAGTCATAAAATATCATTTTTGTCTTCTCTCAAAAACTTCCTCGCCACTCTTGGTTATCTCAAGGTCAACCACAACCCAACCAGCCACCCCCTAAAACACAGCCAGAATGAAAAAGCCTGTATGTAGTGCTGCAACCTGAAAAATAGACTGGGATGGTGCTGTAGCCCAGGGATGGCTCTTAATGTGATGCATTTGAGAGAAAACAGACCTCTGGCATAACCAGCAATATGATTAAGGGGTTTCTTTGCTTCCAGTAATGCAATATTCCAGCCTAACACATGCAGGATTAATCAGCCTCTTCCTGTAGACTGGGAGCAGGACATGTGTAAGAAGTTACAGCCCTCGTTTAAACCCAACTGCAGAGGATTTTGCGGGGCTTTTGCTCGTTCTTCTCATCTGCAAAATGCCATTTTGGTGGTTTATGTCAGTCGTAACAGCACCACATAATGTTTTCTGAGCCCAGCTGGCCCTTATTTAGAGATCAGGAGGTAATGAAGGCACAGTGGAATGATATCGATGCGGCTGCTGAAAATTTTCAGGGCTGGATTGCAATTTGCTGGAGTGGGGGCCCCGGGGAGGGGACAACGGTATGTTAACCCTTTCCATCTCATCGTCCTCCTCCTCCCAGCCAGACTCCAGCCCCTAGCAGTCAGAGTAAGCTAGTGAGAAGCCTGTTTGTGATATTTCACGGAGACTGTAAGGGACGCCTTGACTTTTGGCTTGTCTCTCTTTTGCCACACCGACTCAAGGCCGGTTTCTAGGAGATACCCCCGGTGCGGGGACGGGACTTGCTGGGTGCACACAGCCAGCTCGGTGTGCCTTCAGTCCTCCCTTAACTTCCCGGGATTTTTGAATAAGCAAGATGACCACTCTTGGAAAACAATGACTCCAGCTCCTCCAGTCGATTGGATTAGCAGGAGCGATTGGATTAGCGGCTAATGAGTAGTTGTCACTCGAGCTGATGCTACCTCACCGCATTACTAAACCAGCATCAGCTGCCCTCTTCACACCTTCCCTGGTTTAAGCTCCATTTACATCCTAAAGCACAGTTTAAGCAAGACTAGTAATTTCTGGGGTGCAGAAGGGGTAAATGTGGGTGCAAAACTCGGTGCAACTCCAGAGGGGTGCAGAAGACTGTACAGAACTGCGGGCTGAGTGAAATCCTTAGGAAGAAAAGGTAAAGCAGCACATGCCATTGCATTTTTCTGGGTATTGGACATTAATATGTTGGGAAGGAAACCATGTAATACACAGGAACTAGCACATTTCCTGCAGTTCTGGGGTTTGGGGATTCCTTTGGATTTTTTTTTTATTGGATTTCTCAAAAGCTGCCTAACCTTGTCTTTCCTGTAATTCAGCTCATTGTGATGGTGATTCAATTGAAAAAAAAAAAAAAAAGGAAAAAGAAATCTTTCCTCTAGCTAAAGGGGGGAATCAGCAGGTTGTGTGTGTGAGTTGTCAGAAGCCAAGCACAAGAGCTCACAATTCACACACATCCTCCTCTCTGGTACAAGCACCTAAATCTGGTAATTAGCATGACAGATAAGATTAGGGGGAACTGTTGGGTAGACATAGTCGATAGCTTTTTTCGCTGCTGTAACTTTTTGCTCTTTCCACACTTCTGCAGCTTTTTTTTTCACAGTTTCAATATATTTTTCACTCTGCCTGATTTTTCACTGTGCTAGTTCTTATTCTTTTACCTTCTTCCCCCACACACTCTCTGCTCTTTTGTTCACTGCTTCTCTTAATCAGAACATGAACTCAATAGCTTTAGAGATCGAATTGAAATGTTAAAACCATGATATTTAGTGGCTTCAGAATAAATAAAAAAATTGTCCCCACCTCTCCAACTCATTAGCTGGTCTGGTAGATTTCCATATCATAACAAGCCAAAAATTTTTTTTCCCAGCATCATTTTGTGACTATTTACTAGGAAAAAAATGCTGATTTTCTTTTATTGTTTCTGTTCTGTCTCACCCATAGAACTGAAGCTCCCATTATGTTCTTCCTCATGTAAAAGCTGTATAGAGAAACTTGGATCTGTAGGTGTCTGGTTGCCAAAGGAGAGATAACAAGGCAGGCAAATGGAGAGAGATTCCATCAGCTTCCAGAAAAAACCCAAGAAACTGTCCTCTCATTTCCCTTCTGAAATGAAAGACTACAGCTATAGCAAAGCATCTTGCAAGGCAAACAGGTGGCCAATGTGTTGGCTGGACCAAAAAGGAGCGTAGGAAGTGTTGCAAGCCTGGTTATAATTATTTCCTTGCTCTTTCCTGCTTACAGTGTTTCACTTACGTATGGTCTAGTTTTCCAAGCCTTCCTCTACCTGCTCAGCCTTGTACATTTATTTGGACCTAGGATGCAGAGTGTGATAACACAATCCTACTTACCAACACACGGCCTCTACAAACTGCAGGAACTGCTCCATGGGGATTTGGGTGCCCAGTTTTGTCATCTTGTCACACTAATCTCTACCCCTACTTGCTAAATTAAAGGGGGAAAAAAAAGGCACATTTCAGTCATCTCTTTTCCTTATCAGATTCGTGCACAAATTCCATGTTTGTGTGATTGCCCTGTTGAGGAAGAGGTCTTTGGTGCAAAGTGATAAGAGTTTGTCCCATATTAAGGGAGAGCAAGGGAGGCAAGATAAGGTCAGGAAGGGGAACTAAACATAAATACCACGGTTACTGTTTCTGAAGCACTATTTGCCCAGATTAATACAATTTGTGAAATGACAATCCCTGCGGTGGCTTTGTCCCAGCAAACGTTTGCTTTTTGGATTAAGCCTCATTTGATTTTATTTTCTACTTCCTTCTCCAAGAGCCCTGCGCCCACCTCTGAATCCTGCTGACAGACACAGGGACTCTTTGTGCTGTTTCTTCCTCACTGAAGTGGAACAGGGAGAATTGCATTTCTTTGCTTTTCCTCCTGCTGCCCTGGAAGAGAAGAGCAGATGGAGGGGGCTGGGGCCGACCTTTTCTCACACAGATATCAGTGGCTTTATGGTCCTTTCTAGTTTGTGGAAATTTGAAGAAAAGACCCTCACACCTATTGATTCTTTTTTCTATATACTTGTACATACATATATATACACCACATATATGTATTTAAATGAAACACATCTATGAAAGATAACTATGTACCTATAAATACATTTTAATCTCAGTCTGACAAAGTGAGACATGGGAATTTCTTCTTATAATGCAGAAGTCCAAATGAGTTCTTTGAAACTGTAAAAATACTCCTCCTCTCACCAGTCACTGTCCTTTTAAAATCTGTCTTTACTTCTCCCTTCCCTATATAAATTTCTAGCTTGGTCATACCCATTCTTGTGAAATAAATTTATCCCTCCCATCCATCCACAGACCTTTTCTTCTGCTTCATCTTTTGGGTGTCGCAATAGTGACACACCACTTAAGATCAGTCCTTATCCCCTTATTCTTATCTCATTCCCCTGACTAGTTAGATTCATCTTAGCTCCACCAGGCTACCTTACTTTCAGGCTGGAAGCCACAGAGCAGTTGTTAGTCAGAGGATCACAGAAGATGATGGGGAAAGAAAAGCGAGGAGAGCAGCCCTGGTGAGGCTGCGCTGCTTGGTACGAGTCAGAGGGGAGGAGGTAATTAATAATACTTATAATCCTTCCCCAGGTAGATCTTTTTTTGTCTAGGAGGGACTTCAGGGACATTCATCCCCCTCACCTTGGCTTTACCCGTGCCTGGAAGCTGATGCCGCTTCCCTGCTGCCAGCCCCGTTTTGCAGGGCTGTCTAAGGGAGAGCATCATGCTGCTGTGTCAGCAGGGCCCCGAACCTCTGCCCCAGTGAGGCTGCTGGAAGCTGGCATCCAGGGCACAGCGCTTGGAGGCAGGGAGAGAGGAGAGAGCTGGGCAGTGATTTATGCCCCATTAACTCCCCTCTCCCTGCAGTGAGGGTTTACATAAGAGGGCATGGTGTGTGCCCGGGTAGGATGGGCAGGACATCTGGACTCCTCTGCCTCTAGAATGTTATTGTTTTGAACAATGTAACCAGGTAAATGCCTTGATAGACTAGACCACATCGCCAAGATAGCATTACTAATTTGATTATGTCACTGTGACATTATTAACCCACTCAACCATCCTTTAGATGCTTCGCTGCATCCTGAACTTGTGCTGCTTTTCCTTCCCAGTGAAAGGCTAAGGGTTCTTTCTCCCTAATCTATTGTTCTACATGACTACTACTTTACACAATAATTTCTCATAATACTCAGCTTTCCTAAGAGCTAGCAAGCTCCCTGGCTTTTTCTTTTATATTTCTGCCTGTCTGCCTCTTTCTTTCTCTGCCTGTCTAATCATACTCTCTTCTATAATAATTTCATAAAATATTTCTTCCTTATTTTGTAACCATATACATAGGCTATGTTCTTGAAGAATAGCCCAACCTCTCCCTCACTCTTCTCTTAAAAATAAATCTCTGAATGTATTTTGCATGAAATCAGCATTGGATAAAAGGCAAATGCATTAACTTTCCCACTCAAAGGTGTGCTCTCTAATCTCTGAGCTGTGGAGATATACCCTTGTCATTCCCCTTTCTTCTGCTCTATATATTCTTTCTGTCTTTTCTCACCAATTCCACAGTATTAGGAGGCAGAGGGTTCAGCTCTCTCTCCTCTCTCACGGTGTAGCTGATAGCCTGGTGGAAAGGAACTTTTCCCAAGAGTAGAGCCAAGGAAGAGACTCAGCAGATATCTCCCATATGAGGGTGATCATCTCATTCTTGTAAATGTCTCAGCTCTTTCAGCATGAAGCAGATGATACCCTACCAGAAAGGTCTCCCCATACTGTGTATAGCAAAGAGATAGACACTAAAGGGAAGGCTCTCAGGCAGCCTGCATCTGCAGTCTCAATAATTGTGTTGTGCCTATGTCTGCTCTCTCCTCGGGTGTACGCTGTGCTCTGGTGCAGCATCTGAAAGCCATGGTGTACGCACACAAGTGAGCGTCACTCAAGCTAGTGAGACTCAAATGCATTTTTAAGTCTGTGCTAAATCAGGACCTCAGAGTGTTCCTGGGAGGGGATTTCTTCTCTAAGGCGTTGTGCAGAGCTGTCTCTTCGTATCACATGAATAACCAGGATGTTGGGCTCTTAGTGCTAGAGATACCTTCCTCTTTTAGTTATGCCGAGGAATCATTTCACTGGAACCTCAGCTCCCCAGACATCTCCCTTGTGCTCTGTTTCTCTACATCACATCTGTGTTTTGCAGCAGCAGCAACACTCTAGCCATAGCAGTAGCACCACAGGGGCTGGGATTCCACATAAGAACCTGGATCCTCCCACATTTGGGTTGAGTGTGTCACAAAGTAAACAATTCACTTCATTTGCAGTAGTTCCCTACAGCTCTTTGCATTGTAGTTTGTTCTTCTACTGTCTTGCGCTGTGTTTTCCCTGCGTTTGAGTACTGGTTTTCCCTTGTCCATCCTGTGTTAACCCTCTGGTTTCTTTGTGTCCTTGTGCCCATGGCGGGAGATCTCTGTGTCTTTCCCTTAAAGGACATGGACGAACTCCAAGGGCTCAATGTCAGCTCTCATGAACCTTTCCAAAAACCAGTCTCTTGGAAGCTAGTTCCACTCTACCTCTCTCATCCAGGCAAAATCAGCTCACTGAACTGACAGAAATTACCACGACCAGTGGGGGGAAAACTAAAAAGAGGTGTTAGCTTTTTACAGGGCTAACAGGTTGAATCATATTTGTGTCTTACAAACACCAAAACTGGTTTAGATGAGGGCAGCAGGATCCCAAGGGAGCAGCTTGGTGAGGGACAGGGACTGGCCTTACCAAGGCAGGAACTTGAAACCCAGGAGCAGCTACCCTGCGCAGGTGCACTCCAAAACAGAGGGGTTCAGGCATGAAAAACAAATCAAAGGAACAACTCCATGGCACAGACTGCAATGAAAAATAGCACCTCAGTACACCAAAAGCCTCACTCTTGTGCACTTTTCTGCCTTTAAGCTTTTGGGAGCTTTATGTTTAAGGAAATGTAGAGCTGAAATGAGCCCTGACTGGAGCACAATGCAAATACGAAACAATGATGAGTAACATTAAAATTAAGCTGGACAAAGCACTGAGAGAGTAATCCATAAGGGAATAATCTCTCATCAATTCCTTGGAGCCCCAATGCGGCAATTTATTAGCTCTTTTATAGCTGGGGGGAAAAAAATGAAAAGAAAAGGGAAAAAAATCTAAGATTCCCTTAGCCAATTTGACTACGAAGTAATTTAATAATAGTAACAATTATAAACATAATGGTAGGAGTAATAAAAATAATAATACTAAGATGACTTCTAAGAAAAAGGAAAACCGCTTCTTTACATGCTCCTTCAAATAGTACTGCTTGTAAAACAGCAACATTTGTACCACTGCATCTCTTTGTTCACCAGCTGCCACCAAGTGAAGTACCTGCCCTCACTGACCATAAGAAAAAGAAAGGAAACACTGGAGTGGTCTGTCGATTACAGCTTTTATTTTGAATAGCTGATTTCTCAAGCATGTGCAGCCTGAGCTCTGTCTCATTTGCAGGATACTCAGAGGAATCAGCCCTAATGCATTCAGTGACCTGGCCCATAACAATGCACGATCTGAAATAAAGGGGACTTTTTATTATTTACAAAACAAGCTAGTCCGTGTCAGGTATTGGTGAGCAGCTGTTCCTGCAGGTGCTGCACTCTCTGCTGAGCTGCAAGGAAAGTCAGCAAAGGGGTTTGATTTCTTTTTATCCCTGTTTTTCCCCCTCAACACCGGCAAGTGCTGCAGGATCAGGCTGAATGTTACGGGTTCCCCCTCCCCACTCTCCGTGCTGCAGTGGGCTGTGACTGCCCAAAACCAGCTGTATGTGCCCTCCACCATGTCCCTGCACGCATAAATCACACGCTTCACAGAAACACGAAACACGGGAGTGCTGCTGCACACACACTCCCTGCTACTCCGCAGAGCCCAGCCAGCATGGCTGTGTCCAGGATGGCCACACAGGCACAGTTTGCCTTAATGATTAACACCCACCACAGCACAGGCACACTCAGCTTCTTGCCACCGGGCCCGCAAGCAACCAGAGAGGCTCGCAGCACGCTGTGAGAGCTACAGAGCTTTCCACAGCACAACAAAAATGGTACACTCTGCACCTACAACCATTCCCCAGGATCATTTCCCTCTGGAGTTTTTTGCTGTTTTGCAGAGAGGCAGCCACAGTAAAGCCACAGTACCTCACCCTGCACATGTGTGTTTCAGCCACGTAACCTCTGGGTGTTGGTGTAAGCTCTGTGTGTGCACGCTGCTCACACAGCACACCCATCCCACGCACTGCGTCGCTTCCCTGCTCCTTCAGCCCATCAGGCCCACAACCTGTCTTCACATACTTACACCTTTAGTGCACACTGTGGTCAAACAGGGAGCTTATGTCACACCCACAGAGCCAAGGGACAGCAGGCTGATCTGCCACACACCCCTCAAAAAGAACAGCACAAATATGAGCACATAGACCTGTGAATAAAGGGGGGGGGGGGGGGGGGGGGAAGGGCTAAAAAAAGCAGCACACTAATAGGAAAATAACACTAGTAAAGGCTAGCTGAAGAGGCATGTGCTCTCCTTTCCTTCCTGAAGGGCTTTCATTTGAAATCTTGGAAATGTTAATAAGAGTTAACCAGGTGAGACCGTCAACAGAAGGGATAGTGGCTGTGTTGGAGGCTGCTAGAAACACCTGTCCCCTCTTACAACGAGCACTGTTCCCTGCTCCTCATCCTTCCTCCGCCGGCGAGGGGGAAAGCAGATTCCAGTGCAGATTTCTCGTTTAATTGCTCTATAATGCCATCTTGTGGCTTCTTCACTCACGAAGCCGGTTTTTTGTTACATTTCCCCCAAACGAGGTGATTACCCTGTAAAGACCGGGATAGACAGGGAAAGAGGGAAAAGAAAAAGGAGCAACTTATGAGAATCTACCCGTGTGTCAGGGGCATGAATGGCTACGGGTGATATTATAATTTTAATTTTGAATGGACTCAGCTGATACTCTGAAATCACCTGCATCCAGTAAACCTCGACAGACTTCCTCTAAACAGTTTTCCCAGCACTTGGAGTACCAGGTAATATGTGAAAAAATACATTATTATTATTATTTAGTAGAAGGCCAAGCTCAGATAATTCAGGTTCTTAATTTGATGGAAGTGTAGAGAGATCCCATTTCCTATGAAAACCTGGTGTTTAAATTATCTCATTTGTGGCAGGAATGATGCTAGCATGGGGCTTTCAGAACAGGTGGAGTCAGAAAGTAACCATGATCAGAGCATGCTGGTCACTATTGTGAAAGATGAAAGAGGTGTAGGGGAATCTGCAGGAAATCTGAAATGCTGGACAAGCCAGGCAGCTCACACAGATTCCCTTGTTAAAGCTAGATACACAGCAGAATGAGGAAAAAATGTGAGTAAGGAAGAAAATACAATTAGAAATTACATCACTTAGTCGTTGGTTTCAGGATCTGTTCACCCAAGTGATGATGCCAAACTCTGAACAAAAGCACTCAGCTGTAGGTTCAAGCTTAGAGTAACTGGAATTTTTGTACCAGGGGTCCTCCATGTGTGATTGTGGTGTTTTCTGAATTGAGGTAAAGATTCCTCAAAAATACAGTTCTCAAGCTGTTTGAAAAATTCGCCCTTCAGAACTAGAATCTGGTTCAACACAGAGACACCAAGAGCAGAATACATGGGCCAGATCTGAGATGCTGCCTCACCCTGAAAATAAAAAACCCAAACACTACTTTCATAAGTGGGATTTAATTCTGCCAAATCCCAGTGAAAGCAGGCAAGCAGGACTTCATCCTGGGTAGGAGAAGGTACCAATACCTTTGTGATTGTGTGTGCTGGCTCCCTTTATGGCTCAGTTAACTGGTATCTGTGCTGCGATGGGATCCACTGCTGTCTGCACTCGGGATCCAAACTGTACCAGAGGTCCTGGTGCTTTTTTGTAAAAACAGTCACAGTGGTTTTGCTAAAAAGAGCCACTCAGAACACAAAAGGTTCTTAATCTTTCTTGTGCATCACCTACCACTGTTTCCTATTAGTTTTGGCAAGTGAAGCCTCTCATAAGCAATAGTGGTTTTTTTATGAGATTTGAGGCCGTGATGGTAGCAGCAATCACCATGTGGAAAGTTGGCTTTACTCATGGGGAAAGGAGTTTTGGAAGGTGATATTTGAGACAAATTAGAGGAAAAGAGTATAAAGAGAACCGTCACTCTTGAATAAGTGTCTGCTTCTTCCTTATTTAAACAAAACCCTTGACTCACCTCTGTTCATTACAGAAATATTGGATAAAAATAGATTAATTAAGACAGAAGAGAAATGCTGTCAACTTTAGGCTTTAAATTCAAATTAACAGGGAAGATGCAGTTCTTCACTACCCCAGTGTGAACTGAGAATTGCTGTTTTGGTTTCAAAGGGAAGTAGCTGTATTTTATAGCAGTAGTTGCAAGCAGTTTCTATCAAGGAAGTTTGGGGTTTTTTTACCAGATTGTTGTAAGACTTGTCCCATTTGACCTGCAGTGGACTCCTTGTATCATCTCATTCAATTATATCCTTTTGTGTCAGGTAACCTTCATGCAAGTGTTCTGTGGCATCTAAAACTCTTAGGGTTCTGTTGTTGATTATTTTTTCTTTACTCTTTTTTTTTTTTTAATTCATCTCAGTTAACTTTAACCACCTACAGTATAAATGTCTCTGTCTCAGTTACCTTGGCCTCTCACAGCACAGGGAGAAAAATAGGTGCTTCTGGATTGTGATTCATCTGGTTTATTTTGGATGCCTCATTAGGGTAGATGATTCATAAGCGATGCTTCATTCTCTCCATTGAATAGAAGGAGCCTGGCTCTGTTATAGGCATCTGCATTTGTTCAGATCACTCCCATTCTTTGTTCTGGTTTGGAAGGCTCTTCCACATCTCCGTCTCCTCTTCATTTCTAGACTAAATTTACTCACAGACAATCCAACCCCATTAGTTTAAACAGAGACTCCCTCACTTTGGGCATCCAAGGAGCTCCAGTTTGCTGTCAGCCTTTGTCAGCCTTGGGTCACACCAAGGGAGAAATGTTATCAAGAGCTTAGGAGAGGCAATGGCCAAGGACAGATGTAATTCCCTGTATGCTACATGTCCATATAACCTCATGGAATCTTTATTGCTCAGATTAGGTGTTTTGCTAAAAAAAAATCCCAACAAGGTTGGGGACACCATCTGCTCGGTCTAAACAGGGATAAAGTATGATGAACTGAAACGTTAACCTCAGCACACAGGTTTTTTAGAGAGTTTTGTTTTCTCATTGGGTGCAAACCTGTCTTTCCCTAGCAAACTCCCAGTGAATTACCTATGAACCAGCCAAAAAGCCTATTCACCACCTGTACCTAACCACATGAGCAGGGAGTTTGGCATCTCTCCAGTGAGAACAAACATTGAGGACAAAATCATTTATAGGGTAGCTCTAGTCAGAGCTGTCTTGGTCTCTTGTTTGCAACTGAGAGATTATACAGTGTTGAAACCAAACACAGGCTGGGAAGTAATAGGCCTTGTTATCAGCAGCAGCAGAAGAAAGGGTTTTGTTGTTGTTGGGTTGGGGTTTTTTTAAAGTGTTTTTCTCATGTAGACCTTACTATGGGATTTATTGGGAACCTGCTCAATCCTTCAAATTAAACGCAAGATAAACCAAAACACTGTTCAAATGGAATAAAATAAAATACTACCCATGAAATAGTCTGACTATATTTTAGTATTTCTTTTCATTCCAAACCAGGCCCAGTATCACAGCCCAACAGACTGGAGCTGCCTGGTGCAACCACAGTAACTATAAATGCTCCAGTGCACCGACTTTTAAATGCTCCTTTACAAGGTGGAAGATGGGGCAGCTCTCTGTGCTTTATCTAATCCTTCTCCCTGCGGTGTGCCTGCCAGCAGCAACACTCGTTGTTAGTAAATGTGAGAGTGATTTTGTCCTCTTATGTACCTCGTCCATGAGGTCCTAGTAAAGGCAATCAAACAGCAGCCTTTGCTGCTGCAAACTTACCAGGCAAAAAATGTACCTTTGTTTCTGGCCAGTTTTTGTAGTCAGAGAAGGGAGAACTGTGTAGAAGCACTGCTTGGGACATGACATTTCTGGAAATTTTGTTCCACACTTTTCTTGCCTGTCTTAGGGTGGTTGGTCCTGCTACCTACCTACAGGTGCATAGGTTTTATTTTTTTAGCCTACATGCTGCTTGCTTTTATGTCTACTTCAGTTTTCGCAGCTCCAGCATCAGCTGTCATTGCCCACCTTGCTGACCTCCCCTGTGGTCAATCCATTCACTGAAACGAGTCCTGCATTGTAAGCTGTGCATTACTGCACTGAAATTCCACGTTTCAGCTGTGATCCCTTCTTTTCTGCAGTGAGTAGAGTGAAAAGGGAGGGAATCCATGGGTGAAACAACATGTGTAAAGAATTTTTGCTGAATTTTTCCACTGTGGGATAAGAAATGCAGAGAGGAAAGTGTATTGCTGAGCCCTGCCCTATGTGTTGGCATCCTGCTGCATTCTCAGAGAGTTTTGGACTTGGGAGTAGGAGTATAGGTTCAGCTTAGAGGTCCAATCTGGGTAGTCAGCAGTCAGCCTTGAGGAGTGACAGAGGACAGCACATATTTTGGGTGGGTCTGGCTGCAGCAGCAGGGTACCAGGTACATTTTCATGGTAGGCTGCTGGCAGGATCACCAGTTAGTCTGGTGAAGTGGAACTGATCATGGTTTGGTTCACCCAAACAAAGTGAGCAAGTAGAATGGTTTAGCCCAATTTTAAGGACATATCTTTTGTCACTCTTAGCACAGGACACATTGTCTTTGCAAACCCACGCTTGCAGCAGGGATGTGGCAGGGTTGCTGGATGTCCTAAGAGAAAAGAGAAACCTCTTTAGGGACTGATATGAATAATAAAGACACCCTGCAAAGGGTCTATCCTGATGGTGTTTTTATTTTTGAGACTCCTCTAGAAGTGCAGGATGTTCCCTTCATACCCTGAAGAGCACTGACTGCTTCACTGCCTCCTTCTTCCCTCTTAAATTTGTTCTCCTCCCCACTTACTGCATTTAGCATCCCGTGAAGTAGGCACTCCAGCACTGCCAGCGAAATAAACTGCCTGCCACCTGCCTACCTATCTGCAGGTCCATTTTTTTCCCTTCTCCTGGCTGTAAATATGTTGGTCAGAACCAGAGCTGGCCCCTACCATCTGCATCAGGCTGTATTTCAGCATTGCCCGGGCTTTTTGCAGCAAGGGCTTCTGACTTAGGGCTGAGAAGAACAATAACAGCTGAGCTCCAGAGGAAGGAACATGAATCAGGATATTAGTTATTCCTCTGCTTTTCTGGAACTTGGGGCGTGAAGAAAGATACCTGCTTTCTTTCAGATGAATCCCACCTTCACAGTGTGAGCTAATGAGGTGCAATTTTACAGCTCAAGATGAACGAAGAATCTGGAACTGTTGTTTGCCTGCATGTACAAATGGTGGCAGGTGCTAAGCAGCTCTGTAAGAATCTCACCCGTCAGGGCAAACCATGAGAAAAATAGAGTAAGGAACCAAGGTGTGCTTTTTTCCTCTGGAGTGTCTCTGTCTGTAGGTGATTTCCCAAACCAGAACTCCTCAAAACTTCTGCACTGCTTTGAGCCAGAATGATTTCCACCGGCCGCCTGCTGCTGAAGCAGACGTCCCTGCCTGGGCTCCTCTGTGGGGGACTTCACTCACTCAGTAGACTAACAAACAAAAACCTCTCCAGCAGGTTAATGGGAGGACCAGAGCAGGGAGACACTTATGTGCTTACAAGCCACAGAGGGAGCACGAGATTTATTGATCCATGCTCCAAATCAGGGACAGAGCACTAGTGAGGGACACAGGATCCAGGGTTATACAGGGTTGTACAGGTGTACCCTGTAAAGTACCACAGTGAAATGGTGAACTGCCTCCTTTTACAGTGGCTGAAGAACAAGCAAGTAATGGATTTGGCCTCCCTCAGCTTCTCTCCTGAAGGTCACTGTGCCCACAATCCATACTCTCCCAAGCATGGGACACTCTCCTTCAGGCCTGATTACACAGACTGAATTCCCCTCAGACAAAAGTGAGAAGGTGACCTGCTTTGTAGCAGCCTCAAAAAATGGGAATCATTTTATACCAAAGACACCACCTGAGACTGAAGCCTTAGCAGAGATACTAATATTGGGTCAGGCTGAGCTCAGTTTCATCCTGGTCCATTGTGGAGACAACAGAAATTCTGCAGGAATATTACAATAGTTTGTCTGAGGCCTTTTTGAGACGAGATGAGATGAAATGAGATGACAGGGAGTGATCTTGTAAGAAGGCAGGGGTGAAATCTGAAACACAGAGCTGTGGGTCTGCATGCTTGCAGAACTTGGTGCTGGTACAAGGCACTTGTGCTTGTCTGTGGGACTAGCTCTGCTCCTAAATACCCACAGCTGGTGGCAGGCTGGCTAGCACTTTTCTGTGTGCATTATGTAATTCTTCTTATTTCCTTTTCCCCTCATGGTTCCATTTCTTCTTTTCCTCATTCTTGTCTTCTTCCTTTCTCCCTTTTTTCCTTCTTACCTTCTCTCCTTTTTCTCCTCCTTTTGGTTGATTCTCCTCCATTCCTTCATTCGTTTTTCCCTCTCTTCTCTCATTTAATTGTTTAGAGCAAATTTTCAATCTATAAACCCATTACAGCAAAGAGACTTCGTTGAGGCAGCCTCTGAGCCTGCAGATGTGGTGGGTCCTGGATTCCAATAACAGAACTTATTTGGAAAAAAACATTATCTGTAATGTGGAAATGGTTTGGCTTGAGGCTAAAATTTATCATCATTACCCTAATATCATCTCAAGCCTCAGCTCTGGCAGCAGCTAAAGAAAACACCAAGGCTTAATTCAGTCAGTGCAAGGAAAGAGAGACAGAGGATGGAAAATATGATTTATGATGGAAATCAATGCAATCATAATACTTTATGCTTGTAAAATTGGGCTGTGCCAACAGTGCTCACAGATTGTATAGGCAGCTCTCCACCAAAAAACTCATGGCAAGATAGAATGCAGTAGTATGATGGTACAGCTGGCACAAAGGGATAATATTCAAGGTTTGGGGTGTGAATGGGAACAGGTTTTGTTTTGCTGGGGGTTTGTTTTCCCTCCTTCCTTCTCCAGGGATCAGGCAGTTTCACTCAGCTGAGGTCTATCTTCACAGGACAATAGAGAGATGCTGTCCTGCAGCTCCCAGAGGATGGAGGAAGGGGAAAAGGGAAGGGAAGGATGACAATCTGGAATATGAAAGGAACGCTGACTAGTTTTCCAAGTAAATGGCAAGATCTGGCAGGAGCAGTATCCCCAGTGTAAAAGTGAAAGCAACAACGTGACTCATTCCTCTGCAGTGCGGAGTACCTCTAAGAGACCAGCTGAAGTATATTTACAAAAATTTGAATCAGGCTGTTCACCTCAGCTAAAGACAGACAAAAGTGATGAAGTCTGGGAGGTCTGTTTCTAAAGCAGAAAACTAAAAAGCATCTGAACTTTCAAATTTGATCAAATCATGACTCCTTTCATCCCATAAATAAAATAAAAGTTGCAGAGATCACAACAAATTGCTGATGTAAAGTTGGGTTAGCTCATATGTAGTGTAAAGAACATGAGTTTTCAAAATGCTATATGCAATTTCTCTGAGCAATTCTTGAAGGAGGTTCTGCACTTTGGTTATAAGGGTGGGAATATACCCTTGCAGCATTGCCTGTCCCTGCAGAAGCAGGACAGCTTAGCATCCCCAGCAGCCAGAACAAGGGAATACAGTTATTCTTAAGGAATGCAAAGAAAAATGTTCATCTATTTATATAATTTCATCAAAGGTGAAATACATGGTATCTAGGATGGGCAATTCAAAGCAAACTCTGTCCAAAAGATGGTCAAAAGAGGGCACTTGCATTATTCTTTTTCAGTGGAAAATATATTTCCAAACAAACCTGTCATTAGTAAGGTGCTCTTGAAATTCTTTTGATATTTCCTGAAAACTCGAAAAAGCTGTCTCTAAAAGTTGAAAAAAAAAAAATGGGGGATTCTTCCTTAAAAATAATCAAAACTTCCACATATCAATTTATGATCTCTTCCTCTCACTCTCCTCAGGCAGAGTAGATGCATACAGTGATTTAGATCTATAGCCTCTACTGAGGAATACATTGCAATGTGGAGTTGTGAGCACCACACTTATGCAGAAAGAGGGGACATGCTGGAGCACACCACTCACTGCACACCAGAAAATCCAGACAAGGTCGGGTCTCACAGTATAAACCATTAGGAAGACAGGTTTCCTTGTCTTCAGAGGTCACAGGCAGTTTTTTTGTAAATGCTGTAGCCAGCCAAGGCAGTCTCCCTGTCCCTTTCCAGCTCTCAGTAACTTCATTGGAGTTACACAGTGGCCAACAGCATTGAACCAGCTTGTACAGGCAAGAGAAAATTGAGAGGAAATGCTGCTTAGGGTGTCTCCAGACCTGGACTTTCATGAGCCATGCTGAGGAGTACCTGGTGTCACAGGGGGCTCCAGAAATATGCAGTTGCAGACAGGTTTGCATTCCCAGAAGGATCATCACAATGAAAAGACCATCACTGCACAAAAGTAATACAGTTCACCTTCCACTTCCAGGGCCAGAGCTAGGGTTACCAAGGAATTTGCCTTATGCTGACAGGGGCATCTCCATCTGTAACTTTAAATGCTTAAAGCTTTCAAGCACTGTGCTCTTTGCAGGAATGGATAAAGAAAGAAAAGTACAAAGGAGCCTTTAGTCTACTCTCCTCCATCTCATCCACTTCCACAAGGACATTGACAGAGTCTCTGTGGTGCCAGAGAACTTGTGTCCCTCTCTGATCTGAGCTTTTCAAATGAAACCAAGAGGAGGCTGGTTTTTAGCAAACATTATGTCTTACTCTTTTGGATACCCTGTTACATCCCATCAGTATCTGGCTGTCACGTCTGTCACCCCCCAGCCCCCAGCACACTAGCTAGTCCTCTTCCTTTTCGCCTCCCCTGCATCCATAGCTTTCCACCACTACCCACACAACCACGCACACAGAGTACACACACCTGTTTCCCAGAGATCTGTTTGTGAAGCAGGTTGTTGTCTGATGGCCTAATTTCCCCTATGGATTAGCAAATGACTCTACCACCTTCTGTAATTCTATCACATTGTCCCCACACTCTTTCTTGCTTCTGGAAAAGTTTGACAGCAGTAGCAAGGGATTGGAGAGCAAAAGGTCCACTGAATGAAACCGAATTAAAAGTCTTGAACACCTGCAGTGTCAGTGTTGGACAGCCATCTGTCCCTCATTTGAGAGCACCGTTACTGTCTGCCATACCTAATGTTGCTTGTCCCAGACAAATGTTAGGATGCTGCATGGACTAAGTTGATGTACAGGGCTTTGCTTTGCAAATCTGTCCTTTATTTTAAAGACAGAAATATCTTCTACTTTGTCTTCTGGTACGTTACTGAGATCAGAAGAGTCACATTACTATACATTAACTCCTTTTGCTGTTCAGGAATGCTACCTCAAAACAAACCTTCTTTTTTAACTCATACCACTTTCTATCTGCACACTGCCTCAAGTACAGAAACACCCAGACCAGGTACAAGAGTATTTCCTCTTCACAAATACAGATATAGACACATATATATCGACATATAAAATGATTTAAAATATGCTAGACTTATGCATATGCATACCCTCACACATGCACACACATGCTTCACATGCATAAGTAATGAAATTTTTCTTCAGACCATTGTGCTGGGACCACAAAAGATCAGGAAAAAGCTTGTTTGATGCTAAATTCTTGAGCATACTGTCCATCCAAGAATAGAAGAAATAGGTTTTTAAGGACCTGATAGGTCTGAACATTTTATCCTCTAACAAAATCAGTTTAGCAAGAGAAAATCTTGAAGGGCCTTTAGAGGAAGAACAGAGGGAGGACATAATTTTCATTTTCTAGTATATTCCTAATTTAAAGGCAAACTGATTATCCATCTCCTCCCAGACTTATTTTTCTGTATGTCAGTTGAATTGGCAGAAGAACCACAGTTTTTGTGTACGAGACAGAAAAACAGATTCTATTTGCTCGTGCGCTTGAGAACTGTCTTCTGCTACTTGAGCTAATAATTTTTCCTTGTCTGTGATGATATTGAAACCAAGAGATCTCAAAAACCAGGAGAAATGGCTGTCACCAAGTCATCTGCAAATACAGTAGGGCCTTTGCTGTAAACTAGAAAAGGCATGTTGCAAACCAAAATTTACTAGTAGTCATTGTTTCTTTCTTCCGAGGACTTACTGTACTTCTACAATCTTGTCCACACATCCATCAGAATCAGAGTAGGAGTAAGTGGGGAAGTTTCACCATCTTTGCCATGTAAAAAGTCAAACTATGTAGATCCAGTCAATTTGACAAGTCAGTGGCATTGAGTCAAACCACATCCTTAGTAAATAAATGCCCACATCACACAACCATCACTATGTTCAGCATTTAAGTGTGAATCTTGTTTACTTCTAAGCACCGTGGTTAAGACTGAAGGTTCAGAGAAGCTGTTACATCTTTACATCCTTGGAAATTGATGTTCAGTCATGGCAGAAAGGGGAGGAACATGAAGGCCTCATTGGTTAATCGAGAACCCGAGACTTTGTCAGTTCAACATTTTTCTCTACTGAAGTCATGGAAATAGAGATTTGAATGGTTAACATCCATGGTTTTCCATCACTTCAGTTACATATAAAATAATTTCAGAGCAGGTCAGGTGTGGTGATCAGTAAGGTGCTTCTTGCTACCACCACTACTCTCACAGGGATCTCCTGGGGAGGAAGAAACAGCGTCAACATGGCTGAGCAAAGAGGGGCGTGGCAGTGTTCGGAGAAGACTTTCTCAGGAAAGGGTATTTGGATTTTTGTTGGTATAGGCAGGAAGCTTAAGATGTTATCTGCAGGCTACAATGTGTGCCATTTTAAACACACTGCTCTTAATAAATACCGACAGCAAATCAGGACAAGAACAGACGCAAGTTGTTTCAGGCGACTTCTGTCAAGTGAACAGTAATGCACCAGGATTAGTGGCAATCCTCTCCATATTGAAGAGAGCAAGTTGCCTGCAGATGAAGTGCTCCAGGCATTGCAGTGGGCTTATCAAGGGGTCCTTGATATTCTGGAGCAGACGTGCAGGCTGCAACATTAACAGTAGCTTTTCAATTCAGCCATCTCCTGCTGAAAACTGGGTGGCAGTAGTGGTGGGAGTGGGAGGCAGTTGTTTTTAATTCCAGATGCATCCTAAAGAACCCACATCCCAGTAGTTCCCAGACTGCTGCCTTCCCCCCAGTGATGTTGCTAATGCAACTAGACTTGCTCTTAATAACTAAAATGTCAAAAGCACGGTATTGGCAGGGCAACAGTTTGAGCCAGTGAACCATTAACTTCCATCCCATTGTGTGCAATCAAAGTCAGGGTTCGCTGGGGCTCAAAAAGGCAATGGCAACTAGCCCCAGTGTCACCATCGTCACTTATACCAGGTGTCCCTCGAAAATGCCAGCCCAGAGGACAACCTTTTCTGGTATGATTTTATTAAATGGGTGCTAATATCTAAGGCATATTTTTCTTCTCTCCACGCTGAAAAAGGGAGTAGGAGCATGAGTTAGCTCTTTATATATGAAGAAGACACCTCTTGCGTATTCCTGAATAAGGATCTCTTTGGACTGACAGGGTTGAAGTACTACCAGGCCTATTCTTCCTCTACTTTTCAGCAGCTTTATGCCATCCTGCTATCTTAAGACTGCCTAAAACCTAGAATTAACAAATTTTATTTAGTTACCATGAGGGAACCCTCATAACAGAGCCAGCTGTGTTGCTTTACTAATAACACCATCAAGGCTGGTTTCCAGAAGAATCTATCTGATCACTGGCATCTGGTTTGAATTACTTTGTACATTAGCACTGAGAGCTGCCTCAGTCTCTGGGCACCTCAAAGGTCTCTTTCAGGCACAGATTGGTTTGCTTGCTAGATCCTTGTCCACAGCTGAGCATCTAAATTTGTATTTCCAATCCAATTTAAAGGAAGCATCCAGAGAAAAATCTGTCCCTGTAAGACCCCTAGACTGGAAAATACTGAAAAGACAGGAAATTAAGATTAAAAACAGCGTCTCACATTCCATGGAAACCATTTCTAAAAAACCTGTCACCACTTCTGGGATTTAGCTGTGCAGAACTTCTTGCTCAGAGTTTTAAAAGAGGTAATTAACAAAATACGTATTACGGTCTCTTTGAAGCTGCAGGGTGGGGTCTCGCTCTAATAACTTTAGCTGCAGAGCTCCTGTCTAGACCCACCTCCATCTTAAACTCAGGAAACCTAAGTAAAGGGAATCCAGTTTGGAATTCCCCCCTAAATGAGATTCTAGCAGAGAAAAAGGGTTTACATAAACTTGGAAGTTTTTCCTCTGCTCATTCTGAGTTTGCAGCTAACAGGAACTCTTCGTGCCCTTTTTTTTAACCCCCTTTTTTTTGCCTCATTAGCCTTCTAGCAAAAATGCTGTGTTACAGGATTGTGAAAGGGTCTGTATCCTCCATGCACTTTTTATGCAGTATATAAAACAGCTTAATCAGACACCACACCAAAAGGAGCATACAGACACACACACAGAGTGAGAGACAGCAGGCACACCTGAGACTAAAGTGCATCCTGTTCATAAAGAGAGATATAGTGCTGATGGCATTTCACACTGAGGTATCCAGGGACCATCACATGGCTTGATGAGACCAAAGAAGCTCAATAGACTTTCCAAACCTAATTAGTACTTAATGATCTGGAGAGACACGGATGTCCATCACCTCTGCTTCAGCCCCTCTGTTCTTCCTCAAATTCTTAATTAACCTTTAAGGAGATGATGTGCTGATGAGTTTCCTAGGATATTGCATTGATTTTTTTTCACACATGCACACATACGCACTTGTGCACACGCTCAGCCACACCACACATACCAGCTCACATATTAAGGAAGCTCTGGTACAGTTTCTCAGCTCCAATGCACTCCACACAAGGGCTCTGCTGATCAGTGTTTATTAATGAAGTGCTGCCTCGAAAATTGTTAATTGATGGCAATGTACAGAACATTGTCTGGAATTTAACCTTATTCATCATTTAAGTATGTGGGAAACTAGAGCGTGGTGTTAATTAATAGTGTAAGAACAAAGTTGGATCATTCTGCTGTGGATTTGAAAAACAAAATCGTAAGTGCAAAGAGAGGGAGAAAAAAAGCTGTGATTAAATATAAAACCAGAGCAAAAAACTGAGAGAAAATGGAGCCAAAGCCAGTGTCATATTCAAGATGACTCACTTTGTGCTGATAATGAAATAAAAATTTTCTTGTGAGCCTATGTAATTTTTTACTGTTGTGTCATATTTAATCAACTCTGAGTTTTAACAAGCTAAGTAGAGGGTGGGGGGAAGCTACTACCAATGAAGTGAAAACCAATTAATAAGTTTTGAAAAGTTAATAGACAAATTTTCAGATTAAAGAAAAAAAAAAGAAAAGAATCAATGTTGGTAGCTGAATTCACCAGGGGGAAGATGACAAATGGAGAATGCCTTACTTCAAGTTCACTTAATAACAATCTAAATATATGGTGATAATGTAGTGTGCAATGCTAACAGCTGCACTCTTCCAGGCTTTTCTAGATGTTTTCAATGGCTGTTTGTTCTCCAAGTCATACGCTTGATAAATGAAAACCTATCTAGCCAGATATTCATTTAAATGACTTATTACCATGGGGTCAACACACTGTGGTTTGAGTGTGACATTGCCTTCCACTGGACTGTTGCCCTTGCTGAGCTAGGGCACTTAAACCACTTGAGTTTGGGCTCAAAATTTCAGTGTACAGGCTTCAGCCTGTTGTATTCGGGTAAGTGGACCACAGTTATGGACCAGTCTGCTGGTCCATGCAGGAATTTCTCTGCCACAAAGACATTTGTCCTGCCTCATATCATACCCAATGAAAAGGATAACAGGGGGACAGCATGGACATTCCTGGCTGTGCTGAAAAGTCATGGTACTGTGCTCTTATAGACTAAAGCCCAGTTTCTGCCTGTGATCACACAAAAAAGTCCGTGAAGAGCAGGGGCTGAAGCCTAGCATTTCTTTGGACCCATCTTCTTCTGCAGTTTCTGTGTTTACATCAACTCGGGGTCTTAACCCTTAAAGAGATATTTCAGTGACTCCTAGGTTTGAAAATGTGGAGGATGGTGTGAACATGTGGTGTACTCCCCACTCCAGAAATGCTGTCATGTAAAGAGAGATGATGGTCTGAGAAAAGAGAGGAAATGAAAGACAAAAAAAAAAAGCTATATCAAGGAAAAAGTAAAAGTACTGACAGATTTTCCTGATTTTCAGGGAAATGTTCTTCAGGGGTTAGTCCAGTCCTTCCCTTACAGTTTAAAAGAAAAAACATGCTATTTTATGCTATTTTGAAACAAGGATAAATCTCATCACTTCTTTTTTATTTCCAAAGCTCTTTTCTCTTTTTTTTTTTTTTTTTTTTTTTTTTTCTAGAAAGTATTCTGGTTGTTGACCAAATTTCTGACTTATTCAGATCTCCCTAAAACTTAACTTTCAATTGACTTTTCTGTTTATTTGGAGCATATTTCTTAATTTCTGTTTGGGAAGATAAGGCATGAAATGAAATGTGGAGCTACACAAAGGTTGTTTTACCTTAAGGCCCCAAATCAGGAGTAGTTTTGCCTGTGCTGTTCCTTGAGCCTGTAACCCTTGAGTCATTTGGCTATTGTGGTGATGGGGCTGGATAAGCACATAAAGCCTGGAAGAGAATGGGAAATGGATGGTGAGGAACGTGGAGCACAGAAGAGGACAGTGCAGAGCATCAGGGACCATGGAGGATGTCAGTGGCTACCAGATGCCATGAGAAGGCAGAGGTCTTGTTTTGCCCAGATCTACAAAGATGAGAAGAGAGGTCCTGCCATTGCATGTGCAATTCAAATTAAGCTCAGATTTCCTCTATGTAATTAGTGACTGTTTGTGTGCAGCACACTCTAATGGTTGGTAGTGGGAAGGTATCCAAAGGACACGGAAAGCTTCAGAGGTATCTGGACTATGTCAGAAGCAGGATGGTGTTTTGCAGAAAGTACAAGAGAACATTTCCTGTTCTGCACATCATGACCCCTAGATGAGGTCTGATTGTCCTGATATCGCTCTACTTTGTGCCTTCCCTGAAAGCTGATTCAGTCTTTATTCCCTCTTCTCTCACTACATGCCTGGGGGCACAAAGGACACCCCCGCCACCCCCACTAGTCATGTACACTGACATGTAGGTCATGTAAAACAAGTCATAAAAGAGCAAATACCCCATCTCTCAGCCAAGAAATACCTGGTGAGGATGGTAAGGGTGGTTTCCTATTAGTGGCTGTTAAGTGAACTGTTTATTATTTAAAAGTCAGGTGGCTTAATTGTTCATGTGAAAGCAAAAAGCAAACAAATGTCCTATAGACCAAGCTCATTTTACTTCCTATCTTATGGGGAACCTTTACTACAGAACCTGGCAGCAACTGGGTAAGAAGACAGAAGCTATTTTCTGCATCTTTCACTATTTATTTTCTTCTTACTGAGAAGAAAGCTTTTTTTCTAGCCTGTAAAATTTTGTTAAGATGAGCAATGAGAGGAAAAATATGCTGCCTAAATCTAGGACAATAGCTGACTAGTTAAAAAGAACAATGGTCTTATATTTAGGAAGACTGCTCAATGGCGGACCAGAGCAGAGTTTAGTTCTAGAAAATCAAATAAATAAACAAATAAATACATAAAGTAAAAGGAAAAAACCCCACTTCCTCACTCTCCAGAATCCCAGTGTTTTTAGAGAGTTAGGTGTGGCCATCTAGATCACCAAAGGCAAGCCAAAGTTGGCAGCTTACTGACTGTGTTCTTAGCAACGCTTACAGCCAGCCCTGGACATTAGAATCTGTTTAACTGAGAAAAATAAACATGTTAATCATGATCCTGGGGATTAGCTTGTAGTCTGCTTGAAAATCATTGCATCATTTTTGGCCACCAGAGTTAGTCTTTATCAGAGCTGGTTCCACACAGAGATCAGGCATCAGCAGGGCTCTCCAAAGTGTACCCAGCTCACTCCCAGGGGCTTTTGGGGTCAGTGATGAAGTACCTGCAAACAAGCTCCTGGCAGGTGTTTCTCAAAGAGGCCCCTCCTGATCTAGCAGGGAGAGTGTTAAATTGTGGATTGCTGCACTTGGTTCAATTCCTTTCTTCACCCCTGTGAGGGACATTAATCTGCAGGGCTCTGTTTGTTCCCCACTCTTCTCCTGCTATCACCTATGTAGGGTATTTCATTTTTTGCATCAATATTTGTTTCTTGTATTTGACACTTTTCTCTTGGCAAGGGGAAGGTATGACCTTGGTGGGAATTTGTTTCTGGGGCAAAAGAGCAAATCAGAACTAAATCACTCTTACCCCCAGCATCAGTCAACCATCAGAAGAACCCTGCAGAAGAGAGTGCTCAGCATGTGCCAGGAGCTAGAAGAGCTGGAGGGTGGTGAGGCACTTGCACAGGCTGCCCAGAGAAGCTGAGGATGGCCCATCCCTGGAAGTGTTCACGGCCTGGTTGGAGGCTCTGAGCAACACAGTCTTCTGGTAGGCGTCCTTGCCCACAGCAAGGATGTTGGAACAAAATGATCTTTAATGTTCCCTCCAGCCCAAACCATTCTACAATTCTGTGCTTCTAAAATGAACAGTGGGATATTCATTGCCATCTTAACCTGCTTCCTACTTGTCCCAGTTAATCCTTCACTTTCTACCTTGGGTGAGCAGGAAGTAACTTTCGATTCCATGACTAGGTGAACTACCAATGACGGTATCAACATTCTGCTTTCACTGGCTTGAGTAGGGACCACATTTTTACATGGCACAAGGTCAGAATCCATTCTCAAGTAACTTGAAGAGAGCACTTAGTCTTGGAAAGACAGAACACTGAAGGCTTTGTCACCTAGACCTAGGGAAGCTGTGCACAGTGGGGATGAGAGTGGAATCATGAGGCAGATGATTGCAGCTCCTGTCGTGTTTTGCTAACAAATATGCTTTAATCAGATAGCACCGGTGGTGGTGAGTGTGGCGCTACCTGTTTTGTGCACAGTAGTATGCACTCAGCTTTCTGGGAGACATTCACATACTAGTTCAAGTATCTCACTTCTCTCTAGCAGGTGCTTGTTATGAAATAGGAATTTTTCCACACATTATAGTTAGTTTTGATAGAACATTGTCATCCCCAAAAGACATTCTCTCCATCCTTCCTATTCCTTGGCGTCTTCTTCCGATGACTAAACTTCTGCATGCCTATTAGCAAACAGCCTCAGCATCCCATTGTATTACTTGAATGACACTATAATAAAAGAAAAAAAACTTAGAAAAAAATACCCAAATCTGACCGGGGAATCTTTAGAGAACTTTTCTCAATCCTTCTGCCTGGTCATGTAGTGTATTGATTTCATTCCTTTCCTCCTCCTGTCATTGCTGTGCCTGCTTCCTCCTATCTCCCTCATTCCCTCCCCACTCATCCCTACAGGTATAAATAACCCAAAATACACGTAGCTATGTCTGTGACATAGCTATGCTGTGTCAGTCTCTGCTGTGCCAGTTTCCCCATCTGCTGCCTCCTTGCCCCACGCTGCACGTCCAATACATGTTCTCATCATGCTGAGTTGAATAAGTTGGATACCCGTGTTTGAAATTAGGCAAAAGCTGAAGCCCTCTGCTGAATCTGAGACCTAGGTCATGACACTGATGGTGAGCAGGCAATTGTGTCTTTACAGAGGGGGACCAGAATCCATTTCACAATGCAAATGCTGAGTATTAATGAGTCTAATAGACACAGGTGTGAAAGTCATTGAAACAGCAATGTCCAGTGCTGACCATCAATGCAGAAAGAGGTCTCTGCTTGATCTTCCTCTGACCAGGCTAAAGGCTGCTGCGTTACATGAGCCTGAAATGCACATTGATTCAATTTCCCATCTCTATCCTGCAGTTCCTTAGGAAACGGAACATTTGCTGAAAAGAAATAAAGCAATCATTACAAATGCTAGTCATTAATGGTGTGAACCTTCATATTCACCTGCCAAGACATTGGTAGCAACTCAGCAGTGTTGTTCCCTGAGCACTGACTGTTGGGTTTTAATTACATTGTTCTATTAGAGCTGTTCAAATCAACCATTTGAGAGCTGTCTGGCTGCTGTAGTAAAAAAAATAATAATAATTTGACCTTGACATCCTTGTCCTTCTCTTTGTCCTCTTTGGAGGCAATCATTCATACAGTATATATCTTGTATATAGTCTGTCAGTCTTCCTCCTGCAGTTCTTGTGAGATCACAGTAGCTTTTCTGGGTGTTCAAGCTAGTTTATACTGCACTAACTTTACTCAGCACCTAAGTACTGATATTTCTGTGGGTCCTTTATAAATGTTCTCATGCTGATATTTCCTACCATGGCTCTAAACCTGTGAGAACTGGACCACCATGTGTGTTACCTTCTTCATACTTTACTACTCTGACTATATATGTCTTTGTTAAAATTTAGAGTCTGTCTGCTCTCCCATCTACTTGCGTGCAATAAAGTCCCCTAGTTGTCAAATGCAAAAACATTCCAAAATGTAAAAGCTAGACCACCTGTGCATCTCCCTTATTATCAGAATAGGTCTACTTTTCCCCATTCCATCCCTAAGCCAGGCTAATGAAAGGCAGATGGACAGGTTTTTAGAAGTCAAAAGACAAGTTCATGCTGGTCTCTCGTGGCAGACCTCCCTGAGAAGTTACTGTCTTCATCTCAGCTGACATCATCTTGACAGTTAATGAGAGTGTCTAAGTTCTGAAAATGAAATGAAGATTTGAGTGCACTGATCCCCAAGCCCCAAAAGATGGTTTTATAAGTAGCGGCCAATTCTGTTACCAGTCCTGCAAGATACTGCAGCTGGAAATTGAGTTTAAGCATAGAAACAGCTTATTGCAACATTATCTCTTAACAAGGGTTTAAACGCCACATCAGAAGCAACACAAATAGAGAGAAACTAGGTCTGCAGTAAAAATATAAACAATTTCATTTATGCTCCCTTTCCTCATAAAAAAAAAAATAAGTTGACAAAAACAATTATATGAGGTCCTTAAAATTTATCCATGGAATATTTTGATTCCATGGACAAATAATAAGTGAATGCATAAATATTTATTTATACTTTAAAGGGCCACCATGCTGTGAATAGCAATTTGGGTAACTGGTGCTTATATCTTCTTCCATACGCCATAATCCTAAATTAGACTCCATGGATATGGTACATGTAATAGTCTCTAGTCTCAGTGGAAAAAGAGAGTTCATCATGGGAACTTTTGCCTACAAAGTATCCTGAGAGGCTTAGTACACCTGGGGAAGCCATCTCACAGCAGAGTACGATGGCAGCATAGGAGATGAAAATACACTTCCTCTGGCAGAATCTCCAGACTGAAATCTTTGGGGTGTTTGGGATATGAAGGGGGAAAAAAAAAAGATTCTCCATAGACACCTCATTTGTTCCATGAAAAAAACGTAGAGCTCAAACACTAAATTTCTCTGAAGAAACACCTTGATTTCACACTAAGTAGTGATTAAGACCCAAGAGGAGAGGCTTTCTCCAGAATGCAGCCACCCACTTGGCCCCCAGATTTCTCTAGCCAAAGAAGTGCTATGAGGAATAAGATCGTCACAACCTTGTGGAGGAGTCTCGATGAGATCCTTGTGATCATCCTGCTTGGCTCCAAGTCATATGCAGGAGCAATACCTTCCAGTTTCTTTCATAGCCACACTGCCAAGGACAGTCAGGGAGACCACAAGGAAAATGAGCATTTTGTATAACTGCTGCTGGTGTCCAATATTCATACATGGCACCCCTTGTCACCAGAATGGTCATCTATTCTGTCAGGAATGGTCATCTATTCTGTTCAGGAAATTAAACACGAATTTAATTCTGGTTAGTGCCCCTGAGGGGAGGAAAAAACCCAAAACCCACCACAAAAATAACCTATGCCTCTCCCTTTACTATCCCTTTAGTTATCCTATCCCCTACTTCTGCAAGAGACCTGCCGTTAGCAAATTCCCAAGCCACTCATTTATTTTCAGGGCCGTGCTGTGAAGCCTCATTCTTCAAACATAACAAATCCAACAGCTTCATGAGTTGAACTATTGTGGATTTTTCCCTGTGACTGCAAATGGGAACGGTCTGTACAAATAAAAGCCCAGATCTCTCCACTATTACAAGTAAAATAGTCTGGGTGAAATATCTGCCGAGGAATATATTTTATGTGTTTTCTTTAACTGTCCATCCAAAAAGTGCTGAGTGATGGTCGGGTGCTGTTAAGAGGCACTGATAATGGCCTTACATTTATAAAGTACCATCCATCCAGATAGGCTCCCAAAGTACTTTATAAACTTTACTAACTGGTTGCTCCAGCTCCACACATCACCTTATATCTATCCATCTGTTCACAGATATAGCCTTACACAGAGCACTTCTCTCACCACTAAAGGGTGTAGCCGATGTTTAAGAGCTCACATCAGTGTGGAATAACAACTCCATGGCTTACCCCTGCTTCTCTTCCATAGCTCTGTTGACTTCAGCACGAATTAAAACTAGGGAGCAGAATATGAAGCTGCTCAGGAATCAGGTCAAAAAGAGATGAGGTGATTTTCGCATAGTAAAGCAGAGTAAGCCACCTCATCGCCAGCAGCTGCTTAGATGTGAAAAGTTTACACAGATGTTTGGGGAAGCTCACAGGTTCATGGAAAATCTTGATTCCACATCCACCTCTGCCACAGAGATATGCAATGGCTCTGGGGACATTACTGTCAGCAGACTTAGACCCCCCTTATGCCACAGCTGAGCTTGGGGTGTCTGTGTAAGTCTTCCTATAACAATGCCCACACAGATGACCCAAAAGCTGGGACAGGCTCAACTGGACATCATCAGGGGATGTTGGCTCTGTAATCTTTCACGGGCTTATTGAAAGAAATTTGCTCAGATTTTTATTGCTCTTTACTATCTGTATTTCTCTGAAGTCCTGAGTTAAAGCTACAATTGCACCACCAAGACAGAAATGGAATTCGGTATTTGGGGCTACCAGTTTGCAGTTAAAATACTTAACCAGGGGATAGTGAAGGTAAAGCCACTATAAAGAGAGAAGAAGGCAGTGAGGGGTGTGCTGAGAGCCCCTGTGAGCCCCAGGGGACTGCTCCCCTCCCCAGGTGAAATGGGAAAGTTTTACGCAGTGCTTCCTCTTCCCAGAAATTTTTTAAATAAGGAGCACGTATGTCTCTTTACACAGCCCTTTGACAGTTCTGTTCACATTTGGTTGGGGTTTAGATCAAAATTAGATTCTGTTAAATTCCAGCTTGCATTTGGCTATAGGAGGCATTTAGATCAGACGGCCTCTGCTCTCCTGAAATATACCCAAAGATCCAACATGATCGTGACTGATTAGGCTATGATATCTTTTTTCTTTTAGTCCAGAGGATATGTTCAGACAACAATCTACATTTGTGTGAAATGAGGATCCATCCAGCACCCTGTAAAAAATCTAAACTAAAAGATTAATTGTTAGCCATGATTACCATATTATTTATGGTTATTGTGTGATGTTGAGACTATGTTTGGAACAGATGGGAATCCAATTAGCTTAGTTCTGCCTTTGTCCGTTGGATGAGACATTAATTTCAGGGCCACTCTCCACCTTGTCTGAATAGCTATGAGAAAAGAAATATGCTCACGGAACTTCATGTTTTTGAGACTTTTTGTCATATATTTTGTTTTTTCATGAAAGGACACTACTGGCTGCTAAGCAACAGAATAGCTGTGTTTACATGTACATTTATCTATATATATGCACATACATACGCAGACACAGGGAGTTGTTTACTCAAGGACAAGAGTCCTCAACAGACTGGTTTTCAACTGAGAGTAATTCTATTAATTAGGGCTGCAGATACCATCCCCCTTCTGTTTCCCCCACCTTACCCTCCTTTTCTTTCCTCTGTTGCAACTATTACTATTTTTAATTAACGTGCCAAAATGTTCACTTCTAACTATAACAAGAAAAGAGAAAGACAAAAGGGCAGAAGCAGGGAGAGGAGCTCTGGAGAGAAAGACAATTTGTTTGACTAACCCTTTCAGAAAAAGACAGGCTTGTCAATGATTTCTCTTCAGGATGGTATCCCATAACCAGGGGAGGGAGCAGAAAAGCTTTTTAATGGGGCTTTTCTCCCAGCCAGGAATAATCATGCCTACAGAGAAGTCTTAAAGCAGCCTTCTGCTTGGGGGCAGCTCTCTTACGCATCTCAGTGGTATTTCTTTTTTTCCTTTTTAACTCTTTTCCTTTTTTCCTCTCCTCCTTTTTTTTCCCCCTATTTTTTAAGGTGTTACGAATTCTTAGTCTAGGAATTATCTCTCAATCCATCTATATTTTTTGTGCTGTATTGATCATTAAGTTATTTCTCCACCACAAATCCCCATCCCTGGATTTTAAATGTTACAACATTTGATGTAATTCCCACACTTCAAAACTGATATCCAGACACCAAAGCAAATACTTAGGGTTCAAGATTGCTTCTCTGTTCTTCATCTTTGAAACAGTTTGTGATTAACTGAATACCCGTGAAAGGGGAAAGTGATTAAGATGTTCATTGCAGACAAACAGGTATAAAAGATAATACTGGGATTGAGATATAAACACAGCATCAGCACTAGAAAAAGTGTTGATTGAAATTTGGCATGTATGAGTATGAAACATAGCTTTTCATATGCAATAAACTCTATAAAATACATGCCTTTATTGCTGCTGTTTTATTTAAGTTGAAGTGTCTGGGAATTGATGAAATACCAGGGGAGGTGAGTTCAGGAAAGAAAATCAGCTTTTAACTAAAAGAATAATGGCTTTGCATTTACTAATTTTATCATTCTTTATGGATAGTAATAATAATCTAGATATTTGCCAGAAACTGGAAAAAATAGTTTGCTCGTTTTAGGTTTTTTGTTGAATCTTTCTCTTCCAAGCCTCCTCCTTGTCCCTTCCCAAAATATGTGTGAGAAATTAAAAGCATCAGAATTTGGTGTGTTATGAGCCCCGTCCCTTCCAATTCTGAGGACATGTGAGTTTTTAAAGCCTCCAGCTGGCATCTACCAGCCTTTCAAGACAAGCTGTGGATCTGGAGCCCACCACTCCAGAGGTCCCTGATTCAAACTCAGTGGCTTTGTCAAGAGGGCGGTGACTACTTTTGCGTGCACACAAATTGGCAGTTTTCTGAACCACTGTGCTCTGAAATCCTTGACTCCTATTCATATGCGTCAGGCAGTGTCTCTCATTTCAAATTACATGGGCTTATTTGACTTTCAAATGAGAAAACTAAGTATCGTGAACAGATGAAGAGATAATCAAAACATCTTTGTTCAGGTTTTTGGAAACTGGTTTTGAAAACTGAAACTCCTGAGCCATTCTGCCAGTTCTCACAATATTTTTATCATTAAAACAACAACAACAACAACATTTGCTAATCGGTTTCCTAAATCTCCTGCCTTTGGAGGCATGGGAATTGGTGCTGATTCACCTTAATAATGATTAAACGTAACTTATGTTTCTATCAACCCATATTTGTAGGAAAGCTTGAACAACATTTACTTTCAAATCAAGAAGAATTCAGAATCCGAGCTATTTCTAAGCCAAGCTTCAGTGCTGACAACAGTATTGCAGGAGCCACCCTTGCTCTGAAAGCACTGGCATAAAATCAAAAGTAGTATAAAAAGAGCAGAAACACATGATAGTGAAAAACCTTCCTGGATCAGCAACTTTGATCCCTTACCACTGCATGGACTTGTCAAGGTTCATCTTGAACATGATCTTGTATCTTGCTCCTCACTTTTTGGGCTAGGCTAGGATTGTTTATTGTTGATGAGAGATAATCCTCTTCCTTACTTCTAGGCTAAATATATTCATAGCTGGTTGGTCTGTTTCCTCATCCCAAAGAATTTATAGTAATGACTGGCTAATTGTTAATTCAATTATTCTTTGTAATTATTCTTAACTATAAGTTGCATTTTCTCTCCCTTTTTGCATATTTGAATTGTTATCTATGCATATTCACTCCCCAGGCTGTTTTGGTGAGTTGTGATTGATCAGCAAAATCATATGGTGAATGTCTTTCATTTCCCCAATTCAATAAGCGAACACATCTCTGTTTGAAAATGGAGTACTCATCTTCCTTTAATATTTGAATATATGTCTTGGAAATTTGGGGTATTCTTGAATTCATTGCTATAGAGAACAACCATTTGACTGTTCACAGAAAGTGCACAAAATAGGTAAACAAAATGTTATAAGCAGTTCAGTCCTGTCCTCTGAAAAGGGAATTTACCTTCTCACATGGCTCTTGATATGTTACCTTCTAGAAATGACTGCATTTCAGCAATGCTTCACACAAATTTCTTATGAATTCAGTTTACTGTAAAGTACCACAGGACATTTTGGGATGTCATTGTGGGTGCAGTTTGGTTCTGTCTAGAGTGGTATTTTTTAAACAGACACCAGGGAATAGAATATCTTCAAGATAATAGTATTTCATAAGGATGGGTGGAGGCTGTCAAGATGAGAAGGTCTAGCAACATTTTCTAAGGGATTTCAGGGTCTTTGCCAGGCAATTCCACAACTTCAGGCCTTGTTTGCTTATGTTTTGGTTTAATTATCTGGAGTGAAAGGACATCTTTGCTTTGTATTTGAACAGCGACACATCACCTGCCCTCTCTAACCCCAGCTAACAGCATTATCGCCTCAGGTCAAGTGAGAAAGGCCAGTGCTCTTGTTGCTGTGGGTGACAGGTTCAAACCCTTAAAATCATCCATGACAGCACTTGTTATACTTTTTTTATGAGAGTTTTTCAACCTCTCTCTTTCAGCTCCTTTATACCACAAGTCTTTGGTTCTTAGCTTTCATTTGACATCATTTCCCTTATCCTTCATCAGAGGTCTTGCATTTCAATGTTTTTATGGGTTCACCAGTTTTCCTTCAGGATTTAACTCACATGCTTGTGGTCAAACTTTCAAAGCCATGGGGTTAATCTGGATTTGGAGTAAAACCACAAGCATGTTACAGTCCAGTGTGAGTACACACAGATCTCTGCTGCTTGGCCTCTTTTTCTCCAGCCAGCGAGCTGGAGACACACAAACACAAATGCACACACCCCCAGGGCACAGCCATATCCTGTTCCTTCAGCTCTATCTTCAGCATTATCAAAATTAACAAGTAGCCACGTTAATCCTGCTCACTCATCACAAAGCCCTCTTGTTCCTGCAGATCTGGATCCACAGCTATTCGCTTCTTATCTTGGAGGTGAAGTAAGTAAAAGAAAGGCAAAGGAAAAAAAAAAAGACACCTTTCTACTCTTGCATAAGCTTCAGACCAACCTTCTTGTTACTGATAAGTGGCTTAAAGTGCTGTTTGGAAATGAAAAGTCACACTGATAAGATAACCTCTGGCCTTGGAAATTCCTGGCCAAATTACTGTGCATCCCTGACTGGACACAGTTCCTCTTACTTTTGGCTTAGACTGGGGCAAGCTGACACCCTGGATCACAGAGTGAGGTACCCCAGGGTAATCCTTTGTACTACTCACTAGTAGTGTTTTATTAATTGATATTGGGCCTTCTCCTCAAGTTTTTCTCCTGCCATCACTTCTGGGTTTTGTTTTGACTGGGTTTGCTCTGCCAAGAGCAGAGAGAAGCATAAAATGTGAGATTTGACATTTCCTAGCCAAGGAAGAAAGGACATTTCAGGAGCTGTGCTCACTGGCAGAGCTCCACTCACTGGTACCTGGTCCGAGCTGCTGGATGGAGAGACACCAGGGAGGATGTCAGTACAAAGCAGAGAGCTGATGCTGTAGGGTATGAGAGCAGTGGAGAAATGGCAGCTTTGGTGAAGGCTCTTCCCAGGATAGGGTGACAGCATGTCCTCTTGGGAATGAATGTGATGCAATCTTCCTGTGGAAAGTGAAGTTGGACCACGTGAATTAAACTTGCTGCTTTGCAGTGGGTGAGGAGATTTTGTCGCCTGTGCCACAACTCCGTAGTTTTTCTCAGGAGGTAGTGTGTTGCATTATTGTTGTTCCTGCTGCTGTTGTTTTAATCTTTCACGGGAGATTATATAAAACAGCCTCTCCATGAACCAGAACACATCTCTGGGGAATATGATGACAGCATCCATATCTTAAAAAGCCATAAAGTAGAGACGCACTGTAGAAAGTAGTCGTTCCCAGTAATAAGTGCAGTATGACATCCAGGAAAGATACCCTATTGTGACAAGTCTGAACACTAGTGCAAATCTGGAGAAAAGTAAATTTAAAACCACAGATGTTGCCATGTTTGTTATTTTAAAGGGTTTTCCTTCCCTAAATTACTCCTGCAGCCAGAACAAAGCCCTTTAACCCTTGGCAGACCATAACCATTTCCTGATGCTCCCCAGCTGTGAATCTTAACATTGATTCCTCTTGAAGTTTGCATCACAGCCATCCACCCTTAAAATAGCAGCTTCCCTGCATTTTGCAGGACTCATATTTTGGTATACTCCAGCCCATGTGGACCCTGACCTTGATGGGTGAACAAGCTGATAAAGAGTTTTCTTCTTCCCTGATCTCACGCAGAGATTAATTTCTGGACTATATATAGTAGATGTGAGGCCCAATAACAGGCCTTGCAGGAGCTGAGGCAGGAGAGGATAACCAGAATTCCCAGTCACAGAGGGACAGAAACAGCCTTCAACTTTATATTTGCAAAGTGTGCTGCACCCCAGAGCAGGGCACTCATTAGCTACTGCTGTATTTGTACATGGAGGTACAATCCTGCTGCATCACCCATGCTGCAGCCCACAAGATGGAGTGGGACAGAGTTTCCTTGCTGTGCTACTCCACTAATCTGCTAGGACAATTCAGGTCACTGAGCTTTAACTACCTTGGGCCACACTTTCAGAGCTGAAATGCCACCTATATCCCTGCAGCTAGTTAGTGAAAGAACAAGAGACTTCCAAGCATGATTGAGACTGCCTGAGCAAGGTGACGTGCAGGGTCTGGTTTAGAGCAAGTGAATGCAAAGCCCTGGGCACAGTGCGGGTCAGCCTTTCCAAATATGATGCTGTGTGCCTCAGTTTCCTCTCTCTGATCAGTGTGCAAATTATGCCAGCAGCCACTGCCCTCAGCTAGGTTTTATTAATGAACTCCAGGACCAATAAGTCAATAGATCCTGGAGAAGTGTCAGTATTACAACCATCCACGACAAGGGAAAGCACATTCCCAAGCAGGGACAGTGTGGAAGGCCTAATGAACATTAAGCAGAGCACTTGTTCTGCACTGGCTTTGTCGCTGCTGGGCAGCCTTGTCCTGACAGAGCTCCTGTCCAACCAGGGACGTACATCCATTCATCATTAGTCCTAATGCAAGCTTGGGAGTTTTAAAGCCAGGGCTAAATCAGACCATCTTAATTTGCAGGCTTAATGCATTGCATATTATCCATATCCTTCCTATGGGATTTATCTTGATTAAGTGCTAATTTGTAACTGGTGGTATACCCAATGAAGTGACTGATGAGAAGGGTGCCTGGGTTGAGAGTCTGTGTTTTGGCAGCAGCGCAGACTGGGGATGGAAACTGCTGCTCCCACTGCAGACACTCGGGCAGGCAGCACATTTTATGCACATCCCCATCAGCCTCATAGGCAAAGTGTCCAGAAGTGTTTAGCTTGGGTTATTCTTCAGCTGTGATGGAAGCCAGAGGTCTGCAGTGGGAGACAGGACCAGTCCTACAAAGGTTTTTGGCCATACTTATCCCTGAGCTGTTGTATAGCTCTGTGTAGGCAGAACAGCACAGGTCAGAACAGCTGGAGATGCTTCCAAGTGCAGGCAGCTGTTCACACACCCTGGCTTACGCATCTCTGGTTGCCTACTGGGCTCTTCCTGACTGTGCCCACAGCTGAGCTGCCTGCCCCGTCCCCTGCGGTGACACCTGCCCAGACCCTACCTGTCTCACTGCTTCCATTCTGTGACCACCAAGAAACAGCTGGAGTAAAATGTTGAGTGGATGAGACCATTTTAGACACGATCACAGTCCTGATTTGACCACAAAAAGCTGGCAGAGCCTAACAGAAACATTACAAAGTCTCCTTGAGATGGGCAGAGCTTTTCCAAGGAGCTAGGAAGCTCCTATTTCAGGTTAGTTTTACTTTGTTGACCTTCATTTTGGAATCAGAAACAAACCTTCCACCTTCACCAGACACACCAAATTTCAGATCAATCTACATCAGCATGTAAATTTTACAAGGTTTGAGGAGAAGTGACCTTTTAGCAGAAATGGGTTCTCAACTTTTGCTATCACAGCGCTGGCATTTCACTAAAATAAAAGCCTTTATTTCATCTGGCACTTTGGTATCTGAAACTGTGTCTGATTCTGTAACCACCTGCCCCTCCCCCAAATCATAAATATACACTGAATATATGCCTTAAACAAGTCTTATACACAGAAACACACATACAGAATTCAGGTCAGGCTGTTTCATAGTCCTATTTTACAGAAGAGTGAAATGAAACTTCACTCAAATTTCTCTGATGTGGTAATAGTACACCCAAGGAAGGCATCCAAAAGTCTTAATTTACGTTTTTTGCTGTAAAAAGGTGTTCTCAAATAGCATTTCTCCTTTTGGTTGTTTTTTCTAATGCTGAAAATAGTGGACAGTTTTTCAGCTGATGGGTAAGGCTTCCTTTTACTTGAGTAACTAATGACAGCAGTTGAGGAGGAAGGGGGGCTTTGTGTAAAAAGAAGTTAATTAATTTCAGGGGTTTTAATCTCTTTTCTTTTGTACCAAACTATAAAACAAAAATTCTTCGGGAGCCAGAACATGTACCTCCAGTAATCGAAAGAGAGGCAAGGATCTGACTAATAGATATTACGTTCCATTATATGGTCTTGAAGTCAATAAACATTAGGTTACCTTCATGCAGTGAAAAAAGACCAGATTTATTAAAAAATCTTATCTGGAGGGTTTGCATTTCAATAGGATGTGAATTTGCATATTTTAACAATAACCTCCCATCATTCTGTCTGATCTGTGCTCAGTTGGCCATACAGATCACTTTATCTTGAATAGATTATCACCGGTTTAATAAACCCTTCATAATATGCAGGTATAACAATGGTACTTCATTGGATAAAGAAGGTATTAAAGTTCTTTTTCTGGAAATAGGGGTGGCCCAGCTAGTGATTAACTTTATACCTCTGTACATCCCTGTGCTGAATACCGATTGAAGGAGAGTATTCCCATTATTCACATTCAAAATGGACCAGCTCTTCAGAGCTCCTGTTAACTCCTCCTTGCCCATGGCGGCTGTGCAGACATGGGAGTTAAAACAGCCAAGGCTGCCAGGGATGTTATCTCCAGCAGTGGCCATTACCTGGAACATCAGGAAAAGGCAACACTCTTCCCCCAAGCTGAGTCTCTCACATGTGCAGGGTGATCAGTGCCAAGATGTCTCATGAAGGAGGCACCATCTCAGAGCTAGATGGAAGTAGGGTCAATGTACTGCTCAGCAAAGGGCCAAAAAGGCTTCTAGGCAAAAAATCTTAGATAACCTGTTTTCAGTGAAAAAGCAGCATTATTCTTCCTTGTCTCCTCTCACAGGCTTTTACTTATTGACCCCTTCAACTGTCCACACAGAAGTTCATTTTCCACTGGTTGCCCTTTACAAGGGATGAGTCCATCCCACAGCTCCCATGTCCTGGCTTGTCATCCCAAAATGGTTGGTTGGGAGCAGCATCTCAGACCCTCGGCAGGAGCACCAAGGAGTCTCTGCCAAACCACAGGGCTGGCTTTTGCCTCCTGCAGTTTCCACGGAGTCAGACTATTACTTACATATGCCTGCAGTTCCAGGCTCCTGCCCATCTTTCTCATGAGACACAGGGCAGAGCATCCGTACCAGTTCAGTAGCGACAGGGGCAAATATAATTTTCATGTTGTCCTGAAATTTTTGATTTCTTCATTTTTGTTTCTTTGTTGACATTTGCACCCTGACTTGAAAAAAAAACCTGATACTCTCCTTCTCCTGGGTACCCAGTACAAAGCAGGCAGCTGTGAGTGTTAACTGTCCACACACACAGCTTAGACAACCTGCAGGCTACTGTGGCATTAAGCCTGAGCTTGTAGACCTTAATGAGAGATAATGTTTGCTCAGGACCAGCTCTGTGGTCATGCAGCCTTGGGATCTGAGTTGCCTCACATCCGACCAGCTGGGAGCAGAGGAATAATGAATTTAGGGGCTGAGTGTGCATGCCTGTATGAGAAATAGAGAGTATGTCACACACGCATTCCCCAAGACATTCCTGAGAGCAACTAGAACTTTTCACACTCTCTCCCTCCCCTGTTTTCTTTTTCTCTGCTCAAGCTGTGTTCGTGCTTGCTTTTCCAAAGCTCCCATCAGGAGCTTTTTGCTTCACAAGAGCCAACATGCCATTGTGCTGCCTGACAGTGGGAGCACAGCAAGGCTAGTGAATAATGGAAAGTTATTGACCTATAATAACCTGGCATTATTGACCATAAATGATTTAGTTAAAGCACACACACACACGCACACACCATCTCACGTGAAGGAGCTGAATTTTGAATTTCCTTTGTTCAGCACTGGCTCAATGGAGCTTGTCACAGGGGCATTTTGGCCTGGCATGAAATTAATGTTAATCAAAACATCTCTCAGGATCCTCTGAATAAGATTCTTGTGGGGAACAAGCACAATACCCGGATCCAAAAGCAGGTTGTCCCAAGTCTTACTTGAGGCTCCATGAGAGCACAAACCTTTCATGAGCTTCAGCAGAGTTCACAGATTTTAAGGCTGAAGAGGACAATTTTCATCAAGCAGCTTGACCCCTGCCATAAGGCAGTCTAGAGACTAACAACTACCCGGACCAATAACCTGCCACCGAACCAGAGCACAACATTTAGGGAAAAGGAAAAACACCCACTTTTGATGTCAGACTTCCCAATTTCCTATTATTTTTTCTTTCTGCTGAGCCAGCTGTTCCCCTCTGAAGTGCTGACATCAGGTCCTTTGGAGTCACAAAGTGTCGGTCGCCCTTCTGGAAAGCATGCTCAGGGCTCATGGCTGGCCTCAGGTGCCCCCCTGGATCCAAAATGTCAGGCACCACCCCCCACCTGCCCTGATGAAACCCCAACACCTTGCTGTGCCTGAATGGAGGCCTGTGGAAGGGCAGCTATCTGAGCTGCTGAGCTTGGCTGGGTCACATAAAGCTGTGAGCGAGTACCTGCATAGCTGAACCAGATTTCTGAACGAGGTATAACTCCAGCTACTGTCACAATTGCCATATGCCCTCCTAAGATGTCTGCATTTGTGTCAGCATCTGAATTTTGTGCCCGGGCCTTATTATGGAAAGTTTTTGCCCAGCTTTTGGCAGGTGAAACTTTGCAGCTTGGACCTGTCCCTGATAATCTATCAGTGCTCTACAAACAGCCATAAAGCTGTGTGAGTGTTGTTTTTTTATACACAAAATAGCCATGCTCGCTGTGCCTGGATTCCTTGTTTTCTCAGGGTCAGACGGATGAAAGAAAGGATTGCTTTGGTTTCAGATTTGCCTGACTGATGCTCTTGATGCAAGAACAAAATTTTAACTCTCGATGGCACTGACCCATGATACAGAAGCAGCTATAAACTGGCATTTACAGCACAGAAAAGTGTCAGGATGCAGGGATTCTTTCCCTTGCTTTTCCAAGATCAAGACAATTTTTCCTACTGACTCCAGCCGGCAGTGGAAGCACCTGCAGTCGCTCCTGCAGTCCAAAATCACTGCAGACAGGCAATCACTGGAGTCAGAGGTGCGATCCAGTCTGTGTACCGAAGTAACTAACTTTTGAGTACATTTTAAGTACCTAATGAAGCAGGCTTCCCAGAGTAAATCCTTAATTTCTCCATCTAGGAAATTGGGTTTGCATAATTTAGTTGTTTAAATTTAGGCAGCCAAGAGCTCCCTCTGGAGGTCTCCAAGCAGCCCGTTCCTCTGAATGGGCACGGCCAGCCACTTGCTTCAGAAAGGCACTTTCAAGATGTATCTGTGATTTCAGCACAAGCTAAGCCTTTCCATCCAGGCTCTCCCCCAGATTTTCCAATTTTTCTTCCAGCACTAGAGCTAAGCTAGGGGGCAAGACCAGCTGGGAAGAAACAACCGAATTTCTCCCTGAAGTCAGGCAAGGCACATGATATCCTAGGGTAGGTCTCCTCGTCACCGAGAGCAGTGGCAGAAGCGCAGTGCCTTATCTGTATGTGCACACCATCACACACTTGTGCACACACCTGAGACCAGCCCAGAATACCTGACTGTAGCAGGATGCAACACCAGCCCACAACTCTTTCAAGGGGGGCAGAGGACAGGGGTGCTGACCTCCTCATTCCTTCATGGAATGAAGCTGTGTCAGGGGAAGTTCAGCCTGAACATTGCAAAAATGTTCTTCACTGAGTGAGTGTCTGGTCACTGGGACAGGCTCAAAAGAGCACCAAGCCTCTCATAGTTAATGGAGCATCCAAAAAAATGCTCCAAATCATACAGATGAGTGTTAGGTACACTACAATGATCATCACAGGTCCCTTACAACTCGGGATTTTCCATGATTCCATGGCTTTCAGCTCTGTCCTTCCTTCCTCTCTGTATAACAGACTGTTATACCAGCATTATCCATGCCCTGATACCTTGGATTCATGGAGCTTCTCACAAATATAAATTCCCCTTAGCACACACCCCATTTAATCAAAACCTTGCTGGTTTAAGCAGTCTGTTTTATTAAATTACCAACCTATGAAGCCATTAACTCAATTAGAAGCAGCAGTTCTGTAGTCTTGAACAACCAAGGGGTAATATTGCAGTGGTAGACGTTATGCAGGTAAGGCATGTTATAATAACAGTGAGAGCTCATATAGCATCTTAAAACTTTACAATTTTGTAGGAATAATATCTAATTAATCCTCACAATGGGCCCTGAAGGCAAAGATTACTGTCTAACCCCTTTTTCTGTGGAGGAAACTTAGTGGGGAAGGAGATGATATGTAATAGACTTTAGAAAAGAGTAAAAGGCCATATCTTTCCACAGTCTGCATTCACAGAAGGCTCCCCAAATTGCTGCTTTCCTTCTGAGCAAATCAACACCAAGTGACCATTATCTCCCTTTCTTGTCTCCATATTGTAATGTGTAATGGGCTGGGTTAATTTTAAAAAATATGGGGTTTTATTTTGGAAGGCGTAGGGGTAGTAGTGTAAAAGTAAATAACACCAACGTATTACTAAAAGCTAATACTATTATTAAAAGTAAATCATATAGAAATTGAGATGATGAATAGGAAAAGGAACTGGACTTGATTTGAATTTGAAAAAGAAAGTGACAGATCTAGGATCAGATCTGCTTTTAGCAAAATTCTGAGAGGAAAGGAACAGCTTAAAACAGTGAAAATCAAACAATGTTTCTAATAATTAACATTGCCAACTGTAAAGATTCATCAGTCATACATTATCTCAAGCAATCCTGTGTGGTATTATAAATAAGAGAATTTTCATTTTCACATATTTGTTTTCTTTAAGCTATACCTTGAGCATTAAGGATTTTCTTTTATTCTGGAATTAAAATTTTTGTTAAAAAGTTGCTCAGGTCCAGAAGTTGAGGATTTAAGGAAAGCACCATATGTCAGGAGACTGATGGTAAAGCCCCAAAAGCTAGAAGCTCTGGCACTGCTTGTAAGCAGGGCTAGATCAGGGTTACCTTTAAATGTAGAGAGGTTTTCATTATACCCTTACTCAAAGAATTAATGAGTAGTTTATTTAAAGTAGATTATTAAAAAAAAAACCCTATGATTGTTCTCAGTGGTGATGGCTCCATTTTATCTCCTTTCTTATTTACACCATGTAGCACCCAACTCACACTGCAGAGAGAGAAAGTACAATCTGGCCCAAATTTTCAAATATGCTCAGCACCCAGTGGACCAAAATCTTTTAATTATCTGTCTCTGCATTTGAGAACATCCTGCTTTTGAAACAGAAGGCTCCTTAAGTAGTGTGATTTCTTGCTCGGTTTCCCCCTCTGCATTTTTTTTTTACTCTCAGCGTCACGTCTCCAGACTATCTCTGTGCTGTGATTTCGGACAGATCCTGCTAGGAAGCAGCAAGGCTTGTCCTCCTCTGAGGTGATTCAGACATGTCAGTGTTGCTTAGGCTTGCTACCCATGTACCCAGGAGCATCAAAGCCTGGGAGCTCAGACACACACGCAGCAAAAGGTTAATGGCCACAGCCGCCAGAAAGTTTATAGCTGAACTTCTTGTGTGTTTGACCAACTCTCCCTCTTCAGTCAAGGGCCACAGCACAAGCAGGGGAAGGAAGGAGGAGGGTGCAGCTTGATGCTGTTCCCAGTGAGGCCTCTCTGCTTTGCCTCTTCCAATTTAATCCAAGATGAACATTCTATGTGAGCAAGTGAGGGGGTCAAGCTTGCAAGCAAGTGGGAAGAAAACTGGGGTGATGAGGAAGGGAGAAAATAACTTTAAATAACTTGGAGCTATCGGCTGTGATGCCAGAGGTGGCATGCTGCCTCCGGCCACTAACACATGTGGACAGGTGAACCTTTACACAAAATCAATCATCATATTTATTCTAATTGTATCGTAATAGTCCCCCAGGAGCTCAGTTCAAATGAGCTTGACATTATTAAAATTTTAATGCCCAGTTTTCATAGCTGAATGAATATTTAAAGGGTATGTCCCAGGCTTAAGTTATGATGATGAAGAAATTAATGGAATGTCTTGTTTAATGCTTTGGTACATGTTGATGCAGGAAAAAAAAAAAAAAAGAAAAAGAAAAAAGTGGTCGTTCAAGGCAGAAAAGAAAGAAAGGCAATGTTTAGTCATAATTAGACAGGAAAGCATCAGTGATGCATTAGTATCAGACACCAGTTTTGTTGGATAGCTCTCAGCAGAGGGGCAATATTTATCATTAAGGAGGGGGGAGGTCAGGGTGCAGTCAGGGACCAGAAGTGAAGCAGCTCCACATGAATAACAGATCAGAAACGAATCCCTGAGAGTCTCTGACCACATCCATACGTAGTGGAATGAGCTTGCTAGCCTTTGTTGGCTGGAACAGACAGAGAAAATCACCTTTGTTACCCAACCAGGGTGTTTGTTTATTTTAAGTACCCAGATCAACTTTGAAGGATGGCATAATTAATCAGCAAGACTCATCAGTCTGGTAATTACGTTACAGATAATTGTCTAAACATAGGACCAGATGATACCAGTTATACATAGATGAGAGTGAGAGGTAACTCCTTTTGCACTGGAGAGCCTGATATAGGCTGAAACTGGTACAGAGAATTGCACTGACAGTGAGGGTCTGAAATCTGGAATGACTGGGGGGTTTAATTTCATTGATTGTTTTTGGGGTTTTTTCAAGCCTTCCATCCTTTTCCCAATTCAAGAAATGTTTGGGAATCTATAGATCTTTGTTTTTTATATTTTGAAGCCTCTACTAAAATTTGGAAGGTTCCAGCTTGTGCTTATTCATTTACTGTTAAAAACTGAGGACTAACTTGAGCAGCTGGATGGGCTTAAAATCACACCCTGTATACATTTCATAGCTGTGAAGAAGGGCAGAAGAAAAAGTTAATATTCTAAGTCCCTTCACAGAAGATTCTCTCTAAAGGGGTACTATCAAGATTAAGATAATCTTATTCTTTCTCTGAATCTTTCCTTGTTTGTTTTCTTTTTTGTAAAATTATTTTTTATTTCCTTTTTGCCAGCTTGGGAGCTGCAGCCCTGATCCAGTGCACAGCTAAGGGGGCTTATCATCAGAGCAAAGTGCTCACACATCTAATTTGAGGTGTGATTTCAAACCAGCTTAGGCAAACCAGTGGATAAGGTGGCATGGCCACTGGGCGTTCTTATGCTCAAATGGAACTTGTTTCAGGTTGCCTAAAAAAATTAGACTTTGTTTGTTAATACAACTGTAGGGAGAGCACAATCATAACACCTGCATACGACGAGGATACACCTTGGGAAGGAGGCTCTTGTGCTTCAGAAATGCCAGAGCATTCCATTTGGAATAGGTGTAGGTCTGGGCCTCCTGGCATTCAGAACTGAGGTAAGGGACTGCCCTCTGTTATGCTGCAGCAAGCAGGAGACTTCAACCTTTCGAAAAAGGGAAATTAGTGTAGGAGGAAGTAAGTGAACACACTAACCTTGAAAGCAGGACCAGTGGTGGGGGAACAACTCTTTCTGGCTCAGGATGGATCTAGCCCAGTACCCAGGAAAACCCTGCTTGCAATCTTTACCCAATGACAGCCTCTTTCACTTCCTGGGGAGGCTGTGTTTAAAGTCATGCTCTGAAGCTACCTGCACATTTAGATCGGTGAGAGAGCCTGTATTTCATGGTCCTGGCAGTGGGTGAAAGCAGCTAGTTAATTTACACAGTTTACTCAGTTGTTTGTTAAACGGCAGTGCTGTGGCAAGCATTTCTCCATAGGCAAAAGGGCTGGCTGTGGTTCTTATCTTTGTGGCCAGGCATACAAAGCTACAAGCACAGAAGGTCTAATCTTCTTGGATGGACAGTGGCCAAGGTCTTTTTGCATTCAAAGCACTGAAGTCAATGGAGCTTGGCCTTGCCTAAAGTCTGTAGAGTAAAGCCAAGCAACCATTAGTGGCAAAGGCAACGTTTGGGTCTTGCTTCAGAAGAAGAGATAAAGCCCAGAGAGTGAAGAGCACAGCAGGAAAGATCCAATAGCCAGAGGTCATGGGCTCAGGATAAGGGAGAGACAAGAGCAGATGTTCATCTCCTAGTGAGGGAACAAGGGTTATGTCTACATTGCCTTCAGGGATACATCTGTCTCTGACCTGACTGCTGCCCTGCTCATGTCGGTGCTGTCCCTGGGCTCTGTGTGACCGTGATGTGCCCCACATGCAGAGAACACCCAACTCGCCCAACAGACAGCAGCAGAAAAGCACTAAGAGCACCTATGGGACTGCTGAGATGTGAGGTCTGAGCTGGGCAGTGCAGGAAGAGAGAGATGCATAACCAAAAACACCTGAGCTGAGCACACACATCGAAACTGATCCAGGATGCTCAGCACATGTTCTCATCACTCATTTAAATACTGCAGCACCTTGTACATGCATTTAGCCATCAGCAGGGTGGGGATCAGTGCTTGTTAGTGTAAGGCTGTCTGTTGTGTCTATATGGACTACCTTCATAAGCTGGGGGAACTGGAATGCTCAGCCTGGAAGAAAGGAGGCTCAGGGGAGACCTTGTAAGTCTCTCAAACTACCTGGGAGGAGGTCATTGCCAGGTGGGGGTGTCTTCTTCCAGATAATGAGTGACAGGACAAGAGGAAATGGTCTAAGTTATGCTGAGGTTGAAGTTGATTATTAGGAAACATTTCTACACCAAAAGGATGGTCAATCACTGCACCAGGCTGCCAAGGGAAGTGATGGAGTAGTCATCCCCGCAAGCATTCAAAAAACTTGTAGATGGAACTTTTGGAGTCATGGTTTAGTGGTGGACTTGTCAGCATATTATTAACAGCTGGACTTGGTGATCCTAGACATCTTCTCCAACATTAATAACTCTATCATTCTATGACTATGCTGTTCTGCCTTGAAGGAGTTTGGAATCACAGTGTCTAGGCTGAAAGAGAATGTAGTAGTAATAGAGTAGTAGTAGAGGATGTAGTAGTCTGTTTCTACTCAATGCATGCTAAGCTGGCTAATAGAAAAAGTCAGGGATAGAGAAGAATGATTTTCTATAAAAGGTGTATGGGCACATTTTAAAATTGCATGTAAATTATCTTGAAATAAACTCAAGAGGGAAATGAGAAGAAAGATGGAAGAACTTTTGTGGAAGAACGTTTGCCTACTGATACTAGGGAAGAAGGCAGGAAAGGACAGAAAAAGACTGACTTAGTTTTATATTAGAATTTGGTGTGTTTATGAACAGAATTTCACACTGTATCATGGTATCAGCAGGGAATGAGATTTAATGAGCAGCATGTCCGTTCAGGAGTTATACCTCTGCTGTCAGGATACACATAAAAATAGACCCTTTTATATAGCTTAGCCTGACCAGAGGGCCAGTCCTGGGACTCTTTACATGCTCAAGTACACTCACTACATGTTCAGAGACTTCTCATTCATGTAATGGGTCTGGGGCTGCAGACACATTTTCAAAAGTCATCATCCACAAGACACCCTTCTTTTCCAGGAAAGAAAGGTAAAGTGCAGGACCAAAGTAAGATCCATGAGTGCAATAAATTCCCATCTGGGTGATCAGAGCATCATCTCCTGTCCTTAGTCACCAAGGCAGTGTGGAAGCACAGCCTAGTAAGTGAAAATTGACCTATTGAACACCACTTCTACAGTGTGACTGCCCAAAACTTTAAGGGAGTCTCCTGCTGTCTCTTTCACATGCAGAATTTCATATAAAACAATATTTCTAAGATATAAATACTAAAAAAAAAAAAAAAAAAAGTCCTGTCTCTCTCATTTTGGAAATGAGGCTTTGTTACAAGCATCCTGTGTTTTGTCCTCAAACCTTCTGAAGACTAAGTTCTCCCTTTACCCTACCCCACTTCATTTAAAACCAGAGACACCATAAGGTTGAACACTACATTCTCAGCTACCCTAGGAACAAACCAAATGATTTGTTGTATTGGAAAGGCTCTATTTGCCTATCGACAAGATTAGCAGTTTCTTCAAACTCAAGCCCAAACTGTTCTGTGAGGAAGTTCTATATTTGAAGCCATAGGCTGGTGTACTTGAGTGTGAACTGAACTGAAGCCCCTCTAGGGGCTTCAGATGAACCCTCTAGGTTCATCTGTGCACAGGGGAAAAGGAGAAAGGTGAATCAATAGTTAGACAGATGGATTATAATATGTTTTATATGATATATAGAAAATACTCTCAGAGAGCAGGGATGGCTGGTAGCAATCACTCTCAGGGGTAGACACCAGAGCATTGACTGATTTGTAAAGGTCAGAACCTTCAATGGGTTTTCTTTATGTTTCACACATTGCCATTTCAGGTCTTCTCCTCTGTTTGTGTACATATCTATGGACATGTGTCCATGGGAAGGGCAGGGAAGATGGTGGTGGGGAGGAATTAAGAGTCCTTTAGCCAGATGAGGTTTAGGATAGTCATTTCAGAGGGAATGCATTACTAGTGAGGTAAACCAATGTTATCGGGGGGGGTTTTTTTAACAAAATTTCTAAAATACTTCCTCTCCTTACTCTTTCATTAATCCAACATTGTATCAATTCATAGTGCCCACAGTAAATGTGGTTAATGTGTAATTACCATCAACCCATGCAAACACAGCACTTACCTCTAGTCCCATGGGAACAGGTTTTTGCTCTATGCATTACAGCTCAAATAGACAAATACAGGAGGTTGCTTGTGTAGCTAACCTGTGGTGAGAAACCTTCCTGATTCTGCAGCATTTGGAGAAATTTCCCTGAGAACCTGCACCCTAACTTTGGTTTTTTTGCTTCAGAGAAAGGAGATTGCTTTGGATTCACACTTATGGCTATCTAGTTTAGATCACTGTAATTAAATTACGTCACTCAGAATCAGGTACAGAGTGATTTACTTGAACTTTGCAATTACACAGACACAATTCAATTGTAGGTGATTTTCTTGGCTTTTCCAACTTTGACACTAATATACTTTGCATTTCCTTAGGGCCCTCTATCAGGGCAGATTTTGTTCAATGCTTTAAAAATTATGACCCACTCCTACAAACACATTCCTGCCAATACCTTTGCTCACATGAATAGCTGTATTGAATTCAGAGAAATTACTATTGTGCACATGGCAGATTCAAAAAAAGACTCATGGCAGATTCAGTTGGCAGAAGTGGTAAAATGAAATTCCTCTTAGTGTTTTGGGAAGAGATTTTAAACAGAAAAAAAAACTATTTTCTGAAAATTTCATAGCAGTTATTAAAATATTCCTACCTCCAATTAACATCTGAGCTATGTCATGAGTTCATCAAGAACTGCATATTATTTTTAGGGAGGAAGTTGTTCTGGGATGGGATTTTTTTTTTCCATGAGGCTAACCAGCAACTACAAAGATGCAGGAGTGCCCAATAAGCATTTGCTGAGACCTCCCAGCTCACATCCTTCATGATTATGTCACAGCTGTTTTTCATCATTGATTTAGGGGGCTGATGCCTGAACCATACCAAACACAACAGAACATCAGTGCACAAGAAGAGTTCGTTATTTGCCATTGTATCTGTCCACATAATTTAGGCATAGAAATGACTGGGTGTTTGTTTGTTTGTTTGTTTGTTTAACACCAGAATTTAGATACTTTTTTTCATTGGCCACCTTCATAGTACATTATGATATCTTCATCTTTATTATATAGAAGAAAAAGCTGAGAAAGAGGCAAATGTAATGATGTGTCCAAAATTATCCAGAAAGCCAGAGTAGAGCTGGAAACAGACCTTGCCAGACGTTAGCACCTCTACTTTTTTACACTCTTTGGGAACTTCCAGAAACATGTGCAGCATGGTTTTTGATACAAACCAAAGCCCCTAGTACGTCCTCCAGGAGTATTCCATTTTTTTAAGATCTCTAAGGAGGGAAGAAAGAGTATTATTTTTATTTAGATGATCACCAGGATGATCTTCAAGAGTCCTACAGAACATACAAGCTCCAGAATAACCTTTTGTCTCCTGAAGTGACGTCATCCTTAAGCACAACCAGCAGATTATCTCCAACACTGTTCTCTTCTGCTTGGTCATGATCTTCCTAACTATTAGTGGCATTTAATTCATCTTCAGTAATCTCCTCATCTTTTCCCTTTTTCTTCCTGTCTCAGAGCACATTTTAAACTATTCAGGATAATCGCCATATTCATGGGGGGTTTTTTCCATGTCTTCTTTTTTTTTTATCTCTGTATTTTTCCATTCTCAAGTAGAGTTTTAGATCTACTTAGAAGCACAAGGTATATTGATGATCAATGAAAAAGTGGCGAGGCAAAAAGGAAAAGGGTAGTAGGAACAGTGAGAGGAAGAAAGATGGAGACAGTGAGAAATCAGCTGTCTCTGCTTCCTACTCTTCTTTCCCAGGTGATCCTTCTACCTGCTCTAAATTAATATCAAAGCCAGAGGGAGCAGAAAAGGGTTGGTGGGGGGAAAAAACGACAGCCTTAGGAAAAGAAAAATCATGATGCAGAAAAGTGTCTGTCCCCTGTCTAATTCCTGCAGTGGCCTGCAGCTGATGGTGCTGAGAAAAATACAGCAGCAAGCTCTGACATTTCATTTCTGTGGAGAATTGAAAAAGGGCTTGCTATAATTCATCGCTTCTTGTAACTCAAACCCTTTTTGACAGGGGTACCTGCGCTGTCTTTTAACGGTGGCACCACCATGGCTGTAATTGGACATGAAAAATGATGTTGTGTTTCTACTTGCTGGGAGAATTGGGGTGGGGGTAGGTGGGGCAGTGGCAATTTGGTGTGACATGGTGACATCTGGCATAATTTGGATGCGTTGGTTTTAGGCAAAAAAAGGGAAGGACAGCCCAAAATGAAGGATATGAAAGGTAACAAGTACGATCACCTTGACTAAGTTGTGCAACAGTGATAGTAAAGGTGGTATTCAGCAGAGAAGAACATGCAAAGAATCACAGGAAAATGAGAAGTGTGATGCACATAAAGTTCTAACTCTATCATCAACATAAATATTTATGGCATTTGTAAGAAAAGGACACACAACCTCTCTTACTGAAATAGGCCTATTCACAGCTGCAGTGGTACTTCTTCCCAGTACAGATGGGCAACCTGAGCCACAGGCTTTTCCTGACTCCACACTGGGACAAAGATGTGAATAAAACCCTGGTGTCCCACTCCCTTGCCACCTCTTTGAAAACTGTGCTTATATATGTATCCAGAAATCCAAATTCAATTACTTGGCTCTTGCATAAATCTTTGTGCCTCAGTGGTCCTCAGCATATCTTTGCTACAAAATTGCTGCTGAGTGATGCACTTCAAAGTAAATTTTTTGGCCAAATGGGACTCTGAGTCATGAATGAGGAAAAACATTTTCCTGATTTATAATGGTTTTAAAACTATAGAGCACTCTGGTACCATAAAGTCAGACATCTTCACATTATGCAGAGAATAAAAAATTTTAGTCAGGACCGAAAGGATGGTAGAGAAGCTAAAGAGGAGATAAACACTTTTGGGACTAACTAATGGTAAAACAGTTTACTGCTTTCCCAGTGGCACCTCAACAGGGATAACATAGAACAAGGAAGCATGATCTTATTTCAAAGGAGAGCACAAACAGCATTCATGGGCAGAAGAAAGGACCACTGAATGGGCAGGAGTGTAGCACGTCCTAGAGGAAAGCCTAATAGTACACTCACTCCATCTGTCAGTTCAAATGCTGGGTCAGCATGCCTAGGTCTTTTCCCATGTTGCCAAATCCCTTTTGAAGCCTTCTAGTGATAGGGTTCAATAGCACCTTGCAGCCACACTTGTAGTTCTGATGATCCCAGGTGGATTTCCTGATGGCATTAATCAGATTTGCTATCTGGCAAATACTCTTTCTCCTGTCACACTCTCCACCACAGGTCCACCAAGACAGGACAGATATTAAAGATGTCCACATCAGCATTTCCCCAAACACTTTTCAGAAGGATGCATTTTGGAGTATAAACTTTGGTTTCATTCCACTTAACTTGATGGTAATTTCCAGATAAAGAATAAACAGGGAATTTGAATCTCTGAATTCCCTTCTCCCCAAGAAGGTATTTCCCCAGACTGGGGAAGCTACATTGTTCTCCCATTTAATTTCTCCACTTAGCCTTCTTCTGGTCCCCATGACAGGTCCTTGCTCCCAGAGTGTCTGTGTAAAAAAAAAAAAAAAAATCCATAGACAGAGAAAGAAAACTTAATTATTTTCCTCTCAGCGTTTCTCCCTATAATTGGTGTCTTTCATGTCAAGATGATCTCAATTTGTATTATGGGCTCCGTTCAGGCAGCACTTTCTCTTTGGTCTATAAAGAAATTGTCAAGTGTATAAATCATAGTGTACATTAAATTATACTAGCCTTTTACTTATTAATTTCCCCAGTTTTTTCTTCCTCTGTTGGATGCTCATTCCCTCACTCTTTTTTTTAGGCACTGACTTCCTTTTCTCACTCCTCAATCTCAAAAAAAAAAAAAACTCAAACCAAACCAAATAAAACCAAAACAAATCAAAACAAAACAAAACAAAAAAAAAAAAAACAACCGAAGCCCAAACAAATATTTGTCTCCTTTCACTTTTGCCAAAGGGTCTGATAATGTCCTCTGCCTTGTGCAAACTGACTTCATCCAGCTCAAAAAGAAGGAAGAGCTCTGTCTAGTTTTTCTAAAGTCTGGACCCAAAAGTTACTTGAGTTCAGCGGAAATTTTCATTTTTCATTTTAGCATGCTTCAGATCAGTGCCTGTGTTGGTAGATTTATGGGATATTCTGCACCTCAAGGCTGTGTCCTTTTGGACTCCAGACTTTGCCTCTCAAGGCTGTATTCGGCACACCTCCTATAAATTCCTAGCTACTGTGATTTTCTCTCTTACCTACTGCTTAGGATGCAGGTTCTGGCTGTTGTGTAATGAGCACCAGGCACCTCTGACCACCCTCCTCTGACCATAGGAGTTAGATCAGCCATAGGGTCCACATTAGGAATGCATAATATGTCACAAGAGTGCAAGTGTTAAAAGTAACCAGGTCTCAAGTCAGACACTGGTACATGGCTGGTGCCAACACCAACCTGCTGCAAACACAGTCACAGCGATTGAGCAGCTGAGGGAAGTAACTGGGTAATTTGGTTTCATTGTCCTGCACATGAGAAGCAAGATGGGGTTCATCTCACCTAAGTCTAAATGCATAGACGACCCTCATGATCAGTAGAGAGGAACAGGCACTGCAAAAGAACGTGTTTTCATCGGAAACACCAAGCTTAAGAGTGGCTCGAAGTTACACTTTCTATACATTTGGAGTTATATGACATAAGTTACTCTCCTCACCTGTGTGATGTCAGATCTTTGAATGTGTGTAACAGCTAGCTGCTCTCATGTGGGAGCCCTGTGGCAGGATGTCTGTCCTGCTGCTGCTTCATATACGGTTCTGCCCTGCTAATATCTTGTAGAATTTGAGGACCAGGTCTTTGCAGTGGCAGAAGCAAGGGCTGATACAAGGTTTACCTAGGTTCTTTGTTGGTTTTAGCACTTCAGGTGTCTGGATTTTTTTGGATGATACAGGCATAGAGGAGAACAGAAATAGCATCTGTAGCCATTGATCCTTCTCTTCCAGAGTGTAAGTCTAACTGCAGTCAGTTTATGGATAAATACATTTTCCTCTAGAGACAACAATACAGCATGATCTGCTAGGCTCTTCATCATCTTAACCTTCTTGTCAGCCAGCTTGATAACTTGTTATTACTAAATATGTGTGCAGAGCAATTAGAATAAATCTAAGTTATTATGAACCACTTTCAAAAAAAAACAAAAAAAGGGGGGAGAAATTAGGAAAAAAAAGAAAAATAAAACTAATGGCCTTACTGCCCAACTGAGATTAGCTACAAATAAGGGATGGATAGTATTCCCTGAAGGCATCCTGTGACATTCATCAGCCAATTTGTGGTCTGACTTTATTGCAAAGACATATGTTGGGAGATTCCTATTGCCTCCTGACCTCCTGCTCCTTGTGATGCTTGTTTGAACTTGTACTTTCTTTGTTGGTTGACAAATCAAAAAGATATTTTCATTCTGCTCAGAGGTGGTCACACATAGAAAGATATTTTGAGTAGTCCATCTGCACAGTGTATTGATTTCTTTATGTGACAAGGAGTATGAGGCAGGGAAGTGCTTTCAGATCAAGTCCTTGGTTCTGATCAAATCTGCCTCTCTGGCTATTGACAGGAGGGGAATATCCTCATCCCTGTTCTTCAGACACCCACATCACGTTAGGCACTGCCAGTGAAGAATATTGTGAGCATCTGTTGCCCTCTCTCCTGGGAGTGAGCAGCTCTGGGGACAGTGATGGTCCCCAATGATTTTGTTGAGTGAGGGAGGGATAATTCGAATAACAGAATACCAATTCACAGCACAGCAGCAAGGTTTTTATCCTTACTTATATTGTGAGAAAGGAAAAAGATATCTGAAAAAGGAACAGAAGGAACATCCAGTCCTCTACTCCCAGGAAATTCTCAGTATCCAATACTCCTGCAGCATGTGGACAAATTAGATCCAAATCCCTCTCCCAAGTTTGAAATGGAGGCTGCTATGTTACACATGGCTATCCTACTGAGCTAGCAGTAGAAGTGGAATTAGCTTTTCTACCTCCTTTTCATCATGCCAATCTCAAGAAATTTTTACAATTTAATTTTCAGCAATCCTGATGTTCTGACAAAGCATTTTTGCTCTCATGCACCAGTGTTTCCGAAGGAAACTATTAGAAATTTTAGAAGTTATGTTTAAAATTTCATGACCTGTGTGACATGAGTCAGATCCCTCTCCCAATGTGATTCAACAAAGCCACTGTCAGGTAAGAGGAGTGACACTGATTTATTTACCTCAGACCAAGCAGCAGCCTGCACTCCATGGTTAGTTCTTTGTTTACTAATTGCTTTTTTCCCCCCTTGTGGAGTAAAATCTGGTGCTAATTATGACACGCAGTAAAGAAGCAAAGCAAACCTCTGTATATGAATGTCTGACTCCCCCATTAATTACTTGTCTTTGTTCTTCCTTACAGATGAACAGACCGATCCAGGTGAAGCCAGCGGACAGCGAAAGCCGAGGAGGTAGTTGACTGCATTGCTTTCAGCCACAGTGCTAAATATAATTGTTGTCTCTTGCTTCTCTCAGGCAATGTGCTGATCAATTAGTAACGTAATCACTGCCAAAGAAATTCCCTCCGCAGCAAAGATTTTCTTTATTAAATCTCCTTTACTTCGTCTCACTTTCCTCATATTCAATTATTATTTGATTTTAAAAGGCAGGCAGGTGCCAGCGATTGCCTGAGAAACAAATAACTGCCTCGTTAAGAAGTGAAGCATCAGGCACTGACTTAACAAAGTTTAACAGCAGTGGACAGCAATGGGGGTTTTTTCAGACCTATGTCAGGCTGAGCTGTAGAGGTGTTTAATTTGGTTAGGATAAAGCAAATATTTTATGGTTTCTCTAACCAAGTTGTTTCTGCTTGCACTGAAGCAACTCTGCTTTTGGAAAAAGCAAATTCTGAGCTGGCAGTTTTCTGCACCTGTATCAGCTTATCTGGATAAACCTGTTGGGGAAACTGAAGACTTCTCTCAGACCTGGGGAGATATTCAGGATTTGCACAGGTGTAGCTGAAATCAGGAGCTGGTCTTTTGCTTTTCCATTCCACACAGTGGATTTGGAAGGCTTTGTTAAGTGATTGTTCAATAAATCACCAGTGATGAGGTGTTTCCTGTAAAAGGTTTTTTACCTGAACTGATGTGGTGATACTTCACCGTACTCTTCTAATAGGAGCCTGTTTGTCAGATCAAACACACAGCTCACTGAGAGAGTGTGAGATGGTCTGTTATGCTGGATAAATTACCATCCTGCTATTTTTTTTCTTGTATCTGTGCATTTATATATATACACACTCATATATATAATGACATGTTCTCTTCCTCTCTATCCCTATCTCTCTGGGAAAAGAATAGAGAGTTTTTTCCTCATCTTTTCAGTAAAAACCTCTAGTACTTATGTATCAGATAAATGTGGGAGTAGATTTTGTCATTTAGTAATGATGTGGCTCTTAGATGTCTGAAAACTCTTCAATTTCCAACATAAATATAAACTCTTCATTTGTATTGGCATTAGTGGAAATCTCCAGCACCAACTACTTAAAAGGAGAAAAATGCCTCACAGACAAAAGGCACCATGTTCTCCTTTCACTTGAAAGCTGTGGGTTTCAGGGACTATGGCTGCATCAGTATGAGGCTGAAACTCTCCAGTGACTCAAGTCATTGGAAGACTTTGTACGTAGCTTGTAGTTAAAGAGTTGGTGTTATGGGGCGCTGAAACCACAGGTTGAGAGAGGCTCTGTAAGGAATGGCTGTGGTACCCTGTAACTGCAGAACAGGAGAGCTGAGTGCTGGAAAAACACCAGAAATCTCAGGGATAAATATTGCACTTTCAGAGCCTCGAAAAAGAAAATTTGGGGGAATTTGGTTAATACTGGGCAGAAATTTTCTGATGGGATCTGGCAAATTCTGCTATCAAGGGCCAGGGCACACTCCTGACTTGCAACAAAAGCATGTCACATCCTACAGTATTGTCCGGTGTTTTTTAACAGAACCAGGTCAATTTCCTCCCCTTTCCCTCCCTGTCTGATGATCTGGCTCCGTGTCTGAGTAGGATTGGGTAAGCCATGGGCAGTTGTCAATGCCGATCTCCTAGGGGAAAACAGAAAGGCTCAGCTGCCTGGGCAAATGAGGGGACATTATGCACATTCCAGTGGAGTTCGTGCCGACAGCGAGAGTGAAGGGAGGGCCTTTTGTCTATTTAATTAGACATACCAAAAAATAATAATTAGGCTGGCCAATTTGCTTAGTGCGCCTACAGGGTATGTAGCTCCCAATCATTCTTTTTTTTTTTTTCAATGCAAATCAGTAATAGAGAACACATGCCTGGCTTTCTGGGAAGGATTTTCAAACTCCTTTGCTAGGAGCAGCTGCTTTCAGGAGCGGTGGTTTGAACTGCAAAGGGCTCCAGTGGCAGTTTGATTCCATATTATCCGTCACACCAGTGGCCCCCTCCCCATTGTATTTTAGCTAATTATCTCCCCATCTCGCACAAACCTCATCTTTTCCCATCCAGTCTGCTCCCATATTTCTTCTGTCAGTGCTGATCATAATGCAGAGGCCAAGCGGGTGCGCTCATCCTTGGTGTGAAAGACACGTTGTCCTAATTCCCCACTGACGAGCTGCTTCTGGGCTGGTGATGTTTCAGGACGGCATGACTCAAGGGCAACCATGGGAGAAAAGAACAATTGGCACCCAAGGGAGGCATTGTATGAAAAGTTACGTTCTTCAAGAGCCCACCAGCTAGAGCAGGCACAACAAACAGAATGCTAAAAAGGAGGCCATGTACCTGAGGAGGACATCTAAAGACTTCATTAGGGCTGCAAAATAAAGGTCAACTTCAACAACAAAGAAACTTAAGTTGTAGCTTATTATACCCTGTCCATATACTGGGATGGGACATGGGGGAGGAGGAGGGCTTGGAAGATGAGGCAGCTCTTCCACACAGCACAAGTCTTTGGCCCACCAAAGTCCACACTCTGAATACACATCCTGGATCATGGGGAATTCTGGTGCTAGGCCACAGTGTTAATGAAAAAATGCAGGGCTCTCTGAAACTGCAGTTTGCAAGGAGGTTGTGACTGAAAAAGATGAGCAGTATTCTTGAGGAGGGGAGACTGTGTTTTCTTTAGGGACAAATACTTGCATTTTGCTAAAACGTGAATCTTTGAATCTTCCAGCAGCTTCTTCCACAACTGAAAGGTGATGAGAGTCACAAATTTATTCTCCCCCTCAACCAGATTCAGCTCAGCTTTTCCAGTTGTTCTGGACTGGATTTTTTTGGTCTTTAACCCTCCCTGTGTCCTAATTCTCAGTTGAACTGAAAGTGGGTGTTAGCATTTAGTGTGCATGAACAAGAATTTAGACCATCTAAGTTTGGGAAAGTGTTCAATATATTGTTTGGCACAAATTACACTCAACCCATCAAAATGGATATGCTGAGTGCCCCTTATTAGTTTTGCTGGGTTTATTATTTTGTTTGTTAATCTCCATATTGGACTAGGTGCAAGACAAAGCATGAAAACCTTTTCAGCAAAAACTGGCATTATTTACATTTGCCTAATCTCATGGGAAATAGAAATGAATGTGTCCTCGACATATTTCTCTAGGGAAATAGTCTAAATTAATCGAAAAATTTTGCATTTTACATTCCTGCCTGTTTGTTGCATGTATGCGTATAGTCAAGGTACAAAATGTTCTATAGGAGTACTCCTTCTACAAAATGCTTCATGAAGCTTCAAATACCTGATCAGAAGGTCAGAGTCCTTTGAGATTTTATAGAGACTTTAACACTAATGGGATAGAATATGATAGAAAGGGAACAAGTCAGTGTTTGGTTCTGAAAAACCAGAGTAAGTCCAGCTCTATAAAGAATTTCTTAAAAACTCTTAAACTGGTTTTGTTTTGGCCAGATTTTACCTTGACTATATGGAAATTACTTTGCCAGAGATTAGTTAGTCCAATATAGTTTTAGGGAGGTAAGTTATAACTCCACATCAAAATTTTGAACATAAAAAATCCCAATTAAACTGTTAGAATTTGCTATTATTTTCATCTTGGTGGAGGTGATTTTCCTTGGTTCCTGGTCTGATATTAAGCTCTAAAAATATCCTATAGATATCCATCACTTAAAGTTTCTCGAACTTGGAGGAAGATTTCAAATCTGTTTTGTGGTTTGGGGCAAAAGTTTGGAGCCATTTCTTATTTCATCCACAATATCTCCAGCTCTCACTAGGCAACTCTCACTGCAGCTGGCAGGGTTAACCTATGATAAACGCAGCCCCGAGGTCCCACTGCATTGTACAGGCAGTAATATTTTTTAAAAGGAAAGGACTCTCCTGCTGCTCCAGTTGCAGTCCGTTAGTGATGCTTAGATGCTCCACTACTCCCACATTCCTCTCAAAGGACAGGGGAAGGTCCGTGAAGGAACACATGCAAAGATGTACACGGTGTGCTACCCCAGCTCAGTGTAAATGTCACTACCAAAAAGTGTTTCACAGTGGTTTTGGGGTCCTCCAGCATTTTATGGAAGAGAAACAGAAGGCTCCCAGACTAAAGAAAGGAAAAGTAGAAGGTGGTTTAGAGTTGAAAGGGTGCAGTGTCCTGAAGAGAGGGTGCAAAGAGGTTTACAGGAGAGGCTGTGGTGCATTGTATTGCAGTGTTTTCTGCAAGCAAGAAATCTGCTAAAGTTTCTGTCTATGCTTTCAAGCACATTATCTTTTTGTGCCTGTCTGAGGGCGGCATGTGCTGTGCCATTTTCTGCTTTTTTGGCAGATGGAAGGCTTGGACTTCATATTTCAACTAACTTACAGCATTTTTCTGCCTGTTACTTGATGTGCAGAGTCTGAAACTATCTGTTTGGTCATGGTTTATTCCAGATTCAGAGCAAAATGTTCAAGAACTGAATTACAGTTAATAGCAAAACAGTGTGCCTTGCTCATGCACAATGATCTGCTTCTTTTTATACCCTTCCATTGGCTTAGTAATGATGATAGGGTCAGAATGGCCTCTCCACATATTCTAAGCCCCATTTTCATTTGGGACAAAAGCCTGGGTCTGATTCTTACTTAATCCAGGTAATTTCTAACTTGCTAACTCTCTGCTGCAGATGGCAGGGTAATCTGTCCAAGGTCCCAGTAACTATTTGTTATTTAGTTGTTTTCCACTTAACTGATCGGAATTACACAGGTTGTGCAGATGGCCAAAACCTCTCAGGAAGCTTTCCATCCAGGTACAAGCCAGATCTAGGTCTATTTAGGTGCTGCAGGCAAGCAAGACTTGTTATCTTCATCTAAGTTTGGCTTCACACTAGTATAACAATGCCACATGGAATGATTTCCTTCCTCCTTGGAGCCCTTTGTAAAGGGTAGGTTAGTTGCTCAGACCTTTAGACCAGAGAAGTTTGAAGAAATTTAAGGATAAGAAAGAAGAGGGCAATCTTGACAGAGCTCAGCGTCTTCTCTTCTGCCCTGCTGAAGGTTTGACTGTGCCTGTGTGCAAGAAGTCCTGAAGTCTGGGGCTATGCATGTGTCAGAGTTGTACCTTTGCAGCTCTCATCTCTTCCTTATTTCTGACCTGCATCTGTTGCCTGTAACGTCAAGCCCTTTGGAAGACACTTTACTAGCTGTTTCCAATCTCTTGCCTTAAAAGACTTCCCACCCAAGAGGTTGGAGAGCAGGCTGAGGGAATGTCCTCTTCCAAGGTGGTAATCCATACAACCTGCCTTTATGTGGCCTGCCACAGCTTTTTCTTCAACTCCTCATGGTTTTTTTCTTTTATGTTCTACACATCCATTCAGCAGGAGTAAGCAGGTGGCTCTGCCCAGATATTTAGGGAAGAGATAACATCCTCCCTTCTCAGAGCTGAGGGAAAGATCTCAATGAACACATTTCCATTAACTCTTTCAACCTCACAATGAGTGCAGTATGGCCCACATTGATCTTTTACAGCTCAGGTAGAGAACGGCACAGACAAGGACTTGCAAAGGTCACACCACACACGAATCCCAGTCTTTGCTGAAAATGTTTCACTGGAGATGCAGACTACTAGTTGTACAGCAACATTTCCAAACTGCATGAAATCTGGACTCAAGAAAAATAATTTTCCACACCCAGGGTATCACTTTCCCCTTTCTTTCCCTCAGTGTTCACAACAGTGTTAAGAGCATCTCTCTGCCCTCTTGTCAACTCTTGTCAACTCTTGAAGTTTGAAAGGAGATTTCCAGCTCCATGCCAAATCCTCTTCCTAAGTCTCATACATCTCCTCTTCCAGAGATTTGTCCCAAACCTGATCAGCTGGTTTTGACTTTTCTTTCAGGAGGCATTTAAAAAAAAATACTCCCACATCCAAATCTAAATATTTTTTCTCTATTAATTATATATCAAATATTACCCACTGGTGCTGAATTGCAGTATATCTGTGTGGAGGGTAAAGAGAAGAAATGACTGGTTAAAAATAAACTAATACTCTGTTAAAAAGTCTATCAGGAGTGGAGATGAGCTCATGAATCAACAGGGGAAAAAAAGAAAAGGAAAAAGCAAGAACTTAGGCAAAGATCTTAATATTAAAGTGGGAGGCATCTTGCTTGCCTCTGAGGCTGGGGAAGTGTCAGGACCAGCAACAAACCTTGGTATCATTGTCAGATGTTCCTGAGGAATGGCTGTAGGAGATGCTGCAGTACTGGGAGAGATGTCAATGCCTTGAAGCCTGTTTGCCTGTCTTGTCAAGGGTTGGGGAAAGAGCAGGGCCCAGGACCACGAGAGTCACTTAAGATATTTCACAATCTTGAGCACCAGTCTGGGAACCTGTCCATTGGATTTTATTTCAGGTCTGAACATCTCTTCAAATTTGTAATGTTTTTCCTTCAGCCCTAAGATAAACCTGATCTAGAAACAGCATTTTAGTAGTCAGGGAAATCTTGTCTTTCTAGCTGTAGCTGGTTGTAGGACTGATTACAATCAATGGGAATTCAAAATCTCTTGGTTTATTGTGGACTTTCAGCACTATGTGACCCTCCTGACAGCTGACACTCTGTTGTCCTCTGTTGTCAGAAAGCTGTATTTTCAAGCAGAGAGAATGTACCAGCATGCAAATGGATCAGTTAAATCAAAGTGGCCCTGGATGACCCCATTCATGCTCTCCACTCTCTGGTAAAACTTAATTCTGGGTGAGAAAAAGGGCTTCAGCAGATCTTCATGTGTAGTGTTTTATATTTGATGACTCTGCTGAAGGCTGATGTGCTCCATTCCATAGTCAAATGCTGAAAGAATATAAGGGACATCAAACTTTTGTTCACATCTGCCCTTCCCATGGTGATTGAAATCGATGGAAGTGTGCCCATCAATAGAAACTGGAAAAGATCCACAGGACATTGTGTTCTAGCACATGTCCTAAGGACAACCTTTTAAAATCAAGTATTAGGAGAATAAAAGGGAAAAAAAAAAACAAAAACCAAAAGCCACATTGCACATTTTTCATAAAGCATCTGTAACCTAACAATGTACTGACAAGGAGGAGAGAGAGGCTGGGGAGCTTATCTCCTCGAGGTTTTGATATTGGTTCTGTTTCTTGCTACCTTTGATCAATTATGTAGCTTTGATTGCATTCTCCTTCACACCCTTCCTTTATTGTCTGCTTAGGCTGTGATATGCTTTTTTTTGCTTATTTCTTGTAGATAGCTCCTTTGGCATTCATGCACAGGCTGTCAGTGTCAAAGGGTTGAGGCACCAATGAAAGCCTGTAGCTGTACACAGGAGGAAGTGTACAGGGCCAAAAATCAGCTGCAGTGGGTGATGGAGGGTCCTCATACTGCAGAGTGATATTTGGAGCTTTCTTCCATTACAGGGAAAAAATGGGAAAAGCAGTGGGAGGAGAAGAGTGGAGGAAATAAAAAATATAATCCTATAAAAAATCCTACCTTTGTAAATGCAGTTCAGCCTCCTAGGTGAACGTGGGGACACATAACAATCCCAGTATCTTTTTCTTAATGTAAAGGTTGCTTGTCAATGGGGTTTTATACGGCATTAATAATACATTTATATATACGCTCCACAATTAATTGCAAAGCATTTATGGCACTGAACAGTTAGAATGCATTATGATAATCACTCCTCGTGCATTGACTTTATTGTAAAGGTTTTGCTGATCACTGTAATTGGCTTGTTATTACACAGGAATATAATAACACCTCTCTGTATAGTAGTTTATAGCACATCAATAGCAAATGCATTCCCTTTATTGGAAGCAACGTGCATTTTATTAGAATACAGCTGAATAAGTGCAATCTGTGTAGACAAATGAAGTTTCTAATGACCTGTCTCACAAAAGAGTCGAAATAACAAGTCATTTATTATGTATTTTTTTCCACTGATGAATTTCTAGTTACGGTTACACAGACATTTCTTTAAAATAAGTAAGGCCTGTTTTGCTGTTCTTTAGAAGAAACATTTGGGGGAAAATAAATGTATGGGCCATTTTTCTGCCCATGTTGAATAAAGTGAGGGTGACTGATGCTCATACCTTAGAGATTTCATTTGCTTGTTGAAATTTTCCAAGCTTCTTCCTTGAGTATTTGGTCTGACATTCACAAAGAATCAAAATGTTTTTACACTGAGTCCAAATCCAGCTCTTGGAGAAGTGCTGTTCTAACAACCCCTATGCAGTCACCAACACGTTAGATATGAGGGGTTTGTGTTGTCCTAACTCCTGTCATATGGGTTCTTTTCCGTTATTTTAAAGAGGCGTGTTTTAGAGTTAGCAACAAAAAATCTAAGAAGGTACCCAGAGCTTTTTTCCTGCCTGCCACCATTACCCTAGGTCTGAATTTCAGATCTTTCTGGGAACTTAGAGTGGCATGAATCTGGCATAGACATGTAATTAATGTGCATTTGTTTATCCAAATATCCCCAAGTGTGATCAATGTCAGTCAAGTACCTAAACACTTCTGAAATCCTGAATCTGGGTAAACAAGATTGTTGTTTTCAGACCTGGTATGGTTATACTGCTGTCCATGGTATAAACTGAATCCAGTGCTCAGCACATAAAGATGGTGAGTGGTGGCTTTTTGGATTAAATCAGTTGATTGGAGGGTGGTGCTAAGAATGCCAAGGTTGTGGGTTTTATCCCCATATAGGCCATCCACTTAAGAGTTAGACTTTTAGGTCCCTTCCAACTCAGAACATTCTGTTATTCTGATATGTGATATGTGCCTGCTTCTTCTCAACTGTCACTTGTTTATTGTAGACTTGCAAATACCCTTGACTCTAGAGTAATTTAGGGTCTTTCTGGAAAGCAGGAGCTAGGAAATGTCTGCACCATGGGCAGTACCCTCAGCTGTTGGCACACAGACTGGCTCAACCCAGTTTTGATGCAGACTGAACCCTCTTTGAGTGCGAGTTTCAGTGAGGAGGGTTTTGTCTCTTGCCTGCTGAGATCCCAGATTAGAGTATCACAGCTTGCAAGAAGTTTCAAGACTCCGGAAATACTGTAGGTCAAGAAAACTTTTCTTCGTGACATACACAGCATTTTCCAATTGCTATATATATTTTGCAGTATGTACATGAAATCAGCTTGGGAGGCAGAAAATCACTCTATGTAAATAATTTAGCTCTCTGAGTAAACTGTATTTAATGCTTTTACCCAGAATCTGGACCTCTTAGGAGCCTGAGATTTAGGGACAGAAGAAATTTTAAATAGGGATACTACGCCACTGTTCTTAGAATGTTATTTCAGGCAGAATTCACTTTTTCTACCTTTGTCACAAAAGTATTAAGCATATAGTCTAAGTCATCTAGTCTCCTCCTATGGACAGTGGAGAGAGAGTGGTGCTTCCAAACTATGATTCATCCTGTCCTAAGACAGGTGGGATAAATGGTACTTCCAAGTTTCCCTTCTCTCTCTCTTTACTGAATCAGGAACGAACCCATGGCAATTAACTTAGATTTAGATATCTCACTTTTAGACACCTAAAGAGAGGTAAGATGAATCACAACTTTCACCTTTTCAGGCTACAGTTTTCTATCTGTATCATATGAAGGATGATACTTGATTTTTCTGAAACCCTAGGCAAGATCTATGAATAAAAATTGCTATATAAAAACTATGGATTGTAGAAGTTGGGGGTTTGTCCTAAAAATAAAAGTTATCTTTCTCCATTAAAGTGTTTCCTTCACAATATCAGGGGAATAGTAGGAGGGGTTGCATCCCTAGCAGCCTGAGCAATAGAGGTAATCTGATCAGTTTTAATTCCTCTTTAAAGTCAATTTCCATTTTCATTTATGTATTTTGGTTTGCTACCACTCACATTCTCAGGACAGAAAGGGAACCAAAAAAACTCCCAAAAACTTAAAATTAAAAGTAGTGTGTAGCATCAGTGTCTTTAAAATGTCTTTTCATAATTAAAAAAATATTTTTATCTTTAAAACCAGCTTGCTTTGGAATCTGTGATAGAAAATGAATATGGCCCCTTGTAATATCATTTGTAGAGAGGTAATTTTCAAGGCAGCACTGCACTGAAACATTTTCCCCCAGGGAGGATAAACAGTTGGCTTCAATTAGTGAGGGACTGTTTCCTTTCTTTTCAATTTTAAGGACAGTCTTGCAGCCTGATCCTGCACAGAGGAAGAGAAAGCTCTACACAGGGCAATAGACTGCAGCTTGGAAGACTGAGGCTTAAATTCTTGCCTTGCCACAGATATTCTCCTCGACCTTCAGGAGGTTACTTAGGATCAGGCTATTATTTTCACTCCATTTCTATCTGGTGACTATTATTACCTTTGACTGTCTGAATATACACGTAAAATTGGCCGAACATCTTGCTCTGACTCCAGCTTCCTTCTATAAAATAATATTGGTGCTGCAAGGATACATGCATTAAAGATTATTAGGTGCTCAGGTTCTCTAATCATTAGTTCCACAGAAATAACTTGGTTAGATAAATAGAGGTGTTCAAAAGTGTCAAATGTGTTTCACTGCTCAAATCTCACATAAAGTCAATGGGCCTTGGGTGTCTAAATATTCCCTTTGAAAATCTCCCCAAATAATGATGTTCTTCCAAATAGTTGGAGCCAGCTTTGTGGGGCTGATTCCTTACATTTTTACAGTGGAATCAGCTTGATCTTTTTCCCATAGGAGAAGCTGCCTACGAATGCTTGTGGAAAGTGAGGAGGACACATTCTGTGCCAGGGGAGGTTTGTTTCATAAAACAAGCTGCCCAATGGACAGGACTGGAAGAGTGTTAAAAATAAGGGAAAAGTAACTTAAATATCTTAGGACTGGCCTTAGGGAATGTAGCATCAAACCTGGAATGAAGGAACCTGGAATGATAGTAAAATACTTCCTGCCCATGAACTGCCATTTGAATGGTAATTAATTCCCAAAAATCTTTATTTTATCCATCTCTGGAGTCACTGATGAATGGCCAGACCCATTGATTATAAACCACAAAATACTAACACTTCCAAGCAGACAGCCAATTAACGTGAAATTATATTGCCACAATGTAAGGTACATTGGATGTGTTGCTTTCTTGTTGGGGTTTTTTTTTTCCCAAAATGACTATGACTATTATTATTGTTATGAATAGCTAATGAAAAAGAGATGTGGAAGAATGGCACAGAATCACAGGCAAGGGGGAATGAAGATTGTGTGTGTTTATTGACTTTAGAGATTGGGCTAAACCAACACAGTCTCTCCTCTCCCTAGATCAGAAATCTAATTATTTATTATCTTTCTTGCAGCAGTGCCTGGAAGAGCAGCCAGGAACCATCACACCAGGTTCACTGTACAACACAAAACAGACAGAGGTCATCTTTTCCTTGAAAGATTAGTCTCTAAAGATGACCAGAGGCAGTGTCTGGATACAGAGCCGTCATATAGTGTCTTCCCAGGTGTGAAAAAAACATTGTGTTGGGTTGCACAGCTGGGTGTGAAGGTCAGAGGCTGTAGAGAGTCTGCCCGGGGCAAGAAAGCAGTAGGATGGCCTTCAAGCAAGGCTTGTTTGGGTGACACACCTTCTGATGCAAACAAGGGGCATCCTGAATGACATACACAAGAGTTTAAGCCAGTATCATGGCCTCTTTCTTGACAAGAACCATTCTCCTACACTCCCACACCTCAGGGTTGGTGAATATGATCACACCTAAGGCCAAACAGCTGCCTTTGGTGTACAAGTCAGCTAGGAATAAAAAACTGAGATTTAGCAGATATCTGAGAGACATAACAAGGAGCCTGTTATGTCACCATGCCACTCCCTACAGAGGACACAGGTCTGTGGGTATCATGGTAGGAACAAGGGAGCAAGGATATAGATGTCCCTAAATACCAACTGTATCTTTAGAGAGAGCCCTTCAAAGGGACCAAGGCCACTTAAAACAAAACGGAGGTCAAAAATAATGTCTCACAACAGAAATTCAAATCCAGTGTCTGCAATGAACTGAATTTACCCCTGTCTCTCCTTGATCTCAGTGTGTGATCCCACACTCTTCCCTGCTATTACAGGCAATGGGATTTTTATTAGAGCCTCTAATGTTCCCTTTTTGAAGTTTGGACTTTGAGAGGAAAGGCCAAAACACTGGAGCAGTAGCCATTCTTCTGGTGTTTCTGTCTAGATAAAAGGGAAATGAACAGGGTTTAGATCTAGATGGAATCATTACATCTCATTTAACCTCTTGCATAAACTGACCGTAAAATTTCACCCAGATGGTCTGTGCTGAGACTTCTGGCTTGTATTCGACTGAAGAATAAAGAAATTTAGCCAGAGAATTACTCTTTTGAGCCTTCAGTACAACTTTCATATCAAACAGGTTGGAATTGCAGAGATGAACCTTCTAAAAAGCTTTTAATAGTTTTTCAAATCAGTTCAATTAGTAAGGATACATTTTGGTGATCAATTACATGTAACAAGTAGAGACACTAGAATATATTTTTCCATCAAATACCTAAATACATATGCCTTCCCCAGTTTCCCCCACAAAAAAACAAGGGGTAATCTTTTCCTGGGGTAAAATTTTCCAGATTTTTCTAAAGAGACCCTTGAAAAGACACAACAGGGTAATTCTCCTAAAACTGAATGAGTGGAAATATTCATGTCTATGGACAATGGAGTTCATTCAGAATAATAAAAGGGAAGTCTCCTGGAAAGCAGATATTCCCATGCAGAGGAAGCAATCTGCATTACTCCTCCTACGTGGTCCCAGTGCTGTCATTTCCTTCTTGCCACATTTCCATACAAACACGAATGTTTCTCCTTCTTCAGTTTCTATCTTTCTAGTCTGACCATGTGCCAAAGAGCTGAGATATGTCCAGTGCTTTTCAGAAAGTTATGCTGCCCCCAACTCAACGGAAATATCTCATCTGCCTTAGCCAGTGACCACGCAAATTGTTGTTACTGGATGTCCACAGACATCATGGAGTGACAGAATTTCCATGGGCAACTAATCAGGAGAGAGAAACCCTCCATTTTGCAGACACTAGTAACATGATGACCTTTAACAACATCGCAAGCTTTCACTCGCTCTTTAAAGTATTATATCCGTCCTTAGGGAGAAAAACTTGTAGCTAAGGATTGAAATCAGAAGTGGATCATAATGCTGGCTGTGCTATTCAATTGCCCTGCTGTATTTAGGATCCATTTATTTCTGGCTAGTTTGTTTTGTTGGGTTTTTTTAATTCTGTCTCGAATCTAAAAAAAGAAGTGACCAGGCTGGCAGTGACATGTGATTAATAGATTGCACCTTTAGAAAAAGTTAGCAGAAGGAGATTAGCATTGCAGCCTATTATTTATTAATTAAATGCAGACACCCTATTTATACCAATGCTGATGACATTAGTTCACGTCCATGCTCTGGGACTGCATTATCCATCCGGTCTCCCAGCATAGTAATGATTGTTATTAAGCTGGTAGATGTTGCTGGGCTCCTTCTGTCACTCGCTTCTGTTATCAGCAGGAAAGGACAGCCAAGAAGTTAAAGATTCAACCTGAACATTTTGTTCAACTGCCTGCTCTGTCTCTAACAGCCTGAGTTACCTTGGCCATATCTCTGGGCTCCTTTGGGACGTCACTGCTTGCTTTTTACATCTGTACCTCCCTGTAGCTCAGTGTGCAGCGAAGATTAAGCATGCAAGGCAGTATGCTGTGTGAGACCTTTCCCTTTGCCTACAGGAGAAAGAATTACATTAGTGGGCATATAGGTACCTGCTGCTGCTGTTTCAGTCAGCAGAATGGGAAAGAGTTATCACAAGTATTGTTATTTAGCAGTGCCAGGGTAGAATACTATACGTGACACGATTCTTGTTTGATAAACTTGTCCTCCTGCCTACAAAATGTTCAAAGGAAAGTTCTGAAGCCAATCCAGCCCTAAGGTTTCCATTACTCCTAGCAGCTGTTTTCAAGATCCTGCTACTAAATGCAGGAAAAACAACAAATGGTTGCAGGACTCTTCCTGATCCCACCTCAGGGGGATGCCGTGGGCTGCTCTGTCACACATTAGGCATGGGACAAGCAGATTGCTACAAAACTGTCCTCTCCTGCACCTTTAAAAAGAGAAAGTCGTGGTGGTGCAGGACACACTTCTGCTGGTTTTATATCAGGAAGTAGCTCTTGACCACCTCATAAACAAATGCGTGGCCTTTGGTTGGACCCATTTTGGTTGCATGAACCAGCAGAGCCAAAAGATCATATATGTTTTGCCTTCAGAGTAAAGATGGGAATCCAGGGAACCCTCACATTCACCAGTTGGTACCCTTGAAAAATTGCAATTTGGGTATCCATAATCTAAATGATCAGTTACTCCTGCAGAAGCATGTCATAAATGCTTAGATTTGGTAGAGTTTCTTGACAAGCTGTGATGCACACTCTCTCTTGTGACTGTTTCTGGCTCTTTTTCCACACATTAAAGGACAAGTTAGATGTATGAACTAGTCTCCCAACAGTGTTTTCTACATGTAAGCAACTGCTTTCTCTGTCAGCAGGACATTCTGCAACCAAGGCAAGCAGTCTGGTCACGAATGGAGGTAAAGTTTTGTCTCTACTCTGGGAAAATTCCTAAGTCTACAGAGGTACAAAGACAAGTTTTGAAACCAGGATGTACTCATGAAACTATTTAGGATTTGGTTCAAAACCCACTCAGAATCAGACTTCTGGAGTCTGACTAGGCTTTGAACCAACACCACTATGGAAGTGTTCCTCTAGAACAGTCTGAGGACCTGAGCCTTAGGTATCCTCTCACCATCATTTTGGTGTTTGCTTATTTGAATTTTCAACAGCTACCATGTTCCCTCACTGAAAGCTGAGCACTGTAACAGCCAATAATTAAAAGCGAATCTTGAAGAGACTTTCAGCATTATCTACACCATGATACAATCTGAACACATGCAAAAGACATTAAAAGATGAATGAAGAGAGTGAATGGGCTGATTTATCCTGGACTGTTTCTCACAGTGTGAAGTCTGCCTTTCACAGCCTGATGAAGTGCAGAGACAGTTAGTGGATTTGCTACCAGGAAGGGCACACATTCATTTCCCTTCCTGCAAATGTATTTAGAGCTGAAATTGAGCATAGGAAAAGTTAGAGCCAAAAAAGCAACCACTGAAAATGCAAACTATAGTTTATTTTGGCAAATTGGTGTTAAAAAGAATAAGTTGAGGGTAGTGGAAACTGGCATAGAAATTTTGCAGAAGGGTTTCTCCCTCTGTGTGCATGCTTCCAACTGGTTGGATTATTTCTTCTTTTCTTTTTTTCTGTCCTGCATTTCCTGTAGCTTCCCACAGTTAGACATTGCTTCCTATGGACATTTCTTAAATACTATACCAGTTGTGAACACACCCACTGCTAACCTTAGACCAAAAGAGAGTTGGATGCAAAGTGAAATTGCAGTTCCTTCCCACCCCCATTGCTGTAGCAGTAGCATAAAGCAACTCATCTTTATCCAGAGAGTGAAGAAGGGCAGAAAGATGGATTTAAAATGGATGCTGCTCTTCTGGATGATGCAGATAATATTAGCACTTCTGCATCTCTGTCAGTGACTCTCAAAGCCTCCTTCAGATGTAATCAGCTTCTTCACCTTGCTCAGTGTATGAATAAGGAAACTGAGGAACTGTGACTAATGTGGTTGGGAACAGCACATCACTACACAGCTTGGAGCTGAACTCATGTCTTCTAAATCCTGTTCAGTGCCCTACTTATATCTGGTCTTCTTCATTCATTTTGTCCTCCTTCTTTGCCTCAGTTTGCATGAGTCTTCTGCTTCTTGTAAATGTGCTGGAAAGTGAATCAGAGGGCATAGCAGTGCATAAGGGCAGGGAGTTTGCAGGGGAGTTCCCTGTGGGCCCAGCTTGTCAGCAACATAGCACCTACCCGTGTGCATCTTCCTGTGGATGGGGAGCACCTTGCTGCTGGCATTGCAGGAAAAAAAAAGAAAAGGTGGTGCTATAATGCTGGGGAGGATGTAGCCCCATTCCTGACCTCCCTGCATCCTCTGTGCTGTAGGAATTAATCATCACTCTCCTGTCAGTTATATTATCTCCTGCGTGCAGCCGTGCAAACATGCAGCATAACATGTACAAATATCTGGTCACAAAAGGCTCAGCAACAGCTCTGACCAAATAAAATCCCCCAAACAGAGAGTGAGTTTAGATATTGTCCTTTTAAATCTCCTTTGAAGGTTTGAATTTTTTCCCCCCTTTTATGTAAATCTGTTCTACCTACACCACCCAAATGCCAGGAAGTCTTAGAACAGTAAATACCCCTGCAGCACAAACAAAAATCGTGCTTCAGAGAAATTTTTCAGCTTCTCAAAGCCACAATCTTGCCCTTTAAAATGAAGGACATGCTTCTGAAAAGCTCTCCTTCTTTTCCAGACCTTTGTTTTCCACACGTTTGCAGCTGTACCACCTTTGCCAGTGATGGTATCATAGCTTCTCAAGTTCAGCAAGGACACTCAGCCCAGGGAGATATTAAAGTGATGTCTTAAAATTTCAGAAAGTGTTTTGCCATTGAGTTGATATTAAAGCAATATCTTCAGAAGGCAATATGAAGCAATTTGCTGTAAGTTATCCAGTCTATTGGCGAGGACCAATAAAATCCCTGCTCCTTCTTGCCAAAGGAAGTCAGACTTGTACAGTCAAGCTGTTTGTATGTGCATGTCTGGGTCCATCTATCAGTCAATCTGTCAAGGGTTCCTTCTCTGAGCTTTGAACCCACTGGGTAATTTAACCTATCGTTGATGGGGTGGAAGAGGTCCCAAAGCTACTGTGTTCCTATAAATTTCATGAAAATAGGCAGCCAAGCAGAGCAGAGGGTTCTCATTAGTGTTCATAAGCCCATCTTTTATTAGACATCAATGAACTCATGGGGGTAGGGACACTGGAAGAAGGTTTACACATTTGGCTGCCCATGAAGCAACTTGTTTCAGTGTGTGAGCTCTGATACCCTGTCAAGAGGCCTCCTGTAGTAACAGCTTCTTGGTTTTAACAGGATGTCAGACAGATTTCTTAGCTCCTTTCTGCTGATTTCAACAATGCTTCACACAGCAGAAAAGTCAGCCTGCTGGTTGCATTTCCCTTCTCTCCTCAGCCAAAGCCACTGGGGAGAGTTTCTGCACAATGTTTAACAAGTAGCACAACATCAGAGGTGGCTGCTTTTCAGTGAGGAGCACCTGAAGGAAACACGAAAAACAGCACAGTCTTTTGAAATTTTTCTGTCTATCGTCATAAAAAGTCATACTCAAACTTAAACAGGTATCTGTTACTCAATCATATCTTCAGGTTATCCAGAACAGACTTCAGGATTAAGAAAGGTGTGAGAACAAACCTTAATCTCATTTAACATTCTCCAGACTGTCTCAATTCCTCTTTCAAACCCTTTTGCATTAGTAGTGTTGATTTTTTTTTCTTTGTTCTGTGGAACAAAGAAATCTGAGCTGTTGCTCAAAGCATCTAGGTTTAAAACAGGAAAGCACACTCTGAAGCAGACCTCAAAAGCTCTAGATGTGTGGCAGTGCATGCAGCAACAGGAGAGATGGTTCTTCAGCTTTAGTTCTGAAATCCCTGTGCTTTCCTGGGTGGATGTCAAATCTCTGGCCATTACCCAAGCATACCTGTGGACAGAGGTATGTGGATGGAAGTGCTCACAGTATACAGTGTAATGTACTACAGCCAAACTATGGGTCTTTGTCTCTAACAAAGATTTTTGGAGTGGATTTGACATTTAAAAAACATATACATATATATGTATATGTATATATATGTATATATAAACTTTTTTTGCAAGAACAGCTTTTAATGATAACTGGAATATACCCCCAGCTGGTACCAGTCATATGGAAACCTATGTTTCAAAGAAAGATAACTCAAAATTAATGTCATGTCAGAGTTACTGCTTTGTATGAGCAACAGAAAATGCTCTGTCCTATTATTTCTGTAGATCAAGATTTTTTACGTGTGTACTTACACTATTTGTTCTCACTGTAGCATTCTGGATAAAAGAAAAGTCAGTTTAATTCCTCCTTTCAAAGAAAATCACACTAATTTGAATATGTGGATTGCACATAACTAGGTACTCTGTGGGCTGTGTGTGCACATGCATTGTTCAGGTCCTATATCTTTTTAGATGTTTTAAAAGTCAGTGGCAATTTTACAGAAAAAATATTGGGTTTATTTTCAATTTGTCAAAGTATTGGATTTTTTTTTCCTTAGACTTCATTTACATATTCTTATTGATGGAAGTAAAATATCTTATTTTCTTTCTTTCTTACCTTCTTTATTTCTTTTGGTTTTGGCTTTCATCCTTTCTTCCCTTCTTTCACCTGCCTGCCTGCCTCTCTCTTAGGTAATATCACCATAATTTCTAGAAGCTATAACAAGCAGGCAAAAGAATAGGACCAGCCTTTCTTCTTTTTAAATGGTGGTGACTAAGCAGTAACTCTACATAAGTTCTTAAAAGTCAGTTTGATTTACTGTGGGGTACATTAGAGCAGGCTCTGGTATACATTATCCTGCCAGAGAAGTTGTTTATATGTATGGAAGACCAATAGGATGAAGCTGAAATAAAGCTGGTTTCTGTCCCTTCAGAATGAATCGAAGCAGAAAACAGGAGAAGAAAGGAGACGAGGAGTGAGGAGGAGACAGTTCCACCAGGAGGGCATTTCTGCTTGCAAAGATTCTGCCCAGTGCTCTGTCCTGATGTGAACCACCCTCTTTATAGCTGGATGTGTGCCAAGTGATGAACCAGGCTAGAGAGAGCAGCCTGGCAGCAGGAGATGTTGCCAACGTGGTAACAATGCAGAAGCTGAGATTTATTTTCTGAAGGGAGGCCCCTTTCTGTGACCATTATTCACCCCAGCCTTTACAATTTAATTATTTGGCCCTAGTAATGTTGTTTTCCTCACGTGAAACATCAAGCTAGGAATCACATGAGGAATGCCTGTCTCAGGTGTCTCTAGTACTTCCTGAAGAAACAAGTCAAGAGGAGGACACAGGCTGGCAGAGTTACTTCCAGTTATCTAAACTTTTTGAATATTACTTTTAGCTTAGCCTCACTGTGGGGAGGATGACCTGGGAGCAATGTCCCAGCCAAGCAGGATCAGATTTTAGCCATTGCCACGTAGCAGCACAGCCAACACAAGGGGAAATCACCTGTGCACTCAGCTGATGTTAAAACAGTAATATTACTTGTCTCTGATACACCATGAGGGTAATGTCCACCACTGTGACTGTCCACGACCATTAATGTCCACCCCTGTGAGACACTCTGTGGTAAAGGGACATAAATGTATCCGGGTCCATACAGCAGATGAAGTCCCTACGCCATCCAGTACCTGGAAGGGCTCTCTGGAATAAAAGAGAGAAAAAAAAAGCCTGGGGCCTTGGGAAAGTTTTGTAGACCTCCTTTGCATATTTCATGCAAGTTCCTCTTCCCAGTTCCCAATCTTACAGTGAGTCTTTGAACACACCACTGAGCCAGGAAACCAGGGGCAATACCACGGTGACCGCATTCCCTCAGGCCATGCTTGGCCGTACCTGGTCTGATGTCGGATTGAGAATAATTTTTTTTTAGTGGGAATACTTATTTCCCAAGCCTAAATTATCCTTGTTGGTTTGGGGACTAGATTTCTACAGGTCATGCTTTAGTACAGTCTTAGCCCTCAATAAATTTTATTCAGATTGCCTGAACAACTTCTAATAGTTCTTATTTTTCACTCCTGGCAGAAGACCTGCAGAAGTAGTTTGTTCTCTAACTCAAGTGCTGAAGTCCTGGCTTGAAGCCCCAGACCCTACATACTCCTCCATGGTAACCTATAACAGTTATCTTTGCAGGTGAATGTTATACTCATTTGTAGGTCTCTGGTTTCATTAAGGATGAAATTCAGTTGGGCCTTGGAAAAAATTGTTTTACTCACTTGGCTTTTGTTGTGTTTGCTCAGACTTACTCATAAGGCATGGAATCAGTGAGCACTTTCTATCTGGGGTGGGCAACATTCCCTGATTTGGACAACTTTTTGTCTTCTGGTGATGTAAGCAATGAGTTAGACAGATAAAGAAATTTCTTTAGGAAATTTCTAGGAGTGAGCTATCCTAGTGAAAAACTTTATTTCCTTATTTTTGAAGGTAAAATGCCCAGTTCTCTCCCTCCTCCAAATTGTTCAATTTCTATAATCCACTAGAAAAATGTTCCATTTGTGTGGGCTGAGGATTTGTCTCTCTTGCCAGGATCAGGCTTTCATTTTAATATTCTTTTTAATTTTTCTCATGGGCAAGGATGGAAAACAAACCTGAAGGTCTCACCTGACACCCAGTACAGATCATGTTAACACTACTGTGACTATCAGTGAGCCTGCAAAATTTTACAGAATGTCTGGGTGCACACATGCCTGTTGGAGTTGAAAGGACAATCCTGGGCAATTTTGATCTTGTTATTGATAAAACGCAGTAAACTATTATTACTGAGGTAGAACCCTCTCAACTGTCAGAGAAGTTGCTATTACAGAGCTTGCTAAGAATTAATATCTATGTGTGTGTGTGAGTGTGTATGAAGGTGAATAATAATAACCACTTTAGCCAGGTGTTCTTTTCAATCCTTTCCTTTATGTCAGCTGTAGGTTTTAATATTTTCTTCCCTTCAGGGGATATTTAAATATGTTAGCTAAAAAGAAGTAAAGCAAATGTAAAACCAAATATTACTTGAAAACAGCATTCACTCCCAATGGGTTGCTGTGCAAGGAATTTACCTAGCTCTTCTGTGTGTCTTCAATTATTATTATTTTGTAGAATTTAAACAGGGACATTTGTTCCAAGAAAAATAATATCAAAGATGATTCTTTCACTCTGCTGCTCATAAGAAATGTCTTTATCCTCATTTCCTCCAAGGGGGAAAAAAGTGTCTGAGAGCCCATCTGAGTTTGGATGAATCTGGATCAACAGATTGAATGCTTTCTCCTTCCATTCTCCTATGCTCATTTCCCTTCTTCCCTTCCCACACACTCAGCTACTGCAATACATAACAAAAACCCATTGAAAATGTGACTCTGGGATTCTGGCCACACTCATTCCTGAACCCAGCTTAATCATGCTGAGGGAATATCATCAGGTCTGTGTATTTCCATTCTCTGGAGGTTTTCCTCCCTCTACACCCCCACAGCCAATTTATTTTTGTTTGAAACAAAACAGCTACCAGAGAACTGTTTTACAGCAGTGTGAATTCCAGTTTTGCCTCTGTGGTTCATCAGAAGTTGCGTGCCAGATCTGGAAATGTCAACTGGACACAAAAACAAAACTCATGGGCAAAACATATGATTGCTGAGCAGAGGATTAACCCATGCCCCAAGGAGCCGTCTGGTGAATGCTCTACAAGGAGAATGTTTGTTTCAGCCCCTCCCCAAATAAATTTTACTTTTTCAAGTATGGGAGTTAATCAGTCTGAGAGAGACGCATTAGTCAATGAAACAGCTTTCTGAAGAAATCCTCATTGTTCAAGACATTTAAAAATTGGCTGGACAATGAACTGCTTGAATACAGGGATTCATTTTGCTCCGTCCAGGGAGCTGAGTAAGTGTGTGGGATAGAAGAATTAATAAGTGTTTTCTGTCAGTAATTGCTGTAATTCTGAGAAAGAAAATGGGGTGACAGCACTGCAGCAGGAGAGCCAAGAGACCCCAGGACAGGAGGGGTTAACACTTGTCATTCTTAATCATATACTTACAGCCTTGTGACAGAGGACTGCGCCGGGCACAAACACAGACAGCTCACCCAAATCCATTTTCCCCACTGGCACCATCTCTTTATGACTTATTGTGTTAATTAGCTCGCCTGCTCCGTTCCACAGCGGAGCTAAACGTGCAGTGATTGCCACCGGAGGGAGAGGGGATTCTGTGCCCAGCACCAGCGACTTTGCTGTTCTGCACAAGAGTGGCTTTCAACAAGGCAGTTTTCCAGTCATCCCCAGGGGAGCAGAGTCTGTACATCTGGCAAACAGGAGGGTCCTCCCCTTCCCTCTGGTTTTCTGAGACTCTTCCTGGGGCTTGCTGGTCTCCACTGGAGCCTGGGGAGCTGCAGTCCAGTCTCAGAATTTGTCCCTGCAACCACCTGGGCTCTGATTCCCGAGAGATCAGCTTCAGACTGATATGCTACAGGCCTGGAGGGAGGGGATTGTTTCTTTGTTTAGTTTTAAGGTAAAGCTAATGTCATGAAAATCAATGCTTCCTTATTAAAATAAAAACAAAATATCTTTTTTTCCCAACACTCTTTTTCAAAAAAGAAAAAATAAAGTATTTCAGGTTCAACCGAACTGAGTCCTATCCTAAGGAGGGAGGATGTGTCAGCTTAGTACAGGAATAAGTGTGGCTCAAGGGAAGGAGTGTCCCAGCCAGAGGATTGAAGGTTGTTATACAAATTAATGTGGTAATTACAGTATCATCTGGAGAAAGCAACTGTGACTGTGTCCCTGTTCTGCTAAGTACTGTAAGCACTGTAATAGAAGAGAAGTCCTGGCATGGTTATAATCTCAGCAGACAATTCAAAAAAAAAAAAAAAAAAAAAAAAAGAAGTCCTTTATTACTGTGTCATAGATAAGAAACCAAGGCCCAGAGACATTTTAAAGATATTATAGTCACCAAGTCATCATCACCCCTGGTGTCATTTTGGCTATACTATGTGCAAGACTAAATTGAAATTCTTGACAGGGGAAAGAGACATCCACAAATGTTAGGAGTCAAAGTCATTTTCATTTAAAAATCAAAATTTCTTCCAAATTACTTTTTCTTTCAAGTTTCCTAATAATGACTCAAAAGGATAAGAAAAGCTCTTCCTTCTTCATTACTCCTTTGTTTTGGAGAGAAGGAATTTTATCTTGAATTTCAGAAGAAAGAATAGAAAGGTTTTTTTCTAAACACAAACACAAATCTTAATGGAAAAAGAAAAAATCAGGGCTAAGAACAGACCCCCAAAATCATATTTTTTTGGCTAATGAAATACATGCCTTGGTTAGGTCCAAACATGCCCCTCTAAAACCTCTGCCTAAAAGTAATTTGCAAAAGGTTACATAAAGAGGCTTTAGCAGAGAAGCCTTGCTTAAAGTCTATTTTAATAAAGGAAATAATGTTAATAACATATCAAGTGAGCAGTCATAAACACATGCTAGTAGCAAGACAAAAAGTGTAAGTATGAGAGAAAGGGGAGGATCAAAAGCAGTTTCTGCCCATGCTAAAACAACCCTATTACAAACAAAAAGGACATTAGGCAGAGATTATTAAAAAATAGTCCATTGTTCAGTAATAGCAAACATTTCACACCTCACAAGGCAGAAGCAATAAATCCTATTGATTCCTCTGAGACAATTCACAATTAAATGCTGATTTGCAAATAAATAAATAAATAAATAAAGGCAGAATTCATTGTGGCACCTTGCACCGCCAAATCAAAGCAATTGGAGTGGAATTGAGAATAATTACCAGATGTGTTGCTTTGTGCTCAAAACGGCATCCATTATTTACTACTACCAGTGATGTTCCTTATTTATTCCTCCTGTCGGTCTAATGACTATTGCCATTCAGCGTTCTTTTATTTAATCATCAACATCCAAAAAAAGAAGTATCTTTTTTCTCTCTCTGTTTTTCTTTTTTTCTTTTGGAAGCAGCAGGAAGGGAGAATTTTTCTAAACCCCAGCAACAGCAAATTGCTCTGGAGGAATACATCATTTTTTTCAGATTGGCCTGTAATATAATTATGTGCATTGCCTTCAATTTATTGGACTTTTACAGATGTGTAATCCAAATGGATGTTACTTTAACTCCTCAAGTAATGAGTATTTGTTTTTTCCTTGCCTATTTCTCATCTTTTCTATGGAGGGTATTTCTGGATGGAAATTGACTGGCGGTCATAAGCATTAAGAGAGTCTGAAGCTCCCCAGGGGAACCCAGTGCAGCCATAAAGTTGTAGTATATGTAGCCATGCACACACAGAAAGAAAAGTGTTCACAGGTGAAGAGACTCTGGGGACATGGATTTTCTTTTTTCTTTATTCTTCTATTTGTTTCAAACCCATTTGCAGGCAGGGTGCCTTCCAGGCTCATTCTAGGTAAGGACAAAGTGAAAATATTCCTTGAGGAATGAAGAATTGACAGGTAGATATTAGCAGACAATTAAATAATCTAGCCCTCCACATGCTATGTCCATAAAAGGCCATTTAATGAGTTTCCCCACACTTTTCCCCACACCAATCTCTCTATTGAGATAGAGAAGGATGTCTAAAGGAATAGGTGAACATGTACTGAGTTGTCTCAGCTGCAGGCTGTACTAGAAAACATCCCTCTTCCATTGTCATCTCATCATTTCCAGAGGTAAAACTTTTGGGACACCTCTTTCCCCTCCACAGTTTACAGATTGAACATTATTTCTTTAATTTTTCCTCTCTTTTTGGCTGTTCAGAATGGATCCTCATGATTTTATAGGGGTTGGCATACTTTCAGGCTCTCGTACACATTTCAAGCAAATCCCATTTTAAATGTTGAGGTTTTATCACTGTTAAGACATCTCCAGGGAGTTCCCCAGGAGAAGAAAGTCCTGGTAGGTCTGGCTCCACATGGGCAGTGAATGAACACACACAAGGAAAACCTTTCTTCCTTCATTTCAAATGGCATCTGGCATGTTCTCCCCACTCCAGCCACTGCACTTCCACCATAAGGAAAGTATGACTGCAACACCCCTGCAAAAGGGTTCACCCTCTATCACTGTAAAAGGGTTAGAGTAAACTGGAAGCCAGAAAATATTGGAGAAAGACACGAAGTAGCAGAAAATAACAGTACTCCTGCCAGTTCCAGTTTTCTTCTGGGAATCCTGACGGTGAAAAGAGCATGAAATTTTGTAGGAATTACAGAAGGCATCACAGAAAAGCTAACACTTGAGCAGCAGTGCTACTATGTCCCTCCTAATGTCCAAATTCTTCACAATGGGATCTGTGAAGAACCAAGGGTGCAGACCACAGGATCTGTGCCCTTTGGTGGTCTGTTGCACCTGTAAAATGTTATGGAAGCAGGGCAGTTACTGTCTAAGAAATGTACAACAAATTTCAGTTTACACACACCCACACACATACAGATTCCTGAATGACTCAAAATTTCCTGTCAGTTGGGTACTCTCAGTGAAGACAGACATCACTGCTCCTTGTTCTGTGCCTTTAATCTTCCGTTTTGCTCATTCTGCTCTTTAATCATCAGACGACTTCTGACAGTAATTGTGGATGTCCCCGGATAGCTCAGTAATAAATATATCCTGAACAAACACGCCTGTCAGACTCTATTTAGCCTAGAGCATCAAGTTTATGACCTCATGAAAGAGAATCTTTCTTAAGTTCTCTAAACAACTCTCAAAGTTAATCTCTACTTGTTCTAATAATTAACTATTTTTTGCCGTTTCCCCCAAGAATTAAGGATAACACCCTGAAAATTACATGGGTCCCAAACTTTGGACCACAGACATAATCTCTGTGTCCAAGTCTTAATGCCTGGATCATTGCATTCTGCCACTTCAAATCTGCCCTTTGGGAAGACCAATAGCCACAGGACAACATTGCAGGATATTGTTAATAGAAGTACACTTCTCCCCTCAAAGATTGCTCTTGCAGGAGCATGGAGGACAAGCTCTTTTCTGTATTCACCTTTGAGCATAGTACATCTGCTCTGAGAGTTTCACAGAGTAAAAAAGTGGAGTTGGAGAGGGGTTTCTTTCATTGTTAATTATTTGTGCTTCTGGTCTAGTGACCCAAACTATATTTAGCTCCCCATCAAAACCAAAACCTGAAAATTAAATGGACTGGAATGGAAAGGTGGTCTCTGTGTCACTCTCTGGATTCTGTTCCACAAGATGCAATCTTCCTCGATTTCCAAAACCAATTTTCTCCCATCATCTTATGAAAGTAGAGGTCATTCTGTGAAATGTGATAGCTCACCAGTTTTTATAAAGGAATGTGCCCTTCCCCACGAAAGCAGGGTTCACTAAATCATGCAGCTGATCAGATTGCTGAAGCCTTGATTGGCCGGCAGCCAGGTTGAAGAAATCCATGGGGAAGAGGCACATGGCACCATCCAAATAGGCTGGACCTGAACTAGGGAATTTTAATCACACTGCTGTAAAGAGGACTCTCAAAGAAGGGCAGTACAGGAGCTTTATTGACTTTTAGAGTCAACAGGAGATGAGAAATAATCATTCAGTCACATCTGAGTTCCACAGTTAGTGCTTATTCCCAGGCACCACTTTACCACTAATCAGAGTTCGAAAATAATTCACAACCTACCTCTGCCCTTGTTGCACACCTTCTCTCCACAGTGTCCATACAGAAGCTGGCAAAAAGCTGTTTGGAGCTGGCACCAGAAGGCAGCTGCTTCTGGAGCAGGGTATAACAAGGATGGGAAACTCTTCCTGCAGGACAGAAACCCAATAAGTTTTGAAAGCAGGTCCCTGGTCTAAGACAAACTTCAGACAAAATGATGCCTTGGACTAGCAGATGGGACAAAAATCCTTGTGCGTGATGGGTACAACATGAAAAAGTGCACAGGAACAAGTGAGATTAGGAAGGTATAGCTTATGTTTGAACTGGACATGGGGGTTATATGTCCCAAATGTTAGATGATTAAGCGTGAATGTTATCTTAAGGGGTTTGTTTTCCCCCCAAACTTCATGTGGAATGAAAATGGACTGGATTTAAGCAATACTCTAATTTTATTTACAAGGTGCTCAAATAAAATGCAGAGCCATGGCTGGTGACTACCTAGTTGCCAGGTTTGAACCAAAAACCAAGAGTTTCTCTGGGATTTGCAAGGCATGGATAACCTGCACCTATGAAAGCACAAAGAAAGCAAAAGAAAGTGTCCCAGTATTCATCACAGCTGCCTGGGGCTCTGAAGACAAAATATGCTGGGGATTTTCTTTATATCAGCCAGGAAGACCAGAGTTAGCCGGGCATTCTCTATTCAGTCACCCATTCCTCAGGCTTGAGGGCCTTGCATAGCTCAGATGAGCAACCCTGCTGCTGGCTTTAGCCCCAACACTAAGTTTTGTAGGGAAACTATTGCATACACTATTAATGCTTTGGGGTTTTGCCACTGCTAGAAGACATTTTCCATTGATTTTGTGGGAAATGTGTCTGTGCAGGTCCACTGAAAATCAAACTGTTAACATTTGAAAATATGGATGGTGTTATCATCTAATAGCTATAAACAGCCAATGCGTTGTTTTGCACCCATCCATTTTTACAAGTGGGAAACTGAGGCACAGAAAGGCATATAGGACTTAGACTTAAGGTGTAGCACCAAAAGAGAAGAGTCTCTGATGGCTGGTAAGAGCTGCCAAAGGGTCCTGTTCAACTAAGTTGAAAACTGCAAATGCGGGGTAGCTGACCCTTCATTCATGGGAATCAGCACATCCCTACTCTAGGGTGAGCGTTCAAAGGCCAAATGCCTTGCTCACCAGATGTTGTCTGAGAAGTTATTCAGCTCTTTGGAGAATATTGATATTGATTGTAGAAAACAGGAGTTAATCTGGAGAGACAGACAAGCACACATAAATAAAGTGCATTTGAGTTTAAAGAAAAAAGTTAGCGTCATGCCATTGAACTATTGACAAGGCTGTCACAAATATCATCTTGTCTCAGTGTAAATAAACAAGCTTAGTGCTGTTATTTTAGAATAAAAGGCCGGAATAGGTTTTGTATTGACTTTCTAATACCCACTCAAGAGTTGGAAGAAGAAAATTAAAGATAATAAAGTAAAAGTGCAAACCATAAAAGTGGAGACAGCTGGTGCATAGTAAACTGTGAATCTGAGTCCTCTTCAGTTCAGGAAACCAATTGTGTAACTCAGTAAAGGTCAGCAGCAGAGATAAGAAGTTGAGCTTGTCAGTGAATTCCCTTCTATATTTGGAAGGATGACAACTGCAGGGTGATACAATCTTAGTCTGCACTGATTCAAAGACTGGTCCTGTGTCCTACCCTTTCTGCACGCATTTGAGAGCTGGGTGGTGGTCCTGGGCCCTGCCACATTCGTTTGAAGTTGACCTGCTCTTGGGTAGCTTATCCAATCCACTGGGCAACAGTGATAGTGTAAACTGTAATACCATCTTAACTCTATTCGGTGACAGGGATGTTTATAACTCTCTACAATAGAATCAGGTGTGATCCCAAGCTCTCTGCTGTGGTAGCCTGTTAACCGCTTAACTCTGCCTACCAGGCTGCAGCTCCCTGTGAGCACAGCGGGGGTTTCCCTGGGCCGTGCGATCAGTCGCATCCCGGAGTCCATTTCGGACAGCCTCGAGATCTGGCTCCCACAGCCAGCAGCATTACAATGCAGTGGACGGCAAAGAAGGTAGAGAAGGGTCTCCCATGAGGTTGGTAAGATGGCTTTACTCACACCTTGTCCCAGCGCCCTCGGAAGCAGAGAGGGAGACCTTAAGATTTGGGTGCAGCGTAGTTTTGTCAGAGGCCCAAGGGCGGTCCCTGGGCGGGGTTGGGGCACAGGAGCCAATAGAGAGAAACAGAGGGAGTGGCCAAGGCTGGGGCAGGGAAGAGGGGGAACATGGTATCCCAGAATCAGGGGGTTAACAGGCTGCTACATCTCACCCTTTTTCAATTTAAATTGAAAAGGGAAGGACTTCATTTTTATACAGTATAAAAATGGAAAAATATTGCAAAATAATTGCATTAAAAATGGTGATGCAACTGGTTGTTGTCTTTGGAGATCGATGCTGGCTGGGTTCTCACGCAGCAGTTGCTTTAGTAGCTTCTTCTGCTGGGGCTGCTTGGATGGCATCTTTTTGGTTGCTACTTGCTGCTTTTGGTCCAGGGGGCATGGCGAATGGGGAAGGGGGGTGCTGCGCTGCTCTTTCCACTCTGCATTTGCCTTTCTTACAAAAACATGCACTGATGCCACTTGGTATCTTTTTTGGAGCTCATCCCTCTGTGTCTTGGTTAAATTCAGGCCTCTTTTCGGGTAAGGCTTGTTCCTAGAATAACCTCATCATCTTTATCAGGTTCTTCTTAGAGCTTCTTTTATTTTCCAAGCTTCTGTGATGCTTTTGTGGACTTTCTCACTTCCTTCTTTCATCCTAAGTGAAAGAGGATAGGAGGATTTAGAAAGAGGAGAGGACTGAAAAGAGAAGTCTGGTGCCCTTAGTCCAGTAGCTCTCTCAGGAAGGACAACTCTTTCGTCCTTTGTCTCATCTCAGCATGCTTTGGGCAAATTATGAATGAAATGTTAGAGCTGCAGGCCCAAGATGCACCCTTTAGGGATGGCAAATCGTGTGTACGAGCCAACACTTTCCATTTGGCAAGTAATGTCTTGCTAAATGAGTGAAGTTAAAGGTGAATAAGTGGTGATAGTTGGAGGGGTAAAAAGAGATTGCATAAGGGGCTGACAAGATGGTGAAGATTTTGAACAATGGTGAATTTGATGAAGATGACAATATGAGGAAGAACTTCTTTATCACAAAGGGCAGCTGAGGAAGATATTAACACTAATGAATGTAGGCTGCTGCTCCAAGGACATAAAAGCCATCTCTGCCTAAACGTCCTTCATCCAAGTGACCAAGGGATGACCAAGGCTTTCCATGACCATGACTGCTATGCATGATTTTGAATCAAATCAAAACATCCTCTAGATCTGAAGTATTTCAGACCTCAGGTTCTGCCTTGTTCAGCTCCATAAGTTTTCCATGATGTTGCCTCATAACATCCAGCATATCAAACTCACACAATTAGAGGTATAATGGCCCATGAGTTGTTGAACACATGCAAAGCATTCATGTATTCATTTACTTTGAATCATATTGGTTACTGTGTCCAAATAATGCCATTTAAATAGGTTTCTTTGACATTCCTTCCCCAATTCCTTTGAGATGGAGAGTCAAAGGAGTCCCTGAGGCAGGGAGGAATTATTTGTTTTGTCTTCTATTTCAAGGGCGAAAATTTGGATGGAAAACTCAGAAAATCCAGATCTATGTAGAAGCTGCAACTCCTTAGTCAGAAAAGAGATGGAGCTGCAATTGTATGGATAAGCTCTGGTCTCTTGTACTGGGAGTATAAAGCAAAGGGCTGACACAAGTAGCAACAACACTTCCAACTTTTGCACTTCTTCCTTGGAGGTTTGAAGGCCAGAGTAGCCTTTGACACTTCTGCCTGGCCTCACACACAGTGCTGAATTTCAGATAGTGACTCTTGCATCTGTCCCATAGCGTATGGCTCAGCTAGAGGCATCTAATTGCCTTGAAAAGTCTCATAGCAAGGGAGAGGTTTCCCAGTCCCTAGTCTCAATAGTTAATTATCCTCACTGGTTAATTATGCTCACTAATTCTCTTCAGTGACAACAAGGTGGCTATAGGGTTTTTTTCCTACTGAATTTAGTTTCTCTGAGCCTCACCTTTGTTAAATTGGAAGTAATAAACGAAGAGTCAGATCATCCCCTGATGTAAATTAACAGCACTGAGCACAAAAACACCTTTCCTACCTGTTTCCAAACAGCCCTTGCAGTGTGAATTTAATTGCCTTCCTGGACTTTACAACTCTTATTTAAATCTGTTTGGTTTGGGGTTAGAGTCCTTTGAAAATCCTGCCTGTGTCACTGTACTTTTGGTGGGCAGGATGCAAAAGTCCTGAACATGACATTGCATGTGAAATGATGCAAGCCCACTGTCTCTGCAGCATTGTTCTTACAAGCATGTATCATATCAATAAAAGATTATCTGAGTTTGGGAATGAAAAAATAAAAATGAAGGAGAAGATGATTGGGAATCATTCACAGCAGGTCATTTTGGCTGGACTGCAATCAACTTGCCAGGCTTGATAAGATAGGTATTTGAGAGAGTATTGATCTCAGATCTTTTCTCTTTTTAATTTCATTTTTTGTATTTGTTTATACTTAACATTAAATAAGCTCTTTGCATCTTGCCTGCTGGTTACATGCAGCCTCTGGCTTGTGTATTTGTTGGTCTTTGAAAGTTTTGTAAAATTTCTGCAGCTTTTGGGCCAGCCTCCATTTCTGTATGGCAGGTAAGGGCTTAGCTCCCCTTTTCCTCCCTCTCTTCAGTTTGTGTTGGGATGATTAATTAAACCCCAGTTTAATTCGCAAGACCAGTGCAATTCCCTCACTACATTGTCACTCTGAAAGATTTTTGCATTGGGGATCATGCCTTGGTACTGTGGTTTCTCTGCCTTTTTGTGCATGTGTGAGGTCAGCACCACCATTTGCCTTCTGGTGGCAATTCCAGGTGCTTTCTGCAAGCGGTTTGCAGGTCCCAAGCAATTCAACCTGATAAGGTGCACTAGTTCTTGATCTGCAGATTCTGCCAGGTTAGAGAAGATGAGAGGAGAAACAAAGGCACAGAGGTGGAAATGACTTTTCCAAGGTCATATTGCTGACCATGTCAGAGCCTGCCTAGACCCCAATGCTCTCAGTCACTCTCTAGTGAGTTATCTCCAGCTCCAGAAAACCTCTCCAGGGTGATTTAAAAGGGTGAGATTTTAACCAAGCTCAAGGCCCAGCCGTCTCATGAATCTTCTCCCAACGACTGGCATGCACATAATTCATCTCGTTTTTCAGGCTTTTGTGACTAATACAAGAGCTGTTCACCCTAACCTGCCTGCATGATTCATCTGTGTTTTCTATGGCTTTTGTTTCTCAAACTGTAACTCTCAAGTGCAAGGGGTAAAAACAAAATTAAAGAGTGATATCTGACAGCAGATGGAGATTTGATAATATGAAGAGTAAAGGTTTTTCCTGGATCTTGTTCCAAGTTGTACCAGAGTTGAAGATGGTTACTTGGACCAAAAATAACAAAAACATTGAAATGAGAACTCAGATCTGAACGTTTTTTTGCTGGCTTTATATCCAGGATTTCAGGTATTGTGCTGGAATAGATTCAGTGAATCACAGAACTGGTTTAGGTCAGAAAAAATTAAAATCATTGAGTCCAACTGTTAACCCAGCACTGCCAATTCCACCACTACACCATGTCCCTGAGCACCACACTTACACATCTTTTAAATACCTCCAGGTATGGTGACTCCAGAACTTTCCTGGGCTTTCCTGGGAAAGCACGCGTGACAATCTTTTATGTGAAAAAAATTCTTCCTGATGTCCAACTGAACCTCCCCTTCCCCAGCTCTGTTGCTCTCCTCTGCACACTCTCCAGTACCCCAAATAATGAGAAGAGGCAGACAGTTCAATTCCGCTGTGAGTTAAACCGTGTTTCATTTGCAGATTTGGGATCTGTTCACAGTAAGGCACTACAGGTCAGATAGAAACAAGGTAGTCCAAAGGAAGGACTGACTTAGAGCTGTACCTCCTTCTCTACCTGATTTTTGGTTTTTCATCACATGCAATCCTTGAATGTGATTAAAGTTTCCCTGTCACCTTCCTCCCTCAGCCAAATAAATCACCACTTTCTTTGTTTATTTAATCAGCTTGATAGGATGATTAAAAGTTAAAATATATGAGGAGTCTATTCTGCTTAAAAGTTCTGGGATTTTTTGTTTCAACTCTGTTTTCACAAGGTTTTGGCTTAAAGGAATGCAATGGCACCAGCATGAATTTAAATGTTTCCTTTTTTTTAAGAGATGCCCATGAACACTGCTTTTTTTCATTGTTGTTATTATTATTATTATTATTACTATTTATTACTAGTATTATTATTATTATTATTATTATTATTAACCAAAGAAGGTCAGTTTGGTTTTGAATCAACTGTTTCACTCTACAGGAAAGTCAAACTCTGATTAGGCTGAATGCTGAGATGTAGGAAAACACAATTTAAACACTCAGTGACTTTTCTTATTACGAAGTCCAAAGCTGTCCACTCCAAATAGGAACATTGAGCTCAGTTTTGCTATCCTCCACCAGCTGCCCTTTCCAATAATGACTCCATGACTGGTAGTTAGCAGAAGGAATTTTATTTAGGACTCATGTTTTGATAAGATTTAAGACTATTTTAAAGAAACTACCCAGATTTCCCAAGTGACAGGCTAAGTAGGTGGTTAACCAGCTCCAAAGCACAGATCTAAAGCAATACACATTTTCAGAGAAACTGCACAACGTAAGCCCTTGAGGGACAGGCTCAAGTAAAATGAAATGGTGTTTGCAAATTCATTGAAATTAGGTGAAGCATTCGAGAACCATCACCATTTAAAGATATTGATGAGCCCTTGTCTGTACGTGCAAGTCCATAGCACTAGTCATGCACACAGACAGGAACAGTCTGTAGTTTTCAAACAAGATTTGCTGAGGGTTGTTGGGCAGTTTGGAAGATGTGTTGTTGTAGCTGGTGCTGCATATATTGAGGTAAAGGTGCAGGTATGGCTCTCCCTACACCCTATACCTACAGTGCATCTCTCTCACCCCTCAGGCAGCCCTGTTTGCAGCTGAGACTGACCAGCTCCTGGGACTTCAGTCAGTCCTGGCAACTTCCTGTGCCAGGGTTAAAATACCAGTCTGAATCCAGGCTCTCCAGAGCAAGTCGCGCCCCTCTTCTTCCTGCCCATGCCTCAGCTTCCTGAACTATGCAAAGTACAAGAGACACATATTGATCTGTCTGGTAGAGTTGTCACAAGAGAGAGGAAAAGAAATATTTGAAGGCTAAAATTAATAAAAAGTCTCATTGGATTTCATTTACTATTGGGTATGTGGGAAGTCCAGACCAGTTGTTATGTTCAGAGCTTTCAATCCCAGCATGAAACTCTTGACTCCTTCCTCTTCCATCATTAAGGTCTGATCCTGACACTTTTTACTAGCAAGAGTAAACACTGCCCTTTGAAACTGTCACAATGATTGACATGTAAAAACTCCACGTTACATAGAGTATTGGGAGTGAATAAAGATTTCAGGCTCAGCTTTACAAAGGCTGCAGTAAAGATGGCTCAGTGAGAGGTGTCTGCTCCCATCCCTGAACCCCTGACTGCCCCATAGTGCAGGTCTGCATCCTCAGCACTGGTGTCCTTCAGATAAAGTGTTGACCAGAGCTCACTTGTCCTACCTGTCTCTGCTGGCTGCTGCTCAATAAGAGCTTAAAAAGATCCCAGTGTAACTTTCCCAGAGGAGATGTCACCTCAATGTCTTTGCCAAAACTCCCCTCTCGTGCTAACACAAGGCCCAGATGTGAGCTGAGCTTATGACTTCCAGGGTTTATCTGTGCCGGGGCAGATTGTGTCCTTGGTTTACTGACTCTGCAGGAACAAGCCTCCTCCTCACGACCACTGTCACCAAACACCGCTGCATGCAGTGTCTGAGTGGTGATCCATGAGATGAAACTCACTCTGAAAGCCAGGGGCTCTCTGACACCCATTTGAGTATCCTCTGCGTTGAGATGTTGCCTGATTACAAAGTCTGGACTTGTCCCCATGAACAATAAAAAAAAAGGTGTGCTGGGGATATTTACCAGGTAACTCAGCATTGGCCTGAACCCTAACCCTTACCTCTGTGACTTCTGTGTGCTGCATTTGTTCCATCCTATTTTTCTCACTGTTTCACTCACATAGCTCTTCCTCAGCATGGCTGAACTCTGGAGCAGAAAGAAAAGATAAGGGAGATCCCAAGCTCATTTCTCTCCTTCACCATGCAGCACTGGTATTGCCTATCACTACTGGAGATATCACTATTAAATTTGCACCTTTATAGTCCTGCTTTGGTGTAGCAGCTCTCTACTACTGGTAAACTGCAGGAGGGAATCTTAAAGGTAGTCACTGATTCCCCTATTCTTTCCCAAATTCTAATATCCCCTCCCTCCTCCTCCTCCTCCTCCTCCCTCAGTCAAGGGGAAGGGTGAACCGCAGCAGTTGGCTGTTCATTCACAGATTAACGGCTCCAGCTCTCTGCCTTATTACTATTCATATTCGTTTCCCCATCCCATCAGGCAGTAATCCAGTAAAAGATGTCAGCTGGTTAGCAGAATCATCTGGGAAAAGTTGGGAGACCCTTAACAGACTTCCCCTTCCCATTGCCAGCTTCCTGCTACTAATTCAAAAAGTCCCCAAAGCACTGGGGGTTTATTTTAGTTTCCTTTCTGTTCGTCTGTTTTCTTGGTTTTGTTGGTGGTGTGCGTTTTTTGGTTTTATTTTTCTTTTTTTCCTCCTGGACCCAGCTGCATCTCTGCAAATTCGATCTCCAAAATGGAAGCTTGGCTGAGCTGGAAGCTGTCAGCACCGATGGTTAGTAGCTGGCTGCAGCCACTTGCCAGGGAAGGGGAAAGATGAGTCCCTAGGCATCAAGGCAGCATGAAAAGTGACTACATCTAAATACTTCAGCACATGATTTCTTTCCCATTACTTTGATTCAAATCTCCCTTAATCCTCAGCTGCGTTAATGCAGTTAGTAGGTTATGAGTGCCGCATGTGGATGCCACTGGATTTGAGTCTTTCACACAATTGGTTGGTAAATAATTTAGTACCAGTTTCGTCTGGAACAGAACCTGAAAATAGCCAGGCTGCTTATAGCTCCTGCTTTCTCTCTTCCCACTTTTGTCCCCTTCACAAGCACTGGGGGGGTTGTTTGTGCAAGCACAGCCTGGCAGAGACTGCCATTTTACATGTCACAGCTTCCTCCTGTTCCTGCTCGTCAGAATCTCTCTTAATTTATTTTCCAGAAGAGAGGGGAGGGGAAGAGTGGGTTCAGGCCAGAGAGCTGGAGCTACAGACAAAAAGCAACTGAACGTTCTTGCCTTGGAGTCTGCCAACAGTAAGAATGTACCCAAATTTCTGCCACCAACCTCAGTTTTTCTTTACATCTGGTGCTTTTAAAATAGGGGTATATTCATTTATTTGAGATTCCTGTACTTCTTAAGCTCAGTTTTGGTTCGACATGGCAAAGGCAGACAGAAAATTGTAATAACAATGAAGGAATTTATGAGTTTAGGAAAAAGTCCTGGATGAGCAAGGAAACAAGAATCTCACTGAAATGGCCAGGCAATCTGGGATGGACCAAATTCAAGTGTTTTGATTCTTCTTTGGGCCATAATAATATCCCTAATCATGTCCCTCATCCCATTTCATTTCTTGCCACACTCATTTGTCTTCTTACTTGCTACTGACCACAGTGCACCACGCTATGTACTGTATCCCGTGCTGCTTCTTCATACCAGACGCCACTCTCCTCATCCACACAGGACTGAGCTTCACCCAGCAGACGTGGAGCAGACTCTAAATCCCTGCTGCTCATCATTGCCCCCTGTTCACCTGAGGTTCTTCTTGATCTGAACCATGGAGCATTTTCCCTCTCCTAACCCTACTTACAAAGACAGGAGATGGCCTCATAGCTGTTTTAGTGAGATCCTCTTGATTGATATCTATGGAAGCCCTGGAGACAACAGAAGAAACCACGAACAAACTTTGCCATTGAATGTTCTCCTAAAGAGAGGCAAACCAGTTGCACACAGAAGCTGATGGGTAAAATATTCAGTTTTGTTTCATTCAGGAGATCGTACTAGATGAAAAATGCCCAGATTCTTGACTTTCTGGTGGCTGTTAATGTTGCTGGGATCTCTCTCAATCACTGAGGCCAACCAACATGGAGGACCTCGTGTCACTGAAGTCTAAACCATGACCACTTTAATCCTAAAACAGGTATTTAGGGTGGCAGACCAATGCATGCTTGTTTACACACCCTCATACATCCCTAAAAGCAGGCTGGGGGCCATGCTCTGTCCCTCAGACACCAACTGTCTTAGCACACTGCATTTTGGTCAGTCTGCCTGCCCAGATGCAAATAAACTTTTTAGCTAGATCCCAGACTGGTCACCCCCACACTAGATGTTTTTTGGAATCTCTTTGAATTTCATAGCTGCTTGTGAGCCCCCACCTCCCCACCCTAGCCCCTATACATGGCTTTCCAAACACCTATTATAGGACTCTGCATCAGCATATGAAGTTATCAGGGTTTTGTCTGTGAGGTATTAGCTCTTAATACAAGGATTTAATTATATATCACAGCCACAGAAAGAAAAGAAGCTGCTTATGCCCTGCACTGCCCAGTGTTGCATTGTTGTGCATCAAGGTTTTCACTTGCTCTTGCCTGCTTTGTTGTCCTGTTTTGCCTCTTTCCTGCTGTGGTTTCTTTCACGCGACCAGTCTGGGTCATTTTGCAGACTCTCTGCAGTTGAGCTGCCCATGCTCAGTGAGGTGCAACACTATTTCATAGTAGGGAGGACCAAGGCACAAAGAATTTAAGGTCAGAAAGTTCATCCTCAGGTGCTTAAAGGCAGTAAATTTCTTCAGTATTTAGGGAACAGAGGGATGACCTGCTTGCCAGAGGTGGTATCACTTCATGTTTGGAGATGGTACCTCTGCATCTTTGCACGTCCAGTCAGCTCCAACATGAGCAATGGTTGCTTGGCAACTTTGAGCTGATGGCCAACTATTTTGATGTCTGAGTAAGGATTCAGACATGTAATTTCAGGGACCCACATTTGAGAACACTGGTATAGGTGAGAGGATGAAAGTCACATGCAGAGATGGAGGCTGAGCAGTAAGGGCAGAGCCGAGCTTGCTCCTCAACACCCATTTCAATCAGGAGCAACCACTTGCTTCCTCTCTAGAGGTGTTTTGGACCTTTGGTGTTAGGAATCGCCCTTTCTGTCTTGGCATGGCTAAAGCTGACTCCTGCGAATGGAGTATTTGTGGAAATGAGTGAGGTGAGGGTTTGCAGTGGCTGTCCACCCTAAGTGTCCTCAGCCAAAGCTGGCATCCTCATCGATGGCTGCGGTGACAAGGGGGTGTAGGGGTGGTGGGGCGCTGAGCTGCTCATGGGAGTCTCCAGCTTGGCTCACAGACCCTTTTTGAGGGTCACACTTTTGCCCAGTCTGCAAAATGGGAATAGTGATGCTTCAACCACCTTTGCCAAGAGCTTTGAGAGGCTTGTTTCCCTCCTACAAATGCTACGCAAGATCTAAATAGCAGTGTTATTTCTAGCGTGTTATCCTGATAGCGTGAGAGGCATAAACAAGATCCGCATTTGCTGATGGTGACTCACTGTGAGCCTTTGAGGGCTGTGTGGAAGGGCTTGCTCCGATGTTTTTGCTGCTCTGAGATAGATTATTGATTCTCTTTATCTGGTGTTCGTCTTACAAACCCAAGGTGATGAGCATCCTGTTAGTTTCAAGAGCACTGGTGCTATTTTTCTACTGCTTCAAGGGACACAGAATATGATCCAAGTACCCTCAGATGAGCAAAAAAAACAGGTCAGCCTGGTTCACATCAATTAAACTGCCAACTCCAAGGGAAGGCTGAAAAGTAAAATTGGATAACAAAAGCAGACCTTGTCCAGCAAGAGGATTGGTAATTTTCCATTAAATTGAATTTTGCTTGGCTTGAGTTGGCTTCTGTTGTTACTAAGTTTGCTAGGAAATGCCAGATCATTGAAAACAGTGTCTTTCATCTGGGGGAAAAAAAAATCCAGAGAAAAATCTCAGAAAATTGTCAAAATGTTGTATTTTGACATTGCTGCCAAATAAAAAAAAATGTGCTCTTTCCCATTACAATAGAATTTGTTATTTTAGAAAAGTAATCTTATTCCCAGGTAATTAATACAAGAAAATGTGTAGAATCTAACAGATTTGTATATACAGCTGTCAAGATACAAAAAATAAGGATTTGGCTTTAACACAATAGGGATTTCGCTGTTCTTCTCAATCCATAGCAGAAAAAGGTCTCTCCAGCAGCAGCTGCAACATCAACATTCCTTTCTTTGCAGCAAACCCTCCAGCCAAAAAATGCTAGATGCAAAATTTACCACATTCTTTACAAAAAGCCTTTCTTGGCTCTCTCCCTCACCCCACCTTCTGCCTTTCTTGAAAGCCATAAATATGAAGAGGCCAGCTGAAGTTAACTGCAAAATACCCACTTGCAAACAGGTGTAACAAAAGAGTGAGTCTGAAATGAATGTTCTGCAGAAAAGAGAGGGAGAGAGGAGGTGGGGTGGGAGGCGGGAAGTGGGGAAAGGGGAAAAAAATAAAACCACTACATGATTGAAGGCCTTATGAATGTAAATGGTTTGACAGAAAGGGTTTAGCAGCCCTGGGTAGAAGATTGCACTTGCTGTTTCAAGGCCCTTATTTTCAAAATCACAGCACTGGATCCCTTTCAAAGCTGGTCCCTGTGTTTGCTTTTTCAATCAGTGAATATCAGGTTGTCTTTTTTTTTTTTTTTTTTTTTTATTCTTTGCACTCAGACGTGCCAGGCTTAAATGAAACCTCAGAAAGAGAGAGAATACGAGCTGTGTTCTGGACCTTTGAAAGATCTCATCCCTGCTGCCTTTACTGCTATTTATTTATGAATCTCTCATCTCCCCCTCCCAATCCCCCCTTCATCACCAACCTCCATCTCTTGTTTTCCCACAGCAAATCCCACCTTCCCCTTTGGATGTTTTTTACTTTTCTTTTTTCCTCTACATTTATCTATATATTTTATACCCAGTAAGTCAATCAGTTTCAAATTATTGGTCCCTGAGACAGATGTTTGGTGAGTCATTTAGCTGCACGAAGTTCTTTAGACGGCTTGCTCTTCCACCTCCTGTTCATTTAAAGCATCTTTTGAGGCTGATTTTTCCTTTTCAAAATGTCTTTAACTGCCGAACGTTTGCTCCCACCGGGCAGTCTAATGATGTTGGACACAATATGTGTGAACATCTCTTTAGAGGCCATCTCCCCTAGGCTACATTCTTGCCTATAAAATCATTGTTTATTTAGTCCTTAGGCCTAGGAACCATCTGCAGTCCCCATGGCTCCTGTTGTTTTTAAAGTCCTATTAAGTTTCTGCACTTCTCCTCAGAGCATTATTTTATTTCTAAATAACCACAGACAACTTCTTGTCAACGCGGCTTCTACCAGGCAAATTAGAGATGACAGTTTCATTCTTCTGACTATGGTGAGCTCTCATCTGATGTTATTTAATGTGAAAAACAACTGTTATATAGAGAGTGATTTAAAAACAATGAGAAAAAAATTATAAGAGTAATAATAATAATTTTAAAAGAGAAGATGGAGAGGGTGGCCCAGAGACTCTGGGTTAAGATGCTCAGACAGCTTTTGCCAGTCAGGAGAATATAAGGGATTGGAAGGCTCTATATAATGGTTATAACAAAAGAGAATCAATGAGTGCTGACTTGATGTCATTTTCAATCTTTCTTTTCCTGACTGGAACTGAAAACATTTTTGTTTGGTTTGGTAGGGTTTATTTTTGCTTTCCCTCCTTGCTGTCTTTGCCCACCTCACATTCCCCTCCTCTGATGAGTAAGCACTCAAAGCCAAGGACAGTAGCTAAGCCCTGTCCCCCAAGGGGGAGCCCGTCCTGCTCAGCCACTCCTGGCCTCACCATCTAGGAGCTGAGAGCTGGCAGCAGGGACACCAAAATCCACCCCCTTGGTTGAGCAGCATCTCAGAAGCAGGATGTTCTCAGCATCAAGAGGCACCTTCCCGTTGCAAATCCCTCTGTGTAGGACTTTTTCGCTATGTCTTAGTAGAGGTGATGCCTTTTCCTGGTCTTAAAATCAAGAAACTAACACGGTTAGAAGGGAAAAAGGGATTTTACCTTGGTATTTATTTTAAGGATCCTTTGGTGCACCACGTCCAGGTTGAATGCACTGAAATGCACACCCCAATGCACACCCCACAGAAGATCTGGTATAACATAATAGGTCTTACTAATTAGCATATCTATCAAAGATTCCCAGTGAGAGGCTCAAATGAGCCCCCTTCCCCAAGGAGCCTTCCCCTGGATGGTTCTATCTTAGTTTACAGAATGTGCTCTGGAGAGGACCTTGGGGTCTGGGGCATTTTGATCCCTAACTACGAAGCTTCTAAAATGTTTAGTCTCCTAGCTAAACAAACAAGTCCAAGAATGTAGGCAAAAAAACCACTAAGGATGCAGAAGTTACAAAAAGTTATAAAAGGGGTATAAAAGAAACAGCAAAAAATCATCATGGCATCAGAGGTACTTCACTTAAACAGCTCTGGCTAAAAAAAAGGTGAAGCCACTACAATGACATTGATGCCAGGAGAGGGATGGCTGAGCAGCTACCCCTGCTCTAGCCACAGACTTCCTCTGCAGGCAGGTGAACCAGCATAACTCATGCCCACACTTCTAGAAATATTCTTCTCCCTAAAGCTAGATGGCATCATCCATTTTTTCTACTGGGAATGGTTCCTGGCCCGTGGTATACCCCAAACCATGCCCAGGTATTAACTGTGAGTGCTAGCTGGTCAGGGCTGGCAGTGTGCCAGTCCACATCAGTAACAAAACAATAGGGACGACAAGGGAAAAACACCTGAGCCCAAACTGCCTCCTTGGACAATGCGATGACCATGGTGCTTTGACCTCCCTCAGCTTACAAAAAACAAGCTGCTGGCTCTGGCTTCATGCTGACTGCTGCTGATAAAAGTGTAATCAGGGAGAAAGTGAAAAATTGGTAAGAAAAAGAGGTTAACCTGTGTGATGTCTGTGAACCAGCCAACATCTTACTGCATCAGTTTTGCCACCTGCTGATCAGCTGTGATAGTTGGGCAGGAAGGCTGCATTCAGTTGTGTCAACAAGGCTCTTCAAGATATGCAGGGAGAGGACTGTAAATGGAAATAGTTGGGAGGGGCCAATGTGTTTTGGGAGAATACCTCACTGCAGTAATGTTGTGGCTCTGCAGTCAAACATTCAGATGTCAGGGAAGGAGGTTAAGGTGGCTTCTGTCATCTTAACACTGCCTTCTCCTGAATGTGCAGCATAAGGCTGTCAGCCTAACCCTCACTTGGTAGAAGTCGAGTAACTCCACTGAAGTTTTAAAAAGTCTGAAATTATATTGTGTTATTCTAGCAAAGAAACAGCACATTACAGTACTGAGAAAATAAGCTGACATCAATGGATCTGTGCAGACTGACACCAGATGAACAGCTGCCTTTTACAGCAATCACAGGCTGGTTTTCCAGATAGTATGATATCACTTCAGGTGAGTGTTTCTGCAAACCTTAGCTGTTGCCATGCTCTACAACCCATTTGTCTCCTTGAATGCTCACACTGGTTTTGCTGTGTCAGAGCAGTCTACGCTATCCTTATCAAGTTAGATGGTTTATCTTCTCACCATGGCTTGTATTCTAATCACCTGGGCACCTACATCCAGTCTGAATTTGCTTTTGAAACAGCAGGGTAGCCTTACGGATGTACAATTCAGGGGGATATGGCAATTCCATTACTGTGAAGCTCATTTACTGCATACTTGGGTGGTCTATATACTTTAGTAAATTTTCACTGTTTATCCTGCAGCTGTGAATAATCTCCTGAGTGTGGTTCTGTTCCAAATAGTTTTTCATCCCATCCTCAGCACCAGCATGCTAGAGAGCCTTCCAGTCACACATTAAGCAATATGACCAGTTTCTCTCCAAAGAGCCTCTTCCAACATTTTCTTCTTAGGGGGACAAATTTAGGTACACGATCACTTTTGTTCCGTTGGTTTTATTTTTGAAGTCTGTCTCAATGTCTGCTCCTGGGGCGTACAGTAGAGAAGGCAAGATGAGAAAGTGTCCCTAGTTCTACAACTAAAAGATATCTGCAGTCTATGATGGATGCATTTTTTTGTGAGACCTGCTTCTGCAAAGCCCCTGAGAAACTTTTGGGCTGTTTCCGATCTGACACTGTCATTCAGTGTCTCTTAGTCCAGTGGGAAGTTGTTCTTCATATAGCTCCAGGTGAATATGCAGGATATTTGGAGAAGTGAAATTAATACAGGCTGAGGAACGCCATAATGGGCCTCTCCTCCAGAGCTCCACAGAAGAATTGGGGACTTCTGGCCCAAGGGGTCAGGCTCACAAAAAGTTGATCATTCCACAGGAAGAGAAAATGGAGTGGAGACAATATGCATCTCTATCTCCACTCCTTGTTCCTTCACTCCAAAGGTGTAGGAACACTTTGCAGGAACAGCGTTGGCTCAGTAAAACTGAAGTGTGCTAACACTGAGTTCTTCCCTCACCAACAGCCTCATCAAATAGCCCTGACAAGTCTCTTAAGTTCTGCCAGAATTTGTGAATTGTGGAAGTTTATTTGGGACTGAGATAGTCGCCCATGGCTCCTTTAAAAGTCAGCAGAGAGGAAAAGTTATTCCAGGTGGTAGTTCATCTCCTTGAAAAAAAGACAGGGTAACTGACTTCTGGAGGAACCTGTGTTACTCTACAGAGCTGTGGGACACAAGCTGTGGCTTGGAGATGAAGGGCTGAATCTCAGCTGTGGCCCCTTTTGTGGGATCTACAACCTGGAGAGCAGAACCCATGGTTGTACCTCGGGCGAGGTTTAAGAAGAGAAATTCTGTAGGGAGGAAAGGGGTGCATCCTCATCCTGGAAGGAGCTGTGGAGAGGATGAATTAGTGTATCCCTATCCAAAAGAGCTCAGGTACGTTTGAGGATGGGGAGGGACTGTTGTGGTGAGTAGTTGAGTCCATCTATCCCACTGCACAGTCAAACAATGGTTGTGTCCTTCTCCAGACACCAGTGATGTCGCCCCACAGGATATCCAGCTGCTCCTTTTATATGAGAAGAGGAGAGGGAGGAAAAGGGGGGAAATGGGAAGTGAGGAAAATTATTTTGAGCCATTACAATTGAACCCAGACGGTATTTGGATGTGACTGCAACTAAAATGGAAGGTCTTTTAGATGTAGAAAAGAAATCCTGGCTCTTAGAGTCCGTGGAGAATGCAGTGTTCAGTAACCACAGAGGCAGCCATACATTATAAATACATCTGTAACTACTGAGATAGGTGTGAAAATGTAATTAACTGGAAACCTACTGAGTTTAAATGGACTTTTAGTTGTTTCAGGCTTTTTTTTTTCCTTCTTCTTTAGCCCTCCCTCCTCCCATTCTAAAGTTAAGTTTAGACTTGTGGGTCCTCTAACTCCCACTGGCACAGTGTAATTTAGCAAAGGTTGTTCCAGCCGAATTTGAAATTAATAATTTCAAATAGGCAAATCAATGATATTTAAAAGCTCCCTCCTGTGTGTTTGTACAATCTGCACAGGTATAAAAGCTAATCACATCTTGCTGGGGAAGAACATTTGTTATCGGTTTTAAGTAGAGCTTGGCAGTTTGGCGGGATCAAACACCATGTTTCTTTCCAAAGTGTGTGTGTGCCTCTGTAATTTAATATTTCTCATTAACTTAATGCTGGGAAAAGTCAATGCCGACAGGAAGAGGCCAGACATCCCCATGAGAGACCATCTATTTTGTGTCACCATGAGATCTGCAAATAGAAGGAAGGGGGCATAGAAGGGATCATGTAGGATCAGAAACAGGAGGTTAAAAAATAAAGTTTCTGAGGGTATTGCTTTTTTGAACAAGGAAGGGCTTGGTTTGGCTCACCTAGAAGACATTCAGGAGGATGCCAAAACACAGACTTCCTTCAAATATCTCTGCAAATGCCATATTAGTTCAGGTCCAGCACTACTTGTTGTCCTTTGTCATGATCATAGCACTTTCAAATATCACACACCTCATGAAAAAATACCAGAAAAAATTGCAGACTCTACATTTTTCATAACAGCATTTCTTTCTAACACCAGTAATTTACTTTTACTGCCCACCTGGAAATAAGATATTGTAAAACCACTCCCCACATTTTCCTCTATTTAGTATAATTTTGAAAGCTATTACTATCTGAAAATCAGAGAATCAGAGAATCAGAGAATCATAAAATTGTTTGGGTTGGAACGGACCTTAAAGATCATCTAGTTATGAATAGTACCCCCTTTCTAAGTCCTCAAAGACCTTCAGCTGCAATAATTTCTTGCAGCAAGGAGTTCCATAGGTCAACTCTAGAGAAGACAAAATATATGCTATTTCTATGCCAACTCCAATGTATAATTTATTTTCTGGATTAGTATTTTGCCTGTGCTTCTACATGAAAAGATCCTATTCAGCCCAGTGCTGTCTCATACGGAGAAGAAAAGCCAGCTGGCTGTGCTGAAATACTCTTTCAAAAAGTTCCAAGAAGGAGGAAGAGTCTCACATTTGTATTCTCCTTGCAACATCTCTTAATAATTTAATTCCCATTAGAAGTGCCTGTGTTGTAAGGGGGAAAGATTTATAGAGAGATTTCACTCCAGGTTGGGTTTTTGTCTTTCTGTGTTTTCTTGGCATTTATCATGCATGTTTTAATTTGGATCTGAGTCTTGCTACCATCTGGTCATTATTGCAAAGAAATATTCATTTTCTCTGAGTGACATGGGCTTCATTCATCATGGAACTAGCTGATTGCCCCTCGGTTTTTTTTTTCCTATTACTTGGAATGAAGTCTGAAGATACTTAGCACCAGACACAGCAGTAGTCAATAAAGTTTGCAAAGTTAGAAGCAGCTGGTAACTGGGCATAGGAAAAATTAGGAGACACTTTTTAGGCTCTGATTCTTCCACTCGTTCCCATACGTCATGCATGGGAAGTGCAGCATTAGAGGCCAAGGCAGCATTGCAAAGGATGGGAAATGAACTGATGACTCCATTCCCCTTCTACTATTGAACTGTGAAGTGCTGTCACCATCAGAGTGAAACTTGGAGGTTTTTGCTGTCACCTAAACACAGGGAAGACAAAAAGGAGACAATTTACCCCAGAGGAATGTTGCAACAGCTACGCTCTGTTTCTCTCACAAAAGGAAAATACTTCCAAGAGTGACAGCCTCAGAAGCAGTGCGAGTTCTTCATGGAAAGGTCTCAAAAGCCGTAACTCAAGCTTTGAAGGGAAATTAGATATGATCACTTTTAGGCTCCTACCATGCAAGAGCCTTCCGTGGATGCCTGTCACTGCAGACAATGGGCACAGAAACTGGGGAGAAAGCAGAGGGACTCTTAACTAGTTTTGGGGTTATTTGCCATGTGCAGTGACCCACAACCACATCTGCTCATCCTTTGCAACTAAATTGCTTGTGACTGTTCCTTCCCTTCCCCGGTACTTCCCACATCCTGTTGTGTAGATCCCTGTACTAAGCCTTCTTTTGTTCTTTTTGTTGGCAAACACTTCTGTGTAGCAGTTACTGCAAAGAGGGAGGCTGCCTGTGTGATGGGGAGGGCTGTGCCTTGGTGTCTGCAGGCTGTGAAAGCCAGGAGTCCATCAGGGGGTTGGACTGGGCAGCCTGAAGGACTGACATCCTTCAGCATCATCATTTATGTACCTCTCCAAATGGGGTAGAGCTAAAAAAAGGCCAGCCAGGGGCAGATGGCAACTTGGGATCAGTCAGGAGCAGAGACAGATGGCAACGTGTGACCAGTTGGAAGACAAGTTATTGCATGAGATTAACTGGAAATGGATGGGAATTGTAAAATGGGACTGGTTGGGAGTGTAATTCTGTACAGTCATTTGCAAAGAGCTGAAAATTAGACCACCGTCCTAGCTCCCCTGGCAGTCTTGGACGTACTTATGTTTCCAAACAGTGCAGAACCACACAGATCTGCAGAAAGCAAAGTGATCTCCCAGGGATAAGATCTGGCCAACATGATCTCACTACGACCTCTGGATTTGGATCTAGAGATTAGCTTCTCTTTTGGAGAGAACAGGTCTACTGGTAGCAAGCATTGCAGTTTAGTGTTCATCAACAGTTGTCACTGTGCCCAAGGAAATATGTTTAACAGTTTTTGGACACACAGCACACTCTGTTGCATCATGTCGAGGGTGGTTTCAAATGGAGCAGCCAACAACTGGAGAAGGTGATAGAACAGCTTGCTCCAATTTGGACCATCTGTGACAGTGAGATTTTGGGGTTATGAATACTCAGCCTTCCTCCAACCTAGCAAGGCAGAGTGAGAGAGAGAAAGAAAGTGGGAACATCTGTGAATTTGCTGGAGGGTAAAACCAAGCTGCCTATTGGGTAGAGCATCATCATAAACACTGAAATGACCAGGAAAAAAAATTGTTCTCAATCAAAATTATTTTTTACTCTTCCTAATAGGTGGCTTGTTTGGAGGTTTTGCTCCTGCTCAAAGTGATTTGAAGTTGGTCAGGTCCCATTACTCCTAGTGAAATCTATTATGATCTATTCTAACGCAGGCAGGAGGCTAAGCATAGTATTTATTTATTTATTTGACATCAAAGAAGAAGAGCAACAGAATCATCCAGCGGTAAGGGTAGATGGGTAGGAAAGAACAGGGGCGAGAGAGGCAATAAAAATAGAAGGCAGTCCAGATGTTGACTGCACACTAAAATACTGCCTTTCCTCTCTACTGATAGCACCGAATGTTATTTTGTTTCTTTGGAATTCATTTTCTGAAAGTGTCTGCATGAGGAACATCTGCTCCCTCAAATCCAGACCTACAATTTGAATAAATTATCAATATCTGGCAGAGCCCGTTATTAATGGCTAGAGTTTTGTAAGATTCTCCAGTATAATAATAGCAAAACTAGTGGCTGGCATTCCTCCCAGAGGGACTCTTATTTGTCCCATTTTATTCTGTTCTGTTTTCTTTTCTTTTCTCTTTTACTCTCTGAATCTGAGAGTCATCAGTTGATTTTTACCATAGAGCTTGGCTCAAAAAAAAAGGGAAGAAAAGGAGAAAAGCCATTAATATCCTATAAATCAAAAAGAAAAATGACATCCTCAGATACAAAAGACTCCCTTGAGTGTTTTGTTATTATTACCTGTACAAGGCTGGACATGTGGTTTCAGAAACATCTTCTTCCATCAGGAATCATCAGGTAGTAAGATTTCTCACTTCCATGCAAGAGATGAGTTTTATTAACTTCCTCTTCAGCATATACCCTGGTAATTAATGATGCAGAGCACCTTTGAGGTACTCTAATGTAGGCCGTTTATCAAAAAGTGCAACTGCATAGAAGGACTATGTTCCTTCAATATGATAAATCCAAGCGCGTGCTTGGGTGTTCTACATCTCTCTTTTAAGTACAGCCACTCCTTATAATTGCAGGGTTTGACTTTCATTGCAAGTTCTGAAAAATCGCCTTCTGGCGGAGAGGTCCTCCCATGCACATGCGGATGGCCACGCACCAGGAAAAAACTCATCACTTCCCACAGTCAGCAAAGCACTAAACCCATGGGGAGACCATGCAGCCTAATTTTTGGTGCCACTCTGTGGAGCCTGTGGCAAAAGTCATTTGTCTGTGAGTCTTCTTTGTCGGTGGGGACGAAGGAGAATCCAGCAGGGTACCTGCATGGAATCTCTGCCCTCTGCTGTCCCCTAGAACTAGCTTCTACTGCTTTGCTCTCTTTGTTCCCCAGAGTTTAGCACTGGGAGATGGCTGTTATGAGCCGTAGTGCAGAGTCAGGACCTGCACTACGGTTCAGGTAGTGTGCCACTGAAGTCATCATTGCATGTCTGAGCTCTTGGCAGGATTAAACCAATTCTCCCAAACTATCTGCAGAGAGGATGGAGATATTTGGCCCATAGATATGCCCATTGCAAAAAGGGCAGAAAAGCAGACTTCAAGGTGCTTTGGATTAAGTCCTAATGCAAAAGTTATCATATAAGAAAAAGAAAAATATAGAAGAGAATATAATCATGTCAGCAAATACATGGAGCCTCCAGAGAACTCCACAGGTTGCCCTTTGTCACTGTGATTTGCCTAAAAAGGCTGGTGTTAACCCAAACACAAGGAAAGGCAGATTTCACAGGAGTCTTCCTCACGTGTGGGTTCTGAAAACAGACCTGAATCAAGCAGCACCCTGTTTCCAACAGATCCCACTGACAGCAGAGAATGACTCTGAATGGTTGTGTAGGTCCTACAGATGTGGATAAACTGATGAGACTGGCAACGCATCCCCAAGTACCCAGAGGGCCAGGGAGTCATCAGGACACAGGCACAGTCCTGGAGAGGGGAGTCACTAGGGCAGACTCTGCACAGTATCCCTCTCTACACTGGTAGGCAGAGCTTTGGGGTGTCTCTTGGGATTCCACATGCCAATATTTTCATGTAAAATGCTCCTTTAGCCAAACAGTGGTGGTCCCAAAACCCACCCCTGAGGAATGCTACCCAACACTGCTTTTCAACTGGGCACCGAAAAGACTCAAGTCGTTTAGGGCAACCATACAGCCAATTCCTAATTCACTTAGTGGTCCATCTGTCAAACCCATGGCTCTGAAGTCTAGACAATGAGGTTCTGTGGGTCATTGTCAAATGCTTTGCACAAATCCAGGTAGATTATGTCAGTCACTCTTCCCTTATCCACCAGGGTTCTCATCCAGCTGTAGAAGGCCATGAAATACGTCAGGCACAATTTACCTTTAGTGAACCCATGGTGGCTGTCACCTATCACCTCATTATTTTCCATGTGCCTTAGCATAGTTTCCAGGAGTATCTGCTCCATGATCTTTCTGGACAAAGAGATCAGCCTTCCTTTTTTTACCTTCTTATTCCAGTCACTGGGAATTTTACCAGGCTGCCACAACTTCTCAAAAATGATGCATGGTGTCTTAGCTACTTTGCCTGCTGGTTCTCTCAGGACCCACGGATGCACCTCATCAGGTTCCATGGACTTGTGCACCATCAGGTTCCTTAGATGGTCTCAAACTTGTACTTATCCATGCACAAGCTCCTAAGACAACCCTGTCCTTAGGACAAGTCAGCTGTTTTTCACCCAAAATTGGTCCCTGTGAGCAGAGTCAGTCCTGAACACATGAGCTGCTGTGCTGCCTCAGTGAAAAGCTCCATCTCATGCAGGGATGGTGAAGATGAATTAGTTAATTATGTAAAGTGCTTTGGAGATGAAAAGTGACATCTGAGTGCCAAGTATTACTATTAATAACAAAACATATACCACCTACCAGGTATTATTTCTTCTTTTCCCCATAAAAGATATAGTTCTGAAGTTCAGATTACACCAGCAAAAGCCAGAAGGAAAGCATAAGATTTTCAGCAAAGTATTTCAATCTAAGCAATCCAAAATTCAGAGGAGCTCATTTTCTTAGGTTCTGCCTGTATTACCGCCTCTATACTGTGCTATCCCAGTGCCAATATGAAATCCTAACAGATCACAAGTCCTGCACAAAAATCTGCCCTTCCTTATTCTGGTGTTTTGTGCAGACATCTGAAGCACTGTGTTCAAATTTGAGGAAAACATCTCTGTAAGATTTACAATACAGTCAATTCCTCCTCTCTTACATCTCTTACATACCTACTTAAATTAAAGCACGGGTTTTAGGCTTGAGAAAGCTGGGTGCCAGATTCTTGGTGAAGCCCCAGTTTTACTGAGAGCCAGAGGGAATGGGAAGGAGAGGGAGTGGAGAAATTTTCTCTGAAAATTCAACTTCACATGAAATTCCAGATTGTGGCGTATGAAATGAGAAAAAAAGATTGCAAAATAGGAAATTTTGTATGTACCAAGCAGGATATAAACTACATTTCAGACTTGTGCTGGTATTTAAACCTGTTTGGTATGTTATTGCTGGGTCACTTAAAAACTGGGCCTCGGTGGCAAAAGCAGAAGGTCATTATTGATTTTAGTCTATTACAATGTTTCAAAATAAAGATTCCAATTGTGTTTTGTGGGACAGCAATTAAGTTACAAACTCTGCTGTAGCAATGTGTCTTATTTAAAAAAAGTTCATATATGGCAACCAATGCCAGTATTAATTAAACAACTCCAAACACTGCAGTGTGTTTCTGCAGGGGGGAAGGAGTTTTCTTTTCATGCACCATACAGCCAGCCAAATGTAAGATATTTTGAGAATGAAGCAATTTGTTGAATACACATCTTTGTCCTCTCCCCCTCCTTTTCCTCTCTCTCCTTGCACAAAATTTGAAGGCATTCATGTAAAATGGCTCTTAAGAATTTCACACACAGTTTTATTTATGGTAAATTTATTATAATAAGGATGTTCTCTGTCATTGTCTGAGAGATTTATTTATTGTATCACACTTTTGAAACTACTGATATTGATTGTTTCAAGAGTTTGCCTTAAAGGAAGAGGGGGAGAAAAACAACAACAAAAAAAGCCTCACGAATGAAAAGAAATGGCCATGTTGCTATCAATTATTTCATAATGAGATATGAGGAGAGAATTTTAAACATTATCTCTAGCAATACAGTTGAACAAACAATATATTTACTGGAAATTATACTCCGATGATGAATGGCTTGTTTTAAAATAGAGGCTCCTCTAATGGGGGCCTTTCAGAGGAGCAGTGACACACAGTCCAACTCACAATTATTATTGCATTTTAATCGAAACTGAATTCCGTATGTCTGCCAGAGAGTGAGAAGAGTGAATCCCATTTGCAAATATCTCTGTCCTGATGATCTCTAAACAATAACAAATTCTATGCTGTCCAAAAATATTTTAATGATAACTCCATTTGCCAGTAATTCAGCCTTTTCCTCCTGCTACAACCCCGCTTTAGCTTTCTTTCTCAGTGTCCAGGTATATCTTCAACTGCAAAGATTCAAAAAAAAAAAGCTTTTCCCACCACCACCAAATGAGTGCACCCTTCCCCCGCCACCACCTCATCTTATGTAGAATAGGGAATTGAATATTACTCACTGCAGTTTCTAGCTATGACAGACAGTAATTTACCATTTTATTGTGATTCAGTGCTTTGGACAGAGGCACACATTGGCTGTCATGCTGTGTTCATCACCGACTGTAGAGACAAGCATTGCTTGTCAAATAGTAGAGCCCTTATAATGAGGACACCTAGGTGTAACATAAAAGATTCACAGGCAAAAGGACTTCTTATGGAGGGCTTAAAGCCTCTAAAGCAGTATGAGCTAGTTAGATAACACACAAACTTTAGAAGTGCTACAGACAGATATTTCCCCCTTACATCTATTAGGCATCCCAAAAACGTTATCAACAGAACAATATGTAAACCTTTGTGCAAAGTAGGCAGAGCAATCTATTTGCATTATCTCACCACCCCGTAGAAGGGATGAAAGAGGAGGGGTGCGTCTGTGTGAGTGTGGGACATGCAAACAAAACCGCACAACCTAACCAGGTGTGTGCAAGGGAAAGCAAAAACTTTCTACCTTTCACCTAAGCTGTTGGATGGTCACTAATGAGATTTCCAATGATTTTCATTTGCCTTCATTTCTACCAAGGTTGACTCTGCATGGCATTTTTTTCATAAAGCGAGAGGTAAGGTGGGCCAGCAGGTTATAGCACGCGCATCACACCGTAAGCAGCTGTCAGGGGGCAGAACACTGACACTTGAGATTGGATTAATCCTCCATCAAACCTAATTGGAAATAATGGACTGGATCCTCAGCTGGGGTAAATGGACACAAACCCAGTGTTTTTCAGTGAGGCTGTCCTCTTTCATGTCTGTCATGGAGCTGCATGACCCGTGTGTGACTCTCCGCCTGTCATTGCCCACATGGCTCCCAAGGTTGGAGCTGGTCCCCTGAAGTTGCATCCCTTTGGCATGTCAGCACCTTCTTGGTCAGGTAGGAAAAGGTGTGCACAAAACTTGACAGTGATGAGGCACTTGAACAGGTTGTCCAGAGAAGCTGTGGCTGCTTCATCCTTGGAAGTGCTCAAGGATGGGTTGGATGGGGCTTGAAGCAACACGGGATAGTGGAAGGTGTCCCTGACCATGGCAGATAGGTTGAAACAAGATGATTTTTATGATCCGTTCCTACTGATGCCTTAGGAAAGACATCAGTACCCAAAGCATTCTCCGATTCTATGAATGTTTGCAGAGCGTGTAGGTGGTACCTTGTCTCCTCTGCCAGGTGTGACTCAGGCCCAGGGTTTGCTCAGAATTGCAGAAAGTTCTGTCAATAGGACAGAGCAGAGACCCCACAAGGGTCCTGAGAGCTGAGTGTAAAGCCAGAGCTACACTTGTCTTCAGATACTTGGCCCTGGTGTGTGCTCGAAACCACCTCTGAAGAGCAGCAAGCTCTTCACAGACCGGGGCCCTCAGAGGGTACAATTGCCTCTTGCTTTTTATCCCTCCCTCCCACCCCAGTCTAAGTGGCCTTTGTTAGCTTCAGATTGTGAAGCATTCTTTGAGTGTACACTTCCAAGGGTGAGCAGAGCCGTATCTGCATAAGGGGTCCTGTGTGAAGACCATACACTTGTCTGCGTGGGAGAAGACAGGGTGAGAGGTTCACGAGCCATCTTTTCCAGACAGGTTTTCCTCAGGTTACCCCACAACTGACAAGCATGTTAATAAACCTATGTCAGATTTCCTTTGGCCAAAGGGACAATGCCTTTCCTCAGCAGTCCTTCCCCTGGATACCCACCCCATGGGAGATGGGGATTTTCTCCCCTCTCGTCCAGGTCCCCTCCCTTTCCTGGGGCAAGGAGACCGAAAGAACAAAGCTGGATGCAAATGCTGCTGGGTGGAAGTTGCACCATGTGCTTTTATATTTTCTTATTTGCACAGTAATGTGAGCACATAAGTTCATCAGTGCATTATTATATGCACATTTTCAGTCTTAGATGTTGTGTTACAGAAATCTGCCTCCACACACAGTTCAGCATCTCATTTTCAGGCAAGGTTATGTTTTCCTTTAAGGGTAGTTAGAAACACAACCAATTTTAGGTAGTAATACTAATTTAGGAAAGTGCATGTGCTAATAAAGGTAGTTTAAATGTATTTAGAGGCTGAGGAGTGCTTGAACTTTAATATTGCCTGTTTCAGATAACATTTGAATATTAGTGAAGCTAAACTGATTGATTGAATTACTTTAGGGAAGGGTGAGACACAAATGCAACATTTTAGTTAGTCTTATTACATTTTAATTTAGCTTAAGGGAAATTGTAACTGCTTGAAGATTGGATATTAGAATGCCCAGGTAAATTTTTGCAAGATTTTGCTTTATCACTACGTGCATATGTCACATGCTGACATTCATTTTCTAATGCTCTTTCCCATCTTTTGTCCCACTTCTCCTAAAAAAGAAAACAATATGTGAAATTGAAAAATGGTGCTCACTGAGGGGTTTAGAGACATTTGAAATTTGGAATATATTTTAAAGGTCAATTTCAGCAGTAATTATGTTATAATGGTGAAGCTTTTAGAGAATGCGAAACGCAAGATTAATATGTTGCCAGATAAAAAGTGGCAGAAGACTCTATCTTGTGAGTGTGTGTGTGTGAGTACGTGTGTGCACGTCGCACGTGTTGAGCCTTACAGGCTCCACCAACACACCAGGGCAGCTTTCCCAAGCACAAGGAACACCACCACAATTTGTACAGCGAGGAATTAGCAATTTAATTAGATAAAATTAAATATTCTGGTTTACAGTGTGTGTGTATGTAAATCTCAGGTGGGTGCTTTAACTGCATGATCATCTATGCAGCTTTATATTTTGTCAGGTGCTCTATTGGCTCATTGTGTGCTCCTTGTTGCCTCATAACCTAATGTGCCTTAGTGTACTCAATCAAAAAAAGAAACCTCTGAGTCATGACAATGCCAAACATCACATGAGTTTTCAGCTCTACTAGAGTGAGTTTTGTAAGAAGTTTCAGATCCTCTGATTGAAATTGCTTCATAAAACATGGTGAGGACTTAGTCAATGTAGCCAACAAACTTATTTGTTACAAACTCCTCTCTGCTGGATGCAATCCTACCACCCCAGGAATGGCATTATCCTGAAAACTCAGTCCTGGCTTTTCACTGCTCCGGATTGGCACTTTCATCCCAACAAAGTTTTTCAGTCCTCTGGCTTCTCTTTGGAAATCCAAGCCTGACAGCACATTTCTGAGATGAGCTAAAGGGGTGTATTAAAGCCTGAACACAGAAGGGAGTGTTCATGCTGTTTAGCTGTAGCTATGTGAAGAAAATCCTGTGAAATATAGAGGCCTCTTTGTATCTATTCATTGTATAGGACTAGGATTCCTATTCCTTTTATTTTTAAGCATTTAAAAGTCAGGAGAAGAGGTCTGAGCTGGTTTTCTTTTAGGACCAGTAAAGAAAAATTGGCAGGCAATGAATGTGTACCCAACCAAGCTGGGTGGGTTCTAGGTGTTCTAGGTGGATATCCAGGTTTTTGCTGCTCTCCTTTCACTGCATAGGGAGGCTAAGTGACAAGCTCAGGGTAGGCATCTAACGCTTAGGCACTTAATCCTTAGATGAACCTCATCTATTCACTCCATTTGCATTTAAATTAGGTGCCTAAAGACCCCAGGAAGACAGTAAACTCCCATCTCTCCAGTGACCGAGTGAATATGAAGGCAGAGCCCCCACAGCAAGGGCTGTGATTGCTGTGGAAACTGTGAGGCACCTGGCCACTGCAGCAAGGCAAAGTAAAACAATAAAACAGAACATGATGTATAATGAGAGAACTAGTCATTTCCCAAAGCACATCATAAATAGTATATTTACAACATTAATTAAATGTCTGCAACTAAAATTATTTATAATAGAGATGTGAGAACTCAATAGACTATTAGTGAAGTCAACTTGTTTCATTCCAGAAGGACTGGACAAAGACTTATTACACTGTATATGAAAGTCTTAAAGAGTCGCTGGCTTAGAAAAGTTTCTTTCCAAGATGTCTTCATAAAAATAATGAATGTGTTATAAAGCATAGCTTATGAGAGAAAGCCTAGTTTGTCTTGACTCCTCTCTGACATATTTCCCATATAAACAAGGAGAAAAAAATACATACTTGTATCCTAATGAAATAATAGCGTACAGTTTTAAAGAGAGCCCCAGAAAACCTACACACTGGTATCTGTTGTCTTTGAGTTTCTCCACGGTGTGTAAAGCAAGGACCATCTGAAGGCTAACAGGTTGCTGTCATCTGGTCAACAATGCCTACATCTCTACCTGTGAATAGAACAGGATGCTGGCATCCACCCTGCCCTACAGTTTCCCACACTGATGAACCATTAGCACATCTCTTGACAGCTTTGGCTTGTGTCCAAGCTGACCACGGGTCCCTACATGAAGGCACACGTCATTCCAAGGACCATTCCCAAAAGCCATGTGAATTAATTTCTGGCAGGTTTGTTTCCTTCCATCCTGATCTGCCCTCCACTGTGTTTCCACAGGCTCTGCATGCTTATGGGTGCTGATACATCCTCCTGCCACACCTCAGGGCTTTAGCACATCCACTCATTTCCAGGCTTTGCAAACACTGCTCTGTTATGTGGGGTTTCTTTCCTGTGACTCTGAGCAGAACCCACACAAATTAACAGGTCTGTTTACTGTGGGTGTGGTCGGAATACATCAGCTGGCCATAGCGCTAGAGAATCATCCCTGGACCTGTTTTATTTAGACATGAAGACATGCCTCTGCTGCTTTTAGGAGGGAAGGGACAGTTTCCAGCAGCAGAAAATCCATATCTTTGATCATTGATACGCTTTTCTGTTCCTTCTCCAACGGTGGTCTTGAGCTTGGAGGCTCAAGAGCCGGTTACTGAGAGCTGGTCAGGTCTTTCCCTTTTCATACACCAGCATTTACTCACTGGACCAGCCAACAAATGACATGGGAAAGAAAGAGGAGATGTAAGGCCTGTTATTATCACCGCTTGTTTTCATGATTTGGGTACCCTTTTATGAGGCTGCGAACACCTACCAGCCAGCTAAAATTAAAAATATAGTGGGTAACTACCAAACTCCATTATTATTACATTTAATTTTGACTTTCCTTTCCTCTTCTCCTTCCTCCTCCCTCCTTTCTGTGTTTTCACTGAAGTGACTGTACCCACTTCTTGTTTCTTCCTTGTTCTCAAAGTCATGCACTATGAAGATTTCTTTTCACTCAATGCACTGAAGGGTAAATAAATCAGGAGAAATCAAGTTCCTCTATCCTCCTCAAGGAACATCCTCCTGAAACTTCTGCTGGTCCTCTTCATTGCTATTGTCCGCTTAATAAACATCGTAGCAAGGCAGTGTCTCTTTGTCATCTCCCTTCAGATTCCAAGACTGTTATGCATTAAAGGTCTGGAGCCACAGGGTGTGCCAAAAGCTGGGTCGTATGTTTTGCTATGATGTTTCCACTATTTCAGCTCTGTCTAGAAAGGGCAAATGGTCAATCATCTTCCTGAGAGTTAATGGAGCATTTATGCAGCAAGAGGAAAAAGTGAAAAAGTTTAAAAAGAGTGGCTTATTATCTCAGTCAGCCAAAATTCACCTGGCCTGTCACCTACCTAGAAGTCTTCATTTTATTTTCTTTATTCTTCCGGATTTTTCTTCCTTTGCTTTCTTTCACTTTTTAAGCTTTCCTTCAGTTCTGTTGCTTCAGTTTCAGACACACACCCCTGTTCAGTTCTCCAATTATAATATTTTGAACTTTAACATTAAAACCAGGATACCTGTCTAACATCTCTCCTGTATGTTTCTAAGCTCTTTGCAGACAGTAATTAACTGAATCTGACAACAATTCTGAAAGTTTAGGTGATTGGAGGCACAGAGTGCCTGAGTGTTCAGATGCTTAATTAGTAGCAGAGAGAGGAAGGGAGCCCGAGAGTCCTGACTCCTCATTCCTTGATTTGACCATCTGATGTTGTCTCACACAAAGTACAGGAAAATATGGATCAGATTATCTCCGTCCCCATCCCTCTTCATCTTATTCTAATTACTTGTCCATATTTAATCAACTTTATCAATGCCAGATACCGCACCAATCTGCTCTGGGTAATGCTCTGTGATACTCTGATTACTCTGTAATACTCTGTCTTCTGGTCCTAACCTTTCCCTTGAGATTTTCCTCCTCACCTGCTGTAGCACCAGAGTGGTTATTAATGATATTGAAGGATCACCTCCAGCTACCTCAACCAGTAAGTCCAGCCAAAGAACTTAATACTTTTCCTTTCTCCATCAGCAGGGACATAGAATCATATAATCATGGAATCACAGAATAATTTGGGTGGAAAGGGACCTTTAAAATCATCTAGTCCAACACCCCTGCAATGACCAGGGACATCTTCAGCTAGATCTGGTTGTTCAGAGCCTAGTCCAACCTGACATTGCACGTTTCCTAGGAGGTGGCTTGCTGAGCATTGCAGGACTTTTTACTTGTGGTGGGGTTTACAAGCACATCTGGGCTGATTTTTCCCCCAACATGTGCCCAAAGTTTGCACCTTTCCTTAACCACTGCTAAGCATTCTCTTTTATCATTCATCCTGACAAGTTTAAATTTGTCTCTGACTTCAGGTAGGGACAATATGTTAAGACAAGAAATATATACATCCCTTCCCCATCTATCCCACTCCAGATTTTGCTTTCTAGATTGAGCTCTTGTACTCCCTTTTGTGTACTTGGGAAGGACTGGGGGCCCAGACAGAGGGATGGGGAGATGCTGCTGCCATGATGGGAAGAGCCCATGTCCATGGACTCAAGATAGTCTTCACATCTCCACAAAGACACATTTCAAATTACCTTGCCCACAGCTGCAAAGGAAGCTGAAGCAGAGTTCGTGACTGTTTCCCTGCTACTGTTTCTCGATGTGTCTCATTACTGATGGGACCAACCTTCACCTGCCCTATTCAGGTATTGGGTACAGCTGGGGGCAGCCAATCCTCGCACGTACAGAATCCACCTGTCTCAGTCTCTGCACTGTTTCTAGTGTTCATCATCCTGCCCCATGCTGCCATCTCCCTGACTAATTAATAAGTGAGTCATCTTCTCCTGTGGCCTCAAAATGCATTCAAGCTGTCAGTGGGACATTTATTTATTTATTTTGTTGTGGTTAAAGGCCTACTCTCCTAAACAAGGAAAGGATAAATAAAATCAACTCAGACAAGGTTATTTCACATTCCTAATTTCCAACACTATTTTTTTCTTTTTCTGCTAAGGTCCCACGATGCTTGTTCGTGCTTTTCCCCTTTCCCTCTCCCACCTGCTAACAAAAAAACAAAATACATTTTCGAATCAAGATAAAGCCATCGAAGAACTAACTAAACATGATTAGAAAGGACCTCTCCTTAATGGGAAAAAAATCATGAATTAGACCTGGCTGCTTTCCAAATATCCCTGTGCAATCAACCAAAGAAACACATTTTGGAAAACAGAATTGTAAAAGTAACTTTGAAGAATTGGTTGCCATGGAAACAGATCTGTAAATACTTAACTGCAAACATTAAGTGACACAGTGATATTCCAGAGCTCAGGATGCTTTAAAAGGATGGCAAATTTCACCCAGCTCTTTAAATAATCAACTCAGCTGTGCTTTGATTTTTCTTCTTTTTTTTCCTTCTCCTTTCTTTTTTTCACACTATTCAGTGCAATCGCATCTCTGTTCTCAGGCATGTGTGATAATGGAAATGCCAGAACTATTTTATAAAAGAGAGTCCTGATCTTTTATAACATGGAAGCAGAGAGGGAGGATGCAGCACCAAATACAGAGTCAGAGCAACCTGTGGAGTCTGAAAATATAGCTCAAATTCATTCTGTTTCCCTATAACTGCAGGGTCAGAAGAAAGCGTGATTGATTGTAGCTTTTCACTGCAAGAAAAACCGCAAACGACCGGCAATTTCTTGTCATCTGCCAGGGAAGAATCAGATGCAAGGAAATAAAAGGGTTATGGGCAATTTTAATTTAAACAAGTGGGCACATTTATGTTGTGCCCTAGCCTTAAATCTTGGTTCAGAGTTAACTCACTTCTAGGTTCCCCAGTACATTTCAAGACCCAGCTCCGGTTGAATTCAGTGGAGTAAGAGTTCCCTGATTCCCTGGGGAGTCAGGGCCCCTCTTCTTTCTTGTCATGGAACATCCATGCCTCGCATACTTATCTGGTCCAAGCAGGTGACTTCATGTGAAACCTCAGGTGTTTGAGGGACAAAACCTCTCTCCCTGCTAAGATCAGAAGAGCCAACAGCATTGGTGTTTCCTGCTAGGAGAACAGTGAGGGGCAGCTGCTGATAGACCTTTCCCTGGCTGCAGGCACTGATTATGGAAGGCTTTTGCAAGCCTGCTTTCCCAAGATTTTGAATGGTTGAATTTTCAAACATACTTCAAAAGGTCTACATGTTCTCCCCAGCCTCAGGGAAGGTGAGATGGGTCATCAGAACAACAGTGTGAAGGACATCTTAAGGATGACCGTGACTCAGTACGTGGTGAACTGTAGTTATACATCCAGTCCCATCAGATGCCTCTTGATGGCTTTGCTCATCTGTTTAAAGTTTTGGCAATATAGGTTTTGCTGCAGTTTTAAATCCTAACATAGGCAGGTTAATTTAACTTTTAGAACTCTTTTGGGCAAGGTGATTCCTCTTTCGCTTCTGACAGACTGTGCTCAGAGCCTCCCTATGCTGCTAAAATAGCATATGGCTTTTCCAGAGTAAGGGACTAGGAGAGAGGAGAGGATATTTTCCCACTACAACTCTGCTGTTGGCAAGCATTCGGATTTGAACCAGAGATCCTCACTGCTGAGCAACAGCCTGTGAGTATCTGCAAACACGGGTTTAGCTGTTGCTTTAGGAGGACCTTTAATAACCTGCTTGTTTTCATCATTCTGGTTGGGTTTGAGGTTTTCTCTTCCCCGTGGGCTGGCTGTGTTATCCTACTGAAAGCTGAGCGGTATCATCCTTTAAGCTGATTTTTCTGCCTAGCTTAGGAAAAGAAGGGACAGGCAGAGGAAGGAAAAACCATAGAGGCCAAGGATGCAAGAAAAAAAACAGGAGGGGACAAAGAAAAGCAGTTTGAAAGGAGCCTTGATCTCCAGAGTGATCACCTTTTCCTTACACATTTTATTTGCTGGAAGTCCGTACAACTGTAAGAAATTCGTCTATTCCCTGTGTAGTCTGGGGGTTACTAAAATGGGCAGTGAAACACAGATAGAGGGATAAACCTAGATATAGAGAAGTTGGCAATCAATTTATATATATAGATGTATAATTTTTTTTTTTAAGAGGTGCCTTTATCTCATATAGCTGAAAAGTTCCCACCTGGATCTCTCCTCTCTGCACAGCTTGCCTATCTCACATATATGCCATCTGTCTGGGAACCTCTGAGAGAAACCTGTGTGATCTTTGTGGAAGGAAAGTGAGGAAAAGCACATTTTCCTTTGCCTTTCTCCACTCCCTCCTGCTCCCTCCTCTGGATGCATGCTTCAAGGAGATGTGTGCGTGTCAGGCAGAACTCAGCCCAGGGCAGGGAGAGGAGAGGTGGCTCTCATTTGCAAAATCTGCAGTGTTTTCATCCTTGGCATGGTGGTGATGGGGTGGGGGAGAGGAAGGGGGTATGGCATGTCACTTCACTTTATCACTGCCTAGGCTCTCGCCTTGTCATTCGGCACTTGCCATGAATCTAAAGAGAGTTTGGCCTCAATAACTTCACACAAGTACTGCATTGCCAGTGACTTTAGAGACAGGTGACAGCAAGCAAGGAATTATAATGAATTGCTGCAAATGCCTTCTTCACACAAATTACAGTTATTTTCCTCTGAGCCTGCAAGCCTTCCAACATCAGGATTTTGGTTCAGAAGATAGGGTAGGGTGTTTTTCTGTATAGGGAGACAGATATACATTTTACCATCACGCTTGGACCCCTTCACCCCTTTCTTCCCCTACTGCCTCCCTGGGGGTTTTTTCCGGTTGGTTGGTTTCAGATTTTTTTTTCTCGCATGCAGTCAGAAAACTGATTTTCCCACTGAAAGCAGTACAGTGCTCACAAGTGACCCTGTACTTTAAGAGAGAGTGGAAAGAAGTTTGGCACTTGTGGTGACCACAACAATTTAATTTGGGGTTAATATCTTTCCTTGCCACCTCAGTTGTCTAGATTGGACTGTGAAGGTCCCCTTCTCCACTGAGGGCCATGTCACCCTGGCTGTTTGCCCATCCTGATAGGTGTGCCTTGCTGAAGATGCTCTCAAACAACACTCCTGCCTTCATTAAGGCAGCTATTTTGGTCTCAGTAAGGTGGGCTACTGTTCCTGCAAGCTTTGCTTGGCTGTTCAGCACCCAAAGTGCCCATGACTGGTTCAGGCTGACTGTCACTGTTGCCCATAAGTACATTTAGCTTTGTTGGGCTGTGATGCATTTGGGTTCTGACTGTTGAAGGAAAGAGGGTAAATGTCACCCAAATAGAGCATGACTTCTTTTAGACTGGTGTTAATGGTCAATAAATGGCCAGAACATGGCTCATAACCATTTTTCATTTCTCCATCAGTCTCCATCCTTTCCTTTAACAGATATTTTTAGCAGTAGTGAAGTGATACAGTCCTTGGCATTTCTAAGAAGAAATTGTCTGCACAGACAGGTAAATTGCCCTAAAATCTCCTGGGTGCTAACACATAGCCAAACCCTCCATCTTTAATGCTCATCCTGGAGACGTCTTTGCTAGAGTTCAGACCACAGCTATCCCTGTGCTGAGGACAGAAGATTGTCTTCTTTTGTTGCCCTCTGTGCTGAACAGATGACTGGAGGTGGCATTGTCTTCTCTGTGCATGGGTTCAGGTGATTTCAGTGGTGGTCTGCAGAGAGCAGAGGATGCATGCCACACAGACTCAAGAACAGCCTCCCTTAAGGTGCGAAAATAGAACTATCAGGCAGTCACTTTGTGCAGCTCTGCAAAGGTCACTTCTGTTCTGCAAGAGCATCTTCCAAAATCACTAGAGTAAATGCGAAGATTTATTCTCCCTGCCCTGCTTTTTGTTACAAACTGGGAACACAAGCTAGTTCCTCCAAACGAGTCAGAAGTGTATCTCTAAGTGCACTTTAACCTCATCAACTTTAGGTATTTAAAAGATTCTCTGAGGAGTTTTGATTGAGACCACAGGTCAGCTGAACTCTGTACAGTTCAGGCAGCTTTTCACTCTCTCTCAGCATAATCATCAATACAACGAGGCCTTGCTTCAGCTGTTCAGTTCCTAGATTGGTTTTAAAAAACATTATTTGTGCTATTGTCCATGTTACTTGTTGAGTTAGCAGCTGTCATATGTCAGGATCAACTGAGGGATGAAAATGTTTGGCAGAAATATTTCAATTTTACATGGAGCTATTCTTAAGCATTTAAAAGAAAGGGATGTCTGTCATCCAAGCCCATGTTATCCTGGAGGTGCACACCTCCTGCTGCTGCATCTCAGGTGAATTCAGGACAGGTATTTGATCTTCTGTTTTCACTGGAAATGGGTTATATTTTGTGAGGGGTATTTTGGGAGCAGAGGAAGTCCAGTTACAAAGTACTCTGAGAAACAGGGTACTGAAGAGCAATATTATTAAAGAGTGAGCTATTTCAGTGCAGGCTCTGGGAGCAACATGCTTGCCTTTTCCCTAATCCAGTGTGTCTTTGAGTCACTGCTGACTTGGTTACTGGCAGGGAGAGTCTGTTGCTGCTGGCTCTGCGGTGTCAATACAGTTAAAGGGACACTGCCAACATGCTCTACCTCCTCAGGAACAAAATGTGAATTACAAGTAGTTTCAGGTGCTGTGTTTGCCCTTGAGTATCCTTTGCTGATTTCTGTTGTCTCACAAACATGTTTTGAAATGCCTTTCCTTCCCTTGCTGCAATGTGAAAGCCCAATGACGGACTGTCAGTCACCGAGGGAGTGTTGCAAAGTCCATCCCTGGTGGAAGGGTGATAGTTTCACTTTGTCAGTCTCCCTGTAAGAAAAAGTGTGTGATGATGGTACCCGGCATCATGCACCTTGTCAATAAATTTATTAATTAAGTTTCAAGGCTAGGAAGACATCCCCAGGTAGCATCAGCACCTGCTTTTATGGAGTGTTTCCACACATCTACTGCTGGCCTTTGTCAGAGATAGGACATGCTGCCTGGATCCACAGGCTCTCCCTGTGCAGCCATTTGCAGGCTATAAAGTATGGCATGTTTATTTCTTCACATTTATGTCAAAAACTGAGACAGGTTCTTTAGTGCTCAGATCACAATTTAATTGGGCAGGGTTAGCAGTTAAGAAAATCTATATTTAACTTGGAGGTGACTAAATATTACTGGTGCCATCTCACAGGTATCTGATATTTCAGTTACTTTTGTCTGTGGCTCTAAAATCAGGAAAGAACCTGCAGCAGCCTTGTACTAGTGTAATCACACTGGATGGAAGTGTGGGCACATGGTCTGAAGTTATCCAGCTATCAAAGCTTATGAGTTGCCATCCACCTTTTAGGCTCCTTGTGGCTTCTTCTGCCTGCATGGGTGGCAGATCTAAGGACACCTATTTGATGAGTTACATCAGGTCAACTGAAAGAGGACAATTAAATATGTATGGCATGAAAATCTCTAATATAGGAGCTGTGCATTAAACACTGTGGTGTTAATATGTCCAGATGAGGTGTGAGCACACAGTCAAATTACATCAGTGAAACAGCTAGCTCTGCTACAGTCTTCAAGTTTTAACATTAGTTTTATGTAGAAGAATAGAAAATAGATTTTCTGCAACTGGGCATTAATCCCAGAATCTTTCTGAACCCTAGGTTGAGTCTGAAACGTTTTGAAACACAGTTAAAGCATCAAAAACATCAAAGACATTTGAAGTAACAGTATCTAAGATCAGCACTTTATTTCATGTGCCTGAAGCTTTTGTGATCCTTTAGCTGGTGCCATGTACCTGCATAACGTTTAACCACGGCCTTACTTAAAATAGTTAAACCAAACACTAATATTCCTTTAAGAGGGCAACAGATTCCACCTTATTTTAAAACTTCTGAGTGAACTAAGCAAAAGTGGAAATATCCTCACAGCCTTCTGCCTTTCTCTAACAAAATGAACCCAAATAGGAAAGCTGACTTAAGCAATTACAGTTTTGTCAACATTTGGTTTTGTTCTGGACTGGAATGAAGAGGCAGAATATCAAAACCCATCTTGGCACCAGGAGTTCTGGAAACACTGAAACTTTTTTAGTCTGACATCTTTGATTGAAGAAAAACATTTAGACTTTCCTCAAATTGAAATTCAATTTCCAAGCGGCCAGACCTGAGCTGTCGTGGAGCCTCAGGCAAATGCTGTGGATGGGGGGCACCGTGGGATTTGTAGCATGGCAGGGGAGCCCAGCCCTGTGAAGGATGGGGATGTAAGACAGCTAAACTATTGCTCTCACAAGAAATGGCTTTCAGCACTATTATTTGAATTGTGGGAAGATCCCACTTTCATCAGAAGTCCTTCAATTACCTTTTTTCAAACAACAGATAATTATCCCCATTTAAAGGAGAAAATGATACGTGGGTTTAGCAGAGAAAAGGGGACATTTGACCTAAAACACATTCTTGAAAGGTAGAATTAATGTTCTGTGCATTAATTTTGAAGGGGAAGGAAAGAAACTACAAAAGAATCCAAAACAAAAACACATCCCTCTCCTCTCCCCCCACCAGCACACACAAATGGTTTATTTGATGTGATGTTTGTGATGTCAGTGAGTTTGACCAGTGTTCTTCATTAAGAATCTACTAGTCTACTGGATTTTGAGACATTTATGGCAGGGATCACGACTTATTTTCTGTTGCATAATTTATGATTATTACTAATTAAATGCAGTAATAGTAATGAATGCAGTCCTCAGGCTTGAGGAAACTCAGTGACTTGAGCAATTCAGGTTGCTTTTTTAAGTAGGATTTTCTCAAAAACAAAAACAAAAACAAAACAAAACAAAACAAAACCAACAAAAAAAAAAGGAATTATGAATATTCTTTACAAAGTGAGAGGCTTCAGAGCTGTAGATGTACATCATGCACAATTACGTGTCCTGAATGCATTAGTTCAGGAGAAGGGAAAGAGTTATGTCATGTCTGTGAGGCTCCTGATTCTAGCAAAAGAGCAGTAGTTGCAAATGAATTACAGCAGCTCTCTCATTTCTTTGTAGAGAAATGTTGTCCATGCTTCTTTTAATTCCTTCCCTATTTCTTTTTCATTTGCTATTTCCAATAAGTGGAAGTGGTTAGAAAACCTGCCATGGTGACTTTTAGCTGTGCATTCTCCTCTTCTACTTTCTCCTTCTTGGGTCGGCCAGGTTTACACCACCATACATCCAGGTTGGTGGTGATGGTGGTGATGGTGGTGCTAGTGGTGATAGGAAGTTTTGTGAGAAGGAAGAAAGATGGTGAAATATTTCATTTAGTGAACTCTACCTCATTCCTCTAGTCCCTTGGAGAAGGAGAATAAAAAAAAAGACTATTAAGGGGTTTTGAGGAAATGGAAAAGGAAATGGCAAAAAGCTGGGTGAGATGGAAAACATTTTTAGGAACACAGATGTGTGGAAATGCAGATTTGTGAAAGACACTGAGAGGTGTACTGGGTGTTTTGAGAGAGACAGACGCATGAGATCAGTTTTTTCTCCATCTTCTTCTCACACTGCTCTGCTGAGGTCCCATCATCAGTGAGGAATGGAGAAAGATGAGCCTGTTGTGTGGAGGGCAGAGCAGGGATGCTCAGTCCTAGGTGGGAATCAGGCAGAGGAAATGCTTGGTCAGCTTAGCTTTGAATGAGGAAGAGAGAAGCCAAGAAGCAGAGAGAGGAGGAGAGACAATCTTGGATGTTTTGTTAATTTAAAAGTGCACAGCAGACCCTGTAGTTGATATCACCATTATGAATTTCAGGCCTTTTCTTCTCAGAGAGGATCAGGGAAGGAAGCAAGAAAGGCAGAGGTGACCTTCAGCCTTTCCCTCCCTAAAGGGCGGAGGGAAAGGGCTGTCAGATGCAAAGAGGTCAGAGGAGCTCTGGCTGTTACCACCCACCACTGGGAGAAAGGCTCATCCCTGCTTGTGTTTTGAACAACACAAAGAGATCTTGATGGAAAGAAAACTTACTACTTACCTTGCTATAATGGATTTTAAATGCCTTTATTTACCAGCATTTGCAATATCTTTCTGCTGGTATCAAGACATCACCAGCTAAAGATAAAGGAATCTTTCAACTGACGGTGCATGGAGTCAGGAAATAATTTTCCGACTCTCTCTGTTTAGTTTTGCATAATTGACCCCGTGAATTATGAGGGTGAAATGGGGAGAACACCATCTTCCAAGGCAGCAAGCACTACCTGGCAGAAGACAAGGACCAACACTATAAAGTCCAGTGCAGCAAATTCTGTTGTCACAGTATTTCACCTGGAGAGACATCCACCAAAACCCAAAATGTTTAATGCTAAAGTAGATAAGTCTACTGCTCTTTGCCATGGTTTATCTCATCCTTGGCTAGAATGAAATCTGAGCAGTGGTGTAAATCCAAATTCCTTTTCTTCAGAACACTTGCTGACAAATTGGACAAGAAATTAACTGAACAGATAAGTTTAATTTCTAGGCACTTTTATATGCTGAAGTGCTGTGAAACATACCGAGCTGTCTAGTTCCTTGTCTCCCCCCTCTCCACCCCTGTTTTCTAAAGATAGTTCAACTAGGTTCAGTTTATTACAGAATAGTTGGGGTTGGAAATGATCTCTGGAGTTCGTCTAGGTCAGCACCAGGAGGGGTTGGAGGTATTTTTGATTTATGAGATAAACTGCCAGAACAAAGAGGAGCTAGCTACACTCTGCTGCTTTTATTTTTGGCTAGTAAAGAGCAGGTTTCCTTGTCATTTATCCCACACTTCATTTAGAAAAGTAAAGCACTGGCTTTACCAAAAAGTTTCTGGCTCCTGTTAAACGTGGGATCCTAAAAGCCGGTGGCAGACAGCAATGGAATATTTCTTCAGATACTGAAGTATATGATTTTTCAAACAAAGGGTAGAGGGCTCAGAGAGAAAGTTTAGGTATGGTGTGCAGGAGCTCTTATCTGAATGCTCAGTCCTCATTTTGGCATTGGCTGAGATAGAAGAAGATGCACATTTTAGTAGTTAGTAAAATCTGCTCCCAGAGATGGTGACCCCAGCTTCCCAAACCTTTCCTACTTTTAGGAATGCAGCTAGGTCCTTCACTGGAGGCAGCTGTTACCATAACCATGTCTTCTGAACTTGTATGATCTTTCCCAAACCTACCTGTAGGGCTCAAAGAGATCCTGGACTCCCTTTGTCTTCCTCGGCAGTCTGATGGTGTCCCCTAGACTTCCTCATATTAACTTTTGTCTTTGACACCCTTGGGATCCTGAAAAGACCCTGAAACCAGTTCTATGCTTCCCCATCAGTGTTGTTTTCACTGGGCATATGAATTCCCTAACTATGGTACAATCAACAAGAGGAAATGACAAAAATCTTGTCATTTTACAGGAAAAAGCTCCAAAACATTTCATGGTTTCACAGCTGTGCCAACGTACAAATGTTCAAAAGTGATGAATAAGACCCCCAAAAAATCATAACACTGATCAGCTTAAAAACATTTTTTTTTTCTTAGTGGTTACATTTGTGGCTTCTTATCACTTCTCTTGTAATTTTCAAGTCTTCAGGGCTCAGGACTTGGTTCGTATTTTCAAGCCTTTGTTGTTCACAGCAATTCATGTCTGGAAAGGTATTTATTTTTTAACTGAAAACCTGTGATTTGTACACATAACGGCAGAACTCTGAGAGGAGTCATGGATCAATGCAAAATACTCTGGCACTCAAAGCAGGTGCTGGAGTTGGTAATATGGATTCATTACCACTGATGTAGTGGCTTCTTTGAAACTAGTAAGTATGGTTTTAAGGACGTTAGAAATTCAAGAAGAAAAAAAAATCTTGATAAAAGAAGCCAGTAGCAAATAGCTGGTCTGCTATGACAAAGATGCTTCTTAAACTGTGTAAGGGTTTGTGGGAAATTATTTTTCATGAGGTGTGTGCTAGTGATCTCTTTGATGCTTGCATCCCTGAGGAGAATATGTACATCTTCTAAAGTGGTCCTGGAGATATTCCCTGTGAATTCATGCAAGAATTCACAAAGTTTAGCATCAATTTTCTTTAGCTCTAAGCAACCTCTCAGATGTATTTCTCTTGCATTCTAAGTATAAAAGGCAGTGGCCACTCAGTGAACCTGGAAGGTGGGGGTCTTGGATATATATTTTTTTTTACCTTTTACTGCAAAAGAGAAGGGTTTCCTCGTGTAAAAGGGACCAAAGAAGCTGAGGAAGATAAGACAAAACCTGAGCAATGTGCAGCAAGGATGCCTCTGAGAAGACCCAGTGGTTCAAGAAAGACCCTTTGAATGATCAATTCCCTTATGTTGTTCATTGATTTTCTCCTGGTTTTCCCTTATCTTTCCTTTCCTGTTGATATCTCTTTAATTGATTCCTGATTACAGATTACACCAGTTACAAACTGTTATTTGTCAAACACCGGAGCCAGGCTTCTCTCTGCAGCTCAGGAAAACTCATGAATCTTTTGATAGTTTTAGAAGGTTCAAACTGAACAAACTGTAGAGAACATAAGATGATCTGGTGGTAATTGGCAAGGAAGGAATCTATATAGACTCTTTTTCAAGCAACTCTCTTGTTTACACTCCCAGGCCTTTATAGTGCTAGGAAATCCTGTATCCTGCAAGAATTACAATGCAGTAGAATCTGCAACTGAGTTCAAAATGTGCTTCTTGGACTCATTATCAACTTCAGCTCTGTTTGCAATGCTTAGCATATAAATTATTTAAATTAAACTAACTACATAAATTATTCAAGTTTCTTTCCCCCCCTTATCTTTAACAGGCACTGCAGAAGTTCAGTGCTAGTGGTGTCACACTTCACCGCCAATCAGATAGGAGTGTTAAAGGTATCTCATAATATTGGCAGTGCCTAAATGACCATGAGCCTCTTAGGAGGCACCGAGCAAAAGCTGAATGATAGCGACCCTGGAACAACCCACCCAGTGATGGGCAGCATTCTGCTCGCCAGTGTAAACAAGGAGGGAGTTACAAAAGGAATCACAGGAGGGATGGTTGTTCTGGAATAGGTACAATCTAGTCCTGTTAAATTCTTTCTGCTTTGCCTTTGGGTGTGTCCAGGCCTTGTTGCTCCTGCCATGGGGAACCTGAGGTTATCAACAGCCATGCTGTGAGCAAACCTAGTGCAGTGTTAAGGGCTTTCACCCTTATGAATCATTATCTTGACCTGGATCCCTTATCCCTTGTGAAATTCTTACGAGCATCAAAGTATTGTGGTCTTGATCTCTTCGGTCACCTCCTTTCCTGTCATCTGCTGTATTACCTTCATGGCCAAAGTCCACAGTGGCTAGCAGGAAGCTCTGACTTGAAGGCATGTGCAAGCTGATGTTTCTTTAGGGCCTCAGCCAGTCCTCTCTTTAGGTGTTTCACATAGACAGGTACAGCTCCCAGCTCCAGGAGGGCAATAAACTGTAGAGACTGCTTCAGAGGGAGGGCTGTCAAGGGCTGGTTTGTAGGCAGCCATCAGGGAGAGGCAGCAAGCAAGTGTAATTATAATGGGAAACATGAACAGAGCCCTTAGTTTCAGTGGACTCTGTTTCAATTGCTCATTATACACAGGTCTTTTCTTTCCTGTTTTGTTCTTGCTATTTTCTTAATTCCACATTTCAAACATGAATTAAGAAAGCAGCCTCCACCATGTCCCCTGATTTTGCTCTGATTGATTTGTAAATCTGCGAGGACATGGTTGAGTTAGATTTCTGAGTGTGTCCAGACATTGTGATACATCACAGCTGTGGGGTTTGTGGGGGCCATATTTCAGCTGTAGGGAAACAAATAAATTCTTTTGCTCATCACAGTCCCCATGGAGCATCCATGGGATGGTTCAATACAGGCCTAAATAATAGAAGACAAAATCCAAGATATTGATGACTACCTGTTTAGTCTTGAGTTAGTGTAGCTATCAAGGACTGATATCAATCCAGGCTGGGGAGGAGTAAGACAGATAAACTTATAATAAATATATAAATCATTTGAAGGATGTAAGGATGGGCATGGCACGATCCTTGTTGAAAGGAAGAGGGCAGTACAGATCATACAGGAGTGGGACATGATGTAAAGAGCTATCTGCTGAGACATGTGATGAAGTATCAGAGCAGCATCCCCTTCTTGGCACAGCTTGAGCATCCCTACAGACCAGGCAGCAAAGCCACAGAGTAAGGGTATGACCTTTTTGCCATATCAGAGAATTTGGACCTGCTAGAAAGGCAGGCTCAAGGCTCAAATGATATGAGTGTGATGGAGAACACACTGCCACCCTTGTGACTTGACAGTGACTCTCACGATACTCAGTGCTTTCCAATTACCCACAGCTCTCACAAGTATTTGTGCACATAACAGCCTGATTTTCTTTGATGTAAAAAGAGTAAAAGATTACATCTTGATCACAAGTTCTGGAGAACTGATGTCAAACCTGAACCCTAGAGCCCAGAAAGCAAAAAGAAAACAAAATTACCCAGAGAAATCACTGAAAAACAAAGCAGAACAAGAACCATTTTAATCTATCCTCATGATTCAGGGCAAGCAAGAAGAACATACTCTCCCATCTCATTTTTCAGCAGTTTGGGGTTGCTGAAATACAAGCAGGTGAGAGATATGTCGTATTCATTAAAGATGGATGTGGCACACGTCTTTCTTTTTAGGCCACCAAGAGATGACATTCTGTGTGTGGTGATAACTAAGAGGATAAGATGGTGTTTCTATTGGTTTCATGCTTGCCTGTATTGGAGTAGAAAGATGAAATCACCCTGGAGATACTGTATTTACTTCCCTTTACTTATTTACTTTGGTTCTTTTATTTCACTTTAGGGGACTAGGCTGGAATTGACATTTCTTTCTCTTCAGCAGCAGCCTCCTCTCTCAATGCAGAGTCTCTGGGCACTGAGTTAAGCCAGACAGTGGAATGGACCTGCTGTAAATAGTGTTGATAAATTGGGTAGATAACACAACGTGGCCTGGTTTACCCCAGTGCACAGAGTAATAAAAAGGAGCTTCCGCCTCAGAAAGGTCATGGTATTGACAAGGGGAACGATTGTGGGAATGGCAGTTGTGAGACGCCTGTCGCTTAAGTCACTTTTCCACAGGAGGTGCTGAAGGCCTTTTCCTCACTGCCCTCACCCCTGAGGGCATTTGATTTAGTGGTACTGGGAAGTCTGTGAAGCTGAGGATCCCTGGTGCCAAAGACAACTGAGCTGCAAGGCTCCCCAAACGTCTCATTATCCAGCTAATCCCAAAATGACCAACTATGCAGGGACTTTTCCAACTTGACCAAAATGGGGTAAACCCCACAGGGCTGGCCCAGGTGTCTTTAGATGCTTTTTCACCACATCCTGTGGAGCCACAAGGTCTTAATGAGGGACAAATCAGTCACAAGTGCAGTGGTTTCATGTGATAATTACAAAAATGGTCCTATTTTTCATACTGTGCTTGCATTTCACACACAGGAGAGAAGTATAATAGCCAAAAGAGGACCCACCTAACAGAATCACTGAAACATAATTTTGGAGGCACTAGAACACCTGTGGGTCACAGACACTGAGCAGAATTTGGGTGAGGTGTGCCTGGCACAATGGAGATCAGCCAAAGAAATAGCTCCAAAGGATAATTAGAAATCTCAGACCACTCTGAGGAAACCTACACTCAAAAAATCTGGTCCTCAAAAAATCTGCCTTCCTCTTGGAGCAGTCAAAGCAAATGTTGAGTATTGTAAGGCACCAAATCAGAGATGATAGAACAGAGAGTGCAGTGGGGTTGACATGCATCCACAAATAACAGCAAATTGAATAATCTCTAAGGTCTTGCCTAGACTTGCAGTCCTCTTCATGTCACAGCACTTTTAAATAGCTTTCCAATTAATATACACAATATCAGGACTGGAAATTCAGGTCTAACAAGGTCTCATTAAAAAGCAAGTCATACAGCCCACCAGCTGAATTCCATGGACCATGCCAATTGGCACTAGGATGTGATATGATTATATAATAGCAGCCATTCTGTGTCACATCGAAGGTCCTTGTAGTCCAACAACCTTCCCCGACACTGGCCAGCAAAGCATGCTTTAAAAACAAAACTGAGGGCAGGGTGCTTGCTACAATCATTTTTGCCCCACTTACTCTTCCTCCAGAGGAAGAGTTTTGCACTCCAGAGCTTATGGGATTCCTAAATCAAACTTGTACATAAAGCACTTTTCAATGAGAAAGTATCCACAAAATGAAGGCATTTACTCCATGGTGGGGAAAAACATATGTTCTCCCCAAAGAAGTAAAAAGTATGACAAAGTATTGATTCTATAATTTTATTTCAAGAGTGATGCCCGTGGTGTATTAGGAAAGGGAGTGCTTCCACAGTAGAGTGAGTTTCTTAGCTCTATAATGTGTCTTTCTGTCCTAATGGTATTATAACTGATGTGGTTTTCTGAATGGGAGGAGCAATGGTTTTGGACACTTCCTCTGTCTTTTGACTCTTTACTTACTACAATATTGGCTTAATAGTAATTTCCAACAGCACTCATGGCCTACTCCCAGCTAAACTTTGAACTCTTGTTTTTTATAAATGAGAATGAAGTTTTGGGGACATTTTATTTTGCATTAAGAATTGGCCCACAACGAGGACCAGAGTTTGATGTATCATCAATTTGTGTCACTTACTACCATTCCAAATTCAAAGTGACAAGGATTTGGAAACCTCGCTAGATGCAGAACTGTGGCAAAACGGCCGAGTTTGGCGAGAGTGGGAAATTTGTAATGCCTTGAGAAGGGGACAGTAAACTGGTTCAGGGGAAGCTTAGGCAAAGCCCAAAGGATGCCCTATGCAAAGGCAATCTAATGATTTAATACCCCTGTTCCTGGAGAGTGTAGTCATCAAGCCCAGGATGGCAATCCTTGCTTTGGCCACACAGCACAGTCTTCCAGGGAGCCAAGATCAGCTCATTAGACTGCAAGATCTGTGCTCCTTGCAAGAAGCTGGTCGCCATCCAGTTTTGACAGTCTCAGCCAACCTGTGCCATCTGTCTGGGACAGCTCCCCAAACACACAGAAAAGCCCTTCTCAGAGCTCCAGCCACACAGAGGCAATATTTCAGAGAGCTGGAAGAGGGGTCACTGTCAAGTGCAGTAGCTTTTGGCCCTAGTGGCCACTTTGTCACAGATGTTGCTGAGGTCTGTTGTAATTTCCGGGCACTTCTGGAAGGCACAAAATTATTCAGTAATCACAAAATTAGAGCAGAAGTGGAACACTAAAATTGGTAAGCACCCACCTAATGATTAATATTCTCCCTCTCCCCTACCTCTCACTGCAAACCTCCCTCTCTATTGGCAGAATGACCTGGACCTGGGTTCCTGTGAAGTGAAGTTAGTTTGCTTTAGTCTTGCAGGAGGCTCTGGGCTCTGAGTGATGAGGAAAGTGAGATAATAGGGCCCTCAGCAGCTCACCCTCACCTTAGCCTTGTCCATGGGCACATATGGGCTAATGCATTCGGCTCCTATTGCTAAGCAAGTCGGGGTTATAAACATGATTTTCATTATTGGGTTTTAACATACATAGAAACCATCCAGCAGCGATGATAGCTTTGCACCAGAAGAGCCTTAAGACAGAGAACAGCTTCTCTGAAGTGTTAAGAATCCAGCATATTTATCTTAATAAGTTTTATTACAGCCTGCCAGTTTAAACCTAATGACTAATTTATCGTATAAAATACCAGCAATATATTTTTTGGTTTTGCTAATTAATTATCTCAAACAAAGGTGATATTTATAAAACTGTCCAGAAATGCTATGTGCATTAAAATTGCCTTGCAGCAGGAGATGAAATTATTACTAATATGGGATCAAATTATTACTGTATTGACTTAGTTATTTTATTACCTCATAATGGATTTCTTCATTATTTTCCCCGGGATTGTAGCATTCATGATTGCATTAAAGTCTGTTAATCTATGCAAATATCATTAGGAGCTACTAATAACCATGGCAACTTTCTTCAATTTCAAGGAATGTGGTAAGTACTCCCAACGCATTGTTATGTTCTGTTAGTGTGATGGGATTAACTCAGCCCCCAAGTCCTTAGGACAGTGGGTGGGCAGCAGATCCCTGTGAGCCTTTCTTCCTTTACAGATAGATGAAGTGGAAGGTGGGAATTTGTTCTTCTGCTTAGGAGGTGGCACAGTTTTCAGCTCCACCACTGTAACCCTGCCTGATGTCAAACAAGTCACCTGTTAGTTTGGAAAAGGGCCATGCCATATAAATTTCCTCTGTATTTGCTGCTGTCTATGCTCAAAAACAATAGCCCACCCCATGGCCCCGTATCTTAAAACTGCAGTGAGAATCAGATATTTTCTAATGGTCAGGTCATGGAGTGGTGGCTTTTCTACATGCAGTACGAGGCATAAGCAAATAAGGAAGGTGAATTTTCAACACTGGGCACAGCTTTCGAGTGTCTCTTGTGTGATCTAATGCCTTCACACTGATGTTTCAGAGGCGCTCAATGAACCATTTTCGAGAGGACTGAGATTGCTGCAGAGCTGTGAGTGTATCAGTGTTTGTATCGACCAATTCAAAAAAATGCGGACAAATATTAAGCCTTGAATGTTTCCCTTTTCAACACCTCTGAAAACTGAAAGATGCATGCATGAGTAGAATGATAGGTAAGGGAAAATACACAGCTGCTGAATGGTATAACTATTTATCTCTATTACCTATTAGTCTAATTTCACATTTCCCATGCTTAGATAATGAGGTTACAGACACCTTTGTAGAAACGCACACAAAATTAAATAGAGGAAAATCAGGTTAAATTGGATCACCAAGTGACAAGGAAGGAATTTCATCTCCTTACCCATATCTGTCTGTCTGACTACCTGTCTCTCTAAATAATCTAGATCCATAGGTTATAGGCAAGCAAGACAATCCCAACAGCAACTTTCCAGCCGTGATTTCCAACTGATCAGTGCTGCATTATTCCTGCAATATTAGGGCTTACATTGGGCTCTCCTGTCATTTCTGAATGGCACCTGAAGCCTCCTCTTTGAATTGTCCTTAGACTGAAATCAGTTTAGGTCCAATTATAAGAGCTACTGAACTCTGGGTGCCCTTGTTTTGCTCCATCAGCATGTGCACCACAACTGAGAGGAAGACAGGCTTTGAAAATGTTAAAGGCTTCAGTTTTTGACACAAAAGCTGCATTCTGAACTATAAACAAGCAAAACAGACTTGAGATGTTGGTGAGCAATCCCACAGCCCCAGGGATTCACAGGAATCCTGTCTTCTCCCTTAACAGTAACAAGAGTCTCACTCCCAAAAATCTAAAAAAAAAAAAAAAAAAAAAACAAGACAGCCCAAAAACGCTGCTGTGGTGTCAGAGCAAAGTGGTGTTGGATTAGGAATTTGCACCTCTGTAAATGAATTAACAAAATGTGTTTGTTTTATGTTTGGCTGTCAATCTGCATTTGGCTCATAGGGGATAATTTTTACTCAGAATGTGTTAAAAAGTAATTCTGTAGATGGAAGCAGTCTTGGACCCCGTGAAACTCTCAGCTTTTTTGCTGATGGGCTGACCTTGTTTTGTTAAATAAAAAAAGAGACCCAAAACAGCATTCAGGCAGGGTGAATCCAGGGAAAACAAACAAATGAAAAAAAAACTATAAAACCCCCTCACGAAACAAAGCATAAAAACCCCACCACATTATTTTTCTTTATTCTTTCTTTTTCTTTTTTTTTTTTTTAAGAGGAGTAGCTATTCTTCATGATGAGAGGTAAAAATAAAGGGAAAAGCAAGCACAGAAGAAATGCAGGCATTAAATTAGACGGATTGGTTGAAGCTGTTATGCATTAATTGCATTTCAGGATCAGCTGGGCCCCCTCTCCACCAGGCAGCAGAGCCGGAGTCTGCTGGGGGGCTGAACAAAGGACAGTAACAAAGCAGCATTAAGGGTCCTATCAAGGGTCTCTCTGGATGGTTTCCTTTCACAGCCTGTTGCAGAATACAAGCTCATTAATTCTTTGAGCTTAGACAGATTCTGTCAGAAAGGACTCTTTTCAAAACCGCTGAACAAACCTTCCAACTTCAACTGCTTGGGAGTTTTGAGACTGAAAACACAGGAAGTTGGTCTGCTTGGGTTGTTCACCACACAAAGGTCCCAACTTGGCAAAATTCTCAGGTCAGCCCCGCTAAGGCGTTACAATAGATTTAGGTGTGACGAGACAGATATGGTAGGAGGATACGCATCTGCCTATTGCTGCCCAAAGCATTAATTTAGAAGGAGATGTGTCCCTCCAGAGTAGTTTGGCCCTCCCGTGCTCAGCATTCCTTTTAGGCCAGGCAGAGAGTGCAGTGGTTTAACTTAAAACAGAGGGTGTAAAAGCATATTCTTTGGACAGATGTGAAAGTGGGAGGCAAGGTTTTCTCCTTATTGCTTAAATCAGGGGGTTTTGGGAGTGTCTGGCATTGGTTCTGAGTGGTGGATAGCTGCTAATAAAAGGTTTGATCTCAGTCTAACTGGGTGGCTTTAATGTAATTTGGAACTTAGAAAAAGTCTTTATTCCAGCAGTGATCCCAGTGCTGTCATCTTGAGCCCATCTCAAATAGCAGTGGGGGGACATAATTACGTGGTGTAAATCAGGATGGCACTGATTGTGCTGATTTACACCATCTGAGGACCTGGCTTAGCTGTGTTATGGCAGTGAGCTGCACTGCCTAACCTCCCTGAATTCCCTGCATGGATTCTACACATCACTTAACTTCAGGCAAGACTTTCTCACATTGTCTGAATGCTAATTGCACTTCTGTGCTGCAATTTATATTAAAATTAATATATAATTCCAAAAAAATAGAGATAATTGAACTGACCCAAAATATAACCCCTTTCCTTATTTCTTAAGCACTTGAGTTTTAGCACAAATCTCTTTTACTGCAGGGGCTTATGTTGTGCCGTCAGCAAATGCAAAGAGCAATTAAACATTTAACATGATCACAAGGAGAAGAGGAAAGCTGCTGTTTAAATGCATCAAGGAAAAAAAAAAGCCTAGGAAAACAGCCTCTTGGGTCTAATGTAAGACAGAAAAAAATGCACTAGGGTCGGTTCAATTCAAGAGCTTTGTTTATTGGGGATCTAGTATATTATTTTTAAATTTAAAATTCCTACTTTGCTGAGCTCCTTAGAAGGAATTTCAAACAAGCCTGTGCCACAGAGATGCCAGGTTGAAGCAAATGCTTTCTGGAGGGTAAGCGTTATGATTTTCACCTTCTCTTTGCTGTCCTTAGTTGGGAGGGTTACCTGGAGCTTGGAGAATATCTGCTTCTAGAAAGAGCTGCACTGCGTTTCCTCAAAAGAAGAAAAGAAACAACAGACTTCAAAACTCTGCATCCCTCCTGACACTCCTCATTTTTCTGTTTCACACATTTTCCTCTTCTGCTAAAAGCACGTAATCTAACCTATGAGTCATCTTGGTCAGTGCTGCTGCCTATACCCAAAGTATTAATAAGAGGAATTAGTCCTGTTTGTCAGTCTGTCTGTGAATGAGAGATGTGGGATTAAGTCGCTAGATGATATTTGTTTTCTGTAGCTTATAGAGAATGTTTATTCAGTTGCCATAAGGACACCGGGGTCATGCAGCCTGATATGCAGCTCGAGCAGGCAACCGCAGTGTTCAGCCCCTTTCATAGGGGAGTCGAGTCCCTATCAGGGAAAGCAGCCCTGGCTTGACATTCTGGCTGTCTGAGGGGCCTGCGTTAAAGATGCCCTTGGAGTGTTTCCCCAGTACAAAGGCATGCACAGCAACACGTGCTCAAAAAGGCCTTCCTCCTGTTGCGGGGTGGATGGGGAGAGCAATAAGTGATGGGACTCCAGGGCTGCTGTCAGCCTGACAGCATCCTAACAAAGATACAGAGGAATTTTGGGGGCCTTAATTTGATAGGATTTGCCAGGTCTTTTCATGGGATGCTACTGTTTTCAATTAAGTGCTTTTCAGGACAGTCTTCTCCATCCTGGTGGGTGGCTTAGAGAAGGGGGCCAATGCAAGAAAGTCAGACAAACAGGTAGTCAGGTTGCTCATCAGTTCTGTGGGGTATCAGGGTATGAGCTGCAGAGATAATCTTTTTGGAAGAGTCTGACACAAGGAGATTCTGAAATGGAGTCTGGTCACCAGGAAAGCCACCAGGTCCCCAGAGCAGACTTTCCCCAAAGTCTAAAACAGTGGGAGACCAGTGATCTGAGCCCATTTCCCTACATTTTAGGAGGCCATCTGAAAGCCAGAAAATGGAATTTATTTCTTCCTGCCCTGAGATTTTTAAGAGTTTAGGATTTAGAGGGCTTTTTTTTCTTTTTCATGGAAACAGCTTAAAAAGTTTTTAGGTTGAATTCAGAAGATGTGGGAAAACTACTCAAATATCAACGGCTTTCTGCCTGCAAAAGCATTTCAGCTCTTAGATTCATGCATGCCTGTGACACAGAGAGGCTCTTTATTTGTCAATCTCAATTTTTTCTGAGATTGCAATATCAGACACAAAGCAACATTTTCTCTAGTAGATTGTGCCACTAATACAATAAGGGTCTAATATATTAATGAATAAGGATCAATAATATGCTAATATTTCTGCATCACATTAATATTCTATTAGACTAATGTATTATTATGCTAATAAGTCTATTAAAAATGCAAAATATAATTATACGTTCTGTATGGCTCCACTGTTGAAATCTGATTCCTGCCCTAGACACACTTGTGTATGTATTTCTAGAAATTGTATTACCTGCTGTGCAAAGTTAGTTTGATCTACAACTGATGTCTTTCATCACACACCCCAAGCAGCTGAGACAGGATTTCATACCCCCAAACCCATTAACAGGTGAAACAGATTAAGTGCTTCAGCAGGTCTGCATTTCAGCTGTGGGGGAGACAGGCTGACAGCCATGCTTTACATGTGCCTCACTCTCTCTTGCTGTAGAGCCTGGAATTCACCTTTCCTTTCACGGAGCAGCTGATTGAGAGAGGACCCTCCTCTGGGTGGATGTGTTGTGCCAGAGGAGGGTAACACATCTAAATCCCAGCAAGCCAATCCCCTAGGCAAGGGTGCTGAGACCCGCTGAAAGAGATCCCTTTCTCCATGGTGTTTTCTTTAGCCAAGTTTAGGCAGCTCCCTGTTCAGTGTGCTGTTTGTATAGTTTGTTCTTTAATGCCTAATTTCCCCTTACACCATCAAAGAAGCCTAAGCCACAGGCAGAGCAGGCTGTGACTTCCCCTGGACAGCTAGTTGCCAACACCAGGCACTGTGTGTCTGTTTTCCCCTTGGTCCCAACCCTGGCTATGCTCCTGCTCCTCTGTCACTGTTGAGAGAGAATTTTCAGAGTGCCTCCCACTCTCCATAAATATATCCACACTCCTGCTCATCCTGAATAATGGCATTTGGAGGAGAGGTGTCCTGCAGTTCTTTCTACCACAGCTAAATGTTCACTTGATTGCTTTTAGATGGGCCAATTAAGAATGAAAAGGGAAAGTGAACAGCATGGTTTTGTTTTGTTTTAAAAATGTCATGTTTGCCAAGTTTATTAAGCAGGAGCTTAGAATGAATATTGAATTTTCAAAGACTGGCTCTGATAACGTTTGGAAAAAGAAAATGGAAGGACATGTCCTTCCCCTTGTCCCTGTCAGGATAACTCACTGCACTGTATCAATGTCTGCATCTTGTGGCACCAGCCATTTAATGGGTGTTACAACAGACATCTTTAATGAAATAACAGGTTTTCTGTTACCTGTCTGAAGATCTATTCACTTCCTTATTGCCACTGGAAAGAGGCAGAGGATTGAATGGAGAAGGATTTTGAGTAAGAGAAATCCTTTCTAATGAGGAGGAAAGAAGCTATATAGGTAGAACTGGTGGTCTGGGGAGTCTGAGGCTCTCTGTTGCTGGAGGCCAGTTAAAAATGGGAGAAATGTATCTGTCAGTAATAACACACTTTAAGGTGGTTCTGCATTGTGCCAGTTGAGCAGGGAGCTTCTCCAGGTTCCTGCCAAACCTTTGCTCTGGTTCTGGCCCTTCTTTCATGGGCAGCAGACCCAAGGCTTTCTGAAAACCCTCACAGCCCTCAGGGTTTGTTTGGTACCCAAAGAGCAAAGAAATTGGGATGGCATGGAACTGTCCTTAAGTGTGGAATAGGAGGAAAAGTTTATAAGTGCATCATAAGAATGGGAAGTGTGCTAAATTTCACAAGATCTAAGGCTTCCATAAGCATCTCCATGCTTCACGCAGCCCACCTGTATAATATTGCCTTGTGCATGAATAACTTTTTTTTGTGGTGGCTGTTTTTCTGTCACAGTAAGGATCCTGCTATCATTAACTCTGACTGGATTTCTCTGTTAGAGCAAGGGAAAGAAGTCTGGGTCTGTGGAAGTGAAAATCTAACCATTTCATTACTTTTTCTATGGGCATCAAGTATTTTTTATACATATATATATATACATATATATATTTATATATGCATGAGTGATAATGAACATATGCGACTCCCTACTTGAATTTGTCCTAGCACACATGGTGAATGAGTTAGGGACTCAATTACACAATATTTGGAATAGTTTTATTTTTACTGTATCATATCCCTCATCTTACTTCCAAATTTCACTATTTTCAAGACAGTAGCAGAATGATTACATACCAAGAGAAGATACACAAAGTGTAGAGCTTGCGACTCTAGTCTACAAAATAGGAAACTCATACTCAACTCTTTACGCTGTCCATGTTTTCAGCTTGCTGGTGGTGTTCCAGAGGCCCCCCAGCAAATTCCATTTATGTTACTGTCATTATTACCATTATTATTTTAATACATGACTAGTGCACCACCATTTGCTGTGGATTCTCCACAATGATCGTCAAGTGGTTTCAATCTGATTTTTCAACTTGAAGTTCAGTGAAGCTACACTGATTTACACGAGCTGAGACTTTAGCCCAAAGTTCCTATTGAAAGTGACAGAAAGCTTTTTGCTGGTCTGTCTCTCCCTGGGAAAGATAACGCTTTTCACAGGAAAGCTGTTATTTGGTGTGTCCTCTTATGTAACAGCGCTGCTGGCAAAGTAGAGAGACCAAAAAACATGAGGCGAGGACACTAATACTCATGGAAAGACTCAGGGTGCTGAAGTGACCAGCCTCTCCACAGCGCAATGCTGAGTTGTTGTCAAACAAGTCCACAGAATGAGGATTTTATCAAAATCTGCTCTTCAGTTTCTGCAGATATCTTCAATCTACATTTGTGTGGAACAAAGGTTTAAGTGTAAATTATTACTCCAGCCTTTGGTTTCGCCTGGGTTAATCTGCTTAGCAAAAATCTCCCTGTCCTGCCACCCACCTTTATTTCTGTGTCAATACATATCTAAGATATTCCTTTTTCTTCTCTAAACACAATCAGACCAGAATTTAGGCATGTTGATTGTCTTCCTGTTAAACTGGCATGCTTGATATTTCATAGCTTGCTTTGACCGCTAATTGGTCCATCCACAAAGGGGGATAAAAGTATCCCTATGTGCTTCAGACATAATCTTAGATCTGCTGGATTCAGACATTCAGATATCCAGACAAGTTCAGGCATTTCAGGGTTGTTATTTACTGAACTATCACCATCTTTAAGAGGTTGGTGGACTAAAGAGCAAGAAAAGCCTTGCAGAGGGAGGGTTGTGTTGCACATCTCTGTGTTAAAGACCAACACAGGTGTTCCTGTGCAAGCCCCTGGAATGAGAGTTTGCTGCAGGAATCCTGAGCTGCAGAAGCCTAGTAGCTCCCTATCTATCTGTGAATGTGTCTTCTCTTCTTGAGCTTGCTTTATACCAGGATTAATAAGCAAAGATTGGCCTGTACATCTTACACAGATTGCAATTCCCTCTCTATACAATGCTCCTCCTTTTGACGGAGTAGCTTCTTTTCCCCTCCAACTTTTTCCATTTTTCTCTCTCTTGATCTCACTTTTCTGCAGTCTGAATGCAGGCATGTGTAAAAAATTGGGGTGAGAGGATTTGGTCTCTAGGCAAAGAAAACACCAGAGGTTAATTAAAAACAAAAGGAAGCATAACAAGCAATTCCCTCTCTCTCCTACTGTCTCCCCACACGGACCCTTCAAGCCCAGGGTTTCATGCAGGAGTGGAGTTAGCCAGGACCAGGATGGAGGTAAGAGCCCTGGAGGAGGAAAAGGGTTTGCAATCTTTGAACAGAAGTAAAGGTAGGGGAAGACCACCCCATCAGTGTAATCTCAGTAGCAATTTCATCTAGGCCTGTTGTTTCTTAATGAGTTTTTATTCATCTTTAATTTGACGTGTCTTGTTTCCCAAAGGAGAGCTAAGAGAGCAAGAGAAAGGGGAAATACAACAGCAAGGCAGAGAGTGAAATCTTTGACAATATTTCTTTTTTATATGTTTCTTTCTCTCTTAACTGATAGCTAAAATGTCTTTCTAATATATTTCTCTGTCCTTTTACTAATGTATTTAGCAGAAATTTGGTTTTGGAAATATCAAATGAAATAAAGAAATTAAGACAGCAGATTGCAAAGGTTTGATACAGTGTCCAAAATTTAGGAGAAAAATAAATCCTTCCTTCCTTCCTTCTTTCCTCCCTCCCTCCCTCCCTCCCTCCCTTCCTTCCTTCCTTCCTTCCTTCCGAATTCCTTCCGAATTCCTTCCGAATTCCTTCCTTCCAAATTCCTTCCGAATTCCTTCCGAATTCCTTCCTTCCGAATTCCTTCCTTCCGAATTCCTTCCGAATTCCTTCCGAATTCCTTCCTTCCTTCCGAATTCCTTCCTTCTGAATTCCTTCCTTCCTTCCGAATTCCTTCCGAATTCCTTCCGAATTCCTTCCGAATTCCTTCCTTCCTTCCGAATTCCTTCCTTCTGAATTCCTTCCTTCCTTCCGAATTCCTTCCGAATTCCTTCCGAATTCCTTCTTTCCTTCCTTCCTTCCGAATTCCTTCCTTCCGAATTCCTTCCTTCCTTCCTTTTTTAAATTTCTCAGAGCTAGGAAGTTCAGCAAGAACAGGAACCTATCTTGGTTTTCTGGGTTATATCTCTTGGATCACATCTAACTGGTTAGATCAAGCCATAATAGTATTTAAAGGGAAAAGTCATGGAGTTCTTACAATAGGGAATAGGAATGTCAGAGGCAGGACGAGATAGGGGATATCCAGTCTTGCTGGCATGGCTTAAATGAGATCTGGTCCTTTTGATAAAGTGTGGGGCAACTTTCCCCCAAAGTGTTCATCACAGATTGGAGTCCAAGACAAAGTGAGGAGCAGGCTTGTCCATTTTGGTTGCTGGGGTTTCACATCTCACTTCCTCTCCCTCTTTCACTCTCTCTCACCCATACATACACAGGTAAACTTTGGATGTAATATTTTGCACATCTCCTACCACTGCATTACATCCTGCTGGCCATATCTTGACAGGCTGCATCAGTCAATAATGATGTAATATTAAAGGGTAATGACACAGCCATGCAGAGTAATGAGAGAAAGCAATTTCTCTCACTATTTATCCATTTACCAATCGATTGAATTCATCATGTCAAAAACACAGGGATAAGTCCATGAGAGGCTGACATATGTTCCTATTGTGTAGTGGTTCTGCTCAGCTGGCTGACAAAAATGTCTAAGTAAACATATTAAGTTAAATTCTGCTCAGGGTATGAAGACAAAGGAAAAAAAGGAAACAAGTCTGGACATGAACTTGGGTTTGGAGAGTGAAAAAGTATTGCTAAGAAATGAGGAGATGAAAGAAGTAAAAGAATGCAGTTTGGGTCCATTCAGCGAGCATCAGTTGAGGCATGTGTGATGTTTCACCAGAGTAATTAATTAATACAGGTGTGTCTATTACTATAGACCCTCTCAAGACTGCAACTCCACCTTGCAATCCTTCCTCTGAGAGTCTCTACAGGCTCAGAAACCATCTGAACATATGTGGTCCTCATGATCTGCCTCCAGAGAAGATTAGGATGGACAAACTTCATTTACAATCAGGCAGAAAGTGAAACCCAGATAAATCCTTAGATTAAGCAGAACAAGAACAGGACCTGAATTCCCTCCTGGTCGTGAAACAGGATAAGGGCTTGGATCTGCCACAAGCAAAGCTTGATGACCAGATGTGTCTGGGAAAATTACATTTGGAAAAAGCGGGAGGCAGATTTTATGCATAAGTTGGTAAGAGACTCCTGGGACTTCCAGGAAGCAGAGAGTCTTCCCGCAGTGCTGTCACTATTTTGGGTTCTTCCACCAGGCAATTTGAGGCTGATGTGACAGGACCCTTCTGCACCCATTGCTACTGCTTCCTCTTTGGAGGCAAACTGGATGTACCTTTCTAACACAGCTGCTCATATTTGCAAGGATATTTACAAAACAGACCCTGCAAAAGTTGTATGGCTCTTGGAGCAGCCCATTAGAAAGAAAGGTGTCAAACTCTGCATCTGGCTGATTGTCATGTGATGAAGTGTTTGGCTTTACTAAACCACAGGCATCCTGCACAATCTGTGGGCAAAAAGGCAAATACACACCATATACCAAGAGCAGTCATACGTGAGGTGCTGCCCTAAAATACTGTGCTCAAGTAACTGAGCAAGGCTGTGAGAGGAGAACAGGGTGGAAAGAAGACTTAAAATCACTGAGACTCCATCAAAGATGGGTGTTCACAGGTCCTGGGCCAGGGAGGTGTGGAATGCAGGGCATGGAGAAAGGAGAGGGATAAGGATGTTGCAAAGTATTTTTTCTTTTTATTTTCTTTCTCAGAGCTGTTTATAGACATAATTCTACAACTGCAGAGCACAAATCCTACACAGGCCTGAGTGATTATTGCAGCTGGAGGCTCTGGGTGGTTTTGTAACCCCTCTACTCCGCTTCCACTGCTGAAAACCAGGAGGGAAGGGGAGCAAAGGGAGGAAAGCAAGAGGAAGGAGGAGAGCTGGGCTCCAGCATCCAAAAGCCCAGCTATTTTCCCAGCACTTAATGCCTCATGAATGCTGTCCAAAAAGGGGAAACAAGCACTGGCTTATGGGCTGCATCAAAAGCAGTGTGATGAATAGGTAGGGAGAGACGATTCTCCCTCTCTGCTCTTGTGAGACTCCACTTGAAGTGTGCTGAATCCAGCTCTGGGACCCTCAACATAGGAAAGACCTGTTTAAACAGGTCCAGAGAATGGCCACAAAGATGATCAGAGTGCTGAGGCACCTCTGCTATGGAGAGAGGCTGAGACAGTTGGGGTTGTTCAATGAGGAGAAGAGAAGGATCCAAGGTGACCTTCTAGCACCTTCTGGTAACTGAAGGGTCTAGAAAGAAACAGGAGAGGGACTTTTTACAAGAGCATGTACTGACAGGACAAGAGGTGATGTCTTTAAACTAAAAGACAACAGGTTTAGATTAGAGATTAAGAAGAAATTCTTTACTGTGAGGATGGTGAGGCATTGCGCACAGGTTGCCCATAGAAGCTGTGGATGCCCCGTCCCTGGAAATGTTCAAGGCCAGGCTGGACCGGGCTTTGTGCAACCTGGTCTAGTGGAAGGTGTCCCTCCCCTGGCAGGGGGTGTAACGAGATGATCTTCAAGGTCGCTTCCAACCCAAACCATTCTGTAATTCTGTGCTTCCTCCAAAACTCCTCTTCTCTCATGATGTCCCCTGTACTGGGTGTGTAGGAAAATGAAGTGTGATGTGCTCCAGCACCAAATGCTGGTATAACAGCCCAGGTTGCTGTCAGCAGGAGCTGGCTGCAGCATTTATCTCCAGCTGTCCCAGCTCACAAGCATGCCCACCTGGCACACAGCAGCACATTTGCCTGCAGCACGGCAGAGACAGCCCAGGCTGAGACCAGCTTGTGCCTTGCCATGCAGGGAGACAGACCAGCCTGTCAGACACAGGAAACCACAGTCAGGAGTCAAACGGTTCTTTCTAGCCTGATAGTTTCAAGCCTCAATCATGTGTATGTTTAAAAACATTTTGTTTCCATTCTTCTTTCTTTTTTTCTTTATTGAGATCCATTAATTATGGAAGAATGTGGCAATCTTTGGGACTTGCTCACAGAGTGTCCCCAATGGCTTGACCACACAAGGGCACTTCTGCTGCTCTCTCTGCCTGCTCTGGCAGAGCTTCCAGAGGAAGGCAGGGGATATGTGAGCAGAGGGAGGGCATTTTAGTCAGTGGAGTGTGATGATTTCTTCAAGTGATGCAAATGAAGAACGCAGAAGCAGTCTTCTGCCAGCATTGCCGCATGCAGAGCATGGCTGTGCCAGTGGAGTTGTGCCAGCTCAGAGAGGAGGGGACATGAGCACATCCCTGCAGTCTCCTTAGCTAAATGGGCTGCTCAGGCCTTGGGACGTTTCTGTGCAGCACCTACCCAAGTGGGGCTCCTAACGGCGCACGTAATGGAAATAACTTACAATAATAAAGTAAATAGACAGTAAAGCTGTCTTCTGTAATGTTATTCTCCAGGTGAAATGAGATGCCAGAAATGAACAAACAGCCTCCAAATGATATTAAAATGTCTTTCACTTTTAATAATTTAAGGGACATACTAGTGAGAAAGATAAGGAAACTTAAAAATATAGTATTTTTCAGGCTGATGCTCTCCTCCTCAGACTCTCTCCTGTCTGATCCACTGAGGACTCATTGACATATTCTAGGCTGAAGCAGAGCATTATAATAAGTTATTGGGACAAAAAGTTTTCCTCTTTAATTTTATTTACTAAGTTTGCCTTTAGAAAAGCTGGTTTAGCTTTGGGAGTTTTGCTTCTAAAAAATAAATGTCCTTCCTCCCTCTCTCCCTCCTTCCATTCCTCATCCCTCTCTCCCATCCCTTTCTTTGTTCTTCTCCCCCCTTCTCTCCCACCCTCTCCATCCTTCCATCTCTCTTTCTCCCTCTGCCTCTTTCTCTCATTCTTTTTCCTGGTTCAAAAAGCCCTAGACTGTCTCCTTGAGTGTTAAGGACAAACTGGCAATAATTTATGTTATAGCGTGATATGAAAAAAATTACATTACACTATAAATTATAATATGAAGGGTGAAATGCCAGGAAGGATGCCAAATGCTGGTGGAAGTCCCATTAGACAACAGAGTTCTATTGCCTACCACTCCCCACAGAAATCTTAGAAAGTTTACATGAAACTCTGTGCTGTGAAGGGAGAGAGGCTGGAGGGGGGAGGAAGAAGAAATACAATATAAAACATAAAATATATAATCAGTCAACTGGAAGTAGGAATTTTTTTACTAATGCCCGAAAAAGAAAGGTGACTTTCTTAAAGACCTATAGAAATTTCAAATCTGGCCACCTGCAATTTTGGGATGCTGCCTCAAGCTGGAACAGAGGCTGTGGGGAGGAGCTGTGTTGTGTGTAGTGCTGTTATCTGAGGGGCTCTAGGATTTTATTCTCCCAGACAATCCCTGTGGAAGTCACAAAGGTTCCTTAGGTTTTCAGGTATCCCTGCTCATCACTGCAGGCCCAGAAGCTGTCTGAGGATGTGCCAGGGTCTGTCTGAAACCACACCATGGTTCTTCTCTGAGAACAGGATTAACCAGGGGTGAAATTAAGAAGGGCTCTTGAAGAAAAATGGCAGCAAGGAGAGATGAGAGTCGGGAGCCCATCTCTGACCTTGTGGTGAACTATTGTTCCTGGAGTCAGGTGGCTGGAGGGGAGCAGGAGACGGGTGATTCCGCACTTGTGGGTACATTCTTGTCTTAACACTCACCACTACCCAGCACCTGAGAAGATCCCAGGGATCTGTGGAGTCATCCTCATCTCCCCATGTACTGCCTGTCCCCTGATTATTATTTAATTCCTAAAAATCTTCACATGCTGCCCATTCCCCTGAATCTCAGCCTGTGTCCATCTCTTCCTTAGATATGATGGCACCAAAAATAGAAGTTGGGACAAACGAACTGCTTTGTGCAACAGGCTGCAGGTAATAAAAACAGAGGGGACAGTTTACCCTGGGGTAGAATGGCTGGTGAAGCTGTTGTTTTGTTCCTATCTCATGTCTGGTTAAAATAACGGCTTGAATCGAAACTATCAGTCAAATTTTATAACATTGCAGTTTTAGTGAAGAAACTAGAGTCTGGATATCAGGTAAAGAAAGAGGACAGGTTTATTGTAAGAAAGGGGATATTTTTATTATGGACCAAGAGTAAGAAATGTCTATTTTTCTTTAAGGGTAAAAGGAATAAATGACAAAAAAGGGAGGGGAAAAAAAAAGAACCGAAAACCATGGATTATTATTTTACTTAAAAAAAAAAAGAAAATTAAAACCATACCAAACACCCCAATCAATGGAGAGAAAAGCAGCTTTGAGTGCCTTATTGAACTGACCTACAGAAAAAGCTTCAGAGTTTCAAGCCCAAACAAGTCCCTGATAAGATGTGAAATGCAATGGAAAAATCATTTAGGGGAAACAACAGAGAAGCTGAGTTTGCTCTAGTTTTACAGGTTGGTTCAATAAAGGTTCCTGAACTCCCTTTTCTGTGTAATTCTAAGGAAGGGTCATTTAATTAATATATTTATCTGAAGGAAGAAAAAAAGTAGAGTAAGGAGGAGGGAGGAAAACAAACTTAAAACAAAGACTGTACTTCACATTAAGAATTGCAGGTTTTGTTTGAGTTTGTCTAGCACATGAGCTCTCTGGGTACCCACAACCCTTTCTTCCACATGGTTGCTCTCTTAGCTTCAGCCTTTAATTTGGTGTATAAATTATCACAAAAATGATGGAATCCAGAGAGGAAAAACACATCCAAGCACATTTCTTACTCATGTTTCCCTTCTTTAGCTGTTTGTGATTCATTTACTGCACTTTCAACCAGCCCTCCTGGTTTTATGAGAAGTTGAAAGACAGCTCAAGCATTTTATTATCTCCCTGCCAGCCTCCAGAAGAGTATCTGGCAGTGTTCAGGATATCCCCTGCAGTGGGACTTGTGAATGTAAAACTGTGGGGCTCAGTCCTCGGCTCTGCAACATCACTCATTCCCTGCTCCTGCCTTCGCTTTTCATCCTCCTGGGCATGGCACAGCTGTGCAAACCTCAGCACTCCACAGACTCCCACTCTGGGAGCACCTCCACGGCCTCTGGTGGACACACCTCAGGCTGAAGCTGTTCCGACAGCCCTTGACAGGTCTATTTCTCAGCAGAGCTGCTGAGGGGGCAATGCAGAAAAAGGGTTCATCCATCCCTAGATTTGAGAGGCGATCCCATGCTCATCTCTCAGTGCTCAGCCTAAGGCACTGAACGGGTGAGTTTGGTGGCAAAGACCTGGTGTCTGGAGAAGACCCTGTTTAACATGGCCATTAAAGCCTTTTCACAACTCTGTAGGTCCAGTGCTGCTTCCAAGAGACAAAAACTTTATACAGACTCAAGCAACCTGAGGGGGTACCCTGTGAGCTGCCTAGACCACTGGTTAGGAACTGCAGTAATGCCACAACAGAAAGGTTTTTGTGGGCAAGAACAGGGCAAAAACCCTTCCGCTGGTGTGTGGGCCCTCTAGTGGTGCTCCCCATCTGAGAGCCGTGCTGGGGAAGGCAGCAGTGCATCTGGAGCTGAGACTGGCATGTTCGCGTGCATGTCATACACGGAATTCTTGTTGCCATCTGTGTTCCTGTAGCTTCTCCATGTTACTTTCCTATGGCTGAAAGATGGAGAGAATTTCCCCCCACCCCCTTCCTAACAACACTTTTATTAAAAGGGTGTTCTGCACAGGGGGAGAAGAAGGGTTAACAGAAAAACTTTTCAAGGTGAGACGGAAAGCTAAGCCTTCATGCTCTCGAGAAATTGAACTGTGGAGAAGTGTGGGAAAAGGCTTTCTTCCCTCGCCCCACCACAATGCGGTCTGTCTCAAAAAAAAAAAAAAAAACCTGTAAGATTTTTTTTTCATGTTCTTCCAAATATCACTTCTGCTTGTCACAATATTTATAAAAACCCTCTTGCTATCTCAAGCTGCACAGCCTTTGGCTCAGGTTCCTGCTTATGCAAAACAGGGTCATAAACATGTCACTGTGTATTTGATAAATCCATCTTCCTCTTGTCATTGTCACCAAGAAGCTGAGATGACGGGAGATTACTCCGTCAAATCGCCGTAGAAACGCCTGCAGAGTTTATGAATTTTCATAGGATGTAAGTCCTCTTTAATGGGAAGTGGGGCCCAGTGAAAGCTTGCTATTTTTAAGGAAAAGTACGTGCATCTGTGTGTGTCTTCATCGGTGTGTGGGAATACACTGCATGGCCAAAACTTTACCCACCACACATTAGGAGCTGTGCCAATGCATCCCACTTGAGAACATCGTCGTGGGTTTGTGCCCATTTCCTTGTATCTACTTCTCTTGCTGTGACCCCAATTCACATTCGTATTAAGGCTTCCCTAAGCCATACTGGATGTGTAAAAGAGATGTTAAATAAGTGCAAATGCCATTAGAGGGTATTTACTGATCTAACATATTTCCTGTAGGCATTTTCATTACCACATCTTGATATGCTTGTCTCTGCCCTCGCCTCCTCCTTTTTCTGCAATCTAGTGAAGAAATCAACCTATCTTCAGTGAGAATTGCCTCTGTGTCAGGGTTCAAAGGCCATCTGGGTTTCTCTTTCTGTAGCAAAACTTAAAAGCAAACACATTTCACAGTTTTCCAGACAGGAAAAATGTTCTTTTGTCACTCTTTACAAGAATAAAAAAAAAAAAATGGTTGACAGTATTATGGTCAAACTTCAGCAAAACAGGAGAAAATAGATAAATTTGGATGTTAACCTTCAAGTATGAAGCTCAGTTGAGCCAGGTGCTGAGATCTACTGAGAGGACATCCTAAAACCTGGTGACATCTTCAGCAGTTCAGTGGGATTTTTTTGCAACCTTCCACTGTCATTCGTGCTGCTGCAAATAAACAGCTAATGCCCAGCCTGGGAAACTTACAGTTAGGCCTTCTACGTAGACTCTTATTTATGATTTAAATTTTTATTTATGACCTATGGTAATGTTTCCTATAGTCCTGGGGCATTCTCTTTGCATTAAAGTTGTTTTGGCTTCATTTTCCAGCACACCCAAGTAGTTCAACCTCCTGCTGGGATGTTGTGGCTTAAGCCCAGCCAGCAACTCATCCCCATACAGCTGCTCACTCACTCCCTGCCAGTGGGATGGAGGAGAGAATCAGAAAAGTAAAAGTGAGAAAACTCAAGGGTTTGGATAGTTTAAAAAGTAAAGCAAAAGCTGCACACAGAAATAAAGCAAAGCAAGGAATTCATCCAGCACTCCTATGGGTAGACAGGTGTTCCATCATCTCCCCAAGAGGAAGGCTCCCTCATGCAGAACATTGGCTTGGGGAGACAAACACCATCATTCCAAATGTGCCACCCTTCCTGCTTCTTCCCCCAGCTTTTTAGGAATTATCCCTGTGGTCATTTGGGATCAGCAGTTCTGGCTGTGTCTCCTCCCAACTTCTTGTGCAACCTCACCCCACCCCATCCTTGCTAGTGGCGTGGGGTGAGAAGCAGAAAGGGGCTCCATGCTCTGCAGTGCTCACACAGCAGTGACTAAAACATCCCTGTATTGTCAATGTTATTTCCAGCACAAATACGAAACACAGCCATGGTGAGGAAAGGTAACTCCACACCAGCCAAAACAAGCACGTGGGGAAAGAGTACAAGAGGCTTTTAAGCCAGTACCGTGGGCATTAGCTCCCACGGCTTAATAAAAATCTGTGTGGTACCATGGTTGTTGCAGTGCAAACCAAAGCAGAACCCTCCCCAAATTGCTGCGCACATATGAAACTGCAAGAGGAGGAGGACCTCGCTGTTTCTCAGCATCCCAAGGCCTAAAGGGAGGCAATAATACACTTTTGATCCTCATGGCAGCAGTTCCTACAGTATGCAGCCTCAGTGTGTTGGCACATTTACCCAAACAGGGGGTGAAGTAGCACCTCTGGCTCAGACTTAACCAAAGTGACCATTATTTACAAACTGTCTCCCCTGAGTTCAGCTCTCTGTGTGTGTACCCCAGTGCAGTGTCCAGGAGAGAAGGACTTCAATGGGATTTTCATCCAAGTGATCACACAAGGGCAGGGCCACCCATGTGCTCTTTGTCAGCACCTTCAGTGAGCATTCAGTGAGCAGTTTCCCCAAGCAGTGACACCAGGGGATGATGTTACCTGTGTTGGGTCTCGGATTACACCACCTGGGCTTCTGTGACCGGTGCATTTTGCTCTCCATCACAGATTTCCTGAAAACCCAGGAATCTTGATCGCTAGAAGTAAATTGCGGTGGACACATTGGATGAAATCTCTTCCCTGGTATCTTAGGACAGTGCTGTGAATTTCAGCAGCCATCAAAGTGTTTTAGAGATTATGCACTCTGAACTGCATTACCAAGTCATTGTCAAGCAGAGTAAAACTTAGAGGAAAAGAATGAAAATCTGGCAAAACATTACCAGATACTATAATCTCATATATTTTTCTAGAAGCATCTAACCACTTTATATTTTTAATTTGGTGAGAAGGCATACAGCATAAGGAAGTCTAATAAAAGCAGGAATATAGCCTTGGTCTGGTTATTTAAAAATTAATTTTCTGCATTACAATGAAGGGATTCTGTCTTATTGTTTTGCAAGCAAACAGCAGCTTATTCTTCTGAAACTTAGCATTCTTACTTTTGGAGGAGGAAAGAAATTTTCAGAGAATTTAGAAGAGAAACCTGTTCATTAGATTATAAGTTAAAATTAATTAAAATTGGATTTTATAAGATATGTATCATCTGTGCTCACACTCTCTTCATCCAAATGATGTCAATAAGAGAATAGCTCAGACTTCAAACTTTCTGTATAGTTGCAGTTAATTGAATTCTTATGCTTGGGGTACTCTTGAAGAAATTAGGAAGTAATTAGGCTATGCTATTAACCATTGTATAGAATTGATCTGATGATATAGCCAACAAACAGGCCAAGGTCAACAGCTTATTCAGCTCTTCAGCTTGATGTGTTCTCCAAGATGATGCTCCATTCCTTCCTCTGTCATGGATTTGTTTGCTGGGGTTCTGCTGGCTGTACTGGGAGTTAGGAATTTTTGGGGGGATTAAATCTATCTTCTGTCATACAAAACATGCCAGGCTGGGCAGCTGTGCTTGAGACAATTTATATGGCTTTGCACCTCACTAGGCAGCACTGCTTCACCTCCTTAACTCTGCCCACAGCAGGGTATCCCACAGCAGGGTATCCCACAGCAGGGTATCCCACAGCAGGGTATCCCAAAGCCCCTCTGGGCAGCTCTGAAACAGGTTCTCGCTCGCAGAACTAAACCAAGCAGGTGACTCCCAACCCATAAACAAACTGTGTGAGTGAAAAGGAATGTCCCAGGCCTTCACCCCCCTCTAACACATGTTACCCGGCCATTAAAAGGGCATCCAAAAAGTAAATGCTAAATTCAGCAGTACAGTTTGGCTCCTTGCATGGCTGTAGCTCTGAGCAGCAGTTACAAATCCAGTTTAACAGGCCAGTGCTCTGACTCTTTGCATTGATTCAGCACACCGGTGGATTTGTTCTTAAAGAATGAAGTCAAAACTCCCTTTGGCTTTGCCAAGGTCTGGCTTTCACCCTGCAGAGCTACAAATCAATAGAAGCAATGGAAGGCAGAACTCACTGTAAATGCCTCTGAAGGGGGAGGTATGGAAAATGCAATTACCCAGAGAAGGAAATAACAAGACAAGCTTTTATTTATTTGCCCTTTTTTTTCCCCTCTTCTTTCCTCTCCTGGTGAAGAGTACTATTGCAGGAATAGTGAAAAAAATGCATTTTGAACATTTATAATTCTTCTAAGCTGAAGGCAAGAAATTTACTTACAGACAGAAATACAAAGATGCAGATGTGTGGAAACATAGTATTTTTCACTCTGTTCAGAAATAGTATTATTATAAAAACTTGTGTATCTGTAAAAACTGTCACAATGTGGAATTAGAAGAACATGACTCAATTACTCCATGGTGCCACTGATAACCAAGCATCAGTGTTAGCAGTGTTAGTAGTGGGTATAGCACAGTACTTATCTTCAGGGGCCTTAAAAATTAATTGCTACCAGGATTTTGATGGCACCCCTTTAAGAATATTAATGTAAAGTTTCATACAAGAACATATACAGCATATATTCTGGTGCATATACTCTTAACCTTTAAAATAATTTCAGTAGGGATCTTGGCTTTGGTATCGTTGTTCCTCATCCAGGGGTAGCCCTTCTTTGGTCCCTCTGGAAAAGGAAGGAGGACAGGAGATGGTTTTCTATACATGCATAGCTCCGTTCCTGTGTTTAAAATGCAGCTACCTCTGGGGTTAAACACGACAGCATTTTAACAACTTTCAGTTGTGAAGGATAGCTTCTGCAAGTCAAACTGATTGAGGGCTATCTGACAAGGGGAAGGGGGAAGCAAACACCATGAATTATAGATGGCAATCTGTCTATTTTACCATTACATACCCACAGTAGGAGCAGATTCATTCCTCTTGCACCTCCCATTGTGCAGTCATCCCCATTGTACATTATTTTCCATTGTTTCTCCTTCCATGTATTGTACATTCAGACCCTGTCTCAACTGTGCATTCAAGCTCCGTGGCAGGAGATCCATCCATGGGCTCAGCTGTTTCACAAACAGACCTAATAGCTGTAGTGTGCTCAGATGAGCATGATGGGTAATAGCAGAGCAGATTGAACTATATTGTCCCAGGAGTTCATATATTTTTATACACTCGTAGGGTACACATCATCTTGCTATGACAATGAGGCTAAGTCAAGCATCTCGGGATGCAATAAAGCAGATTACAATACCGTTCTTTCACTCATTTTCACTACATTTCCCCTCCCACTTTCTTTTAACAATGCCAGGCTACTTTACACACAATTCCGAAATCATGGCTTGCTCTGTGTTCTCCTCCTTCCCCCCCAAAAATACTTGGCTCTTATTCCTCCTGAAACAGTCTTCCATGGAGATTAAACTAAGAATTTCTTAGATATCAAAGAAAGTTAAGGACATGAATTTCAGCAGAAAAACTGCTAGTAATTCAGGCCTAAAAATGGCAAGGTCAATAATTTTTTTCCCTCCCCAAGCCATGTCACAATTTTAAGTGAAATAAAGCTGACAAAGGAAGTGATATTCAAATAGCCAGTGTTCTCATTTGCTGCATTATTATTACCATACACCTTTCTCATGCAGACATGCTAGGCAATTAACATCCCAATTAGCCCCTCAGACACAGGCAAAGAGCTCCCCAGCATCTCAATGTGAGCTATGGATGCTCTTTCAGAGGGTGAAGGTGTGACTCCAGATGGGTTCGAATCACAAACTTAGCCAAAAGCTGGAGAACATTTGTATCCTCTTCCCAGTTTGTGCCCATGAACCTGAATGACAGCTGCATTCATCTCTTGTCACTGATGCTTTGTTCAGCTTTTCCACTTCCAGTTTGGGCAGGGTAACACTCAGTGCTCACATGCATGAAGCACGTAAATTGGCCCATGATTTTCCTTGCTGGCTCCCACTGTAGAATTCCTGATCCTACACACTCAAAATCAGGAATCAAGCTTTAGTGAAGCACAAAAATTGCTTAAATTCTTGAGATGCTTTCTAACAGACACGTGAGGCATTCTTGGACTTTGGATCATGTCTGGCCTTATATGTTCATTTTTTTCATTCCCTCAAGAGCTGAGAGGTGGGGTGAGAGGCAGATCTAGTGACTTGGGTGCTTCAAAACGTAATGCAAAAATAAGTATATAATGCTCTCTTTATGACAGGATTGAGGTGCCAGTGTAAAAAAAATGGCTAAAAAAGATAACATTTATGATAAGGTAAAATATACTCATGCCAACAACACACTGTAAAATGGCAAAGTCCAAGAAATCTGAAATCCTTTGTTCACACAGCTGCTCCAGTACTACAGACCCAGAAGAGCAGGATAAACAAACTTTTGTCTGTAACCATGTAGATATATGGCTGATCCTGTCTTCTCACAAGAAAAATGAGCTCTTTCTGGGTGCCTTCAAGCCCAACAGTTGTGACAGTCTGTGAACTCAATTCCACTTTGTATTCAGATAGTTCTTCCCACCTTGAAATATCCCACTGAGTGCAGCAAACCATATATGAGGAAACACATCTTCCCAACACTGACATCCGTCCGTCCCGAGGTAGCCACAAGCATCTATCTTAATGACCCGCAACACCACCAGACAACAAATATCAGAGAGAGAGTCTGAGATGATGGGCTGGTGTAAAATGAGCCAGAGCAGGCTCTGTATAGATTTACACCACCAGAAAGTCAGAGCCAGGGACAGAAAATCATTACTACATGCTTTGGAAAGTAAATGTGTACCTTGGAAGGCCAAATACTGGATTGGAACTGGAGATTAATTGTGGCATAGATGGGGCATTAGGAAATGTATCGTGAGGTACAATCGTCCTTAATGATATTGAGCCCTCTCACAAGGTGCTGTGAAGCTTCACGAGGTTGAATCAGCAAGAGGTTCAGAGATGCTCCACAAGCAGGAGCCATGGGAGTACAACCCAGAAAGGACACTGCCTTCATCTTCAGGGCCATAGCAACAAAGGAAGAAAAAGATAAATCTTAAAAGGATGGAGAAATAGGCTAGTGTGACAAGATGGCTGTGATTTCCTCTCTCTTTTCTACCTTCTCTTTATTCCATCTCTCATTTTCTGCTTCTGAACCCAATGGGACAAACACAAAAGTATCAAGTCCCCTGTTACATCTCTCTTTTCCTCCCTTTATTAAAAGGAGGGCTTTGTTGTAGTAAAACATAGATAAAATCTATAGCTAGAAATTAAACTCTATCCAGATTCAGGAGAACTCAGGGTCAAAGCTGAGACAGAACTTAGCAAATTTACTTCTGAGAAGTTTTGCCAAAATCTTATAAATGTGTCTTCAAAGTGATAGAAACTTCCCAAAATCAGGTTTTGTGATATTTTTACGGGATGCAGGGCAAGTGGATGAAAATAAACAGGCCAGTGCTCCTTTGCCTATCCCTGATTCAGGCCACATTTGTAACACTCACTGTGGAGTACGAGTGCTGCTTTATCCCAACTACCAGTCAATAAGGTCAAATATGTCAATAAAGCCAATAAAGCCAATAAAGAAGTCAAATGGAAAGATTTGAGACAGATAAAAGCAAATACTTTTCAATATAATTTCCCTCTCCTTCCTTTCCTTCTAGTGAGTCCTCCCCACATGTTATTACGGTTTATTTCATTAGCAATAAGAGATACATTGGAGTTCTGGGGAAAAAAAACCAAACCAAACCAACAACAACAACAACAACAATCTTAATTTATTTAGAGGCAAATTCAGTATATCTCCAAGACCTGCAATCCCTAATCCCTTGTGCCTCACACAACTAAGACAGGCTCAGATCCCAGCCCCTGGTCAGAGCTGCCTTCGTAACACTCTGCACACCAGTTCTATGACCCCATTGCTGCACCTCACCAACCTCCCTGTAACCAGGCTGAGTCTATCTTACTGACATCAAGGTATTTAGGCTCCTTGTATATATTAGACATGGATTTCCATTTGGTCTGACGTGCGTGAGATGGATGTGCTGGCTGCACTTCTTCAATATTCTCCTCTGATTGTTAATGTTTCTGTTCCAACACAGAAGTACAGGTTATTCTATTTTATTTTATTTTTTTCTTTTTTTTAAGGCCATCTGACTTCATTTTCTAGATCAGATGTGACAGGTAGGGACTGCATCATGGTTTTACAACTCCTCATTTGCTCACTCTTTGTGCTGCTGGATGTTTAGTTGGGCTGGAGCAGAGGCAGTGCCAAATACACCCAAACCCCACAGTTCCTCTAAGCAAAGAACCCAGCTTTTTCCAAAGCCATTTCCAGGCATCCAGTAAGAAACTATATAGTGCATGTTAACCGGGTTTTGGGAAGGGGAGAAGATACAGTAAAGAAATAGGAAAGTGGACTGCAAGATACAGGGGAGTCACAGCGGGCTGTTAGCAGGGAAGATATGGTTATCTTTAAACTTTCATGTCTCGCTGTCCTGTTATCATTACCACATGATGCAATCTTAAAACATATATCTACTCTAGAAAGTTAAACCAGCCAAGGTCCATTTTCTGGCCCACAGGACAAGAGATATAGCACAGCTTTTATCCAGTTGTCGAAAATCTCTTCCACCCAGAACAGAGTGAGTGAAACAAGATTACCTCCTGGAAAGGATGCCTGTCTCATAACAATCTGCATGGCCCCAGCACAGTGCCTGGGTCTATGCCTTCTTTTGGTTTAGCTGATAGATAGACACAAATTCCAAGACTAAGCCTTTGTGCCCATTTCAAGACTTGGGAAAGAAGAAAAAGCACATTCAACTACTTTTCACGTTGGCAAACTCCATTCCAACTCCTATCCCGGTATCTAGCTGTAAACTCAAGAAAACCCCAAACTTCATATGAGAACAGTTCCAAGAGGATGAAATTGTCATGGAAGGAAAGGATTCGTGTTGTACTTCAATTTTGATTATTAAAAGAAGAGAAGAGCCTAATTCATATCCAGATAGAGATTTTAAATCCCCACCTACGGGTATCCTGGGCTTTATGTTTCTTCCTGTTACAAAGAATTGAGAGCAGAATGGGATTGCAGCCCAGAAATATGCATATCTAGTGAAGATTAGAGATTTTTGATCCTGAAAAATGTCTCTTTTATAACAATCACCCTGTAAAAAAAAAGCCAGTGTATGTGAACATCACGCTGTGTCTTGCTCCTGTGCAGGAGAGTGTTAGAAAAAGGGCAGATGCCTGCAAATCTGTCAATGGGCAGAAAAGAATGAATGGTAGTGAGGGGCTGAGGTAAGAGTAAATTCAGAACAAGGGAAAATATTATTCTGGTAAAAGCAGTTCAGGCAGAGGACTAATGTGTGAGGGAATGGAATGGAAGATCTTGGCTGCACAAGACAGTAGATTCTCAGCTGGCAGCTGGTCATCATGTCAACACAAATCCTGCCACTGCGGGGAGGTGAGGTGCTCAGGTGAGTAGCACCTGACCCTGCAATCCGGGATTCTGCCCGAGCCACTCCCAGGTGCTGGATCTTTGCATCCTTGTGAAGGTGTCCATTTCCAAAAAAAAAGTGCAGAATTCACTACAAGGAGAGAAAAAATGGAGCCTGAGTGCCATTCATAGGATGTATGGCAGCATTCTGTAATACATCAGTCCTACTTATAACATAATAGCTGTATAACTCATACAAGGCTCTGGCTGATGTGAGACATGGAGGTCTACATTCCACAGGGGAGGAATAAGCAACACAGTTACATACCCTGTAGCTGGGTAAGATTACAACACAAGCAGCAAGTTTTCCAGGCCTTAAATGCTGGAGGGAAGTACAAGACATAGGAAGAGTTTGATCTCTGATTCTTATGGAAGTTAGAGCATTTTCACTGCAGAACTGCAGCAATTCTCTGTGAATCTCTCTGTGTATGTGTGTGTGGTCAGCAGTAATTTTTAGTTGCCTTAGCAGTGAAAGCAAGGAATGAATCGGTGATGGGCATTAAATTTGCCTTCTTATTCTCTCAAGAGGTGATGCCATCAGTGTCAGTGAATGGAGTGGTGAAATGAGACACATCCTCAGATGAGGAAAATTGCTACAGCTCAGATGAAGTAAAGGGAGCTGTGCTCCTTTTTACTAGTTGAGTATATATTAGAGAACAAAAATATGAGGAAATCTTTATTGTTACAGACCAGGTTTCTTTAAGGAATTAGAGAGCTCTGGACTTGCAGTATGACAGCTCTTTTTCACTGCTCAGTTCACATGGTTAGCCATAGCAGGGTGACCAACTTCAGGTCAGTCACAAAACATGCACCGTCTGAATCCAGTCCTTGATTTTTAATTTTTTCTGTAAAACCTGAATTCAAAGCTTTGGTCTTACACTATGGCAGGTGATGAACATCACAAGAATCTACAAGCAAACTTTTAAAATGCTTCAGCCTTTTAGCAAAAGCAACCCTTTTTTTAGAGACTCAGTATCAGACCTCAGTAATTCATGCATTTTAAACCCAGTAGAAAAAGGTGTGACAATCTAAGCTAGACTGCTACATGAAACAGGCCTTCAGACTTCTCTGAAATATTTTCCCATTTCAAGTCCAAGCTCTATTGTCAAAGTAAAATGTGTAATTTAGAAAAATACCCAATCCCATTTTAAAGTAGATAGTGACAAGTTATCTTCTATTGTCCTTGGTAAAGGCTTCTAAGAGTTAATTACTCTAAAAAGGGGTAACTTCTTTCTTCTTTACGTGTCAGACTTTGTCTTCTAGGATTTGGCTTTTTCTACCTCCCCAACTGCTAAAATAACGGCCCCCCTATTCCCATATTTCTGTTCCACAGAAAGTGATTAAATAAATGCTTAATTTTCATTTTGTGGAGCTAACTGGCGCCTTTAGTCTCTCCAGATAAAACCAGATTATGACAGATGTATGTAAAACTGAGTGTCTCAGGGAAGATGAACAGAGAATAGTCATTCACTGCTTCTCCCAGTGTAACAGCTGGGGGACATCGAAAAGAATTATCAGCCAGCATGCTTAAAATGGATCCAGGGAAATTCATTTTTAATGGGACTCAGTCAGGTGGTGTAACTTTTTTTCCCAGAACATAGAAATAGTCCCAAAAAGTCATTAGATGTGTTCCCCTTGCCCCGTTTTCTTCCCTTGCCCCATACATCTGTTCCTGCCAGTCCCACATCAGTGCTGCACGTGCCTCCATTTATCCGTAGATTTAGATGAGTTGTGGGTCAGGTCCAAGCCTCAAATTGGGAAATGCTTTAATAATAGATAATGAAAAAAAAAAAGGTAAGTATCTTTAACAGGATTAGTTCTAGCATTTTCCAAGTGTTCAAAGTAGTACAAATAGCAATGGAGAGAGGCTCCTTTCCATGGTCAAAATTTCATGGCTCGGGTCCAGCCCCCAAGATCTGAGCAGAGGTTCCAGCATCAGTGGGAAGTTTGAGGTACTGAGTAGGAAGTGAGAATTATGTGCCTTCATGGACATGAGCTGCAGAGCCTGTCCACAAAGATAATGCTCATGAATTTTCTTCTACAGCACAAGGCTGCCCATGAGGATCCCCACAGGCAGCCAGGATCTGTGCACTGGGAAGCAGGTGTGAGTACACCTGCATTGCAGTTGGCCAGAGTGAACATGCACAAGAGGAGAAGAATTACTCTTATCACTCTCCATTCCCAGCCTGGATCATGGGGAGGGTGGATTAGAGCAACAGAGGTTAAAAAATAGAATGCCTACACTGGAATTAAGCCATAAGGTCTGACTGGACAGGGAGAGGAAGAGGGGGGTATGGATAATTGCACCCGTAGGGCAATTAGAGTTACAAGGAGCAGTGGAGCTACACTTCAGTCCCAAGAGTGTGATTAATTGGCGCTAACAACCCCTCTGGAGTTGCTTTATTGCTATTATGAAGACAAGTCTTTATTTTTTATTTTATTACTTTTTATTTATAAATGAAATATTTAAGTGCATGACTTTGATCACCAGGATCTCCTAGTTAGTGCTGGCTTCAGCCACAAGGTGCCAAGATTAAAGATTCATCAAAGGCAAAGGATTAACCCACCCTGCTGGAATTCCAAGTAGCTAGTCAGGAAGAGGATGCTGCATTAAACCTCTGAGAAGTCCCTCTTTGCTTAGCTTGTTCTCTAGGGCTGTGGATTTGGAGTGTCCCCCTTCCCTCAATCCCTGCTTAGTCCATATGCCCTTTTATACCTGTAAATTGCCTGGGAGGAAGAGGACAATGCCAACATTAAAAAACACAAATACTCTGCTAACATGGAATATTCTCCTTTTAAAAAGAAGCGGTTGCAAAGGTGGCATCTCTAATATCTTGGATTGGGACACAACCTCCTCTATCTCAGTGTCTTATGGAGAAAGGGCTTGGATGAATCTGGGACTGGTGGTCTTTTCAAGAGCAGCCAGAAAGGAGACAGCAGAAACACCATCATCTCTCTTTAGGAAGAATCACCACACATCCACATTTTCTGCTACAGATTTTATTTGTTTCTGTGTAGGAAGAGAATCTGAGGCTGCTGTACATTTGTCTGAGATTTCTGGGCGCTTTTTTTTTGGACTTGGTCTGTGGCATGGTCACACCAATTGTGGATCAATGCTGAGGTGAACAGCAAAGCTCCACCACAGCTGTACAGCAGTCCATGACAAAGGAATGGCCATCTGTTTAGCAGTCTAAATCTATTTTAAATCCTTCTTCCTATCTTAGGACTGATGGTTTAGAGGACATGCATTTACATGCCAAGACTAATAAAATAGACTGGTAATTTTTTAGTTCTTCTTTTTATTCTCAGGCCTATTAAAGTGGCATCACTATTAGAAGAGTGTGTCTTATGACTTTTGGAAGTCCAAACCATTGCCAGCGTCTTAAGTTGCAAATCTGAAATTTTTCTTCTTCCTTTAAGTATCCAATTGGTAAGTCCAAGCAAACACTAAATTGTTCCAACAACAGCCCCCACCCCAGAAGGGCCCATTGGAAAGCAGAGCTTTGTAAGCATCCACTCCCTTGCAACAGGGCTCTGCAAACCAGTTAGCTCACTGTTCATTTAAGGGGATCTGTCAACAGTTGAAACAAATGGGGCAGGAGAGAATCTGCCTTGGACACACACAAGTTCATCCCAATAATCTTGGTGTTCCTGACTAGTGCCTGTCTATCCTCCTGCACTGCTGGGGCTCATTCCAGGAGAGGATAAATACATCTATTTCTTCTTTCTCACATGTCAGTGGTCTTTTCTTTTCTTTTCTTTTTTCTTTTCTCTTTTCTTTTCTTTTCTTTTCTTTTTTCTTTTCTTTTCTTTTTTCTTTTTTCTTTTCTTTTCTTTTCTTTTCTTTTCTTTTCTTTTCTTTTCTTTTCTTTTCTTTTTTCTTTTCTTTTCTTTTCTTTTTTTCTTTTCTTTTCTTTTTTCTTCTTTTTTCTTTTTTTCTTTTTCCTTTTTTCTTTTTTCTTTTTTCCCTTTTCCTTTTTCCTTTTTCCTTTTTCCTTTCCTTTCCTTTTTCCTTTTTCCTTTTTCCTTTTTCCTTTTTTCTTTTTTCTTTTTTCTCTTTTCTCTTTTCTCTTTTTTTCTTTTTTCTTCTCCTCCTCTCCTTTCCTCTCCTCTCCTCTCACTCCTCCCTTTTTGCTGCCAAAATAAAGTAATTGGTAGGCTTTGGGAAGCTTTGAAATTTCTCTGGCATCTGGTTAGATAAGGTTTCCTTCTCTGTTATGCTTCCCATCTCTCTTCTATGGTGTAGCTAAGTAGCCCAGCAATCTGCCTTCCCTGCCAGATACCATCATTCAATTGGAAATACTATTGTTTTCTTTAGGCAGATGGTTAGATCCTTTGATCCCTTCACTAAACTCATTAGAAAACCTGGCCTCAGATCAAACCTTGAAAAGAAGAAAAATTCAGAGGGAAAAATAAATACCATGGTGATGAAGGTGGTGTGTAAGATGCTGGATAGAACAGAATAGAAGAACTTATTTTCTCTCTGCCTTTGAACCAGGGTTTTTTACTCTCTGAGGTCTGCAACTGTTTCTAATACTAATCAGATCACACTGGTCTTTGTACACATGCACACACACACACATATATACACATTCCTGTTTGTGTGTGCTTGTGTGTGCAGAAGTAACCAAAGGCATCTCCACTTGTTTCAGTCCATGTGTGGGCTATAAGAGCCATGTGGGACTGGCTGCACTGGACCCTGTACTCCTCTGGTACACCTTGGTGTATGTTGATAAGGGCTCTGCGTATTCCTTATTTTGAAAATAAAGGGTATTTTCAGTGATTTGGGCCATAAGAAGTAGGATGAATTGCAGCCAAGTGACAGCTGACATGGCCTCTGTGCTTATCAAACTGAGTCCAATCCTTCTACACCTGGCAGTGCAGAGTGGGCACAAAGAGAGTGCCCAGCCATGAGTTATCAGAATAGCTCAGTGCCCCTCCCTTGTGTGGAGACAGATTTATTGTTTTGTGCAGAGAAAAGGTCCCAGGTGTGTATTTGAGAGAGGAGGATGGAAACAGGGGGAGGTCTAGCAGCACAATTCTGCTCTTCCTTTCGTCTGTTGGAACAGACATCCAAGGATCCCCCATAAAACAGGACCACTGTGAGGTGACAGGAATGCCCAACAGCATAAAGGGACACAGTGAGGTCAAAGCAGCAGGTGTGGCAACACAGCCTACTTTGAACATAGTCCATTGGCACAAAGGGAGATGGATTTCTATGACTTTTGGATTGGAGCTATGTGAGAGGAGTGATCTCCACACCTTCTCTTTTCTGCTAAAGTAGGGAGGGAAATATGAAGGAATTTCCTCAGATCCTCTAAGAGCAAACGAAACCCCCCCTCCCAGAGGCAGTCGGTGGCTATCTGTATGGCTCTCCACCTCCCAGGCTGAATTAAGAGGTGCTGGACACCCACAGATCCCATCAGTGGGGGCACAGGCACATCATTTATCCAAAATACCAACATAGTGGGTTTTTCTCTGTAGCACAGGACTGGAGTCAAATACTGTGACTGGACGTTTTTTTATTTTATTTTTTAATGGATTGTATAATTTTATGACTGTCAAGATGAACAAATAATTTGCAATGAATAATTTATCCAACAGATTTTGATTCTTTTGCAGCTTACTGAATATCCATGAGCAGACCTCGATTTCAGCTGGCTTATTTATTGTTTGAATTTATTTGACATGTTCCCCTTTTTTCTTTTTTTTTTCCAAAAACACTATCAAGTAATCAGAGACAGCTCCTGAAAAAGTTTGATAGTCTGCAGTTGAAAGTAGTTGTAGCAGCCATGAATCAGGGAGTGGACAGTCCAAAGTGTAGAAATTTCACTTGAGAAACTCTGATTTAATTCTCAGACCTTTCACAGACTTCCAAAGTGACCTTGAGGTAGAAAGTTGGGAACAATGTTGCTACTAAAAGGCTGTCCCTAAGTGACTAATCCAAGGGAGACAGAGGAACACAAGAATGGCCAGACCAGTGCAGCACATCTGTCTTGCCTGACATTTTATCTTTGACTATGGCCAAGACTACGTGTCTAAGAAAAAATGTAAAATCAGGGCAAGCAGGGTGTGATTCCTCCTTAAAGCATTTATCCCACCTCCCTCAATTTGTAGTTCAAAAGATCGCTGAGGCAAAGGTGATGTTTTTCTGTTTGGTAGCCCTCGATGTATTTTTGTTTCACATTAGGGGCATAAACACGAGGCTGGGGAGGACATAGGTTGCTGGTGTAAACTGTGTCTTATTTTCTCACAGACTATCTGGGTCACCTTGATCCAGTCAATTAAGATGAGATTCATTTAACTTAACTAACACTATCTGTTTAAAAGAAAACTACCCTGATGAGTATTCTCACGAGTACTAATGAGTACCCTGTGAGCTACCCTGATAGCTAAAGATGGGGATGTGTTCATGTGCTGTGGTTAGGGGGCCACCACAAACCCTTGAGAGTGGTTGGTGACTGTCTGGGAGCATCAGGGTGCCTGCAGAGCTCCACTATTACAACAGGGAAGATGCTCCCCTCCTCCAGAGATTTTGATTATCCTTGTGTCAGGGGTACACAACAAGTAAGTGGAACAAACAAGCCAGGCGAGATAACAAACTGAACAATGCTGGGAGGGAACTGAATCCAGGATTATGTCTGGCTTTGCCCATGAGAGGCAGCGGTGTTTTGAAGGCACTGAAGCAAAAGGTAGATTTTAATTCAGGTTCTTTCCATACACAGACTCTCTGCTGAGATGAAGGAGGTATTTTAATCTCCTGGGAGCAGATCTATCAAATTGGCTGGATGGCTCCCTCTGTCACAAACAGCATATTTTATGCAATGTACCCACACTATGCTCAGTTATGGTAAATCAGCTTTTCCTTCTCTGATGTTGTGTGCTGTTTTGCATAGTTGGGTGGAGGGAAGGTGGAAGGAATGACCCAGGTGGACAGAGATGTAAAATGCTTTCTTGTCCAAGAGACAGAAAGAACTGCTTGTGAACAGGTGGGACTGAATAACACTTGATGTTACACATCTACGCTGGCTGTTCAGGGTGGCCCTGAGAGCTCAAGACCAGGAAATCACCCTCTGTGCAGATAATGAGCCTGCAAGAATGGCCCGAGGTATGTCAAGTGTACTCCACTCCCTCTGCACAAGACTTCACATGCCCAGGGACTCCTGGAGGGCCAATGTGCTACCAGGCAGGCCCAAACAGACTCTCCACAGGCAGGCAGTCCACGGGAGATGGAGTGTGCCATGTTTCCTGCTGCTCCAGATTGTGCCCTTTCAGAGTAATGTAGATGTAGCCACTGAGGTCCTGCCAAGAGACAGCCCTCACCTGCTGGGCAGCTGTACATGAGATCAGCAGCGCCTTCCAAAGAGCTTCTGCGCTGCCCACTCTGCCTTTGCTCCATTTGGGAGGACTTGCTATGAACCCTCTCCCCGGGAGCAGGATCAGGGCAGCACAGGCTGCTCTTGGGAGAGAAAATGGCCCCACAGCCCTCAAAGCATGAAATCCTCTCATTTAGCAATCTGTTTTCACTATGCTGATCCTCCCTTCAGTGGACGGAGGAGGGAAATAGCAGATTTTATTCCTATCTTGGGACAGAAGGCCTGGGGGGTTCTTGAGGAGTAAATGGCAGGGTGGAAGTACTGGCCATTGCTTTCTGTCCCTTCTCTGCTGACAACATGGGAGACTCTCTGCACCGCAGCCACAGCTGAAGTTCTCCAGTCTGAGTCTTGCTTCCAGACTCACAGCAGGCTCAGCTGACATCACAGATGCCAAACTCACTGTGCTTTCTTCTGTCTTCCCTCATCTTTCTGGAATCCCATTTAGCTTTCTTTTAAGATCTCAACAGGTTAGAGTACCTCAGGCACTCTCAGCACCTCCCTTTACACCCTTCTTCTCCCTGGACCATATCAGGTCTCCCTGCTTATCCTTCTTCTTATGTATTTCTGTCTGTAAGGAGTACAGCTATGCTCAGTGACACAATCATCCCTCCAGAACAAGAAGGTGCTTTTCTTCCAGGTTGATGTATTTGTTTTGGAGGTTGTCTTGATTCAGGTGAAAGTGTTTGCACCCTGAATCTATCAGCTACTCAGAGTCGCTCAAATTACTTTCAAAAAGTAATTTGTCGCTGATTCCCACATCCAAAAACTTATTGTCAATCTCGTGTTCTTGGTGACCGTCGCAGTAAAAGATAGTCACATATCCAAAATTAGAACCCGGCTGTTGCAAGCTCTGGGGAAATAAACCTGAGGTGCAAATGAAAGAGAGGTGTTTAGTGACAAATATAGTTCAGTTTCCAGTGCTCACTTTGATGGCTTGCTAGAAAGCAGTCTCCAAACTTTCTGGCCCTTCAGCAGCACTTCTAAGCGAGTTATACATTGCAAGTGACATCCTATGGTTTTCCCCCCACTGCGCTCAGATTAAAGACATGGTCCCATTGGCCCATGAACGATGTCCAGGAGCCAGCAGATACCAGGGGTATCACACACACAGATATGATCATATGTCTGTAACAGGACTCAAGGGCATTTTCTGCCAGTTCAGTTTGGGCAAGGTTCATCTTCCTTGACTTAGGTGTCCTAAAAGACAGATATCTAATTTGGGTTAGTCATTCCAGGCTTTTCTTATAATAAATACAGAAGAACAGCTGTCTCCAGAGGTAATTTCATGGCAGCCAAAAACAAATGCATAAGAAATGCCAGATGCATTGCCCTCAAGAGGCATTTATATATCCAAAATAAAAATAAAGGAACCTTATGATGACCAGGTTAGACTTCCAAATTTTAGACATCCTTAGCTGGAGAAGATGGATCCCACACTCTACTGGGAAGCTTAGTTGTCCAAATAAAAGCAATTCAAGGCAAAACGTTGCTTTCAACATCTTTCCCAGTGCAAAGGATACTAAGAGGAAATTATGCCAATTTCTTTTTTAACAACTGAAATATATATATATATATATATAATGTTTGAATTGGCTTCGGTTGTTGAAGGAAGCATAGACTCCTGCACTAGAAATGTGCTAGAAATGTGCTAGAAATGTGCTAGAAATGTGTGAAATGCAGGCAAAGCTGTAGGGAAGCAGAGAAGAAAGGGTTATCATAGAAAGGGCAAAATAAGTAAAATGTTAATATCGTAGCAAAGCATTGTGGTGTTCACATGGTTAGGAAGATTAGACTCATGAGCCTGAGCTAAGAAACAGTTCTTTCTTGTTTCTCAGATTTGTTCTTAGAAGAGAAGTTTAGGAAAAAACACTCCACCTTGACCCCAATTCAGAAAAGGAAAAAAAAAAAATTGAAATTTCTAGAGCTTACCTCGTTCCTAATTTTCCTGATTTTCTTTGAAAATTACCTGTGTTCACACATGGAAGCAGAAAAACTGACTTATAGGACATTTCTGGATAAAGAGCTGAGGTGAGCACAGACAGATGATGTGTACTATGCCTTCTACTAGTGATACAAATTTTCAATTAAAGCAGGGTCTTTTTTGACAGCATAAGATTAAGATGTTTTTCTCAATATCACATTTATTTTCTGGAGGAAGGGAAATGTCTCTCTAACAGCATTTAGGCACTTTGCCGGAAATAAACTTCTCCATTAAAAGGCTGGATTTTGATTGAAAAAACATGAGTGAAAATGGCAAAAACCTGCACACAGAGTCTGAGCTGAGGGGCTTGCAGCAGCAAACTGCAGAGCTGAAGCAGTGTAGACCCAAGGTCCCTCACTTACGCTGAGCTTGTCATGCTGACGTGCTGGACGCATTTAAATATATCACAGAGGCTTCTGTGATATATTTAAATATATCACAGAGATTCTTCTTTCATCTTAAAACCTAATAGGTCGTTACTGCTCATTCTGACATCAACGCTGGGAGAAGGCAAAATGAAAACCGTATTCAAGGGCAATGCCCAGCTCTCTCTGCCACAGCCAAAATCCAGCTCTGTCTGTCCTCTCAGAAAGGATCCTCCTTGTCATGTAAAAATCACAGCTTTTTTAATCTATCCATGGCATTTACACTGCCATAGCCAACCGTGGCAGGGATCAGTCATTGATAGTACTGATCTGCTTAACCTCTCTGACAATGCAGAGCAGAGACATGAGCCAGTTCCAAAAATAAAGATGGTTCTCACTGACAGTGTAGCAGTTAAATTTGCAGGGTGAGAAGAATACGGGCTGAAAAGCAGAGCAGACCTGGCCATTGAGGAATCATCCAGGTTGTCATAGGCTGTCTGTTCTTTTGCAGGTGATGAAGGTTTTTGGCCTTATCCAATGTACTGACCCAAACCCACTGTTTAATTTGCCCCAGAGGAAACCCCACTCCCTGCAGCCCTAATTCCAGGGCTGCCCATTTCTGCAACCAGCCCATGTTCAACAGGCAAGCAAGGACCCATAGCATTTGGGAGGGAACCAAAGCAGCTTTGAGGCTAAGCAGGATATATGTGAGCCCACGTAAAGAGCAGCAGGAAACTCTACCACATACTGACCCCTTAAAAATGTTCCCATAGCCAAAACTGCCCTTGGTTTTCTTCTTACTGATCAGAAAAAGTGCTTTTCTCAGACAGAGCAGTTTTGTCAGCCTCACAAGAAAGCCACCCTTCCTCTGGGTTGTCCCTTACTTGCACACTGAAAGAAACATGCTATTTATGTTTCCAAAAACATGGAAGTATGTACATGTATGTACCTTGCACAGTATCATCTCCCCTGAATAGGAAGAAGCTTAAGATTGGCCTTGTTCCAAATCATGTTGAACACGCCACCTGGAAGGAACAGAGACATCTGGAAAATCATTCCACAATCTCTGAGGAAATTACAGGAGAAATACCGGATGATTGGAAGAACAGCCCTTTGTGGGATTCTTACTTTATCAGCCAATTTCACTTAATTTTTTTTTTCATAAGTAGCATATGTTCAGAACTTTAACAAGAAATCTTTGAGTTCTGGGGTTTTTTTTGATTTGTTTATTTAATTTTCCTCATAAATGAAAAAAAGTTTTCAAAATTTCAGAGGTGGCAGGGCAGAGGGTGAGGAAAACTGAAAAAAAAAAAAAAAAGAGAGAAAAGAACTATCTGATAATTCACACTTTAGGGGCAATAGTGGGGAGGTTCACTCCCTTGCCTGGAATGTGGTGCAGATTAAATGAGCCCACAAGAAGCCTTAGCATGCCTGGACTGCTGCAGTTCTAGCTGCAGAAGGAAGAATCATTGGTTAGTGCTTCCCAAAGTCCTCCATCAGACAAGCAGGGTTGTTTAAAAAAACAGCAGAATTTTCTCTGGTAAGAATGAAGGTCTAGGTAAAGCTGAGATTTTGTGTGGTCATGCAAAATATTGACTGCAGTGTGCTCTGGGTATGGGGGAATGAGGCGTAGAGCACACCTCCACATGAGCTGTCCTTCTCACCCATGTGCAGTGCCTCTGATGCAGAGCTGCTCTATCCTCATGTTTGCAATCCCCCTTTAGATATGTGGATTTTACTCAATAAAGAAACCAAGCAAGGAAGAGAGATAGAGCACACAACCCACCAAAATTCACATAATACTCACCTACTTAAAGCACCTAAGCACTTCATCCTAAATATCTCTAATGCAATTAGGTATCCTCTCTGTTAAAGATATTGCTAAAGATAGATGTGCTATCCCTTCTCAGTGACTTAGTTAAATACAGGGAATTGTATGGTATTTACTTTAAATGCCCCCTGGAGATAATAGGTAAACTGTACTCTTCCCATTGCTATTGTAAGGTGAACAGCAGAGAAAGCATTAGCTGAGGTCATGTAGATACTTGGGGAAACCAAGACATGTAAGAAAATCACAGGCATCTCCACTTCAGCCTTAAATTCATTCTGCACTTAACAGAAATACTTACAATTTGTACACTGTGCCTGTGCAGCTCACCTCAAGATTTAACTAAAATTCCAGTGTCTGCTGTTACTGGTTGACTCACAGTGCTGTTCTTGTTTGTGTATATTTGCTCCAGTAACCTGAATAAATTTCTCATATGAAGTTCATGCTATACCTCAATATCTGCAGTTGAAATCACACTCAGGGGCAAGGAGTCTAGATCTTTCCACTGGTAATAGATACAGTTTGCATGGTTGAATTTAGCTTCATTCCAAATTTTCAGGTATTTGCTGCCAGGTGAAATGAATTTCAGAGGTTCTCTGAAATCCAAAGAGTTTGGATTTCTCTTTAAAACCAATTAGGATGAGGGAAAAACCCCCTTTAGGGTCTACATCTAAACCCTCAGCAAAATCAAGCTTCAGTGTCCTTCTCCAAGTTGTCCATCACTTACACAAACATGTCCTCAAGCCTTAACCATGATCATGGCACAGCTAAGGAACCAGGAGCCATATCCACCCCCAGGACTTTCAGGGGATGCATTTGTACCAGCAGCAAGCACAGGCACCTGCTCCAAGAGAAGAGAGGATCCATCCCTTGGTCTGCAGCTCTGCTCATTGTGTTTCTTGCAAAGTCTGAAACCTGGCAGAGCAGTGTGTAGGTTGGGACAAACACTAATCCCTGCGTGCCACACAGCTGCTGACACACGGCCTTGGAGGGAGGAGTCTGCTGTGCAGAGCTAGGGAATGGTGGCACAGTGGTAGGACTAAGTACTCTGGACGAGTAAAACACGTTAGGGTCCTAACTCTGCCATAGAATTCAAGAGAAGCATGGGAAAGGATGCTAGCTGAACAACTTATCCAAAGGAAAGCTTCCTCAGTGCACAGGGACCACTCCAGTGCCATGGGTGTGGGACCATTTAAGCTCACATTGGCCATTGAGGTACACACTCCTTTTGACAGAGCTCTTTTCTCCCTTCTCTCTTCCTTGACTTTATCATTCAGTTCCTTGTGAAACAATGTGAAAGCATCTGCTATCCCTTTCATTTAATTCGTAAATATACTCCCAAAGGGCTGGCAGAGCGCATGTGTCAGTCCTTGCTTCCAAAGGCAAGGTATGCAGGCTCCTGCCCTCACAGGACGTGCCTTCCACCCTCGCAGGAGCCTGCTCACTGTACATCAGCTGGAAAGATGTTTAAAAACGGGTTTGGGTGATTTCTGCACATACCTAGTGTGTGGAGGTGGTCAAGGGGAGGTGGGGAACTGTAGACATGCCTCAGATGCCCCCTGCATAGCTGGACACAGAGGATAACAGACACCTCCTCAAATGTGTGATGCCAGATGTATTTGGCCCAACAAGCTGTTATGTTTTCTACGAAGTACAGTCATATCCGTCTTTTAGACAAAAGTAAGAAAAAATCCCACCCTTCTGTTCTTATTAACTTTCATGCTAAAGATCACTAAACATGAGAGAAGGGAAAAGACAAAATTTGGGAGTACATCAGCACTTACTCAGATGTATTAGCTAAAGCAAGGAGGGTCGTTGCAATCCCTTTGCCATATTATTACTTGAGATAGTCCTTGGACTTCAGCTCAGTCATTTACAGAGTCCTTGAGACCGCAAACTTGTCACCACAGCTGATGTGGTCGTTCTGCCCCGCAGCAGACTGTTAGAGGCCTCAAGGTTTCACGCATGATTGTTATGATTACTATAAATTATCTTTTTATTGCACATTGAATCCTCGGGCACTGAGCACCTACAAAATCATGTTTCTTTCAGCAGCAGGTGCAGGCTTTCAGTTCCTGAACACCATCGTACGGCTGAGAAGACAGCTGAGACAGCCATCTGGAGACTCGGGAAGCAGTGTACCTGGTTCTCTAGCTCCTCAGCTCTCTCACTGTCTTCATGCCTGACAGAAACAAGTCTTTCCTCTGCCTGGCAGCACACAGACTTCATGGGTGACGTGGCTTATTCTGCTGGGTACATTCCCCACCAGAAATCCAGAGACAGGATCTTACACACACACACTGCACCAACCAAAAATGGAGCTAGAAGTCTGGTTTCCCATTCTTTGACAAGTAAACACTTGGAAAATGTGCTTCTTTCTTTGGAAATCAGTATAGACTGATAGCTAAATAGTTGGTTAGCTCTTGATCATTTTTCCTGGCTGTAATCATATTTAACTGAGGGTATGAAGTGCCCGTGGGACATTTTGAAAGAACCATGTTAACCCCCTATTGACAATGTTGTAACATGTTTCATGTCATCTTGCTGTGTTTGGTGTGCTCTGGGATTAATCTTCATTCCTCAACCCTAGCACAAAGCAGGTGACTGAGGCACAGAAGAGTGGGCAACGTGCCCAAGCTGAGGCAGCAGGAAGGTGGCTGAGCCAGTTTTAAAAGTCAGGAGTTCAAACTCGGTCCAGCACTTTGGTTCCCTAAGCTCTCACAGGTTTCTTTCAGTCTCTGATCTGTCTGCCAGTCCCACCAAAGCTAGAAGCACAGCTGGGGTGGGAGGAAGCTCTCCAGGCAGCGGTATATTTGCTCCCGTCTCCCTGCTTGCACCTGGAGAACGTATTGCACTGAATAGACAGACAAAATCAGCACCTTTATAGACAGGCCTCCATACCAAGAGAGATTTCATCCTTGCCTGCTGCCTAGATTGGGCTGATTGGCAAAGGTGGATAAATCCCTACCCTTTGTTTAACAAGATGGGAAAATGATGGAAGGCAAGAAACGCCCACAGCCCTCCCAGGTACAAACGCTCAGGCTGCTTCAAGCCCTTTCAAGTGGTTTTGTCTCCAGCGATTTGCACTTTCCTGCCTCCCACCCCTTCCGCACATTCCCATTCCCGCTCCCAACTCTGTCTTGCCAAGTTCTTCCAGCGCTGTTATTATTTGTGAAGCGTGAGGAGAGTTATGACAAGGGAGGGATGTCATTAAACCACGCCGGGAGGAGATGTCAGCCGCCATGCAAACATCTTCCTGACACTCCACTTTCAAACGATTTCAGAAACTGCACTCAGATGATTTCAGGTTGGGTAGGCCTGTCAACTTGGATGGACGACACGCGTTGCTTTGGTGCCAGAGACAGCTCCAGAGCCTCTCTGCCGGCTGTTGCACACACGCGTACACAGCCCTGTCCCCACACACACAGCTGCACATCATTATTTTTATGCCACTCCAAGACAGATATCCTTGAATGCCGCTGGAAGTGTCAAACTTTCCCTGCAAGAGGAAGCTTTAGCATTTAGAGGGTTCTTGTGTGATGCAAATGAGCCAGAAAGGTAGGAAGGCATCCCAAATGCCACTCAATGCATTTATAAAAAGATAAGGTGACTTTGTCCTACCCTACCATATCACTTCATTACCAAGTGTCAGCAAAGAGCCTGGCAGCTCGATTGGTTGATGAAATCACATGACCCTAGTGTTATCTTGCAAAAACACATGAAATTACTAAGCTTGAACAGCAAAGAAGTATAAATATCCCTACATTTTATTCCCATCAACCAATAAAAGACTATGTATCTCTTTATTACCTTTCATTTTTTCCTCACATTGGGGGGAAAAAAAACAAATTCCCCATCTAATTTATAATTCAAGATATTTTGCTATCTAATATATTTATATTATTTTCTTCAATATCTAATTGAAGTTCTTTGTTTATGCATTATTCATTTGATCTTTGTTTTCCATCCTTATTGTTAACTTCCAATGCAATTTTAATGGGCTCATGGTCAGAGATCAGGGTGGCAGACACTTTGATGCTGTGTTAACTCACTGACAAAAGGGCAGGAAGAAAATGTGAGCTAGGAAGACTTTAAAGCCGTCATTTCTGATCCAGATCTGAGCTGTGCCGTGCTAGTACGTGCCTAATTTTCATGGGGGCAGATTTCCTGGCTTTGCTCTGGTAGTCATGTAGGTGTTTGAGTGTCACACTACCAGCAAGCAAGAAGAAAAATGTAACTGCTTGAGCTTCTGCAGAAGTGGACATTAGCCAGTGCCTGCTGAGGTCTGTGGAAATAACGCATTCTGCTGCTCTTCAACCTTTCAATGCCTCTGCTGAATTGCTCACACAAGTAAACAGAGGTGAAGGTGATGGATGTGGAGTGTTAGACAAGAAAATGGGTTGGTGTTCAAGACTTTCTAGTACCTAGGGTGGTGCTGCACAATCAGGAGTGCACACTAGACTCAAGCAACACACTGCTCTGTAGGCTGTGATTCAACCATTGGACAGCACAGTCTGCCTTGTGCCTGACCAGGTACCAGGTATGGCCTTTTAATTCAAGGCATTGGAGTTTCAGATGAGTCTCCACCTCATGAATGTCTCCTGGGCACAAATTTTGTTATTCAGTCATTCATTGAACTCACAGTTAAGCTGTCTTCCACAGGCAAAAATTCAGCAGCTCTCTTTTAGCTAAAATATTGCAGCACAGCCCCACTGAGATATGAAAGAGTCAGGTTCACTGTTCACTCCAGACAAAAGCTCACTTTCATTTTAACTCTTTTTTTCTCAGCTGATCTCAACGAAGACATTCTGCAGTAGACAAAGAGTTAATAACAGTACAGGAAATATAATTCAGCCTAGGAAAATAACTTACGGATTTTCTTGGCATTTCTGGATATCAGCACAGCTGTAGCACTGTCTCACCCCTGAACAAATATTCTTGGCCAAGACACGGGCTCTCACAGCCCTGTAAAGGGCTTCTGTAGGAAGAAGTGCACGCAGCAAACAATGCTAACCTGAGTTTACAACTGCTGCCCACTGAAAGTTGGCATGGACGGGTAGTGGAAGTATTAAGTGATAGAAGACATAGAGCATTGAAAGTGACAGGCAGCAGATGTAAATAGAGGTAATTTTGTGCAATAACCCACCAAATTCCATTTTAATGAACTTAGCTCTCCAGTCTCCACAAGATGAGACATTACTAGACAAGAGAGAGTGAGAAGGAGGTCCAAAAATAGTGTCATGAAGACAGAGGCTGCTAAAAATTTGCAGCAGCAATCCCGCAGAGCGCAGATTCCTGGGAGTAAATCCACTGGCCAGCTTCAGTTTGCACCCTCGACAGGAATGGCAGTGGCACTAAGGATGCCTAAGGAAGAATCTGTACTCACAGGATGATGGAAGGAAAAACATGAGGAGCATATTATTCATTTCACATTCCAACAAAAAACCTGGCAGCAGATGGTGGAAATAAGGAAGATTTGTGGGATCGATGTTTGACGGACCAGTGTGCCTTTGACTTCCTTCTTTCCTTTGTTTTGCACATTTATTCCTCTTGAATTAACTCATGGAAGAGGAACAGATGCCATCAGGATTGAAAACAGCATTTTCAGTGGCTTGAAACTAGTGCTTGAATGGAGGATGTCAGCATTTCCTCTGAATTGTACAAATCAGTGGCATTGTAACAGGGCCATTGTTTATAGATTTTTTTTATTAGAGATTCTTAAGGTCAGTTGCTGACAAATGTTTTTCAGAAATATTGGGGACCATTTTAGGAATTCTCTCTCATCTAACGATACATCATTTTCAAAAGCTGGAAATAAAATCTGCCAGGTGTTTTGGATTTTCACGCTGAAATAAATCTCCATGTTTTCTGGAGCAGAAATTCCTGACTTTGATTCCCTTTCCCTCATGTTTGACTGACAACCATTGACATACAGTTGTGAATGAAGAGTTGCTGTCTATCTGAACTCAATGGCCTCAGACTTTCCCCTAGATAATTCATGTTATTCAGATGATCAGAAATCTATAAATCTCAGAACAGAAAAGTGCAGAAATGGCATCTTCATTATTCTTCTGGTTCTTTTTTCTCATCAAGGATATAAGAGTCAGTTTTTCATATGTAGTTGCTGTTTCAGATTCAACATTCTCATCCTCAAAGTTTGAAATTCCTTCATGTTGGTCTTTGCCAGTGGTTAGAAGAGATGATCATTTCTGTTAGAAAATATTTTTGTACAAAATGCAACAAATGCAAATAAAATATCCTCATACCAACTCTTGCTAGCTTCTTTAGAACCATGCTGGCAAGTTTATTTCTGAACAGAGGAAAGAAGCATAGTGTAGCTGATGGGCTTACCGTGGGGGAAAAGGGAAACAAAATGAAAACATCAGTGAAAATGTTACCCTTGCCTGTAGAAAATGTAATTTTAACACATCTTCTACCTGTTGTAAAATCAACTCCTTTAATAAGGCCACATTGTTCCAAAACCTAGTCAGCACTGGAAATTAAATTGCCTATATCGAAGTAGTTTTGATGGGGAATTTTCATCCTGCTCCGAAACAGCGTGTGGTGAGACAGCTGTCCCAGTCAAGCCCCTGGTTGTACTTGGTAATACTTAAAAGCTGTTAATGGCAATGCAAAACAGTCCTATGCTTGCCTGTGTAAAAGTGCAAAAATCACCAGAGGCATCATGTGTGAAAAGGAATTTCTCCTCCCTTTCCCCATGTATCTGGTCCTTTCTCAGTGTTCAAAAGAATTTGAGTGCATGGTGGGGAAATATCTTTCTAGCATGAGAGAAGGAGTAAAGGGGGGAATAAAAAGAGACAGCAAAGGAAAAGAAAATTCTACTTGATTAGCTTCTTAGCATCAGTTGGCCGTGACAACTCTTTGAATATGGATGAAGTCTACAAGAGGGATCATCTGCCAGCAGTAGTTGTTACCAAGGAAGTAAGTGATGCTGGAGGTCAGAGGGCACCTGTCTCGCCAGCTAATGAAAGAATTGTGGGAGACAGAGCTTTTCTAGCTGATTAGTATAAGGGCTGTAATTCCTGTCCTTCCCACCCCCACACCTTCTCTGCTCTCTCTTTTAAAATGATACCAAGGCTATTGTTGTTATTGTAAGTGGGATGTGAAAAAGATCGTCCTAGGAAGAGCTTTGACTCTCTTAAGTGATATTTTGGCCAACAGCTTTTGCCAATATCGTCATCCCACACAGATTCTGGTAGAGAAAAGCAACTCTTTTCTTTAATCTCTGCCAGACTTTTTTCCCAATCATGCTGAGAGCTGAAAGTAATCCTTGATTTTCAAGAGAGAGAAATGCAGTTGTTGGAAGCGACTGATTAAGCAGGAATGTATATATGGGGGTGGGAGTGCTGGAAGAAATAACTCAGGAATGCTTTATCTGTAAGGGCAACAAAGAAAAAAAGATTTTTGATAATCACAGGCTATTGCTTCAACCCACTTTTCTCACCCAATTTACTGCAGAGATAACCTAAATAATGTTATAGTTAGTCCTCCTTTTAGGTGTCCTGAGAATTCCATCCTCACCCTTCCAAAAATCCCACAGCACAAACAGACCTTTGAGCAGAACCATGGACACAGACCAAAACTGGAAATTTGAGGATAAAGTATCTGCACGTCTGATTTGAAAGCAGATTTAGGCATGCAGCATTGTACACTAATCAGTGCATTTCAAACACAGGGAGGCAGAACATATAAAGAAAAACGTGCAGAAAAAGACCCAGGAGTTTTAGGGATCACTCTGTTTTCCAAGGCAAGGCATAAACCAGAGCTTCTCATTTCCAGGCAGAAGGTTCCTCTGGTTATCTCAGTCTCTGTCACTCTTAGGCTCAGACTTTCCCTTACCTGCAAATTTGTTACGGAAGCTTATCCTTTCATGGCGTAAATCAGTAAGTTTCAGGACAGCTTTGGTGATTTCAGGAGCAAATTATTTGGCCCATGCATTTCACAGACAGACAAAAGATCTTGCTTGACCTCTCTAAAGAAGTGCTGGTCTGATCCTCTTATTTATTTACCAAGTAAATGCCAGTCAGTGAATTTAAGATGTTGTCAGAGGGTATGAATCTACACACAGGTCTTCCATAGCCAGGATCAGGTTTCACATAGTTTAATTAATGCTGAGGATAAGGCATTTTCCCTTCCACTAGCAGAGGAAAGAGAGAGGGTGTCTGAAACTTCTTCATTGTTGAGCTATCACTCAAAAACTTTGCTTCACCATCAATCGATACCATGCAATTGGGAAAAGATGGATATAGTGAGGCAGCTACTCCCATGATAACACCCAAACATGGATAGTTATACGAGGCTGCAGTGAAAGACACATCTATACCAAGGCACTGTGATTGAAGTGTCCTACTGCAGATCACTGTGAAAAGTACAGAGAAATGCCTAAAAACCCCTTTCCCTAACCAAGATACTCCAAAAGTTTTCACTCCTGCTCTGTTGAGGTGGATATAAGTTAATTTTCCGGTGTAGTATCTTATCAGCTCACACTTTTAAAGGTATTTACCAGCAGAATTTACTAAAAGAATTTATACTCCATTGGTATGAAAGTCTTAATTTGCCACCTGATGAAAACAAAAGCTGGGTCATGATTATAGATTGCATTTTTAAGTGGAATTTATCTTTTGTATATGTACATATATACATATACATATACATATACATATGTATATATATATGTAGTTTACCTCTTTTGAGTGTGTTTTCTTATGTAAGTGCGGGTGGTAGGAAGAAGAGAAGCTGTTTATATCTCACTTGTCAATTTTCTATGCATTTTCAAGTCTTGATAATATTAAAGGAATGAAGATGAGTTCAGCAGAGATGGGATGCAGCTAATAGTGTTTCCTCTACAGAGTGAGTATCTGCAATTGCAAATAAATTGTGCACTATTGTGCACATTTGGTGACTCTGCCCATAGGCATTCAATCTGAAATTAGAAGTATTTACTTTCATGTGCTGTTGCACAGCCAGCTTTAGGGAAACCATGGCCCTGTTAGGTTCTGCATAATCCTGTTAGCATCCTGAACAGCTTTAAGGAACAAACTCACTTTTAAACTAGTTGGTCAGGTTTAATGTTCCCTAAATTTACCCACATCTAAGACATCTAATTAAAATGCAGGTCCTTCCAAGGATCCTCCCAAGTCAGTCAAGACTTGCAATACTGAAAATGGAGAGAAAAGTGCTTTTTTAGGGAAGTGTGATTTGGCTGAAAGCAGATTACCGTATTATGAGCAGAGTTGTGCCCTCGACTTTGCAGAGCAGATCCCTGTTAACTACCAAAGACAGACAAGGATGATTATCTCAAATAGAGGCAAGTCTTGTAGTAAACACTTAAATTTCTCCAAATGGATCCCACCCTTTCAAAAGCAATTAGTCTGCATATCACTGAAGTTAATATTTCGTTTTCTTTTCAGACACAGTGAAAATGCTATTCCAGATTGCAAGTGAGGAAGGATTTTGGACTAGTACTTTATTCACTGGGGAAAAAAATAGTTAAGCACTGAACAGAAATATATGCATGCTCCTATCAAATAATAAGATACCACAATCCGTTTACTTGATTGAAAATGTGAAAAAATTTGCTGATGAGGTGTTTTTTTAAACAAAGCTATTTCTTTTCCTTTTTCTCAATTTCCTTTATTGATCTGCTTGCTTTTAATGAAAAGGGAACAAAACATAACAAAATGAAAAGTTGTAACATTTTGGGTCAGGAGAGACACTCTTGTAAACTGGAAATATATTTTTTAAATTATTTTGTTGATATGCATTTTGGACAGTGAAGTAAACAGTATTTAGACACATCTCAGTCCATGTGTATGGCTGCCAGCACCTACCCACAGACCTGGGGAACAGCTGCCTAGGGCAGCCTTTAAGGATAGTGAAGGTCAAGGGTCTGCGGGGTCTGGGAAGTCAGCATCAAACAGATATAATAGATATTATATTTAGATTGGATATTAGGAAAAATGTCTTCGTTGAAAGAGTGATCAGTCATTGGAAAAACCAGGGCAGTGGTATAATACTATCCTTGGAAGTGTTCAAAAGGGGTGTGGATGTGGCCCTTGGGGGACACAGCTTCATGGTGCTGGGTTAACAGCTAGGCTGGATGATCTGGGAGGTCTTTTCCAACCTAAATAATTCTACGATCCTGTACGGATCCTATGTTCATTTATATAGATATCAATGAAAGGAAAAGTCACTCCCTGGGCAGTTTTAGCTATCAGTTTCCTTCCCATAGGAAGATGCAGTTTGCCACAGCAGATGGGACCAGTGGTCGATCCTGTCAGGTACAGTGCCTCCAGCAGTGGTCTGTCCTGGTGCATCTGAAGCCCTCCCTCCTGGCAGCACCTGGCCACATGCATGGTACTGGACAGAAAGGACAAATTCCTCCTCAGGCCCTGTAGCACTGACCTGGTGTACTACTGACACACACAAAGACAAATGCTCTATCCAAATCTTGGGCCGTTGCAGGTCAGCTTTGCACCTGAAGAGTCAAGACAGCCCCCTGGGTTATGTCTGGGCACAACACACGCATTAAGTCAGGGAGTTCCAGGGACAAAAGGCATCTGTGGGGACTGAAATGTGGCCTGCAGGAAAGGCCTGCAGCAGAGGACAGCCCAGGCCCAGGACATCTCCCTCCACCATGGCCTGATCGTTGTTCATAGAAGGAGAGCTTGACATGGAGGATGAGCCTAACCTTGATTTAGATTGTCTAAGGCACCATCTCTCTGCTTTAGATTTTAGGATGATTGACATACCTGGGCACTTCCAGTTGTTTTCTGGAATCCTCCCTCGATGCACTTACCTGATTCTGAAGAGAAAAAGTCCAGGGACCCCTGCAGACATCAGACAGAGCACGGGAGACGGAAAGGAGATGGACCATGTGCTCAGTCCTGCCCAGACCCTCAGAACCCAGTACTAGGCCCAGCTGTGGCAGGCTGGGAGCACACATTTGTCTTGGATATTCATTATGAAAGCCTTGTTAGGAACCCCTGAATCTTGTGAGGAATGGGAACAGCCAGGGGAGGGTTTGAAGAAGAGAGAATCATGAAATCTCCTGAGTTGGAAGGGACCCACAAGGATCATGGAGTCCAACTTCTCTCCCTGCACAGGACAGAGGAAGGAGATTGGAGATTCAGATCTGCTAGGTGCGGAAGAAGGATGAGTATATTAGGAAATGCTTTCCTGGTCATTTTATCAGAGACTTAAATCAGTGGAGTTTTCTGAAAAAATTTTAAAAGGTATTTAAAAAAAATAAAAAAGGAAAGCTTGCCATTCAGCAGTTCAGTTCCAGATCTCCATAACACTTTCAAATGAAGGCATTACCACAGAGCGCATTTTATTCCCAGAGACACTCTTGAGCTTGAGCAGAGGGGATTTGCATCTGTAAAAAGGACGGAGAGAAGGAGACAGCAAGGCTTAGCCTTTGTATCCCGCACCAGAGCTGGAGGAGGGGAAAGCCCAAGGAAGGAGATGTTTGACCCTCACCTGGGTAGCAAAGAGATTGGAGACAAAAACATTTCCTCCAACAGGCCCACCTCTTTTTTTGTTCCCCCAACTCCAGGGAAGAAATCAGAGCTGCAATCTCCTGTTGTCAGGGGCTAATACATAAATAAATAAAGGCCCAGATAAGATAACAACAGCCACAACAACAACAAAACATGTAGCAGCATCAGGGGCAGGAAGGATCAGCATCTGCTTTAATTAAAAATCTGCCTTCATTGATTTTTTTTTAAAAGAACACATTTGTAGGGATATGAAGAAAATGCTTCCACTCCATCTTAGTTCAATGAGTGGTGTACGTCCACTGTTAGCTACAAATAAGCCTTTGATCATTTTACTGCTGTCTGTAAAAAAATAATTTTCCTGTGTATTTTCCTCATTTTTTTTTCCCTTAAATTGGGAGCTTAAAGAGGGGAGTGGCAATAGACAGATCTACTTGGGAAACCTCTGAATGAGGGTGGGGGAGAGAGCAAAGAGAGGAGAAATGAGAATAAATACACAAAGCAGCATCTAGCAAGGAGGGATCAGATTGCCAGAGCCCAGGGGCTGAAACAACTAACTGTACCAGCTTAAGCTCAGAAAACTGAAAATACTGTGCCTGCTGCTCCAAGCTACCTGCTCCCCTCTGCAAACATAACAATTAGAAGCATGTTGGCATATTACAATTGAAGAAAAGCATGCTTTTGGGCCCAAATTTAACTGGAATGCTTCCTTGTGCTCACTCTCAGAGGACAACTGAGCGATGAGGACAAGGCAGTGTGGGAAATGCTGGTCCATGTGGAAGTGGGACATGGAGGATAGTTTTCATTGCCAGAGATGGCACTTAGCAGTGCAAAGCCAAACATGTGAAGATGGATTTGGGCGGCAGAGAGCTGCCCTCCTTCCCAGGTAGAGAGCCTTGGTGGATGCAGTGTTTGCCTCTGCTGCCAACTTGAGCAGTATTTGTATGGAAATCACTCATGTTTCCCGCTGTAAAATGAGCTTAAGACCACTTTGCCTGCCTCCCAGGGCTTCCTGAGGGTAAGCAGATTAAAGGTTTGGAAGCGTGTGGGCACCACAGCAGTGGGGAGCAGAGGCCAGCATGGCACAGCCGGGGCTCGGGGGCATGCAGAGTTGATTGCAGCCACCAGGATTGGGTCCTGCTGCCTTTCTGTGTCACACAAGTGTGAGAAGCCATTGCAGGTGGTGGCACTAAGGCAAAGTAGGCTCATTGCCTGGTCAACAAGGGATTTTAATGCAGCTTCTATCCACCTCCCTCCTCTTGCCCCAGCAACAGCAGTGGGCTTAGCACGATGGGGGTCTCCGCTGCTTTGTGCAAAATCCCTCCCCATCCTCCTGACAGCATCAGTGACCAATCCTAGGGCTGGCCATGCTCCCTTATGTTAAGGGGAGAGCAGAAAAAAAGTCAGTTTTTCCTAAAGCGCTGAGGAGTCTGGAGCTGGCCTTGGTGGGAAGGCAAGGGGATCAGTTAGGAGGCAGGAGGGAACAAAGTGGGGCTTCTCTGCTGGGAACTGTGTGGTGGCACAAACTGCTCCAAGATCCCAGTGAGTAGATGTGTCCCTGTTGGCTGAGGGTGTCTTTTTGCACGGTCTCTGAGAGATATTTTTCCATGGTTGTACATCATCACAACCATCACCCCACGACTTTCCAAGGGTTTGGGAGGTGCACGGAGTAGGACATGGTGTGTCACCACGCAGTTGCAGCTTCCTACCTTTAATCCGTGTGCCTCAGAGCTCAGTTTCTTCTAGTGATTCCCGCCGAGGAGAGGAGCCAGGAAGGTTTTTCTGTCCCCAGGGGCACTGTGGCATGGGACATACATCACAGGGTCAGAGCACTGGATCTTGCTCCTCTGTGGTATCACCTCTGCTAGCTCTGCACATCCCATTCATAGGCAGCAGTGACAGTGTGAGGGGTCCCTGCATGTGCATGTGTACCCACTGCATTAATACATATGTATGTGTATTTTTACATATCAGTTCTATAGGGCTCAGCAACATCAAAAGGAACCTGGATAATCAGAGCAGAAGATATAAAAGATCAAACAGAATATCTTTTAAACAGATCTGAGAAGCTTAATTTTCATCCAATGTTACTGCAGGAGCTTTTCCTTCTTTTTTTTTCTCCCTCTCTCCATTTTTTTTCCCACTTCCATGAGTTTCTTTGATCTGTTTTGATGTCTTTTTCAGCTCCTCTTTCAAAAAAACTCTTTTAAAACCTTTTTTTTTTCTTTTCCTTTCCCCGAAAGTCATGGAGGCTTCTAAGACCAAGAAACTAGCTACTTGAAGCATCTCCCCACACACTTTCCTCCCCACAATGCACATGCACTCCACAGTCCCTGTTCTGTTCAGAAACCTCTGACTCCAGGGCAGAGGGATGAAATTAAAACTGCACTGAGTAAAATGTTATTTCCTTCATGTCAAGGGTTTTCAACTCGGTCACTTTTGAGTCTTGTTCAGGGTTTGAATTGGACTACATTTGTGGCAAAAGCTGTTCCCTCAGTTGTATATCTAGCAAAAGGCCAACTTCACAGAGAGAAATCCGGCAGGCTTCATTTCAGACCTGTGCTATCAGTTCACATCGACAAGGATGTGAGTGTAGGGTCAGGTCACCTGAGTTTTCCCTTTGATTTCATTGAGGCCTGGGCAAAGTTACTTAAGTTTTCAGCCTAACTACTGAAGAAATTACTAAATTCTGCAAATCTGCAATGCCTACAGGCAACAAGGAAAGATTAAATTTCACCCGTGGATGAGAGCCACCAGAGAGGAAATGCTCTATGGCACTTTTTTCACTCTGGTTAAAGGCACACCAGAACATCTCCTCTTAGTTCTCCCAGGTGGTTTGAGGTCTGGTGTCCCTTCAGCATCCTGCAGTACCAAGCTGCCACACACATCATTGCCCTGTGCCATGCTCAGATGTACCACCTGAACCTTGACACCCTGGCATTGCACCCCAGCAGTTCACAGGTCACCTGGCCACATGTGGGGCAGCTGACACTCCCCATATGCTTCCAACAGCCTCAACTCTCCCAGGTGCCTATCCCATTCCTCTTTCTGTAGCAGACACATTTTCAAAAAGCACTTCTCCAGTGAAAGGAGCGCTCACCAGCACTTCAGAGCAGGCTCTCCACAGCAGGCACCAAGCACAGGCAAGAGCTAAACAATACCAGTTGAGTGAAGTCAGGTGAATATATGTGGCAGGGCACTGCAGGGGATGGCTGTCTGCTGGGCACAGGGCAGATAAAGCCAAAACTCTTTTTACACTAGCCTTAAGCAGGCTGCAAGCAACTTCTCAGGTTGCCAAGGCTCACATTCCTGCATTAAGGCTCTCCCTCCCTCAACAGCTAGTGCCAGAGCAGTAGGAATGCTGGTCCTGTTCTTCTAATTAATATGATTTCGATCTCTCAGAGTGTCCTCAGAGCCCAGATAAAACGTAGAAAGTGTAAATACTGTACAGAGACACACAGACTCACAAGACTGCCTCATCTTTTAAGCCGAGTTAGCCTTTCTTGCAGCAAGCAGATGAGCTCAGAGGAATGGAAAAAAAAAAGCCTGAACTATTACAGCAGAAGTTTTGTGTGAAACCAAAACTGCCCTGCAGATTGGAAATCTATTTTCAGTCATTCCAGTTCTTTCCAAAATACTAATAATAATAATTGAAGTTCTGAGGCTTTTCAAGTAATTTTTATCCACCAGCCTCCTCTGAAGTACAAAGCCAGCTCATGCCTGTCAGGCCAGCTGGGCTGAGCTCAATCCGAGACACAGGGTGCCAGAAATTTAATCCTGAATTTCCCAAATCTAATCGAAATGGCACAAGACGTGATTAATAATTCACTACTTTATTACTGATACGATGCCTCGGACTATCACAGCGTCTGAATAATTGATTTGCCAAGAGGGGCGACATGTCCTTTCCTAAAGCAGAGAAAGTTTGACCAAAGAGTTGCTGTGTAAAGCTGGCTAAATGTTTTTAAATAGTTTGAGACTAGATCTCTGACATTCACTTGGTGTCTAAGGACGAGCTGGGAAGAGGCAGACAGGAAGTTTCATACCATCCTCCACAGTACAGAGCAGTCTGTACACTGTCTAGAAGCAAAGGGAAAGACAGGTGAGAAAAGACTGGAAGAGAAGGAAATTAAGTTACCAGAAGAAATAATCCTTATCCTAGAAACTATGCATAGTATGACTATTAGCTGCCTTTAGCTTTGATTCATTAGGTCTGTATCCCCTTTCTCCCACACAGACCCCTGCTTTGACTAATGATGGTTCGGATCCATTGAGTCTAAGGGATGGTGAATATCCATAGAAGAGCTGAGCAAAATTTGGTGAAACACAGCCAGACTTTGTATTTTCTCATCCTGGAAGGCTGACAAAAATCTGGATGACAGTCCTACTGTGCCTTAGGATTAGAGGTAAATTTGGGCTAGAAATGGTGTTCCAAAGTTCTCCAGAACTGACAGCCCTATATCTGGGCCTTGAAAACCCCTAGAGTCAGTATTTCAGTTTGAACAGTGAACAAAGTTTCCTTCAAAATTTCCCATCAAAACTGGACCTCAATTTTCCCTTTTGTAGAATAGACATATTGAGCTCTGGTGCACTGTTTTCCACATATTCCTGCGGATGGACAAGAACTCAGAGTACTTTAAACCACTGCTATCTTCTTGACTGGTGTGGCATGGTGACCATACCATGCAAGAAGAATTCTGAAGAATCAGAGAGACCTTGGTGAGGGAAAACTGTGGCCATGCACTTAAAAAAGTTATGATTTGTACTGTTTATCTCCTGCCATATATGCAAGGTGACAGGTCTACCAGATAGCAATCCCATCTACATGCAGTTTTGTTGAAATTTTCAGAGCAAATTGTAGCCTCTGGCACTTTCAGGGAGCAAAACACAACAAAATAAAGCGTTTTAACTGCTAGCTGAAAAAGCAGTCCTCTGCCTTTTTTCTTCTCCTCTTTATTTTAATACAGAATTTTGTACTTATAAAACAAGTCTCCTACTGAGTTAGTAGCAAAGGGGTTAACATAATTGGGGCTGTTTTCTCCCTCTCTCCACTTTGCCTTTCGTAGTTAAATCAAAAGCAAGTGGTACTGCCTTATTACTATCATTGTGCTGAGATATTGCATTAAAGGAGTTTAGGGTTTCAAATTGAATGTCAAATATAATATCACAGTGGAAACTTGAAGTGCACAGCTGAGCTGCTCAGCTCCAGAGGGTTAGCGCCGCCCGCCCCCCTGCCCAATAGCACTGCGAGCCACTGATCTCCATTTCAGCCCACTGAGCTATCTTCATATGCTCACCACAACTTGCAGGCAGGAGAAGGGGGCCCTGATGGATGTCAGGCAGCTGCAGATGGAGAGAAAGAGAGTTCAGTGTAACGAATTGATTGCTGGGGAATTGATTGGAGTTTTGTATTGCCTCAGCTGTAGCAGCCGATCATAACTAATCAACCCTTTGTCACTTCAGACTGGAGCAGCGTCATGCATGGATCAGGGACGGGGAGAATGTCTTTCATTTTCCTTGGTAGAAAAGTTCCTTGTTGGAAAAGAACCGTGGCCATTGCCATATGATTTTTCTGCCTCAGTGCTTAGAAGCTGGGTAGTTTCAGGTTTGGAGTCATTTTCTAGGGACATAGACACAATATTGCCAATGCCTTCCTCTAGTTCTTTTTTTTTTGTTCCCCCCCACTTTCTTGGTCTGATTTATCCTTTTTCTGCAGGGAACATTAATGAAGTATTCTGGATGATGGAAAAAATGCACAGTACCACATACAAGCTTAATACTGGAAACATGTTTTTATCCTCTTGTTAATGTGAACTAAAGTGTATTAAATCAAATCACTGAGAAAAGCAGATTAGACCTATTCACAGTTTGGAGGAATCCATATGTAGCTTGGAGAACAAATTCCCATTGAAGCAAATTTTCATTCAGTGCAATGAGTTGTCACAGTAATGAGTTCTTGGGGTAAATACTTTATTCTGGTACCTTTTCTTAAGTGCTTGGAGGACTGCCAGTGTTGTTCATCTTTCCAGCCTCACTGGCCTCACTGCAGTTATGTCCTACTTATACCAAAACTAGAGCTGTTTAAAAAACTGATCTGACACTGCAAAATTGTCTTTCAAGTGCTGTGAAAATCTTAGACTTAACCTATGCTTTTAGTCTGCTGAAATAATTTGAAAGTGCCCTGGAAATCTTGTTAATAGTCTTTGTGCATGATCAGTTTAAGGATCAAAACTCTCTTCTCATCCTCCTTCTTTCCCTCCTTATAAACCCTCCCTGACCATAGCCCCTGTAGGACTAAAAGGTGCCTCACTTTCTGATTCCCTAAAGGAATGATTCCTGAGATGTCAGGCCCAGTCTCAAGACTGGCATCTCAGACTGCCCAGAGGGACTGGTTTACCATTTAGTGTGGGTAGGAGCTCATTAGATACTTGTCCTGATAGCCGAGATAGGTAATACAGGGCACACCCCACCCACCACATCATTCCGAAATCATTCCATGAACAAGAACACAACAAAAACACGTGCTGTGCCTGTGTGTCTTTTGCAGACAGGACAAGGGAGGCTTCATCTCTCCAAATTCACTGTTCAGCAAAGAAGTTACATGTGTCCATGCAGCTCTCTGCTCTGCAGGGAACTGTGACACATGCTGGACTTACCATGTATGTAACCTCACTCACAGCCGTAGGACAGGCTTCAAGTCACCTATGTGTGTCAATGCTTTGCTGGACAGGAATGCATCAAGCCAGGCTTCTCTATGGAAGAAGCATTGCTAATTCCCAAAGAGTACTTCTGCAGTTGGCATCATCTTTTGATTACAAAAATATCTAAAGCAATTATGAAAACAAAGTCCACTCATCACATGAATTGTGGTATACACACTGTTGACCCATTGCAAATTAAAAGAGAATTTTGTCAATGTAAATGTCTGAAAGAGATAAACCATCCCCAAAGCAAGTGGAAATGTATAGATAGAGCTATAGACCAAGTCTGCTAAGAGTGAGAACACCTCACGTAGGAAAGTCTTGGATCAACTCCACAAGTGTGATGCAGCTTTTTCCCTTTCATTACTCCACCTCCTTGGAGTACAATGAAGAAAGATGGTAACTTTGGTTGATGCTGTGTCTTTGTGTTTGTTTACCATGTTGCACATTGTATTGTAAAAGATTAAAAAGAAAAGAAACCTAAAAACCTGCAGGGTTAAGTTAGAATTTTATAGCCCAGTTGGGAAATAACATGGCAGGAGCAGCAGGCTCATCCTACAGATGTGTTATATTTTGTGACAAACTCTGGTGCATGCAGAACATCCATCAATCATTGAGATAATTTTCCATCTCATCAATTATGCAAATTAAACCAGAAAAACTATGTTCAAATAACGGTAAGGGCCTGACATAAACCCAGGAAAGCAAGGCAGTTTGGAGAGAAGGTTGAAATCCTACCTTCCCTCTGCCCTGCCATGCACTGGTTTTTCAGGAGACAGGCTGTGCATGACTGCCGTGGCAAAGCAGTCTTTTTGCTCCTGCCAGGAGCTCCAGTATCAGCAAACCATGCCATGGCTGCTAACAGGAGCCTGAGGGACAGACCTTTGGAGTCCTTTGGCTGATATTCAATATCCATTCTTTCCAGGCTGAATAAGGCCAGGACCCACCTAAGGTGATCGTGAGGGTGTTCCACGGCCTTTAACACCATGGCCCTGAATACTGTGATGCTGATGGACAGGCTATGACCCACCCACTGGGTGTGTGAAGTCAGAGGGTGGAGGGAGAAGCCATAGCTCTCAGTGGCTGGGTTTATCTCCCATCTCCCAAAGAAGTGTCAGCAGGAAGAAACTCCTCCTACTACGATGGTCCTGCACCTCTCACAGGACTTAATCCTACTTTTCTAGTTTTTCTCTAATATGACATGACTTAATGAACAGAGCCACACCTGGAGAGAGGAAATGCATTCCTTTTGAAAGAGTAGCATGGGGCTCACGTGGGTGGCAGATGCTGCCCACGTGCAGATATTGTCATTCTCTCAGCAGATCTTCCTCAAAGGCAGAGCAGCATAGTGCGAGTTAAATACTGCAGAGCTCAAAGCTCAAAGTGACAAGAATGACAGTGGATAAGACATTTGTTAGCTTTTCAGGGCTTTGGAGCAATCTTGCAATCAAAACTGCTGTCTTCTCATTGATGCCGTGTTGTCACCATGAAGCCTTGAGGAACTGCAAACATCAATGCAGATAACATAAACCAACTGCTCAGTCATGGAAAAAGGAGCACTCTCCAATATGCTGATTACTTATTACTATTATTATTGTTGTATAATAATAATAACAATAACAATAGTAATAATAACCACCTGCACAGTGCTGGGCTTCATCTTCTTCTGTTTTGTTTACTTCAAAATCAAGGCAGTGATTCCTTTGACTGAGTATGTGTATCTGCAGGGTATACATCTGTACCAGAGCAAACCTCTCTTGGCTGTCTCTGATGTCAACAGGGAGTTAGGCAACATGGTCAGTGGAGTTTGATTAAGATTTATTTCAGCTCAAAGTAAGTCACCATCATTCAGTCACAAGAATTTTATCCTGCATAGTACTGACTGTATTGATGAGATCTCAGTTTCTGTCAGGGCATCTGGACACCATTTGGACAATGTCTCAAATATTCACACCTACGCTATAAAACCTGCTGTTAGCTGGGATCCATTTCATTATTGTTCCAGGTCTGAAGCATCTAGTTTTAAACACTCCCAGAGTTACCTAATAATACAGAGAGGGCAAGTCAGTGATTGTGGGATCCCTTTGTTTCTGCAGCACCCTGCTCTTGGAACTTTCTTCCAGTTTCCAGAGAACTTACTACTTTTCATCAACAATAGATTGATGCCTTCTCAGCTGTTATATAGACCAGTTTTTCTACAAGAGGAGTCAAATAAAAATGTGCAGAGGAGTAAATGCTATCCAGTCAAAAAGAAAAGATTTGAAGACAGAAGAAAAAAAGAATGTTGTTCCCTTGCCAAAGGACAAAATGCTTTTTAATTCCAAGTGCAAGCATCATAAGACAAAAAACTCATTAAAAAAAAAAAAAACACTCTATCTATTTAGCTAGCTAACTAGCTATCAGAAAACTTGGAAAAAAATACAGACAATCAAAAGGATTACTTTTTCCAGTGCACCCACACCACAAAACTTTTTTCGCCTTCCAAAATATTACTAGTGAAGCTGTTTGGCAGTTTTTTTCCTCCTGCACCTCCATTTCTGATCACAAATGCATTGCTTGTACTCCCCGTTGGTTACACTCCACATTTGATATGCGACCACCAGCTCTTAAATGTAAGTGAAGAACTATACTCCACTGATTTGTGTCAGTGAAGCTGTGTTTGGGAGATAATTGTTCACTGGGTTTATTTATTACAGTCACTCTCACAGGATCTGCATCACAGTATGGTCACAGCATGTCTCTGGAAATAACGCAAAATGAATTGTATAAATAAATCGGGTACATTAACTCAACATGAGCATTGCAGGAGCAATATAGTCAATAGAACATACTAGTAAAAGTGACAGGACATTATATATTCAATGATACATGCTAACGAAGGTAGCAAGAAGCATTTATTCTGTAAAGCATACAAATATCATGTAGAGACAGAGGAAGTTTGAGTCACATCCAATTAAAATGGCTTATTTCTGGCAGGTCAGCTGCACTTGACAGATGTCCTCATATGCAGCAGCACCTTGCAATGATCTTTGTACCCAGCCCAACTCATCTCTCATTAGCAAGACATTTCATTACCAGTCTGTGGGACCATCCTCTCAGCATTGCTGATTTCTGTCTGCCCAGCAGAAATGCTGTCGAAGCCAAAAGCATCCTGTAGGTGACTGTCTAGCCAGAGAGGGAACTTGGCACTCAGTAAAGCCCACCTACTCGAGAGGCACCTGAGGCACTTGCAGCCACATTTCCTGAATACTACTCTCTGCACTCTTTTCTGAGAAGGTAGTTGAACAACTTGTAAGATTTTTTTTTTTTTACCTATTTTTCACTTTTCATCCCTCCTTCACCTACTCTTTACCTCATGAAAACCTCCTAGCAGGGTTCTGATACCTGTTTTTCTTTGTGGAGAATATAGGCTGAGAGTAAGATCTTCTGTGCTGACTGGAGAGCACGGGATTAAGAATAGGAAAATATTACAGTGTTCTGCTTCTCCCGCTGGGAAACAATCCCTCTACTTTATGTAACTCTATCCAGTTATGTAAAGAGTTACCACAGGAAAAAAGGGAAACTTCTCAAGCATTTGTCTGTCAGGTAAAGGTACACATTACCTCTGCAGTTACTTATGACTGTGCTCAAAAATACAAGCATGCTTATGTAGTTCTTTGCATCTACAGAACTTATTCAAAGAGTTCAGTTCTGGGAGAGCTGCCAGTGACCACAGTAGCACCCCCACATTCACCAGCAAATTAAATAAGAAAAGAGCCGATTTGTGCATTGGTTTTGCCAGAATGCTGGAGGGTCTGTGTAGTTTAGCTAGTAGACCGTAAAAAGTACTTAGCAATTCTTTCATTCTCTTTCTTCATACTCAGCTTGATTCTCTCAGCCACAGGTTTTAATTAGACAAAAACTTTCCTTTGACTGTTTTCAGCCCATGAAAATTTTGTAGAAGTAGAACAGAAGTGATTATTGACTCAATGAAGGAATGGCTGGTTTTAGACTAAAGGAGCTATGTGTGTGTGCATATATGTACTAATGAAGCAGACACAACTCAGATGGAAATAAAAGCATCAGAAGCATCCTGCTGCAGCTCCAGCCTACCAGGAAGAAGCATAATTTTATGTTATTTTTTAAAATATACAAATTATATAGTATATATATTATATATACATATAATATATGATATATGATACATGATATATGATATATTTTATATGATATATGTATAGTATGGTTTACTGTCTCTATCTCCCATTCCTTCCTTTTTCTTGTACCTATCATTTCTTTTAAGAAGTGGTTAACACTTGATCCCCAAACTGGTGAGCAAAGGTAAGATTTCAAGGATTACACTTCCATTGTTACCTACTGTATACCATAGCATTAAGCCCAGGGGAATCTTTATCCCTTCAATTAGTGAACGGCTCAGTGAGGCACTTTTTAGGTAGTTGCCCATTACTGACATTCCCAGTTTGGCATCCCTGTTACCTCCAACACTCTTCACTCACACATCCACTTTGGCCAAAGCCAGAGGCATCTGCCTTTCAGCACACCAGTAAGGGAGAAAGTTGATTCTTGTTTCTATGTCCTCTGAACCAAATGATACCCACACCACCACGAACCCCTTTAGCTAATGAAAGCCTTCCCAGAGCCACTGCTGCTGGTGAAATCAACCTGTGATTTATGTTCATTAACATCATGAACATTACTGTGAAATTTTTCACCCTGGCACTGTCTTTTTCAAGCAATAAAAAATTAATGACTTCCACCAAAAACTCTTCTGTCACAGCAACAGGAAAGCCATTTTCTGAAAACGCGGTTACTCTGCCTCAGCTTGGAACAGAAGTCAACGGGTGCAGCTCTCTAGATTTATAAACATTTCTTAGAATTAATTTATCTGTGAAGTCTAACATCTTCAATGTAGTTGTACCTGTCAGATACAAATGATTCAGCTATGCAAGATGAAATCCCAATATGTCGATATGATCTACTGTAGAAACAGGTTCTTTTTCTTTCCCCTTTTTCCAATATCAGATAACTAAGTCTCCATCCAGACACAAAGAAACAAAAGAAACCACACAATATAAACAATAAGATTCAAATGCAATATTTAATAGATGTCTGACCAATGGTGTGAGAAAGTCTTATGAAAGCAACGCTGTTTTTCAGTATCTCAGCTCTGCGTGCTTTTCCAGACACCCATAAAGGTCCTCATTGTCGTGGCGATGTTTGTATCTCTCTGGCCCAAACTGAGATGGGTTCACCCTGGAATTCCGACCCTTTGTGACATTTCTCACTTGGTTTTTTTTTTCCTTTTTTGGTTTTGCTTTGTTGGGGTTTTTTTCATGGTACAGCTGTGTTAACTGGAGGACTATAACACATATGATTTGCTCTTACAGAGCTTTTTTATTAATTCACAGCAGCAAAGTTAAGATCTCATATTCCAATTTGTAGGAGGTAATCTTCAGAAATGAAATTTGCTGAACGTTCAGTTTGTATCCCTCTTATGTCAGATGCAAGAAGGAGATGGAGCACCTTGCAACCACTTCTGTAAGAGCCTAAGATTAGAAGGAAAAGATACTGCTCATATTTCTATTTCATTTTTATTTGGTCCAGGCTTCGAGGTCAGTTTGTCTTCTATCATTCCATAAACACATCAGCAGTGAACAACACAGCAGTGAAAAGATTTTGAAAAAGCTGCCCCCAGATTTTAGCATCTCCGTGGTAAATATGTGGCATATGCAGAACAAAGGTGCAGCTGTGGTATTATTGACTGTGTAGATTGTCCTCTTGAGGGCCAAAATAAAAGGAGCATAACTGAACACACAAGACAGATAAAGGCATAGCAAAAGTTTTCAAGGAAAGGTATTTATCACTTCAAGCAGTAAAGTCATGACAACTTTATATCAATGTGAGGGGGCAAATATGTGGCACTCTTGTGAGCATCAAATAAATTGCAATTAAGAGAAGGCTGAAAATAAAGAAAACCTTAGAGAGCATGATAGCTATGAGATTCTCTTTTGATGGAGGAATTATGATCCTTCCAGTGAAGTGGCAGAGGCTCTTCTGATTATGTTGCCTAATTTGAAATTGGATTGGACAAAGTAGCTAATTTCCAGTAACAACAAACTGTGCTGAAACTTAGGTGAGGGAAGTTATTCTAGTGGGCTTTGGGAACAGAAGGAGGGAAGAGTCTACTGTGATGATCAAAGAGTTCTAGTTTGGGCACCGCTGTGCAGCAAATTGTTCATTAAAACAGTCACTACTTCTGTCTAATTATTATACGTAAAACATTTCTGAGCACCAATAAGAAAAATTCCTTTTAGCAGCATTAGCCTAGCTTTGTCCTTCACATTTTTCACCCCAGCCATCTACAGTGGAAAGTGAACTTTGATCTCGGTACCTACATGATCCATTTGCAAATAGCCCTCCTCGCTCAGTCTCAGCCCTAACATAATCACATCCTGTCCGAGGAAAGTCTGGTGCCACTACCAGCCCAACACTTAATGTTCAAATAAGGAGGAAAGTGAGGGGAAGAACACATGGCTAGTGGAGTAGAGGTGATGGTAGTAGTAGTAGTAATAGTAGTAGTAGCAGTAGGAAGAAGAAGTCACTTCCCTTACAGATCATGATTTTCTGATCAAAATGCACATTATAAACATTCAATCATTAAAGTTGCACGGGCTTTGATAACCTGTGTTCTCAGGACTTGAATTCTGGACTGCTTATTACTAACACTATTAATAATACTGTTTTGCATTAGAGCAACAAATAGAGATCTTAATCAGGGCCTGGAGGCCTCTTTCACTACATCTCACAAACATATATCCTTAAAACAGTGATTAGTTTCAGACCTATAGCTTTACGGGGTTTGGGTGGGATTTATCTCACCTTTTACTATCTAAACGCAGGGATCACAAGGTTGAAAAATGAGCATGAGTGTCCTAGTTAGCAGCAGACAAGCTGTGTTTCTGCCAGCCACAACTTACTGGGCTTCTGCAAGGAAATAAGCACGTGGGTTAAGGATATCCAGGGACTGAGATAATATGCTGTTACGGGTCTTTAAGTGTTGTAAATCCTTGAAATGCAGCAGTCTGATTTGTGTGCATGTACTTGAAATGGTTTGTGTGTCCATCTGCACACAGAGAGAAACGTATATACAGATACCTGGATATTTTATATGAGTCATTCCTATATTGCCATTCCTTAATGGATGCTATTTGCTTCTTTTGAAACCATCCCTGACTAGCATATCAATCCATATTATGTAGACATTATTGAAACAGGCATAACAAGGAGCAATGACTTGAATCCTAAAAAGGAAACATTTAGCTTAGACATTAGTTAAAAAAAAAATCTTAATGATAAGGCCAATTAGGTGCCAGAATGAGGCACTGGAGGTGTTTTCAGAGGAGGTTAAAAAAAGGACTGACATCAGGGGTGAGGAAGAAAATTATGCTTGTAATAGAAGTGTTTCAGATGGATAGATAGACAGACATGTTTTTGTGTCTGCACATGTACATATATAAAATATATATACGTAAGATGCACAAACATCATTGTGCACTTTGTATATGTGTTTACACATATGTACACAGATGTGTATAAATGAATCGGCCCACTGAATATTTGTAAAAGGTGACCTAAAAAATCAAGTCATGCAGAAGGTTTTATTTGTCTGTTAATCTGACTGTTCAAGATCTTTTTTAAACCTTATAAAAAGCAAAGTTTATGGAGTTGGAACGAAATATGGTGAAGCAGCACCTTTACCTCTTGGTTCCCAAGCAATGACTTCTTCAGTGGTTAATGATGTCTGTAAGGCACTCTGAGTCCAAATCTACCAACAGCCCTAGTTTAACCCTTAGTAGCTGTCCACATCAATGCTGCAAGCCCTGCTTGGTTGTTATCACTATCATTTGATTCACAAGCCCAGTTCCCCTTTGTGCTTGCCCTCTTCAAAAATGGAGTTTTCTTCTGTTCTTTCTTTCATCTATTTGGGGAAGAGGAAAGTACGGACAGAGAAACATTTCCTCTCCAGTTTAGGAGTTCTCACTGGATGCATATCTAAGGAAGAGTGATGAAGCACACCACTCTTACCTGACTTTACAGTAAAAAGCAACTTTCATATAGATTTTGTGTATCTGTGAAGATCACCACCCATTGGGCCCAAGGTTTTTTGGTCTTTAGGAAACAATTTTGCTATCTTGGCCTCTTTAGTGATACCAAGATGGGTTACAAAAGTGTGGTGAGGTGTGAAGGAAGTGCTTTTGTGCACCTGCTTCAGCACAACTTCCATCTGAAAATACCCAAATGGAGCTTACTTCTATTCATTGTGCTTCCAGCTCAGCTTCAAGGCTCAGGCTATTGAGCAAATCTTCCTGGGCCTAGCCAAGTCTGTACGCACATGCTTCACTTCAGGGCTAGAGTAAATCCTGTGGATTTCCAAGGAATAGTAAGCAAAGCTGGTAACAAAAAGCAAAAAGTGATGTGCCCCAGGCCACAGAAATTTGTGTCAGAGCCAGAGCTAATTCCAAACTTCCCAAATCCCAAATATTGCCATAACTGCTGGGAAACACATGTAATGCTACAGGAAAGGGCCATGCTGTTTGACTGTGACCAATACTGACTATGTCCAAAAATCCCAGTCTGTGATAGCATAGGGGGAAGGAGGAGGAAGAAAGTCCTGCTCACTCTCAATCAATCCCTTTCCCTGAAAATGAGATGGAAGTTGTAGATGTTCATGGCATTCCTAGACGTCTCTCCGAAACAGCCATCCCTTCCATACCAGGAGAATCTGATGCCCAGCACTACGTCACTCTGATTTTCTTAGAAAAGGAGAGCAAAAAAAAATTCTGGATGGCAGCCTCTGGCACCCAACTCTTCATATTTCTCTCACTTACTCTTCCCATCTCTCTTTATTTCTTTTGGACTGTAAGTTTCATTCCAGCTGGAAACCACCAAAATATATCTCTTGGATATGCACAGCAAAAGCCACCATTGTGGAAGAAAAAGACATGAAGAAACAAAGACACACCTTTGGGCTCTGCCAAGCTAAACACTGGGGCTGTTTGTGTGTGTGTGTGTGTGCAAAGAGAACAAGCATAAACACGTGCATGTATGCACAGGTGCCATTTAATTCTCCAAAGCAGAAACAAACAGGCTCCAAATTTCCCTTCCCTGTTGTGGGGAAGGCTGAGAACACCCAGCCCCAGCACACTGGTGTCCTCCACCAACATATCTGATGAGCACTAAGAGAGTGTCTGCTCTACACCATTTTCCACCGGTTTACCCGTACCCTGAGCTTCCCTGCACTGAGGCAGCCTGAGAACCTGGGAGATCCTTGTATCCTTAACTGTTACATTTGTCTAATTAACTAGAAATGTGATGGAAAATATTCTTTTAGAGACTATAAAACTGCCTCTGAAAGATACATTCTTCCTTGCAGAGTTTGGTCGGGCTGGTGTAGATCCAGCCCAGCTATCCTGAAATCAACAGTGGTGCTCCAGCTTTACACATCAGCAGCACATGGGCGTGTCATGGGAAATGAAATTTAAATAGTGTATGGGCAGTGCAGGAAGTGCATAGAAAGGATGGATTTGGTCAGATTGACAGATTTGTCTGTGACTGCTTACCTGTAATACCTGGACAACAAATTTATTTCAGAGGGAATCTGCAATTCCCTGACAGGAGCTGGACACTTCTATGTATTTATGAGTAAAGGTGAGGGAGACAAGCGACTTTGGAGAGGTGTAAAAGCTTGGAGCAGAGGTCTGATACAGATTTGCATGGTGAGACTAGTGTATGGTTCCCTCCTACAAACAATATTTCTGCCCAGCTTGCAAGACATGACCTCTGCTGCAGCCACTCTCTATCCTACAGGAGACTAGCTTTGGCAATATACTTCTGTTTTTCTTTCTCCAAAAATCACATAGTGAAAAACCCACATGAAACCACCGTGAAGGCTGCAAAATTGCCCAGTGCTTCACTATGCAGGCAGTGGTTCACCTCACAGTCTTTCTTTTCAGCACAAAGTGAGACTTCTCACTCACCTAAATATGAAATGCCCAAAAAGATTTTTTCCTCCCCTCCCCACTGATATGGGTTTCTGTGGACCCAAAAGAGAAACACTTCTCTCTGACAGAGCTTTGCACTAATTAATTGCACCCCACTGCCCAACAGAGTAGTCCTTCAGGTGCAGACCTGTTTTCCCTAAGGGAGATTAATAGGCAAACCCTGCTTCAGTTGGGCTCTTTAATCTGGCTTCCTTTCCCTCTGTCTTTAATGTTATTTTGTGTAATAGATGTTTTGAATTATCTGGGAGCTTGGTAAATTAGATTCATTTCTAGTGTCATTTAAAATAACTAAATAAATGTGCTGAGTGCTGCTTAAGAAAGACCATGTCTTCCCAATCTCTGACAGGGATAAAGTCTGTGAAACTCAGCTGAGCCAATGTCTTAGTTAATGACAGAGCTGGGGTTTCTAGATACAGATTTTTTCAAATAATGATTATGATATCCTATATTTGCCTAGTCCTTTCCACTCCAGTATTCCCCATAGCACATGCCAAGTGTCTCGTCAACCCCCAAAGCACAGATTTTTTATTCATATTCAGATAAATCTTTCTTCTCTGCCATTAGCTTTTGCTTGAGTTAAGACTTCAAGCTATGCTCCTATGTACACTCTAGTTTTGCTTTATATGGTACTCAGAGGCAATTTCCTGTGGGATGGAATATATCAGCTGCTCCAGCAAGGGAAAGCCACATATCTGCCCAGGGGTCTGCTGTCCAGCTGCTGTAAGTCAATAGAGATGCTCCACTGGGCAGAAAAGGAATCCCTTCAACACTATGCTAGAAACAAGGCAGGGAAGCCTTTACAGCCTGCATAGTAAGGGCTGTAAAGTGTCACTTTTTTTCTCCTGGCCAACAAGCCACCTGCCTAGCAGACCTGCCAAAAGGCCTGAGGGGGATTTATGTAATTCAATTTGGACAGTATCTTCCACCTTGGCTTGAGTTGGTAGGAAAACTTTCACAGTTTTGATTAATTTTTTCCTCTCTCAAAAGCTCGTCTTCCAATTAGACATTGCAGAAATATTCTTGCAGAAGTTCTTGAAATGGCAAGCTTGTCTTGTTTTTTGATCATCCTGCACACAGCCTGAGAAACAGTGTCAGTATTTCCCTCTCCCTCAGCCAGCTTAGGACCTTTTGTTTAAGGGCAAGTGTCCTTTGAGGAGAGAGTGCAAAGCCCAGGAAGACTGATGAGCAGCACTTGGCTGTTTGCAGAGCATTGTCGGGCATCAATAGGCTCTGCAAGGGGGAATGGGCAAGAGCAGTGCCAAAAGACACCTGTTCCCTATCTGTCTCCAATGTCTCACACCTCTACCTCCTGCTTTCACTCACCTCTCACTAAAACCCCTTTTTTAACACAAATTAATTGCTCCTGCAGAAACCACTGATAAAAACAGTTAGTTGACCCCAGCATGCAAATCAGCTTCACTGGGGTGGAAAAGGAATGAAAAAATAAAAGCCTCAAAAGGGTAATCTTACACAGTGCATTTTAGCAAGTCCCCAGGACAGTTGCTTTTTTGGTGCATTCCTGTCACACTCAGGGCCTGCGCCAAATTGGAAAGAAGGGCAGGCTGTACTTTATCCACATCTGCACAGTGAACTGGCAAGGATGTGACACCATGGGTGGAAGAACAAAATTAAATTCAGTTTCTTGTCTTCCTCTGGTTATCCTCACTCTCACAGAAAAGGAAACCCTGTGACAGGTCCAATAGAAAAGCATCCCCACATTTTTTTCAGATGTTAGGATGGGCATCCTCTTCTGGAAAAATCCCCCCGAAAGGCCTTGTCCATCAGCCAAATAAGAAATGTCACTTTGTCTGTCCTGCTCCTGGTTTCTTAAGGGCCAATACAGCTACAAACACTTCCTGCTGTCATGTCACCTCAAATTGTCACCCTCCTCATCTCAGAAATGCAAATCACTGCAAACCCAAGTGCTGACCTGTCATTCCCGTGATATACTGGGGAGCAACTGATATGGACATCTGCATTCTTGTCTGCTGCCACCACTGCCACAGTTTCCTGCAGAGGAAAAAAACCCCACAGATCTCTTGTTTATAGCCCTTCTTATAGCCCTCCTTTCATCCTGGAGCTTGGGCGAATCTGGAGCCTCTCAGAAGCTCTGTGGTTACTAACTGAACTGAGCAAACTTTAGAGGGAATAAAAAGGGTCGTGCAGGATTTCAGGAGCCTCTCCACACCTTAACTGAAAGAAAGCTCACCCCTCCCACTGTACCTTGGATCCCGGGTTTTGATGTAGCTTTGCCCAGACAACCAAGCCGTTTAGTCTCAGATTCAAAATTTGAGCGTTTTGGAGGGTATGAGAAACCAGTAGAGGAACTTAAATACACAGAAAGGTAGACCCTTGCGTGAATAAAACTAGCTTACAGCTAATGAAATAATACTTCTGAATGCCTGCGCTTGCCTTAGGTTTCCTTCGTGCTGCTGGGAATATGCAACATATTAGTTATGTTCTCATTAGTGTAGCTCTGAGATGTGTTTGTGCTCTCCATTTAGCTCTGTCTTTTTTATCAGGTTCTCTGTATCTCCACACTCATGCTGAGCAGGCTCAAACTCCTCATTGCTGGGCAGGAATGAGGGGGAGAAATTACAACTGCCTTTTGTAGGAACACGGCTGTCCTCATCAGGAATCCCCATGCTGGGGTTGTGAATGAAAGGACTGGGTATATGCTCCACTTGAATATGACTTTGCCCTCCTGTGCTCTTTCTCATGGGATTCTCTCTCCATGGGCTTTGGAAGTTGGAGTTAGGGGACAAGTGTTACAAGTAGATGTATGCCAAAAGCTAAGGAATGCCTCTTTTTTTCAGGTTTTTTGGGGGGTTTTTTGTTGGTTTGGTTTGGTTTGGTTTGGTTTTTTTGTTTTGTTTTGGTTTTTTTGAAAGGAAGGTTGGGTTGGAAACACAGCAATGTTTGTTTCTAATTCAGGGCCCAACAGAAGTGCCAGAGTCTAGTTTCTCCAAGACATAGCCTGACACTTCTGATCTGTTTACATCTCATCAGCAGAGCGGTGTTAAATCTGGCCAAGGCAGAACAGGGAGTGCTCCAGGGGGAGAAATATTGCTGCTGTAGAAATCAGAGTTGGTCAATGACTGTACAGCACTTCCCCAGCACCCTTCTCCAGAACATTTCTGGGTTGTAAAATAGAAGTCCTGGGTAGAGCTTTAAAAACTCCTTTTTTTCATATTTTTTATGAGCTGTACTCCAGCTTCGGCTATTGTGTTTTGCCAATTGTATGTGCAATGCTATTCAATACTTTTCTTTATTTTCCTGCAAAAACATAGAGAACTATAATGCCTCTTTGTGTATCCCCTGATGCCCTGCCATAGAAGCACCTCATTTTGCAAGAGGTGGTAAAACAGCTCCTCTGAGTAAGGAGCCACAGCCTGAAGGAAAGAAAAGAAAGGGACTGCCTCAACCCATGTAGTTTGTGAACACAAATGTGAAGAAGTCCTGCACCTCAGAAACCCTGCAAGCTTGATCCATGTAAAGAATATGTGCATCTGTCTCCACTAAAAAACATTTTGAGGTTTGGGAGTTTATTCCTGCTCCAAAAGTAGTTGGTAACACATCCATGCAGGCAGCCTGCATGCCACCCAGGACAGAGCATAATGCTAAAAACATGGGGAAAGGGAGAAGCCAGCACTTGAGGTCTGCAGGAGGACAGAGTGGCCATTCCTTCCCTTTTCCAAGCTCTTGGCATTCTCATCTATGCCATCCTCAATTTGCCTGTTGTAATCCTCAGATCAGCCTCTGTGAGTGTTCCAGTTTTTCCTTCATAGTTAAAAAAAACCAAACAAACAGTGGGAAATAATGCCCAAGAGTTAAGTTCCTCTTCCGAATGCAGGAGTGGCAGGAGGATTGTCCCAGCCTTCTGAGTACTATGGAAAAACAAACACTATGAAGCTTAAACTTCTTTCTTTCCAGCATCAAGGTGGCAAATGCAAGGTCTAAGCATTTATTTATCAAAATCACTGTAGATATTATCTTCACTGGGAGGCTCAGTACTTTAGGCTGAAATCATCCATCACAACCAGGGAAAAGGAAAAAAAAGTCTTTTCACCTTCATGGATCCCCCCCCCCCCCCCTTCATCTCCCCTTATTCGTGCTTAAATGGGTAGAAATTCATCTTTTTCTTCAAAGATCCAGCTGGCTGCAACACCCTCTGTGTTTAAACAAGCTGCCTGCATTGGAAGCATTTTTCAGGCTCTCTCCCCCTCCCCAGCCCCCTGGGCCCTGATTGACATCTCGTCTCATTTTCATGTTTGGCACCTCAAAAAAAAGAAAAAAAAAAGCTTAAAAGAATAGTCCCTATCTGTAAAAGCAAAGCAACTTTTCTCAAAGACAGAACAGGCTTCTCACTAGGAGTGTTCACACTCTCCAGTAAATGCTCTTTGCTACCAGCCTTGGCAAGGTGGATTGTGTGCGTGTATGTGTGTGTAGCTAACCTTGCACACAACGTGTGTATGTTTGCATCTTGTGTAATGTTTAATTCTGTCTTTCCTGAAAGCTGATATTGAAAAGCAAACACACAGCAAGTGGCGTGACTGGCTCCTCTGTGGCTCGGAGAGTGGGATGTTTCTCTTATGGCAACAGCTTCGATAAAGCTGCCAGCAGCTTCTCCTGTAATGTCCATTAATGTACCTGCGTCCTTAAAGCAGAGGTTTTGGGACAGTTCACCCCAAATATGCTCAGACTGTGTGTCAAACCCACTCTGAACTGGAAAGCATGAGTTTTTCTCAGTTCACTTCATCCAGAGAGTGAGCAGAAACCTCTGAGGGATGTGGGTTTATGCTGACAAGCCTGAGGATGTGATGGGACCACTGAGGCTTCAGCTGTCTCTGTGGGGAGGGCAAGGCAGAGCAATGCCACTGTTTTCACTTCAGCAGCCATGAAACTGAGCCTGTAGCCTTGATTGGTTATGAAAGGTGATTGCATCCACATTTATTGCACTAGGAGGGAAATTATTACTCAGCAAGGGAAAAAGTGGGAAAAAAAAGGATTGACATCCTTCTCCCTGGGAACATGGGGTGTGCATTCAAAAATGAGGCCATGGCAAAGCATCTCTATTCCCACCTTTCCCCATGTCTGCTTCTGTTTTGGAGGGTTAGTCAGCCTGGGCTGGGATTGCCTTCCTCATGTTTGTTTAGGTCCTCGAGAAAGGAGTCCTGAAAGCCTTATAGCTCTCACAACAAATAAGTTCTTCCTTATGGATCTGGGACCAGCTGGGTTTTTAAAACTCTGAATGGAGCAGAGAGATTTTGATCCCACAGATCTACATAAACAAGTGTTTTTTCTCTTCTGCCATTCCCAATCCACTACTTGTAAAAGAGGTGCTGAAGTTGGAATAGTGATATTGAGACATGCTGGCCTTTCTCATGCTGACAGAAGTTCCCTGTATCGTCCCTTCATTCCTTTTACAGCGTGTAGCTCTGGGTCTGATGCGCTATTAACATGTCAGCAGAGACAGACAAATCAGACTGTCTGAATCAAATGGCATTACTCTGCAAGACATGACAAAGCAACAACAAATGCAACTTCTCTGTCTTTGATCTCAGATGATTACAAACAATGAAGCTTCCAACTTGGTAGAAAGCAGTTTTCATAGCTCCAGTGAAACAGCTCAGTGCCTAATTCCTTGGCAGAACCCACAGCCTATAACCGTAAGCATGTGGCTGTTACAGATAACATGGCACTTCTGGGAAAGCTGCAATAGTTTATGCATTTTCCAGAGCCAAATTCCAATTTGAAAGGTCCATTATGCCTATCTGCACATCCATTCAGCCTCACACAACCACAGCAACTGGCTACAAAATCTTACCTTGCATCCTTCCCTAAACACTTGGTGATGGTGGGGCAGAGTATTGCCACAACTCCTGCAGAAGGAGATGAGTTTTGAGGCCAGAGTGATTAATCCTGAGAGAACAGGGCATCCACTGCATAGACAGAAAAGCAACCTACAGCTTTTGGGGATAGAGACACCTTCTCTGCTTCTTCACTTTCCTCCAATGCAGTTATGCACAAATTCATGTGATCCCAGGTGCCCAGATGGGGAACATCACATGAGATGGAGCTACCTTTCCTAACAAGGATGGGCTGACTTTCCTACCAAGGAGAGGAGGTGGAACCTCAGATATCCATATACTAATTGTTATCAAATGTCTATCTTTTAATGGGGCATTTCAAGGGATTTTACACTTTTCTTTGAGGCATTGATCTCTGCTGGATATATAATAATACTGGATCAGAAAGCCTGAAAGTCTTTGTGGCTTTTTTTTACATCTCCTTATTTCTGCTAAAATGATATGAATCCCCTGAACATTAGAGAGTGTTCTCTAGAGTAAGTCTTCTCTTTTTTAAAATTTTTTAAAAACTATTTTCATTTCAGACCAACTCAAAACGTAATTTTGCATAAAATATACATTTGTGGTTAATGTGGTGGCTATTTAACCAATTTGTGCTCTTATGGAATTCAGGTCAAATTTTATTAAATATTACTTTGAAACAAGAAGTCGCCAACAGTTGTGCTTTGATACAGGATCAAATATTTGCTCCAAGAAGGGCAATATTTTTGGTTACGATTTTTAAGTGTTCCTTGTTCCAAAATCACACATGATTTAAATTTTGACACAAAATTCTCCTCTCCATTGAATGTAGTAATGGACCAAAAATAACCACACAAATTCTCAGCCAGCCATGTGCCATATGTCCTCGGGTTTGCTTATCTCACTAATTTGCATATCTTGCATATCTTACTCTTGCTGTAGGATGATTAGTGAGAGGCAGTCGGGTCCAACTTCACGATGTTCTCAGACACAGATTTTCTCCCACATTTGAACATTCTGGTAAACCATGTCCACTGAGGTGTGCTGGCTATTTCCCATGAAGGTGTGAGGCTATATATGCAGCAATCGTGGTGAATTCTTCGCAATAACTCACTTTAATAACCCAATATTAGGGTGTAATTTTCAGCTGGTGTAATTCTTCGCATAGCCTTTAAGTGTGAAAAATTTCCACCTATTCAAATCAGCTGAAGATCTTGAGCCTGAATCTGGTTTAACTGCTTGGTCATTAAATTAGGAGCTTTCCAACCGCGATGCGATTGTATATGCAGTACTAATGCCTATTCACTCATATAGGCCACCCGAGATCGCTGACTTCAAAAGGCTCCTCATGCAAACAGCACTGTGAAATGTCCAAATTGCTCTCTGTAAATTCTGCAAACTGAGAGCAAGTGTCTTTGTTAAGTCCAGGAGGAAGTGCACGAAAATCCTATTTGCTGACGTGCAAAGGCTTTGTAAGGCAGAGCCCCCAGCCTGAAATCACTTGATTTGTGGATCCTTGCGATTAAGTTGAACTGAATGACATGCAAAGCTGGCAATTGAGATAAAGAATCACTCCAGGCTAAGGAAGGGAGGCAGCTAAAATCTGAAAACAAAGGATGTTAATCTCATGCTCATCATCTTTAAACAGGGCACGTTAAAGGAGCAGGTAAGGCTCAGCCGATGCCTTCAGATTACTGGATGGGATGCTGTCTTTTGTCTTGGCAAACCTCATTTTGATCTAGCTGCTGACAATTCTCCCCCCTTTACTTTCCTCCCCCACTTCCATCCCCTCAGGCGGAACATCTCATCCCAGTGGAGCCTCAGCTCCACTCCTCGGCTCACAGGCAGGAGAGAAATCCTATCCACATCACGGAAAGTTTTCTCACAGTTCCCAGCCTCCCCCAGGAGTGCGGTTTCTTTGTCCCTCTGCCCCTTTGCCTGCCTGGACTCGGGGGTCCTGCCCAGACAGCATTTTGCAGACAAACATGACACCTTGATGTAGGACGTGGCTAATCTGTCTGTCAAAACCCAGAGACAGCCGCACAAAAACAAAGACATTTGTCCAAAGTAGATGTGCACAGCCTGGAGCTGAATCCCATTCCCAGAGTTAGGTGAGACACTTATTTCTGACAGCCAGAGACCTGGAACTGTGCTGAAGACTGGTACTTCATCATCCCTAGCCCAGGACCTGGGATCTCAGGGTCTAGCACTTAGTGTAGCTTGTCACAGGTGGTCCCACACGTCTGTGGACAACAAGTACTGTCCTTGTGCAAATTACCGCCATGGTAGGCTCTGGCAGCATCCAGCCACAGCAGGCTAGTGGGAAAAGGGAGATGTATTTAAACAGTATTGGAAACATTAGAAACATTCCAGCACTGCAGGTTAAAAACTGCTCCAAGATTGCAAGTTCGGCATTTTAGGGATCAGTGGGAGATTTCTCTGGAGATTAAGAGCAATTGAAAAGATCGACTTCCTCTCTATAGAGAAGTTCTAATAAGGCTGAAAATAAAATGCTGTCTCCCTCAGCCTTCCTGGCAGACAAGATCCAACGCGGACCCCTGTTGTTTCAATAATTCAAACTTCAGCTTAGGCAGCCAAATAGGTCTGAAATTCACCTGTGAAAGTTCATGAGGCTAAGTGGGATTCAGAACAAACTCCTCTTGTTTCCAAACTCATGTATAATGCAGTGAGGAACTTTGCTCAAAGCTAAGCTTTGGCTTGCTGTTATATTTACGATGCTCCACAAAAAAGATGAGGAGGCAAACAGATAACACCATGTCAGAGGCAGCCGAGTGGGACGGGAAGGAAAGAGCACAGCCACCAGCTTGTGATAAACTGACATACATCTGTAGCTGGGCAGCAGCTGAACCTGATTCTTCTCCCTTCTCAACTTGAGATTGCAGCACTGCCCAGACACAGAGAACAAAATAGACAAGGCAAGCACCAAAGGAAGGAAGAAGCAACACCACGAGGAGGGTCATTCCATTAGCCAGTTGTAAGAGGAAACTGAAGCTGAACACAAGAATTGCAAGCCTATCACTTTTGTTTCCACAGACACAAAGGGGTGTCCAAGTCAAGCCGTCCATCTGTCAGTGCTGTCAGTCTGCCGGAGCGTCCCAGGCTGGCTCCGCCGTTGCCCAGTTACCCTGATGCCTTGAGGTGGCCACCTAAAAGAGAGATTAGACAAGAATAAGAGAATAAAAGGAGGTATTTATTTGAAGGTCCTTCAAAGGTACACCCTGGGCAGCCAAAAGCCTACACCCAAGATGGACCCTGGGTCACGGGTTCTTCACACTTTTATGAGTTTGGTTCATTTGCATGTCAGGGTTAATTCTCCAATTATAACTTCAGTTAATGATGTCATTACCCCAAGTTTGCCCCCCCTTCTCTAGGCTTTAGTTTACATATTTTGGGGCCTGATGTCCTTGAAGAGCAAACCTAGAGAGGGTTATATCTAACCAGAATGAGAGAACAGCAGCTAACAGGCCACACAAAACTTCAGAGTTACTCAATACGCAGTACAAGATTTAAAAAATGTAAAAGTTAAAACCTGAAGCATCGACCCCTGGCAGAATACATTTGCCAGTGTGCCCACAGAGCACCACGGCCAGAGGGTGTTGGGCTGGCAGTGCCACTGGATCCCTGACAAGGTGGAAATTTTAGTTTCAGCAGGGTCTGTTTCACCAAGAGTTATTCAGATAGTACAATGTGTACCACACTGGTTTTCTGCCACAAACCCCATGTAGTAGACTGGAAGCAGGTCCCATCTAAATTCACTTCCTTGTTGGCTCACCCTGTTTGTTTGTAAACCCTATCCCCAGGCCATAAATAGATTTCTGGAATCCTACAGCTGTTGCCCAGACAGAATAGACACATACGCTTTAGGTAGCAGGTATTAAGTAAGCTAAATCCATGACAGAGTATTAAGAATCAGCTTTTTACATCTACTTAAATTATCATTGTTTCACTGAGGAAATACTTAAAGTGGTTATATCTAATCATGAATTCCAGTGCTGATCTGAGATATTTTCTCTTTCCTTCCTTCCCTTCTCTCTTTAATTAACTCACTGATGTGCTAAGATGTTTGTTGTTGGTGGTTTTTTTATTTCAAGTATTTGATTTTTTTTGTGGTTTTCTGGGACTGGAGTAACTGAAGTGCAATGTAATTCATTTGAAAGAGTAAATATTTAACTACTAAATGGCACCTTTTTTTCTAGATCCCCATGTTCTTTCCAGCTCTAGTCATACTATATGTAATACTATACTGTCTCTATGTTATACCTTATATATGCTGGTCAGTATATTCATTTATATTTATATATGTTATCTTTCTTGCTATATTTATTTAAATATACTTAGGAGCTGGAGTTTATCCGAAGGAGGGCAATGAAGCTGGTGAAGGGTCTGAAACACAAGTCTGATAAGGAGCAGCTGAGCACTCTGGGGGTGTTTAGTCTGGAGAAAAGGAGGCTCAAGGGGGACATTGAGAACACCGTGAAAGGAGGGTGTAGCCAGGTGGGGGTTGGTCTCTTCTTCTAGGCAACAAGGGACAGGATGAGAGGAAATGGGCTCAAGTTGCTCCAAGGGAGGTTTAGATTGGATATTAGGGGGAAAAAAGGGTGGTCAGGCATTGGAACAGGCTGTGAAAGACATGGTGGAATCATCATCCCTGGAAATGTTAAAAAGAAATGTGGATATGGTTCTTAGAAACATGGTTTTGTGGTGACTTTGCTGTGCTGGGTTAATGGGTGGACTTCGTGATCTTACAGGTCTTTTCCAACCCTAACAATTCAATGATATTCGTCTTGGAAGTACAAAATGACGTTAAAAGAAGATAATTACAAAATTGTCTCTGAAAATGTTAGACAATACCAATATTAGGCCAACCCAGGCAAATTTAATTCTTCTCAATTGTATTTCTATTTCATTATTTCACTACTCACTTCTTGATCTGACAATTACATTGAGTTTTTTGAGAGCTACTAAAACTGAGAGTGCAAAAGCCAAAGCTGGAGTGAATAGACTTGGTGTGTCCACTCAAGAGCACAGGCATCTTAGGTCATGATGGACACCCTTTCCCAAATAAAACAGAAATTACTCTTTAAAACAGCAACCTCTGCTGTTCTGGGGACCATGATCAGCTGCATGAACTCTGGGTTATGTTTGCCTCCTTTGCACGAGGCTGTCCTTTGCTGCTTTGGCTGGGTGTTTTGAATGCTGACCATATTTACAGCTTTGTTAAGTGTATCAGGGAATGAAAATGAAAAATTATACTTCAAAATATATAGGTGCTACAACCTGAGGACATTCTGCAGAATTAATTTTGGTGTAAACTTGTGAGAAGTAGGAATATTGCATTTATGTTTCTTGATGAAACTCTTTTTCCTGCAACATTTTGCTGCATTACAGTTAATGGAATTTATGAGAACAGCTTGTGATTCTCCGAAACTACCTGGTGCGGTCATTTCAGCCAGCACAATGTGAATTATGCAATAAGCCATCACTTTAATTAAAACAAATTGCATTTACTGTATCAGTCCATACTATAAATCATTCCCTAGGGCCCCTCGTCAAGGTTTGTGCTTGGCCTATTCTTGAGAAATGTTGACAGCAGCCTCCATTACCAAAAATATTTTTGAGCATTTTGTTCTAATATCCTTCTCTAGGATCCAGCTTTTGAGCTCACTGCCCTGACATACAAAACAAATTTTACCCAAAAAGCAAGGCAGAAATCATGTGAAAAAGCAGAATATCTCATTTTCCCTTTCTCTTCTGGTCTGCAGCGTGCACTTCAGTAGACTGTGGCAGTGGAATATGAAGTTTATTAACTGATATAATAATAATAATAATAAAAGCCAAAAAAGGAAGGCTGCAGATTAATTGTTTTCATCCAAAGTTAGGAGTCACATAGGATACCTCACACTCCCTACTATAATTAGACTGAACAACAAGGCAACCAGATTATTAGTCCTTTGTGTATCTCCAGTTTAATAAAGAGAATGACTATTGGGTATTTATATTCATTTGAGCTCAATGCAGCTTAAAATGCAGTGCTAAATACAGCATATCATACTGCAGGATGAAGTAACTCACCTTTTAAGGAGAAAACATCATCTTCTTTGTGACCTCTGATGAGGGGGCAAGGGTTTTTGCTTCATTCAGTTTGGATCAGGCATGCTGAGACCATTCAGCACTACCTAATGTTTAAGTGAGTGTTTCCTTGAGAGCTTGTTCAGGTTTCCTTGTTTTGGAAATTAAAATAAAGTAGTTAAGTTCTTTACTCAAAAGGGCTACAGTTAAGTGTTCCCTGAATTAGAATTTTAGACTCAGTGGTGATTTCGTCATTTAGCCATATAAGAGAGAGGCTTTTGCAAGTCTGAAGGAGATGCTGTTTAAGACCTGCCCAAGTTAAAATGCAACAGAAGGCTAATGCAAATTTAAAAATTTCAAGCAAGATTTTGCAACCCGTTTTGCAGGAGTTGCTTAACTCTCATTAATTTGGTGGATCTTGTATGTGAAGCTGCTTTGGTAAAATTTATGAGGAAAGTGAACCATTTATATCTAACACCAGTAACTTTGAATTTGCTGAAACCTCATGATGAACTACTGGGTCATTGAACATAAAATAAGACCCTAGAGCCTGATTGGAAAGCCATTTAAGCCAATGGAAAGGGACTCACTGGCTGGAGCCAACACTGGAGAAGATCCACAGAGAATAGTCTAAACCAAATCTGTCTTCATATTTCTTTTCCTCTTGATATATACCTAAAAGAAGCCCAGGTAGATTTGCAGCAGCCTTAATATATACCTGTTTGTTGTGAAGATTATTTCACTTTTTACATCAAAGCAGGTGTCCGTCTCCTCCAGCAGCCTCATGCTGTTGTTGTTCAGGTCTTCAGCTGAAAGCCTCTGTCACACAAACAAGCAAATATATCCCAGATAACAGATTTAAGCATTGAGAAGGAAAGAAGACAATACTTGTTTTCTTTCCCTGAAAAGAAAAGTAGACATAATTGGAAGCAGCATATGCCCAGAATGTGACTCCTGCTCTTCAGCCAAAATAAAGTCTGAAAATAATTGGCATCAATAAGCATTATCAAGGACCATCTGGAACACACATGTACCGAAAAGTGAGCAAATACCTTCAGAGCAGTGGATAAATACCTTAGTTGCATTTCTCATGTATTTGTTGTATGGAAAAGACCGTTCGGCTTATGAATTCAAAAGGCATTTATTGATGCTGTAGTAAGGGCCCACTGCACAAAGCTCAGGAAGCTCAAAATGCTGAAGCCAGAAAAAAAAAGTCCTTCAACCTCCAATAACCATAAGTACATTTTTCCATCTCTTACTATTAGGCTTGCACTGTGTCTAAGTGGTTTACAATTTCTCATTGTCTTTATTTTTTTTGCCTAAATTTAATGATAATAAAGTGGTGTCTCTTGGACCCTGTGGTCACCTCATTTTTTTGTGTTACAGGATGTTCAAAGTGCATGCCTACATTTTCTTTTTAATGATCAAAAGAGTTGGTTTGGTTGGTTTGGGTTTTTCTCCCTGAAGTTTTGATAGCTCCAAAAGAGCTGTGGAGATTATCCTCCAACTTTCTAAATAAATTCACTGCTGGCCTGTTAATAAGAAAGCATAAGAAAACTTCAACCCTCAAGGGTAATTTTGGGGGAAAGTTATAAACCACTGAAAACAGCAGCTTATAATGAAAGTGTCATCTCAGCCATAAAAGGTACCTCAATGCTCTGAACAGGCACTGTAAAACATGATTGAAAGGGAGTTTAGAGGTATTGCTAATGGCCCCAACATAAGGAGTGTGGCTATAAAAGATGAAAAGATGCATGACTAAAACTGCCCACCACAAGTCTTTGAAGAGCATCTGACTACCCAGGCATGCCAGAGACAGTGATTGCCGATGGACCTGGTCATGCAAATCTGCTCAGACAGAGACACCTTCAAACATCTCATGCTTTACTTCCTCTGAAAGTGATGCAGTTGTTCAGCAGAGACAAAGCTTGCATCCCTGGGCTCATCCTGGGGACACTGGGTGTCATTTGGAGGGTGGGGATGGCCAGCAGTAAGGCTGGACTGTGACACTCAGCCAATAACATGGCCCATGGTTGTAAAATTCCAGTGTCTCATCAATCAGCTTTCCGGGTTTCAGCAGCTTTGTACAGTTTTCACGAAATTGTGTAATTTTGGTTGGAATAGAAGTCTGGAGAACATTCAGGATTCTAGCCTCCTGCTCACAGCAGGAAAACTTCAAAGTTAGTTTTGAAGTAGTTCTGCTGTTCCTATTTAAGCCAGGTGATTTAAAGTGTAATTAATACGTGCAAAATACTTCTACAGGCTGAAAGTCATTTCATGGATTTTCAGAGTTTGTGTTTGGCCATGCTTATTTTGCAACATGGTCCTTATGATATCTTTAGTGAAATGGGTGCTGGTCTTTGCTGAGATTCAGTCAGAAGGACTGTTTGGTTAAATTTATCCTACGCTTCAGGGAGCAAATTCTGAGTAGGAGCTATATTTTGAATATCTGTAGGTCAAGGTTATGCATGACCATGACTATGCATTTTATTTAGGCCATTTCAAAAAATGGATTGTAAGGCAAAATGGGTTGAAGGCTATGTGGTAGAATTATTTTCTTTTTTAATCACTGGTCAGCAGATGAAATAATAACAATAAGGAGACCTTTGCCTTGGGGGAAACTTACTTCAATGCTACCTTTCTGCCTGAGACCCCTCTGTTTTTCATTCTTACTAACTCCATGTTAGAGATATGAAAAACAATGCATGCATCTAAAAGTCTGTGTCATGGTTTGACCCTGGATAGACAGCAGGTGCTAACAAAGCCACTCTACCATTCCAGTCCTCAGCTGGGCAGGAGAGAGAAAAAATATGACAACAGGCTCCTGGTTGAATAAGGATGGGTGGAGATAACTGATCAATTACCAACACAGGCAAAACAGACTAAACTCAGGGAAATTTATTTTAATTTATTAACAATCAAATCACAAGAAGGTAGTGATAAATGAAAGTCAAATCTTAAAACAACTTCACCCCACCCCTCCTTTCATCCTCGGCTTAACTTCGCTCCCTATTTCCAACTGTGGTCAGTGCATTGCATGTTGTCTCTGCTGCTTCTTCCACTGTGGGGATTGAACTCCTCTCACTCTTCCCCTGCTCCATTGTGGGGTCATAGGCACAGGAGGCAGTTCTCCATGAACTGCTCCAGTGTGGATCCCCTCCCCAGGGTCAGTCCTTCAAGAACAGACTGTCCCACCATGGATGTCTCCCATGGGGTCATTCCTTCAGGAACAGGCTGCTCCGCTGTGGGAGCCCGGTCCTGCCAGGATCCTGCTCCAGCATGGGCTTCCCACGGAGTCACAGCCTCCTTTGGACTTCCCCCTGCTCCAGCCTGGGCTCCTCCAGGGGCTGCAGGTGGATCTCTGCTCCCCTGTGCCCTCCCTGGGCTGCAGGGGCACAGCTGCCTCGCCATGGGCTGCTCCAGGGGCTGCAGGGGAATCTGAGCTCCAGAGCCTGGAGCAGCTCCTGCCCCTCCTTCTGCACTGCCCTGGGTGTCTGCAGGGCTGCTCCTCGCACATATTCTCACTCTTTTCCTCCAACTACTGTTGTGCAGCAGTTTTCCCCCCTTTCCTCTTAAACACTTTATGCCAGAGGTGTTACCACAGGGGCCCAGTGTTGACCACTGGCAGGTCCATCTTGGAGCTGGCTGACATTGGCTCTGGCAAGGGCTCTTCTGGCACCTTATCACAGAAAGTAGCCCTGCAGCCCCCCACTACCAAAACCTTGTTACTCAAACCAAATACAGCCTGACTTTGCAAAACCCTTCCTGTATAAAAACTGCCCAAACTTGAAAATGTGGAGAGTTTTCTAAAGTCTTCAAATGTTGACAAGTATATTTCTGAATACATTCCCAAATATTATCAGAGGATCAAAGCTCCAGACATTTTCTTGGTGTTTATTAGCAATTTCAAGGACTCAGAAAATATAAGTCAGACCTAAAGATGTCATGAGGTTTTACTTGTTTAATAATAGAGTTTAGGTTCCTTTATTTGTCTCCTGCTGAGCCTTTAGCTTGAACTTGGGTCACTTTCAAACTTTGGTACACTCCTGAGGTCTAGAAAACCAGGGATTTATTGAACAAGAAAGAAAAAAAATCTCAAGTGTGCACATGACAGCAGAGGGCAAGGCCTCAAACAGCTTGAGATTGCTGTAAAAATCCTGATGGGTTTCTAAGCCCTATCATTGTCACAAGTCTCTAGCAGGCACTACTCCTTGTAGCCAGTTACGTTCCTCGTGGGAAGCTGCAGAGCACACAGCCTTTCCCCAGGGCAAAGAGGTGAGTGTCTCAGGCAAGATGTTAGCTTGACTTTTTTTAGAACAATTTCATATGAATTCTTCAAAGACAAAAAGAAATAGGAGAATAGCTAAATGTAAAAGTAATTCTCTTTATTTTTCGAATTATTTTTGAGCTTACCCTTCCTCCTCAACTCTGTAGTTAGCATCTCTTTCTCTTCCTCTCTCTTCTGGGCTAGGATGGTGTTTAATGTTGAAGAAGATCCATCCTGTTTCCCTCCAGCCTAGAGAGGGAGATGGAGGAGCAGGGCCAGGAGAAGACTCTTGTTCAGTAACAAGAGCACCTCTGAAAAGCTGTCAAAGTGGTTTCATTCCTTAGGTCACAGAGTGCTTCTCAGGTTGTGCTGGGTGCTTCTGCGAGACTGTCCAGGACGCAAGGATACCCTAAAGCTGAATATTCCAGGTGTGAGCATGACCACCATGGGGTGTTCGGGCATCATCTTTTGCTCTCTCTCCTATTTCCCACCTCCTACAGCAGCAGGAGGTGCCTGGGAGCCAAATCAGCTTCTGCCCAGTTCCACACCAAGAGATCTGATGTACCTGGGCTGGGAAAGGGTAACTGGGAGATGCTACTTTCCTGCAGCCTTGGGAGACTGCCTTCCACTGCTGTGGGGTCACCTCCTCCCCAGCCCCAGGACTAAACTGCTCACAGAGCTGACCTTAGGACCACAACAGCCATGCTCCTACCTGCACTGTGTTACCCAGATTGCCAGGGTAAGGTGACATGGAATTGAGAAGCACTCTGCCTCCCCGAGCTCTCTTTCTCTCAACAGTGCCCTTCACTCCTTGGTGTCATCCTCATGTCCTTCTGCCTGAGAACAGGAGTTTGTGAGTATATAACTCTTTACAGAATCACAGAATCATTAAGGTTGGAAAAAACCTCTTAGACCACTAACCCAGCACCACTGTGTTCACCTTTAAACCATGTCCCCAAATGCCACATCCACACGCCTTTTGAACACTTCTAGAGATGGTGATTCCACCACTGCCCTGGGCAGCCTGTTTCAATGCCTGACCACCATTTCAGTCAAGAATTTTTCCAATACCCAGTCTAAACTTCTCCTGGTGCAGCTTGAGCCTGATTTTCTCTTGCCCTGTCACTTGTAATCTGGGATAAGAGGCTGATGCTCACTGGGTTGCACCATCCTGTCAGGTAGTTGTAGAGAGTGAGAAGGTCCCCCCTGAGCCTCCTTTTCTCCACACTGAGCCCCTCCAGCTTCCTTTAGATGCTCCTCATCAGACTGGTGCTCTAGACCCCTCACAAACTCTGTTCCTTTCTCTGAATACACCCCTCCAACTCAGTGTCTTTCTGGTCATGAGGGGACGAAAACTGAGGCTAGGTGTGCCTTGTGTCAGTATGGCCAGTGTGACAAGGTGGTAGTGCACTTTGGGCACACTCTGTGCTCCTCCCCATCAGATGAGGAGGGTAGCAGGACACTGACTGCTGGTACTTGGGGAGACTCAGGAGAAACAGGCAGCTCAGTGCAACTCTTTTTTTCTGTGTTAAGACTCAAAAGGAAACCCACGCGTCCTTTTTGAAAACCTCCTCTGCAAACCCACATGTCTCTCTAATTGAAACAGGGCAGGGTCTGAAACCATAGGAGTCCACAGCTGCTATTTCTATTGTGCATGTCTGAGTCAAGGTGAAGAGAAAAGTCAGCAAAATATCCCACAGGGTGAATCCTCCATGTGCCAAGAAAGCTGACTCCACATTAAAGGTGAGAGCCAGAGTTTGCAAAGCAGTGATGGCCTGGGAAGACAGAGGCCTTGATTCCTTCCAGCAGCCTCCAAGTGTTATTCCCATTAACACTGGCACTAGCCATCACCCTGAATACCCCATGCACCAAAAGACGAGTGAAAGTGAGCAGGAGGGAGGAAGGTGATAAAGTTGTCAGGCTGTAGGCAAGGCTCTGGCCTCTAAGGACTGGCAGGGACTGTGTCGTTCAGAGATACAACCTGGGATGTGTTTTAAGAGTAGATTGGAGATGCTCAGGATAAGGGTGGGTTTGCTGAACTTGCACAGGCTTCATCTTTGGTCAGCCTTCAGTTAACAGTGCCAGAAAACCAGGGCTGTGACTTTTTCTTCTTCTTTACCTTCAATACCAGGGGAAGAAAATGTGGCACAAAAACACCTGAGATGGCAAAGCCTCTTACATTATCTTCCCACAGGTGACAAATTTCAGCACTTGGTGAGTGTTGCTAATCCTGTGGCTCACAAAACACCTGTCCTGACTGCCACCAGGGTCAAAAGCACTTTCAGGCCCCCACGAGCCTGAAACAAAATCTCTCTTAAAGAGCACAGCACACAGTCAGACTGTGCCATGGGGAGACAGGAGGGAGTATCACTACTGCACTGGACCTCTGCCCTGGTGTTGAAAGAGCAGCATTTAGATAAAATGCAAAGCTGCAGACAGGGTGGTTTGTTTCTGCCGCAAAGAAGTCTGCATACCACAGAGAAATCAAAAGTATCCATGTTACCAAAGATCCAACCTCTTTTCAGAGCAGTGCAGCCTTTCTGCAGAAACTTTAGCAATTGATGCAGAATCGACAAGTGAGTCATTCCTCCTTCCATCTTTTTTTCCTCTTCCTCCCACCTTGGCACCGAAGTGCACTAAGAAAACAAGACGTCAGGAAGATGTCTTCTGGATCATTGCTGCTCCTCGAGCATCTTGTCTGCCTTCAGGCTCTGGTGTCAAGTGGTGATCAGCCTCTTTCCTCCAGCCCTGAAGTAGCAGTTTTCAGACGTGACCTTCCACCCCTTCACAGCTCCCTGTGTCTCTGAAATGTCCAGAGGTCAGCCCCTCGCTGCCTCCACAAGGAGACCTGTTTTGGAGATTCCTGCCTCGCATCAGCCCCACCTCATGTCCCTGTCATCTCCCATCATGTTACCAAACTGAAGGGGATACCAGGAGTTTCGATGGTGTCCTCCCCTGTGACATGGACTCATCATTTCACTATTTGTTGAGGAATGGCAGCTGTGCACTGCTCATGGAAAGGTAGCCTTGACTGACTAGCTAAAAATTGGAGGTGACCTAGCTGTACAACTTACTGCTCAGGAACAATGTGACAAACTTCATCTTTCTTCACTGCCAGCCTCTAAGGTTAGAGAGGGCCACTACCTGTCATAGTGGGGAGGAGAGAGACAGCTCTACGGATGTGTCTGTCGGTGTGTGTGGAGGGGGGAGAGGAGGGGTATGCTCTTATTCTTTCTTTCCTACTTCGTTATATTGATTTTCAGTGGCTTGAATGCTTGGAATGCAATAAGGGAGCAATTCCCTTCTATGCCAGCTAGTAAACATTGCCTGTAACTTTATTCTGGGTCAGGAAAGTCAGCACTTAAAATTAAAAGTGGTTCCAGAGGAGGAAAGCCATATTTTAGGAAATTCCAGCTGGGGGTTCCTTGTTACTGTACTTCATTTTAAAATCCAGTGTCGTGTCATGTCGTGTCATATATGCCTTTAAAAAAGCATTTAACTGATATATATTCTCATCTGCTCTTTACTTGCAATATTTCAAGCAGAAAATATTTTGTAAAAATTAGTTCCCTGGCTGTCTAAATTTACAGCAGAGGCCACAGACTATAAAGTGGAAGGGGCTGAAATTAAGCCCAGGGGAGAGAGAAGTGCACTAGAGAAAAAGGCTCATATGCCAGGTGCTTAAACACATCCATAGTTTAAATCCTGTGCCGTCTCACCAAAGCCAGTGGAGCTGCTCTTGTATTTAAGACTAACCTGCCTTAAGTTCTGGGACATAATCTCTAAAAGAATATGTGTAATGCTGGGGTACAGGCTGTGATGCCCATAAGCTGCTCTGGGTCTACGGTACAACCAGCTGTGGGAGTTCCTTTTTTTTCTATGCAAAGCTTCTGTGCTCAGGTCTTGGAAAGCCAAAAGGTTTCCCCAAGGCAGGAAAACACATGTCCTGGACAATCAGATTGAGGAATGGGTGCCCTTGCTGACACATTGCTCCCAGATGTGAATCCAAGCCAGGATCTGTGCGCTTAGGATGAGTGTTTTTGCTAGTGAAGTTCCACCCAGCAGAGGCTCATTACTTCAGTGTTGGGAATTTTAGCTGGAAAGCTTCCTTCGTATGGATCAGGCACTCGCAGAAAGCATTTCACATGTACTTAGGCAGCAGCACTGAAAACATGGTGCTCTACTTTTTAGTTGGATAGACAGGCATTTTACAGAGCTCTGCTCCTAGCACAGTAAAAGCAGGGAGCTGTTGGAAAACGCCCAGTGTAGGAAGCAGGACTCCAGTGTGGGGTGCTACCCTATGGGGTGCCACGTGCTTTGTCAAAGCAAGCACCCCCAGAGCTCTGTTTGCATTATGTCCTTCTGCAAAAGAGTCCCTGCAAATCCCCTTCCCACTCTGCTGTGTATCCACGGGCCCAGCAGCAGGGCTGTCACCACTCTGTCAGGTCTAAGGATGTCTGCGGCTGGAAACCCCGCTGGGGAGATGAAGGAAGCCTGGACAGTTTACGAGATGGCAGGAGGCAAAGTACATCTACCTGGTCCTGAACTCTGATGCATGGTCTCCCTTGCTCCCCACTTGACAGGTACAAACAGTGACAAGCCCTGTCACCTGCTACCTGATGCAACCATTCCGAAAGCTGGGAAAGCCAGACGTGGTGTTAACAACTCCAGCTTCCCCACGGAAAGCCCCAGAGAATAACGACAAGGAACTGCCTTGACTCAGGCCAAATGCGCTTATGTTAGGAAACCTCCACAGCTTGCTCTCTGGGTGGAACAGCCCCGATGAAAGGACACTAGCAAGGCAAGCAGACAAAGGGAGAGACAGGGTGCTGATATTTCACCCCAGCTCGCCTCCTTGTCCCTTCTCTTCCTATGAGAGGAGAAACCCCTGGCTGTAAGATCCTCAGCTCTGGGAGTGACATGAGATGCTGCAATTCCTTGCAGCACCCCTGTCCATGACTCCCTGCTCACTGATTTTCATGCTTTTTCCCTGGTCAGTCTCCTAACCACAGCCAAGACTGATAGAAGCACAGATACCAGCACAAGAGGATCATCTGAGCACCTTCCTGACATCTCAGTTTCCTGAAGCTTCATTGCTTTTGGTACCCAAATTGCTGTTTCCTGATGGTAAATCACAACCTGGATTTTAAGGGCTAAAAAAGTTGGGTACTGCCTTTCAGAGGAGACAAAATCTGTAGATTTGGAAATCTTTGCCATCAGCAAAAAACCTCCTAAATTTCCTAGATTTTGTGATTCCCAAACGATTCTGACAGAGCATCTACTTTCAAGATGCATTTTTCAGGATGCTGCTGTTATTCAAGTCTCCATCTAAGCAGTCATGCAACAAGCATCACTTTCAAACAATGGTCTATTGATTACTTGCTTTGTTAACAATGATGCTATTCCCTGGAGAAGTTTATTACTCTTGTTTTTTATTATTTTGTGCCTTATGATTTGGTCATTAATGGGTACACTTGCAGTACACTGTGACTGACTTTCCTGTGAGGAATCCTCAGTGCAGTCCAAGAACCTCCATGAATAAATGTTTACTGTCAGGAGATATGAGTGTGTTGCAGGGCTCAATGGATGTTTTCATCCTGATGGTGTAGCAGTAAATCAATTAAAAACAGGATTGATTGTAAAATTGTGGCTAAGTTGCTTTTGCTTTGGGATTTCACATGACCTAAGTTAGTCAGTATAAATCTAACAATGTATTACTCATGCAGTGATCATCTTGCTGGTATCTACAGTGAGAACTGCTGTGCACACAGATAAGGCAAGAGCAAGGGCCAAACCTGGCCCTGGCATATCCTGCAGCTCTACTCCTACACAGAGCACAGAGCCTTGTCCCACTGGTGATTTAACTCCTTTTGGCAACATTTGACTAGAATTCCCTTTACCAGAGGATAAAATAAATCGAAAGGGCTCTTGAAAGGGCTCTCTACACTGATACGTTCATTCAGATTATGGTATAGTGTACATTTAGCAAAGAATCGCTTTTCTTAATTAATTCCCTGTCTAGCTGCTTTTTTTTCAGTCAGACTACTGTAGCCCAAATTAGATTAATCGACTTTGGATATTCTTGCTAACAATAACTTTCTCTTATTAAGCATTATTAATATTAGTTCTTAGAAACTGATGATTCTGGAATAACTCCCCTCATTTAGTTATATCCCAAAATCTCCAGTGGCATATGATGGCCAGTGTGCTCTGACTTGAGCAGAAGTCCCCACACTCCCTGTTTAAAACATTTGCCAAGAGCACTGGGTTGTGTCTGCTGAGCAGAGGTTATAGTTTCTGTTTTAAAATCAGTTTAGAAATCTTCTGTCTTAATTTTCGGCAGTAAAGTAAACCTCTTGGTAGGAAGACCATATCCAGAAGCCACCATTCAGCACAGAGTGCTGCAAGGGAGATGTAGTGCAAAGAACCAGAGAGACTGAAAAGGCACAAGCTCAAAACAAAAATTGTATCCCTGTCTCCCACATGCCCATCCAGGGCTTCGTCCAAACCCCAGGAATGTAGATTTAAGTCCTCCTGTGGGCTCTGAATGCAGACCACAGAACTGCTGCCTCTCCGTGTGTGCAAGTCTGCAGATAGGGGCAGAGGAGCAATCTGCATGACTGTGTGCTCAAACAGAGATTTACAGAGACAGTGTGCATAAATCTAGATAATTTATACGGTGCTACAAATACAAACAGCAACGGGCACCCTTCACAAATTCACATACACAAATGTACCTCCAGTGTGAACAATGCAGTGACAAAGTGAGCTGCCTTTGTGTGGACATCATTGGTATCAGCAGTTAGGAATAATAGTTGTCTAATTGTAGTCTTTCATTGTGTGCTGCGTCAAACCGTGGGAGAGTAATTGCAACCATCAAAATCCTTTCAGAGTGTGTGCAAAGCCCCGACTCCCATCACCTGCTATCAAACCTATCTGATCCACCACACACATGCAGTTACTGGGCAGATGAATTAGCTAGATAGGCTGTTCTATTATTATTACTATTATTATTATTATTATTATTATTATTATTATTATTATTTTCTCTTTTGTTTTGTGTTTTTCTTCCCTCAAGGTTGTATCTGACTCATGAAGGGGGTTTAGATTTTTTTTATTATTATTGCTATTCTTATTTTTTTGGGGTGGGTGTGTGCAAGTGAGAGAGAGAGAGAGAGACAGATCGCTTTTTGGGTGAGATAATACAGATGACAGACATCAACAATTATACAAAATAATATGGTAACCAGCAACCAAAAAAAAAAAAAATTGATTCTCATGGGCTGCTGAGTGTTACAATTTGAATGTCTTTCTATTAAAATCCTTGTAATAGACACAGGGAGAAAGCAGGGAGGAGGGAGAGAGAAAGAGGGAGAGAGAAAGAGGGAGAGAGAAAGCAGTTCTTTTTCAAATATTACTCATACGATGGAGCACAAGATATTTTCAGAATACAAGTGGGACTGATTTCCATTAACATAATCCCATTTCCAGTATTTTTTATTAATATAAAAGGCTCTGGGAATGCCTCCTGGATCATTTATACCTGCTGTATTTTGCATTGGGTTTAGAGGAAAATCAAGGAAAGCACTAAAAATATACATATATAGATATAAAAATTGAACCTATTTGTTATATTCATTCTGAATTGCCAGCTGTGCAATACCTGAGTGGAGAAGCAGATTTGATTATCAAATACAATTAAGGCCTGGTTTTGTCCATGTGGAGCACCATGTAAGTGCATATTGTAAATATCTGTATAGAAGACAGGAACACCACAATTATGTGCACTACACAATCTGTCTTGCTGCTGGAGAGGACTTGCAGTGATTTTCTCTGGTTCAGTCTGCTGCAGTAAGGAATCCATCTCAGTGCTGTAACAACTGTTGAAGGGACCACATCTTGTTCAGGTAGCACACAGTTTCATGGGTGGATACCCACTTTAAACTTTTAGAGGCTCGCAGCTCTGGGTTTTCAGGTATCTGCCTTTGTGTGATAGATCATATCTATTTACTAATTCTATCTGGTACCTTCAGAGACTCAGCAGGATATGTCCTTTGTGCTGCAAGTATCTTCTGTTGCATAAGGATGTGTGTAGTTTCCATGGCTGGCAAACACATGTGTGTGCGCGCTTGAATTTCTGCAAAAGACCGTTTAGAGGTCTGTAATTAAACTCTCCAAGGAAGCAGGAGAAGCCTATTTTTGTGCAAAATTCAAGTAAAAGGGAATTTTGTAGAATAGTAGAATCATTTAGGTTGGAACAAAACTTTAAGATCATCAGGTCCAGCAATATTTACAAAATGTGTAAAAAGTTCAATGAAGAAAAGTCCTCATTGTGAATTTCCTCAGACTGTGGGTGAGGGCCCCAAGGAGAAGAGATGTAACTTGTTATTTAGATCACTTAAAATGAGGATAGGAAATATATTTGTGAATGTTCAGAGGGGAGATGTGCCATGTTGTCAGAGGCCCACAAACCCTGATTACTCTAAGTCATCTCCACAGTGTTGTCTGACACTACTGCCCTCATTCTGCACATTTTGAATTTGCTTCTGTCTTTGAATGAAACAAATTCAGATGTACCAAAATACATACATTTTATAAGGCCTCAAAGCAGTCAGAAATGGTGATTGTGTTGAGGAGAAGATACTGCAAAATCCTTGGCTGGAAATGTTATAGATTGTAGATTTTTCTCAGTATTGCTGGTGCAGAGGTCACCATTTGTCAGACAGCAGAACACAGGTCTGGAAATAAGAAGGGCTTATTCCTATTGGTCTCATTCTTGCTGTAATATTTGGGGCAAGTCTTTTGGGAGTGGAGTATGTTAATCTACAGCACCTTCCATCTTAGGAAGTTTAGGTGTTTATTCTCAGCTGTTCATTTGAGATACATTCAGCAATCGATAAATAAGAAAAGATGCTTTCCAATACTGTCATTCATTCACTTCTAAAACTGGGGAGGATGAATCACTTTATGGAAGTTCATTTCTATCCACCCATATTTTCTGTAGAGTGAGGCCGGCTCATCTTTAAGTAAATTCTTAGATGGCAAAACTCAGAGAAGAATACCTCTCTTAAATACCTATTCCTCTCCAAGTTGGAGAAATTCCACTCAACAGAAATGTTGGATTTGAAGACCTATAACTGGTTCTTTCCTATCTGTAAATGTTTAGAATTTTGCACCCTAACACAAGGAGTGGATTCATCTCTTCTGGTGGAGTTTCATAATGATCTTGTAGTAAGGACTTGTTTCTTCATTATAATGGTTCTGAAGGGTTAACTGGACTAAACCTTCATCTTAACAAGGTTGTAAATGCTTCTTTTCTTAATCAAAGAGAACTGTTACCAATTTCCAGTTCTATTACCCACTGTGCTTTGCCAGCAACATTTGGCCTGGATATATTGAAACATTGTGCTAGAAAGCAACTTTCCTAAATACTTATTATCCACATGATAATTAGTCCTGACTGAGGTAATTTTTCAGGCAAAAATGCTAATTTTCCACGGTTCCTACTCTGGAGACAAAAGTAGAGGATTCAGTAAATCTTTTATTGGAGAGGTTTTTGAGTTCCAGGATGGGCTTTGTGCAGTAGCAAGTGCTCCAGTATGTAATCCACACTGATGGCACAGGTCACCTGTGCTGCTGAGTTATCCTGATGTTTGTGCTCATGGGTGTTCAAGGAGGAAGAGTGATGATGTCAGTCCAACCATATTTTAAAGGTCATTGATGCAGAACAAAAATTATGCATGAAAACTTGACATTTTCTGCTAAATGGAATTCTTGTTTCCCACCTCACCCTAATTAAGATAGCTCTGAGAAATGCTTGTCATGGGGAGGGACTCTGCATTTTACAAAGACCATCTAGAGGCACGCTCAAGTCCAAACATTTTACAATGCAAGATTAGTAAAGGAGATGAAAAAACAAAACCAGAAAACAGAGTTGAGAAAACTGCAAGTTTCACAGGAAGAGGAGAAGTGCTTTCAACGCACACATGGTTGCAGTGTTGTCAAAGTCAAACATGAGCACAGGCGGACCAGTTTTGGAGAAATTTCAGGGAACTGAGATGGGATTGCAGCTCTCTTTAAGGAGTTCCTACCATGAATAAAGGGCCAGCATGGGAAAAACCAGTGAGACACTTGTCTGCAAAATTCAATTACTGGCTGATAGAGGATGTTATCACAGGATAACCAAAGATGAGAGCTGGCATTCCAAAAGCAAATTAGAGATGTGAGGTAGGGGGGCAATAGGTGGTGAGGAGCCTTTCAGAGGTCCCTCTATGGACATTGAACCATAACAGGCACTCATCAGCATTATAAAACTACCAGGAGGAGTATCCCCAGGCTGGGAAAGACTCTTCTTGGCAAGCTTGTGCACCACACCATGCCATCCGATAGAGCCCATCTTATTGAAAACTGAATCCCTTTGAGTTCCCTGGAACAGCAGCAGCTGGAGGGGAAATAACAGTAAAATTCTATGGCCATAATAAAACGCATTAGCCATCTGAACACTCATTTCAATCAAATAATGCAGCCTATTCATATTTAAACAGGAAATATTGTTTAATGTTTATGATAATGATCAAATCAAATTTTAAAAATTAAACACGAAATTAAACATTTAAGTGAGGTTTCAACATTGGGCACTTGGGACACCACTTCCAACCCACAGCTGATGGTTGCAATCAGAAGGGTCTACCCCTTACCTCTGCTTAGCGCAGCTCCTTGAGAAAGACGGTAGAAGAAGACTTTGGTGTCACTCAAATGACCACAGCTGGTGCAGGGTGGCTGATTTTGAGTTGATTGTTCCAGTTTCCCCTTGCATCTATTATGCTTTCCATGACAGTAACACTTAATGGTTGTTGAGGGGGAAGTGGAAATTGCAAAAGAAAAGTCCTTTCATCTGGAAAAAGCTAAATGGGACTTGTTTTTCATCCAAGTGGAAGGCAGTTGTGTTCCTACTGAAGTATTTTGGACTTTTAACTTTTTCCTGAAGAGAACAGGGAGAAGAGAGGTTACAGAGGTTTTTTTAAAGCACTAGTGAAACAGAAGTAGAAAACGACACTGTGAAAAAGCAAGTTCTCAGATGTACATAATGGTCATAGGAGGCAAAAATGCAAAATAACACCTTGTTGCTCTCTAAATACTGTTCCTTTGGGGTAGAGCACAGCAGCTTTTACACACCGGTAATGCACAGCCTTTTCTGTAGTGGCAGTAACTGTTGCAGAGCTACAGATTTCAAAAAATAGTATGTTGCTTTATACCAGTGGAGTCATGATCCCAGCTGATTAATTTAAGGTTTTGACAGCACTGTCGAAGTTTGTGTCTAATGAAGACCTTGGAGTGATGGCTAGCAGTTAGGGTATTGCTTTTAGACCATATCTTGTGCTACAGTAAACTCAGAGCCAGGAAACAACTTTCTCCCACATGAAATCTGTAGTGATTTTATTGATACTAAGCCTAGCAGGTTTTTTTCCCAGCTCTCTCCACTTGAAGTCAGCAGAAAAGCAAAGTTTGAAACTAAAAAGTATTGAAACAAACTCATTGTCTCTAATATTCCCATGCATTTCAGCCATGGACCTTATCTGTGCTGTGAGCCTGTGCAGCAATGTTAACCTTTTGCTCTTATAGTTGCATCTTTCAAGGGAGTATATCCTCAGTGTAAATTAATACCAAATTAATATGAATTAATACCAAACCAGCAAAGCTTTGGACTACAAGTGAACTGCATGTTACTCCTTAGAGTAGAAAAAAAAAATCATCACAAAAGGCAGACTAAATCTGTCAATCCCCATTCTTATGGCAATGCTTGCCCAAATTTATTATGGAAGGAGCATGCACAGAAATTTCCGTACTGTGAAAAAATAAATAAAACGACTGAATAAATTATCTGGAAAAGTACAGCAAAACAGAAAGATTTATCTTAACCTGTGTCTATTGCCCTCATCCCTGTACCATGCACTTTAAATTGGATTGGTATCCTATAAGAGACTGTCAAGGATTCCATTTGTTCTGCTTGACATACAGATGTACAATTGGTAAAACTGCATCTTATCTTAGTAATTGTCTACAGTGCTAAGGCTGTACCTAGTTATTGACTTCAAAAGTCAGGTTTTGTCTGTGCAGTTCCCTGATCCAACATCAGTCCAACCACCCCGAGCTCTATCTGCTCATCTTTTAGCTCACCTTCCTGTGTTAAACCACCTTTCTTTTTGCAATAGCTACTTCTCAGCTTTCTGTAATCAATCAAGACCAGAGTGTGGGGGTAGAGAAGTGAATAGCTTAGTTCCCTGGTTCTGGCAGCATCCTTGTGTATCTAAAAAAAGTCATTGAGAGCTGGTGCTTAGTGAATATTTTGAGGGCTTTTAAAGCAAGAAAGGTTTTTCTAGAGATCTGTTTTTGGAGGGAGTTGTTACCTAGCTGTAGTGAAATTTCTGTTTATTAAAAGAATCATAGAGTTTAGTGACTCTCTTCACAAAGAGAAATTTCTGTCTGTCTGATGGTCTTTTAAGTACGTTTTGTTACAAATCCAGATGAGCATGTTGACACTGTAATGGTTCAACAATTTTTTTTCAAACCTGCAGTAACCTTTCCTTTTCATAGGCACATGCTGCAAATAGACCCACTTGTAAAACAGAGCACTTTGTTCTTACACAACAAAAGAATCCCTTTAAATCTAGTTATTTGTTTTCCACTTCCAGCTGGAAAGTGCTTTGACTTTTGGGTTTATATTTTAAGAAAATGAATAACCCCCAGATTTTTTTTGGAAGCCCATATTTCTATGATTTTTGTGTATTCTGAATGCTGGGCATTTTATCTGCAACTATTCTTCATGGAAACATTTAAAGCAACTGCTGGGAGAAAAAAGAAAACCTTCTTTTCTTCCAATTCTCACCCCTGTCTCAATAAACAGTAGTGCCATCCTGGGAACCAGTCTTGCTTGAATCCCAGCAGTGTGGATTCACTTTTTCCAAGGAAAACAGGAAAAAGTATAGAACAACTATAGTCAGCCAGACCAACAGTTATTCTGACACATATCCCATCTCCTAGCCTAGTCAGTCATAAAGAAGAGGGAAAATTGCAAAAGCAATATTCTTTCCTGGTTTCCTGCAATTGGCAGCTCAGGGATTTCCGGAGTCAGGGGTACATTCTTTGTATCAGTAGTTTTCAATGGATTTTTCTTCCATGAGTTGTCCTACTGTTTTTGAGTTCACATGGATGTTTAGACTCTGGTTTTGCATCAGTGGCATTTCTCATTGTTTGAGCAGGACCGTTTGTCCCTGGAGAAGGCAGAAGTTAGTCGAAGAACCTCAAGAATGACAACTTGTACAATCATGAAACAAAGCACTGGAGTCTCTTTTCACTTCCCCAAATGCTGTCAGCCAAAGGATAGATGTAGCTAGCATGGCAGTTTCAGAGAGAAAACCCTGGCTGCACAGGGTGATGAAGTTTACCAGATGTCATCACTAAAGGTAGAATCCCAAACCTGTGGTGCTTTGTAGGAGAGCTGCAAACTGCAGGAGTTCAGCCGCTGTTGTACAGCCCTGCAGCAGGGAAATACCTCCAAGGCCAGTTTGGGTGGAGGCACAGGCGAACTGGTTCCACCTTCCAGAGTTAAAGCCATCTCCAGTCATAAGTGAGAGCCATGAGACAAAGAGCACCAGGTTTTCAGAAGGTCCTGTAGCACCTTTGCCATATGCCAAGCAGTCCAGAAACAACTCGTTTTTAACAGCTGGCAAGAAATGCCAGTTAGGGATGGCAGGCTGTGCCTATGTCACCCAAACAGCATTCCAGCTCACAGTGAGGTAATCCTTCTGCTCTTAAGAAAAGGTGCATAGTCGTCACGGCTTTTTGGGGAGATGAGGTGGGTTTTCAGCCCTGTTTCTCTTCCCTTGTTCAGTTTTCAGGCTTCTCTACACAATCAGTATTTGCAATAAAATGGAATGATGTAAGGTAGTTGGAAGGATCACACGTAAACAAAGATGGTAATCAGATTAGGATGCAGGTCTGGGGTTGTCTGTTACACCAAGAGCTATGTTTGAGTGTTAGCTTTGCTCTGAGCCTCCTTTCTGAGAAATCTTTATTTCAGGACTTCACAGGAAATGCAATATGGCTTTTGTTGTTTGTAAATTTTTTTACATTATACTTTTTTTTATTCTTTGATTCCTTTATGGACTCCCCAGGTGCCTATAACAAGGTGGCAATTAATAGGGATATGCACAGTGGAACAATCTCCCCTTTATAAATAAATCTATGCAGATATGGCAATCTACCTCAGGGTATCTTTCAAACTTGGGGAAAAAAATGTCGGGGAACAAATCACATGATGCTTCAGACAGTTTGTGGACATTGCTCTCTGTCTTTGGAGGCTCCTCTCACTTTTCTCTCTCTCTCTTCTGTCTTACCCTCTCACCTCAATGTACTTTCATAAAGATAAGTGAGTATAACTGGTATGAGCTGTCTTCAGGGATCCTTTGTGATGCCCAGTACTCGAGGTCCATCCCCAGAGGTGTCGTGTGTGAGGGGAAGCTCAGGCACATGTCCTGCTTTCAGATGTCTCCGCACACCTGCTGCTGGCCTCAGCTGGGAGCTCCCTGCAGGCACAGCTGAGCAGTGGATTTGAAACTAAGCCTCTACTAAAATAAAATAGAAAACATGACATCTTTGGAAAACAGAGAGCCTGGGACTGCAAACAGTAAGAGTGCGGCATGATGCAGACCCAAGGCAGGATTTGGCTTTGAACGACACTCACAATCCTGTGTCCTCTGGGCTTGCCGCCCACATAGCTGATTTCCTCAGCCAAGATTTTGCAAGAAAGGAGGACATATCCTAACCTTCACAGTAAAGCTGAGTGTCTTCTCAGTCAGGCTTAGATGCCCAGGAGGAAATGTAGGCAGAGAGGTTCTACTCCACTGACTCACCCAAGTAGGGTCAAGTGTCTGTATGGGGACAAGGGTGACCACAGACCCCTGCACAAGTGACCTTGGGGAACATCTGACAGCCAGCTGTCTCTAAGCTGCAGGGGAGATGCCTTCCTGGATTGAAGTGGGAACTGTCTGTGGCCTTTGACATCAGCCTAAAATGCTCCTGTGATGACCCTCACCAGATCAAATTACTGTCTCCATAGCTTGGGGGGGATGCTTTTTTTATCTTGTTCTCTGTCACATCAGAAAAGAGAATATTAAAACATTCTAATGGAGGCTGAGCTACCATTACTAGGCGAAACTGGTGAGGTCTAATACCATTTGACATGAATATACTGGGAAGACTCTGAAAGAGTATGAACCTACAGGATTCCCAGACAGGCACCCAGACCCAGCACATTTTTGAAAGGACAAACTGGGATCTTACTGGGTAAAAATACCTTTCAAAATCCCAGGGCAGTAGGACAAAATGTTATAATATATAAATATAGATCACTTTCACCAAAAATAAAAATCAAGACACACTGTTGAAGCAGACTGCCATAAAAAAAGGTACCACACAGAGACGGGCTCCATGTAAAAAACAAATCCAAACAGAACAAAATTGAGTGGAATGACACTAAGGAATCTAGTTTAGATGAAAACAGTAAATAATTTCCACTTTAAATGCTTTCAAAATGCATGACTCACCCTGTGAAAGACCTTCATTACTTTAAGGAGAAAGAAGACTACCAGGTGCCCCTGCAGATGCCCCTCAGCTCTGACAGCCTGAGTGCCTCCTCCATGCACAGGCGTTACCCCTGACTACTGCCTGTGCTTGCCATATGTCGTCCCTTTTTTGTTCACTGCCATTTACATGCTGGCAGGTTGACTTTTTAACAAGGTAAGAGTAGGCTGAAGATTTCAGATGTGGGCACTTGAGAGACCCTCCCCTTCATGGCAGGCTCAGCTTCCTCAGTTTTAGCTCAGGCTGACATTACATCAAACTGTGCCTCTCCCCGGTGGGGATAACCACAGTTTATTTACAAGATACAACAGGAATGTCACACTAAATGAAGACGAAAGATGTGCAGGAAGCGTGATTGCTGCCTGTGCCTTCTTAGGAACTGCTTATTAAGGAAATCGTCCTTTTAAGCAGCAAAGAGCCGCCAGAACTGGCCATGTTCAATACTAGGGCAGGATCTGACTTGCTCACCAACACCATCGATAACATTCCTCCCGTGGTAATGATGCAGATGCTAATGAGCGTATTAATAATAAATAACACTGTGTGCATTTATCATGTCCCTGATTCAAAGGGTGGGAAATGCTTTACCAGCTAGACAGTGTGAAGTCTCAGAGCAGCTCTTTTCTCTGTGTGGAGCCTATTGCTACCCTAAGCAAATGGACTTTTGTCATCTGGGTTAGCATAGAAAAGTGGCAGTGGAACCACTGGATTCCAGTCACTATGGTGCTGCTGATTCATGGTGTGAACTTGGGGGAGTTATTTTAGTGCTCTGAGTCTCAAGTTAACCATCTGTAAAATCAAGATAATTATATTTACAGTGCTTATTTCATAGAGATGCTGTGAAGATTAATTAATGCATATATATTTACAAAGTGCTTTGAGGTCTTCAGGTGAAACCTGCTGCATATGTGCAAAATATTAATTCTCTAAAATACCTTGAAACCTCAGGAGCTGCAGTGTCTTGCCAGATATCACTACATTTTATAGTGCTTTTGTTCGTTGTCTAAGGAAGTTGTTTTCCAGGTAGCAGTAATATATTGTGTTAATGGTGTGATACTTTGAAAATAACAGTTTTTTCCCATTCCTTTTGACTTGTTCTTCTATCATGCACCATGTGCAAGCAGATTATGGGTTCATCAAACAGTAATTTTAGGTCATTATTAGGAAACATATTTTGATTCTTTTTTTTTTTTTTTAACACCTCTGTAGATCGCATCACAAAGAAAATCCCTGTATTTATTTGATACTGGCCATTCCAGCTGTGTTGGTTGTTTGTGATCAGTCAGATAAGCTACAATGCACATGATCCAGAAAGAAGATACATAGAGACACAGTGAGGGACTGAGGTTTATGTATGTTTATTTTATGTGCTAGGCTCAGGACTGTTCTCTCCTAAATTTAGCCATCTGAATATTAATGGTTAAGTCTAAAGTAGTTGTTTGAAGTTGCTTCATTGGAAAGAGGTGGGCACTGGCTCAGAGCACCTTGCCTGACCCTTCTTAGGTAACAAAAATCAGTGCAGCTGACCGAATGTAGGCGTCCACTCCAGGGTAAATGGAGCAGTGCACTGAGTTCCCCTGGCTGTACAACCATCCCTCCACTGGATCTGGCAACCGAAAAGGCCAGATTATCTTTAGGTAAAAAATGTGGATATTTTAACCTGCAATTTAAATCTCACCTCAGAAGTATGGCTTCATTAAGAGGATGAATACTGAACTGTTTGATGTAGATAGATATGCTGAGAGTGCCACATGTCTTACAGTTAAACAACGATGGCTTCTGCAGTGCTGAGTAGTCTGTAAGCATCCCAGTGTTTGTAAATCAACTTAAAAGAACAGCAGGTTTTGATAACATGAAACTCACATGCACTCACCAGTTCTTATCTCTGCCTATTTCAGCTGTTCCAGCATCATGCCTGTTAGTCATATTGTGTCTAAGGTTCTCAAACTGTGGTATTTCCACCTCCTTTATTTTAAAGCAATTTTTCAGTTTTAGGAATTCAAAGCCAAGAAGCTATTCAGTGGAAGATTTCTTCCTTAATTTCTCTCTCTGACATGCAGTCAAAGCCCCATGAATCACAAAATTCAATTCTTCCACCTCTCCATGCTTATATATATGTCTCCAGATAGCTGCCACATCCAAAATACACATGCGTTTTCTTCCTAATTTTTGCCCATTCTAGTAATCTTTGAAAAAATTTTGTATCCCAGATCCATAAGAGAGTGAAAAGGATATTTGCACATGCTCACCTATATACAGAAAAGTTAGAGAATTCAACCAAGGAAGCAAACAGGTAATGACTGTTTAAGCATCTTCACATACTTTCCCTAATTCAGTGGACTTTTACTATTTAGCACCAGCTGACCATCTGCCTTAATATACACATGCACACACAGACCTACATATGTATGTTTAGATAGATAGAGATATATAGATTTACACTGGGGTCTTGAGAGAAGACTTCTTTTGATTTTCTCTGGACATGTGATCTTCCTTAAGGCAGTTGTCATTCTACATTAATTTGTTTTGCTCTGCCTCAGCTCACTCTTTTTTGTCTTAAATGCCATATTAGAAAATGTTTACAAGCTCCCTGCCTCCTTTGTGATACCCACAATCCACCTGGGTACCTAGGGAAGCATGCTGTGATCCTTCCTGACACATGTCAGCAAACATCTCATCAGGGGCTCAGCTGTGTCACCCCCGATGATACTGCGCAGCAAGATCAGTCGTGGGCTACATTACACCCAATCCTGCCCCCAGGGGAGGTGGGAAGGACTATGCTAATTGGTTCTGACCCTCCAAGATCACGGGGGGAAATCGCCTTCACCCGGTGCAGCAACCGGACAGATCTGTTCAATTGAAACCACGTTGCTGCAGCGTGCGCAAAGCCCTCCGGTGCCTGTACAAGATGGCAGAAGCCTTTGCCCATGTGCCTGTGGTGAGATGATGTGGCACAACAGTTACATGAGCAGCTCACCTGAAACTATTTCCAATAAATATGGGAGGGTCTTCCCATTCACAGCATTCACGTACTTTCCAGCCTGGCTGTGGGGTTATAAAAACATGTGCTTGGACCCTGCTGCATAGGTGTTGCTTCAGTGCCCTTCAAGAACCCACCGAAAAGCCCTGGGTTCTCTCTGCAGGCATCCTAGGAAACAAGGGGGCTGTCTATGAAATTAAGGAAAAACACAGAAAATCAGTACATTTCAAAATACCCTGCCCATTCTTTACTTTCTTGAAAAAAGGGAGGTTTTCTAGTTTATTAGAATCATAGAATGTTTTAGGTTGGAATGGGCCTTAAAGATTCTCTAGTGCCACTCCACTGCCCTGAGCAGGGACAGCTTCCACTACACCAGGTTGCTCTAAGCCCCGTCCAACCTGGCCTTGGGCACTGCCAAGGGTGGGACATCCACAAGATCTCTGGGCCACCTGTGCCAGTGTCTCAACATCCTCACAGCAGAGAATTTCTTCCTAATACTTTCTTAATAGAAGGTGACACCTATTTTGCACAGCCAACTGAGTACTAGATTTAGGGAGACCCAGGAGTTCCTTCTGTTGCCCAGGACTTGCCTTCAGCCCTGCAGAGCCCTACCCTGAGTCAGTGGACCAGCACACAAAAAAGGAGGATGAAAGAGCCAGCTGTTCTCTGACCTGGCTCTGTATGTCAACATCATCAGACACACAATTCTTCATTTCTCTTGTCACTGTACCAAAAGAGAAATGTAGGACTGAGAGGTGCAATCATTCCCCCATCACATTCATTCTTTTCTTTTTCCCTTTCTTGCTCTCTTTCTTACTAGTACTCCTTCTCCTGCTTTAATCACACCTTACTACCTTCTCTGCTTTTGTGCATCTCCTGCCAAATGACGTCTACAGGTTTGTGGCTTTACATTTCCCTGGCATGCAGATATTGCCTTTGCTGGGCATGAACCCTGGAGTCATCACCTCCAAAGAATCAGATGACAGATCCCTTTTCAGATCATGTGTGCTTAGTTAGGTTGCAGAAGCATCTCAGAGGGGAAATAAATGTGTGCAATTATGTGAAATAGTTAGAGCAACACTGGATAAAGAAAACAGAAATTGAATTTGGTAGCCTGTTTTCAATCAAGCTTTCAGAAGCACCAGGTGCTCTAGTAGAAGCAGAAGGCAGTTTTAAGATAGCCTTACACCAAACCAGTTCCTTGCCAGTTTTCCTGAATTAGACATTGGCTTTCATCCTGTGTGATAGATATTTTGTCTCTTCCCAAGTCCCAGAAACAGCCAGTCCTTGTGGAACAAAATCTAGCACTGAAAACTCCTTTGCACTTCGTGCCAAGGCAAACAACTTGTTCTGCAACGCAGGGCAGGGAAAGTAGGGGGTCGGAATTAGGTTAGGCATTAAAGTTAGGACCTCAATAGGGGGAGATTTTTTGGGTCGTTGTTGGTTTGGGTTTTTTTAATTTGATTATCCAAGGGGTGCTGAGTAGGTGGTGCCAGATTTTACTCAAATTGCTTGCGTTTAAATGCACACACACACAAGTACACACTCTCAAGCACATGAAAACGGGTGTTTCAGTGTGGGGGCAGGGGAGGGGGCGGGAGAGTGGAGCTGTCAGGACGATGTCATGGCAAAGGCATTCCATCAGCTAGAGGGGGAGATTTTCTGGGCCTTGGTTTGAGAAGCAGACAGATGACTGACAGGGGTTAAAAGCTTCCTGCTTTCTTTCCCACATTGCCTCCTTGATGGTAAAGAGTTCACTGTCCCTCACACAGAAGGTGCTCTGTGATTTCAAAGCATTTTGCTGGAAATACTGTACAGACTATAAAAAGCTATTGTAGCCCATGGCAGAGAAGCCCGGCTGAGCCTAATTCCCCATATCCTTAACTCATCAGCCTCTGATCGTAATGCAGGTTCAGTGTCCTAGAGTACCATTAAATAAAAAAATGTACACAAAAAATCCCAATTAGTACATTTCATGATGGTGAGAGATGTCAGACTGTGCATCCTGGGCATAGCAGTTCTCTGCTTAGTCACGAGACAGGCAGGGTAAGCTACCCCACAGTCTCCTGCAGGCCTGACCCAGAGGACCTGAAACCAAAGGGTAGTCAGGAGTATGGGCTCCTCCACTTTTGAATCTTCCAGCTGCCTGTCTGAGGCTGTCACAGGTGACATGGTCAGTTGTGACACTGAAGGCATCATCATCCGCTCTCGTAAGGAACAGAGCACAGACACCACCACCTCCAACACTGGCAGCAAGGAGGGAAAATATGTTAACAGTGCAGGTTATCAAGGGAAATTAGGGGAGGGTATGCAAATGAAAAGAAAGACCAATGTGATGCCCCTGAAGGTCATTGTTGGAGAGAGTGAAAAAAGTGGTGACACTTGAGACAGTGAAAAAAGCAGTGACACTTGGCTCTGAGTGATCAAAATTACAGAAAAACAATAATAAAAAGCACCTGAGACTTGCTGCCCAAGAAAGTTTGTTACTCAACTATTCCTGAAATAGACCACATTCTTCATAGGCTGCTTTACAAATTCCCTAGTGGGAAATTAATTGTCTGCCTTGCATTTAACCAGTTCCCTCTCCCATAGAGGTCTGGGCTTGCTCCATCTATTCCTCGTTTTATCTTTATTTAATGAGCAGGAGATAGGACCCATGGTCTTATTGTCCAGCACCATTTTCCTTCAAAGAGATTGCATCAAACTTTATCTAGACTAAGACACAGCAAACCTCACAGATTTCACAGACATGAGAGAATATGACCTCTCAAAGGTCTCTGGTTCATTGAACTTGAAGATGAGACGTGATCGTGACACTTGCACTGTAAACACCTAAATAGATGAGATCTCAGCTCAAAAATCACACCTCTGAGCTTCATTCTTTAAATATTTCTATGCCTGAAAATAATTATGCCAGACAACTATCACAAAAACAACTCCTTAGCCAGGAGACAGTCAAATGGGCAGGAGTAAATCAGTGACCATGACTTCTTAGATTTCAAGCCTAGTTGTGAGGTTCCTGCCTGGTGGTTACATTACCTGTTCCCATCTCCAGGTGAGGCTGAGGTGGTTAATTTGGGGCTAATGAAGTCTTTTCCAGAGGAATGCAGCCCAACAGCACATGGCCTAATGTAGACTGACCCACTGAGTGTGTTTAAATGGGTCTCTCTTGACTGCAGCATATTAGACCCATTTTTTTTCACTTAGCAAAACCAAACATCCAGTTAGTACAGCAAAAACAGGAAATTAATAAACATTATATTTCTGTGCTTTTCTTCTATCAGTACATTCAATTACTTCTTCCTAATAAACAAGATCCATGCATGATCAACAGGTCTCAGGACTGATTTTATTTTATTATCATCAAGGAGAACTGGCTTTGTTGTTAACCTTTCCATTTATTTAAAATGCCCTGGATTTCATATTCAATTTTTATGCTCCCTATTTCTGATTGTTTCCTTGAAATGGGAAATTCAAGGACTTTGATAAATGGATTGAAAGGTTGCCTTATTTCTCTGTCACTTCTGCCTTTGCATCCTCTGCAAAATGCTGTTTTGCAAATCATAAAGCTGGGGATTGCAACAAGTATTCATCAGAGTATGGCAGGGAAGGCCGCAGGGGCAGAACAGATTAGATAGACCTAGTGAGGGACTAGAAGCAGGAGCTGGTGGGAAACAGGAGTTGAAATTAGGACAAACTGGCATAGGCTGGCTGTCTCTGTCATCTCTTTGGTGGTGGTATCCATGGGCTGAAACCAGTTTTACACTGCTGTGGTCTGTGACGGTCTGGGAGCCATGGAAAAGAAGGGTCTTCAGTGGGTTTGTGAAAATCTGTTGAAGAATTCATTTTCCTATTTGGGATGAATTTACACTCTTTTTATATAACTCCAGTTGAAATAGTGCTGATACAGGTATGTGTCAGACTGTGAGAGAGACTGATAGTTATCCATTGCTGCACAAATTGTCACCTAAACTGCAAATGGCAACACTTGTCTCACCCACCCACCCCACACCTCCCTAAGCAGGATCACCATTGCTGGGGTATTCCATACCTCTCTGAATGAGGCATGCAAATAAGTGACTTCCTCAGAACAGCTTTTTTTGAATTGAGTCACACCTAATAAGCACCTAGTGCCAGAACTTTCCCCATTCAAGATACCAGCATACTCAAAGAGCAGCCCCCCTCAAAGAGGCAAACTCAGGCCTTAAGTAACTGCAGAATGAGAAACCTTAGGCACAAAATAGCTATTTCTCTCCTGCATGAGCTGAAATTGGGTTTCTGTCCCTCCTGCATCATTGCAGTCATTGCACTTGAGCTGATACCGGGAGCACCTGGAGGTCTCTCCTAATACCACCCTGAGTGGTCCCTTCATGGTGGAGTTGGTCAATAAGAAACATCCCTGTGCCATTGCACAGGAGAACTCCCTGCAGGGCAAACACCTGGGACTGCTGGGTCTCCTACTGTTCCATTCCTGTGCTCAGCTAGAGGCCCCAGAGCCCCTCAGTGCCCTTTCCAGCTTCTGAGCCCCCCAAGCCCCACTGCAAAGGGCATCCCACAGGGAACGCTGAGCCGAGAGGTGATTGAACCCACAGCACTTCACAAGGAGCTGCCTCCTCACAGGGACGTGACCACCCCTCAGCACCCGCGCAAACGCAGCCAGTGGTGAGAGCTCCAAGACCTTTCAGATGATTCAAATGTGTGATTGTCACACGTGTCCCTTCACACACTGCTGTCAGGGCAGCCAGGACCCATGTTCCTTCTGGCTCTGCGCTTTTCACTCCCTTTCTTTGTGTTACTATGGCAAGTGAGGAAAATGTTCAGCTCCCAGCTCTGAGTCATTGCCGCCCTCTCAAAAAACAGTCATGTCCTGAGCTGCTCTTTCCCAAGAGCTGCCAAGCACATCGCAGTATTCACCCCAGCTTCTTAGGTGGCTACAGACTACAGCTTGTAGCAGGAATCATTAATACTATTAATAACCCCTTTTTAACATGAGACCTTTTCAAACTGCAGGACCCAAAAGCACTTGACGCATTTCACTACCTACGTGTTGCAAATCCACACCCTCCTAGGAATTTCACAGCCATCACTGATGCAGGCTGAGCTCCTTGCACCTGCAGAGCAACATCACAGACAGACCTCAGGCTGTCCTGCCCCAATCTCATAAATGCGTCACCATACAAAAGAACAAGGGGCCCTCTGCAGCATAACAGCTCCCCACCGTGCTTTGATGTACCACCAAACAACTCCACTTCTGAGCATTCCTGTTCACCAGGGCACCATGAGTGGTGTGCAGGCTTCCATCTTCCTGGATCATTTCTCCCAGAAGCAAAATACTGGAGCTGCTCAGCTCAGACCAGCAGGCTTACTATGCAGGCTAACACTGCATCCAAAGATTCAAGGAAGCCAGAGTGTAATCCCTTTAAGAGCATGAGTAGCTTCTGGAGCAATGACCTCCTGTCCAGTCTGTTTGTTATTACATTCAGCTGTCCATCCATCCATCCATCCATCCATCCACACAGTCACCATTATTCTCACTATAGATGAGCACCTACATTTCCATGGAAAGGGCAATGCACATTTGTTCATCAATGGTTGTCTCATCTCACTTTGATTTATTTAGAAGGCAGGCCTATTTTTTTTTGCTTGCTTTCACTTTGGATGCCACAGCCATGGCTGACTTACTTAAGCATCTCTGACCTTTACTGCCTGTGACCATTTCCCACCAAATACCTCCTCTGAAAGGGTTTGATTTTAAAAAGAGACCATTTGCCATAGGGAACCGTGAATTTCTTTGCCTTCACATTCCCACTTGTGTCCTGGGGAGAGGCAGTGTTGGGAGGACTGCTGTGCCATACCCTGGGGTTTGAGAGCAGGGTCTGGCCTGCATCAGGGTGAGACCGATTGTAAGGAAGGAATGGAAGAAAAGGGGAGATAGAGACATGAGAAACCGCGTCACTTCCACAACTGCTACTGCTCAGGAGAAAGGAGCAAAAGAAATATATATCTGCTTGCCTATTAATTTAAATCTAGACACAGGAAGAAGTCAACGAACTGTAATTTATGAGCTGTCAAAGCCTGAAAAATTCCTTTTGACACTGTATTTTCAGTTATTACATGCTTTCCTGCAAGACGACAGCGTAATTCTGTAGGAAGTCTTCTAGTGAACAGCACAATGGCAGAGGGCAGTGGGGGCTTTCTTATTATCTTTTCTTCCCCCTTTCATTGTCTCTCCCCACTCCTTTCAATCATCCCCCCTTTCCTACCTTTTTGTTTGCCCAAACAGCAGCGAGGAAGCAAATCAGCAGCAGTCCCCATCCTGCCAGCCCTTCAACACCTCAGTGCTGAGCTGGATCCGGCACCATGCAGAGATTTCTGAGGACTCACAGGGTGATGGGAGTGGAGATGAGGCAGTGACCACAACTCCGCCACAAACAAGGCAAATATACTCTCTCACACTCCCTCTGGCATTTCAAACACTTCAGCTGGTTTCCCTCTGCCCGTGCTAGGCACCCACCGCTCTTGCTGGCACTCCTTTTGGTTGTGTCCCTCTCACTTGTATCAGCATCGACTGACAAGTGCCAGATTCCTCAGATGCCCAGAAGTTGACAGCACTGACTGCCTGGATCCCTGCTTCTCCATAAAGTGAACCTGGACAGTGTAGGGTCCTGCCAGGATCCTGGGTCACACATGTTCCCCTGGAGAAGAGCAGTTTCTCCTCCTTTCCAAGCCCTCCTGAGGTTTGCTTCTTGGAAGGAAGTGCTAGGATCTTGGGATGGGCATGCCATCACACCCCTGGACCGCACAAGAACCAGAGGGTGGGGTGGCATTTTGGTGGTAGTGTCTCCTGGAGGATAAGGCTTGAAAGAGCCACCTGTCCATGCGCATTTGTCCACATCTTCATCAAGTTTTGGGGACATACAGGTTTGGAAGGTGATGACAGTAACACCTTTGCCCAATGTCAGTTGATGGAGGAACTCAAGCTAACACCAAATGAAGCTTGACCTGAAAATATTTCTTTCTCCCGAATCCAACGTGAAGTTCCCTTGGCATCCAGCTCATTTCCTTATCACTTGGGGACAGGAGTGGGGGAGGCTTTCACAACAAATGTCATTTATCCCTGTATTTTCAAATCTTCCTTTCCCTTATACACACAATTGCTTTTTAATTTGAGTTGCTGGTGGTAGCGGTAAGGTTGTCTTTTTGCTTTATTTTTTTCTTCCCAGCTTTGGTTTCTCACTTGCAGCTCAGAAAACCCTTTTAAGGTCTATTCTCTGTGATAGGCACTTTGCCTCCTATTTAGAGAATCACTCCCACACGCTGCACGCAGCCATATGCAAACACACAGACATATGATTTTTCTGGGTGAACTGAACTACAAATCTTGTGCTTTAATATAATTTAGGCAGCCTGTGCAAAGCTCTCTGAAGTCAGGATTATGGACTAGTCTTCTGAAAAATGCTGTAGAAAAGTCCAGAGAAAAGGACCATGCTTTCTGCAGGGTTGTGCTGCAAGGGAAGTGCTCACAATTCCCAGAGTCTATTCCAGGTTGTGTGTCATTTAACTTCACTGGGTCTCAGTCACCCCAAGCCTGAATCAGGGCCAACCCCACCACCTACTATTACTTGGGCAGTGTTTGAATGATTGTGTGAGACCCTTGTTAAGTCTCTGCTATCATTGCTGTGGTAGCATGTTCTTTCAGAATTGAGTATCAAAACAACCAAGGCCAAAATTCTCCTGAATTGCAGGTAGAGAGGTGTAGCGGGGGGGGGGGGGGGGGGGGGTACCGAGAGCAGGGGAATCCAGCCAGAGTCACGATACGAACACCGATACGATTTGAGCATCGTGCTCCAGTTTTATTATTCGGTTACACCAAGTTACACTTTTTCCCAAAGTTCACACCCCTTTCCCATGAGAAAGCCTCTAAGCAGTGAGGGAGCTGACCAGTGTATACCTTTTCCCAAGGCTGTTCAAGGCTGCCAGCTAGCAGGTGCCTTGCAAGCCTGTTTTCAGCCTGAGGCCCCATCAGGGTTACTTCTGCAACAGCCCTGGGATGCCCAAGCCCTGCTGGGGTATCCTGTATTCCACAAGGAATCCCTCTACAGAGAGATGAAAAAAAATGAAAAAAAAAGAGGTTTGCCCAGAACTACTCTCACATCTAACAGCAAAAACAGGGAGATAAAAGGCTGTCTCTTGAATGTAAGGTGAATCCTTAGGGAGCTGGGGACAAACTGTTGTCTCTTACTCATGAGCGGGTTATTGATGGGCAAACTTTCAGTGTTTTTGTTAAAATTCAGGAAAGCCTGCATCAAATTCTTCAAGCTACTCGTCTCTGGGTCCTAGCTTCCACTTAAACAAGGTGTGAGCTACTACCTGAAAAAAAAAGACAGGCCCAGTAGCTATCTGTAAGACCAAGGACCACCAAACCACCCAGGGCTAGATCTTCGTCAGTCTGGGACAACGTGGCTGGAACAGGTCAAAAATGAGACAGGGCAAGCCAATAGTTAAACGGTGAAGGAGACAAAGCAGGGTTCAATGCATGTTCCCTGACATCTTTTGGTTAACATTACATATGCTAAATAAATGTCATCCCTGCTGGGACCTGGCTTTGTTTCCAGCTCAGAGAAGTGTTCAGGGAAGCTGAATGATAAGAACCCTATTGCCTTTACATTGCTTCACTGTGCAGGGAAGTCTCTGAGTGCATACAATACAATTGCTTTTGCTCCCAGGAAAAAAGACGTTGAGGTGGGAAAAAGAAAAAACTGTCCTGTGTCTCCCTTTGCATGAAACACTCATAGGAATTATGACTTTGGTTTCCTTCATTTGATGGTCTCTCCAGCTCTCACAGTCTCTATGGGAGTAGCTTGTAGCAGGTATTTAATCCCAGGGTCCTGCAGACATAATAGTGGCAAGAATACAATGAAGAAGAACAGGGTCCTTCTTAGGATAGTTCAGTCACTGTATTTGCAAAGATAACATCTACACCCACATAGCAAACACAACCTGACCGTGAACCAGCCATTTAAAATAAGCTGCAATTACCAAGAGGGAAGAACAGAAATAACTGAGGTCTGTGCCCAACTTTTATAGCAATATCTGGAGAAAGGAAAATACAGTATTCCTTAAATACTATTGTTAGAGAATGGTGCTGCAGCAGAGGTGAAGTCCTGCTGCTCATGCTGGGAGAAGGAACAATGCCAGAGGCAAGGGAAGGAAAGAGAGGAGCTATGTGTCTTTGAGATCCTATCTTCCCCATGGCAAAACTGACTGATTGAGTTTTCCGTATCAGTATAAGTTATCTTGAGCTGCAAAGGTTCTCTAGAATTGGAACTTCCTTGTAGTTCTTGCTGAGCACAGTGTTCAAGAGGGTGGACATTAAATGGATTAAGAAGTGGGTAATGGACAAATCTCAAAATGCAGTTGTCAAAGAGAAAGAATGATAGAGTGAGGGTATTTGTAGCAGGGTTCTACACGGATCAGTAGCCAGCTCTGACGCTAGTCAGCATTGTCATGAATGATGTGGAATTAAATATCCCGGCTGATAAAATCTGGGGATAACACAAAATGGAAAATTGTTAGGACAGAGCTCTGATACAGTCATCTAAGTCACTTAGGTCACTCTGAATGAGCTTCGGCTGGCTAAGACATTATGTGCGTGTTCCTGCAGAACCAAACCTAAGTTGACTCAGGGAGGAATAAGGCTACAAAATAGGCTTAAAGAATGAGGGGTTATATTTCATAAGACAGCAACCTAGAAAGTACCTAGGCAATGACCTAGAAAAGTGGTTAGCATGGCTGAGGAAGACCATGTTATCTCCCAGCATGGTGATGGGAAAAACCATCTAGTGGGACCTCTTGCTATATAAACAAGGAACCTGGAGAACAAAGATGATTTTTTAGTAGGTGGCGCTGGTGGAGATAGTACTCCAGAAAACTCATCCGAGCTTGGCATTCATCTTTTTAAAACTGCAATAGTTTTTTAAAAAACCTGTCTAAATGAAACACGTGCCTCTAAGTGCCAGGTTTGAAAAGTTGTGCTCATCCTTGCCTGAGAGAGCTCTAAGAGACTTGGGCCTTTATGGAAGTATCTTTTCTGGGAAAATAGCCTATATACTAAAGAGTACTTTAATCACCTGGAGAGAGGCTGCACTTTTCTCCAAAACTTTTCTAATTTGAGCACGATGCCAAACACATTAAAGCGAGAAGTCAGAGACAGGCTCTTGTCACAAGAGGATGCACATCAAAGCAAACTATGATGCTGTCGGTAGCTCTGCCTGTTGTCCTTGTAGCAAGAGTTGGCCTCTCACCAGGGCACACATTTTAGCCAAAACACAGCCTGTGGGGATGGCTGCCGGGCAGCAGCAGGATGGCTTCAGCACAGTGGTTCAGCCCGCTGGGGCAGCTCTGTGGGCATCTCTGGTATGGAGAGGGAGAGACCAGACCCCTACAAATCCCTTTTCAACAATCAGGTGTGTGAGCCTCTGACTAGCCTGGGGTTAAGGGGGTTTGGGGAGAAAGGAGGAGTTTCCCTCTACTGTATTTTTCCCTGTGCAATGCCCATCTTTGCTTCCTGACTGATGCTGCAGATCACTGAAGAGGGTCTTTAGCATGGGGAGTGTGCTGAGCCCAGGCACTGGCTCTCTGTGTCAGTGTTATCGCTCGCTGTCACATTTCGAAAGAGGAAGCGAGTCTGCGCCATGCACACAGAGAACAAAGCCCTCACCAAGCCGAGTGAGAGTTACAACTTGTCAGCACGTCTCTCAGCCTGCCGAGGGCCAAACATGAAACACAAAAAAGGCCTGAAATGAGGGAAAAAGGGAAAATAATAGCACAGTGAGCTCTCAAGCTCAGAAAAGGCTTGCTATAAAACAGCACCTTCGCTCTCTGCCTCTCTCTGTTTCTCTGAGTTCTGGCTACTGATGAAGGGAAGAGATGACTCCCCTTAGCACAGTTACAGTACTGTTGCAGTAATAGGGACCAGAGCCAGGTTCAGATCTGGCTTGCACTGCCCTGCTTTCTCCACAGACCCCAAAAAGCATTGTTAGCCAAAAAGCGTTATTAGCAATGATGGAATCTGAGGTGGAGAGAACCTGCAGAGGGTCATTTTTGACTATATGGACAGTAAAGCTGTAGTGGCTAGAAACACCTTTCTGAGACTTGGACTTTACCCTGAATTAGTCAATTAATTTCTTCTGTTACTGACATTGAGTAGGAACGGGATAACCGTTTTTCATATTTGCTGATCTTGCCTTAGCTGTGTTGGTGGGACAAATAATCCTGTCATTGTGTGGTATATGTCTGTAATGTTGATTTATACCTACTTAAGATCTTGTTTCAGGAAGCTTTCTAGATTTATGCTTACTAATTGTTTGGTCCAGGTGTATAATTTTCTGCTTCAAACACTTTTGACATGGATAATATGCCATGGCAAGAGAAAGACAATAGTATGGGCAGCGCTGTGCAGGGGTAAGACCAACTTGTCTTTCAGAAGTGCACTTCTGTGGAAAAACAGAGATGCATCTATACAAAGTGAGTGGAGAAAATTGACTGAAAACAGGAGACAAACTTCATATGGACTCAGTCCTATACTGCCAGTTGTTGTTGATATAGTTGGTAGTATATGCATCCTTCAGGCTCTCCAGTCTAATTAAAATTAGATGAAGCAGAGCACTGTCAATAGAAAATTACTTGACAAATATTTGTCTTGTTCCCATCATGGCACTGTGCTGCATCTCCTACTTCTGATGCCCATCCTGGTAAGACTCACCTGCTGTTAAGAAAAACATCATCCAGTTCAACCCCCTTGCCACAGGCAGGGACCTCTTCAACCAGACGAAGTTGTTTAAAGCCCAATCCAACCTGGGCTTGAACACCTGAGTCCTCTGTGTAGACAGAGAGATGCCCCTTCTCTTGCAGGTGTATTGTCCCCAGCTCTTCCCTTTTGCTCTGCTTCATGAGTTCCACAGCACAGGGTCTCAGGTATGAGCTCAGGAGTGGCACATGTAAGATCAAGGTGTGGTTTAAATCCAGGATTTTATCTAACTCCTGATGAGCAAGGCAACAAACTCATTAATCCTGAAGCAAAACATAAGGACAATAATGGTCCTTCAGGTAGTTCAAGACCACACAGCTATGCTACTTTTACAAAAGCAGAGCCCTCATTCAGTCAGTTAGAGTTACTAGGTAGTGTTGGGGTGAGCTGAGAAGGATTTAAAAAGCCTGATGGAAAGGAGAAACTCAGTAAGGAGACAGACAAGGCAGGATTTGGTCCTGAGCACTCCCACCTTCCTGTGTGCTAGAGAAGATGGTGGAGAAAAGATTTGCAGGTGCAAGCTACTAGTATGTCATAGGCATCCACTACAACCAACACCTGTTTGCTGTGATTTCAGACCACAGCAGCCAAGATCAGAGCTGTGGGACTGTCCCCACAGGCTCCCCAGGCAAGGGCTGTCTAAAGTGTGAATGGAGAGGTGCTGTGCCTTTTCCTGACCAAGCTCACTCCTGAGACCTGCCTGTCCACAGCACTGCCAGCAGCACCAGTGCCTGCACTAAACTGCCTCTGCAGCGGGAGGCTGTTTATGAACTAATTTTTTACTGCTGGCATAGCACCCGGCTCGTTCTCACCTTTCTTAAAGGTTAACCTCATTTCCTTCTATTAGTTGGTTTTAGCGAATGCCATTCGGCACAGCAGTTAAAGAGCTCTGTCAGCGGATGGAAATGACAGTGGCATTTAAAGCCAGTCGGAGTTGAGAGCTGGGGGGGTGGGAAGGTGGGTGGAAGAAATAATCTTCAATAAAATGTTTGTAGGGAGATGCTAAGTGACATCAAAGGAGCCTTGCTTTCCCCAAGAGGAGAAATCTTTGGCTCAATGTGCTCATTGGGATGGGTCTCCCTGAGTTTGAAACCAGCCCAAATGCAGGGAGACAAAGTGACTGGAGGACTCCAGAAAGGGTTCTGGACATCCCACCTCTATGGATAACTTCTTTCCGGGTCCAGCTGGCCTTGCTTAGTGACAAGTGTGTGCTGAATATTATTGTCACTGAAGGAAAGTTCCTCTATGAGTGTGTTGATTATAAATTCTACTGCAAGCCCTGCCTGGCATCTCAGGCCACCCTGTCTGATCCCAATTTTACTGCATTCCCTCACTGCTCTGCAGTGCTGTTTCAAAACCTGGGGTGAGACCTGCAGGAAAGACTCCTAGTCAGAGGAAGGGTGAGTTTTGCCTGTGCAGGAGATTTCACAGGAGGTTTGTTTTCTTTTCCTTATTGCAACAGAATGGTGAAAGGAGTGAGAAAGCAGGCTGAATCTGGGAAATACACACAGACTACCAAACCCTGGCACAGAAAAGGTGTGATGGGCATCATCCAGGCTCTTGCTGTCCTTCTGCTCTGTCCTCACCAGATCTCTCCTGGCATGGGTGTAATACATCATTCTGCATGAGGGAGAATCTGCAGAACCCAGCAGTGGCAGGGACATCTGAGCAGTGTTTCAGCAAATCAAGAGTCTGATCCAAAGCCTGCAAGGCTCCGTGGCACTCTTTTTCGTTAACTCCAATAAGCTTCAGCTCTAACCCTGAATCCCCGATGTTTATTTCAAGCACTGGCGTAACATCACTGAAATATAATGTTCCTCCTCAGACGCACCTTAGGGTAACAGTCTAAAAGAGTATGGCATAAGTCAAGCCAGATCCTGCTGCTGGGTGGCATCCTAAAGAAGACCCATTCATTTCCTGGGTCATTTGTCGAGCTGTCCAAAGCATTTCAAAGGAAAAGTTGTCTAGCCCAACGTATAGTTTTACAACAGGAAAAGCATTCCCCTGGAACAGGTTCATTTCAATGAGATTTTTGCCAGGGGACATCTTTTTTTTTTAAATTAATGCATTGAGTTCTCTTTTCAGGAGGTACAAATCTATCATTTTAACAGGATCTTTTTGATTTAATTTTGTTTCAAGTCTGTATTGTATTGAACCGCTAGCTTCCGTTTTGAGTTAGACCAAAGGTTTGTCTAGTCCAGCATCCTCTGTTCCAACAGTGCCCATTAGAAACTGTAGGAACAGGGCTTTTATAAAGAGTGATCCTCCCCCTAATACCCTCTGGCTTCCAGCAGACAGAGGTTTAGTGACTAAGATAGATTTTGCATCTGGATATTCATGTTTTATAGCACTGAGTGGACATAACCACCACTAATCTGTCTCATTTGCCTTGGAGCTAATTTATGACTTTTGCGTTCAGCAACATCTCATGACAGAAATGTCTTTTATTTATTCATATGGTGTGTGAAAATATACTTTCTTTTGTCTGGCTGAAAACCACAGACATTCTGCTTTATACATTTTATGTTTTGAGGTTATTAAGACAAAGGCTTTTTATTCCTCTGAGACAATACCCTGTAACATTTCACAACTGAAGAATTTCCATTTCACAAGAACTTTGGCCTCTCCAATTCAAAGTGGAAGCACATTTTTTGAGACATCAGTATTTTTTACATTAAAAAAAAATCCATTTTTCATCCAGTTTCAGTCATTTCATTATATCAGTGTAACTGAGGGTGACAGCAGAAAAAATAATAATAGCAACAACAAAAAAATCAAATAAATACCTACCAACAATAACAAAAAGCCTACTTGGGCACCCTGGGAAGAACTGGCAAGAATGAATTAAAGTTTCACAATAGCAGCTTCTTCCTGCCAGCTGGACTAGGAGAGTAACAAGGACAGGTTGGGAGGATCAGACACCCCAGCCTAATCACGCTGGCACCACGTCATGTGCCTCCTTGTTGTTCAGCTGCCCATCAGACAGGTGTGTTCTATATAGAAGCAGAGTCCAGTTCTCACCTTCATTTTTATCAGTAAAATCCTCCAAATGGCACTTCCACCTACAGAGAGTGAAGCTGGTTTAACAGCTGGTTTAACAAAAGTTATGCCATCCTTTTAGGTTATCTGCCTTGTGGGGAAAAAGTCACTATCAGGGTGCGCTAGCAGTCAGTGGGATGTCTGAAGGATTAACTGGGTGGATCCTTTTGGGGTTCAGATCTTGTACCATTCACCTTCAACTGGCCATATGCACTGCATGCCCACCTCCACTGCTCACATCCATAAGCAGATCCTTACAGGATTTCACCTCTTGCTCCATAAAGCAGGGTGAAATTAGTTTTTTCCCCCCAATCTTCTTATTTTTCTGCTTACAGTTATAGGCAAGACTATCTCTTTACATGCTCATATACACAGCCTGGCAAACTCCACTTTTGATTTTAACTAAGGATTCCAGGTACAGCATCAAACAAATACTGCACAAAACTTCTGGGTGAAATACAGCTTCATAACTGAAGCGAACATTAGGCTAAGAGCTGTATAAAGTAGGAAAGGTGTTATTGAGACCTATGAGACGTGCTGCTTGGATTCCTTTATTATTATTGTTTTCTTTTGCGTTTTCTTCATTTTCTTTGTTTGTAGATGAGGGGATGGAGAGGAAAAAAAGCCAGCAAGTTTATAAAAGCAATAGAGAAGGGAGTTAAGGCATTTTGTGGAGATCTTTAATGACATTCTGTATAATTTGAAAGTGGGGAGAAAAGGGGGGAGAGAAAAAGGGAATTAGCAAAAAAACTGGCAAAAGAAAAGTGGAATGTGGAGAGAAGCGTGTGGATGAATTTTAATGCAATCAGAAAGCTGTAATAATGGTAATAAAGGAATATATTCAGACGTCAAGAGAGGGAGAAGGGAACAGGACCTGCGACACCAGAATTTAAATTAGACATAGGCGTATAATTCTCTTTTCTTCCCCCCCTCCTTTCTTCAAATGAAGAAAATGGAATTTTTAAGCACAGCAAAGGAGGGATTAACAATTGGCAGGTTTTCAGCCCTTTGTCTTTTGGCGAATCCCATTTAATCACCGTCTTTAATATTAAGGAGGCTGTGGCCGTGCAGGGCTGTCTCAGGCTTGGGGGAAAAGGGATGATATACAGAGGAAAAGAGAGATAACACTTAGGTTCAGGCAATTGTGAGGAAGTGTTTCAATTACCTCCACTGAAGTCTTTAAAAACTGAAGTTTAATTTGATCTGAAATGTCGTCCCAGCTCCTGCAAGAGAAAATATGTCCTTCCCACCCCCCTTCCTGCCCATGCCTATGCTGTTTCAATAGTTCTCAGTGCTCAAGGCTGGAGTACTACCACAGGTTAATGTCTTGGCCTTCTAGGCTTCTGGAAAGGGTTTCAAAGCCTCAAATGGTCACCAGTGAGATGGGTTTAGGAACTGAAACTTATTTTCCTGACATACTAGTCTTGACACCACTGACCCTGCAGAATTCGTCAAGAAGCTTCTAAGCTTTGCTCTGAATGAGTGTGAAAACCAAAAGGCCCTTCAGGCTCAGCCTCAACCTTGTGTGGCCACAGAGTGAAAATGGGATGTTACACATAGGAATTAACATCTGTTAAATTCCCCAGAACCAAAGGCAGCAGGAGTTGTATTCAAATCTGAGCTGCCTCTGAAAGGTGAGTGCAAAAGCATGATTCAGTGTTCATTTGAGGTGTCATTTGATAGTACAAGACAGTCTTCTCCTTCATCTTCCTCAGGAAATCTGTCAAACTGGGCCAGGATAATATTTGTGAATTCACAGGAGGAAGGAGCCTAAAGAGTCATGCAAATTCCTGCAAAGCTTAGTCATAGCACCACTGCACACATTTGCTCTTCCATGCTGGGTCGCCTTAGGTACCTTCTTCCATGAACATTTCCAGGGCTGTTCCTGGGAAGTGGGAACTCTAAGAACAGGCTGCTAATATCTACAGAAAGAAGTCTGATTTTTACTTTTTTTCATGATTGGTAGGTTGATCTGAATTCAGATATTCTTTCTGCCGTGTCAGGATTGTGAAAAGAAAGTGTGGGTTTGGGCTATAGGTTGAGTTTAGAAAGACCAGATTTTTACTCCCAAGTCTTTTCCTAAAAAATATTGTCTCAGGAGCAATTCTCAAAAATATTCCAGTTGTGTGTTTCAGATAAAGACTAAACTTGGAAGAATTATGAGCTGCAAGGCACAGTTCAGAAGCAGAGGCTTTGTGCTTTGCCTGGCATGGGGTTTTAGACTTCTCTCACCAACAGCTTTCCTAAGCCAGGGCTACAAATAAAATGGATCTTTGCAAGTTGTTTTCCCGACTCAATATCAAACACCATAAAACCTGTCATTTAAGATCTGCACAGGGAATAGAATCTCTTGGCAATGGACAGTTGTGATAGGGCTGTTCAGCAAGTCAGAACTACAGATATTTGTCTTGGGGTTATAATATTCACAGCTGTACAAGAAGAGTCTGCTGTTAGAATCATTCAGGCTGTGTCTTCATGGCAGGGTTTGCTTGGCCTGTGGCCAAAGTTTTGTCCTTACCCTACGTGCACAGAGGAAGCCTGAGTGTGTTTTCATCTGAACTGCCCAGATGAGGCTCTCGGTTTATGGCTGGGTTTCACTTCAGTGCAGGTACACAGCTGGTGTTCCCACAGCACCACAGGCCAGTCAAACCCAAACAGCACCCACCCTTCTGCTCTGAACCCTCTTCTCCATCTCCTTCCATTTTTCATCATAGCTCTGCATTTTTTTCCATCTTGCTCATACACTTGCTTTCCCAGACAATTTCTGCACGTGGTTTAGCAACTGATGTACATCAAGGATCTCTTCCCCCTAAAGTAGGTCTTTGCTCAGGAGGGTAGAACTGTAATATAGACTAGGACACTGAAAGTAGAGAATAAACCCAGTTGTGTTTAATTAAAAAACACAATCTAAGACATTGGGTTCAACATCTGGCAACAAGTTAATTTTCTTTCCAGTTTCTCATAGGGCAAACAGCAGCCAACATCTGTGTTCTCTTGGACACATGCACCTTGATCACCATGACACTGTCTTTAGGAGTCACGCCACTGCAGGACATGAAAATCTCTCCCTGCAAGATAACTCCAAAATTCAGTCATTGTAATTTACAAAAGTAATCCTTTATTGAGGACTAAACCCTACCTTGACTTACCCCTGCTGTCTTGCATGAAAAGGAGTTGGGAAAGCTCCAGCCACTTAAATCTGATAGAAACCATTGTAGGGTTCAGCCACAGATTGGATCCCCAGCCTGCCAGGAACCTTTCATTACTACTGCCAGACTTGCTTGTGCTCCTGGAGTGTGGCAAACCTCACCAATGCCCAGTTTTGTTGGAAACACCAATTAGTCTTTTTGCTGGTGGGGAAACTGAGGCTGCCTTTTTCACAGGGTAATTTATGTAGCCCATATTTCCACTGAGGCCGCTGTCCTTGGCAGAGATATCTCGTAAGTATTTAATAACAGTAACTGCACAGTCATCCATCTCTTTGGTATCAGGAATAGCAAATCACTCTAGGAGAAAAGTGGTTTTGTTTTCCACAATTTCCAAAGCACAGCTTGAGATGGGACCCAGGAGTCCCAAAAAACAGTCTGAAATGTACAGAAAACAGCTTCAGACGATCTCTTGAACATCCTCATGGGTCCACTCTTCCATAACTAGATCAGGAATGATTTTCACTCTTTCCCAAGGCAAGATATAGGTTCTATCTATTGAAAATAGTTTGTGGCATGTTCAAAATAAGCAGAAGGAAGAGGTTCCTAACTCAGTGTGTCCTTAAGCTGCAGAATGTCTTGCTGCAGGATGTGCTGGATGTTTGCAAGAGCACATGGGTTCAAAAGTCCACTGAACAATTACATCAAAGAAAGACACTTCAGAAACTACTACATATGAAAAAAAAAACCCAACAAAAACACTGCAGACTCCAGAATTCCCTGAATTGTAGAGCACTTAATTCTAGGAGAATGTTTGGGGGGATTAACAGAATTCCCTGTTCTTTTACTCTTCCCTAGACATCCACAACTGGCTGTTGCCAGAGACAGCAAACAGAGTCAGACCCTCTGTCTCTTGTTCAGCTGTTCTTTCACTCTGTTTACAGGATCCATGTCCAAGTCAAGGCTCAGAGTGCAGCCAAGCAATTAAGTAAGAGAAATTCTTCAAACTAAGTTTTTGACATGCAACAGTGGAGAGTAACGCACCTGTGGGATGAAGCTTCCTTCTCTGTGCAGGAGAATTATGCTCCCACACCTGGGCTTATATTCATTTGTGCTTGTCCCCATCACACAGCTGTTCAGATTAGCTGTTATTCTCTCTAGCCCGGGTGTCTCAAAGCCTCCGTCTCCAGCAGTTGGAGACCAGCAGCTGTGCAATCATATCTGCTAACATACGGGATATAAAGGATCTGTTAAGTAAAACCAAACCAGGGAGAGCAGAGGGGGAGAGATAAGTACAAAGAAATCAGTCCTGTAAAGATGTGATTAGGGATGCCCCACAACACCCAGCTGCAAGGAAGAGGTGAACTCAGCAAACATTTTAAAGCCTGCAGCAGAATTAGCCCCTTGAGGGTGTTGTTTGATATGGAGAGGAGGAGGGGAAGGGGCCAAATAGGAGCTGCTGCAAGTGGAAGGAGAGTTTATTTGCTATTGTTTGGAGTTAGGTAGCAGTGTGTTTCTGTCATTTCAAGAGAGGATTGGGCTTTTGAATCTGTTGGTTTTTTCCCCCCATCCTAATTTTTGAAACACCCCTATTTTACAAGATTCATGTATTTTCCAGCAAGGTACCATGGAGAAGATAATTAGCTAATTTACAATTAGCTACAACAGAATTCATAATCACTTCCCCTGTGGAAAGGGTGGTAATCATCATCACGTAGCTGTAGGACTGCTGTGAAAATGGCAATAGGAGTGTGAAGCCCAGGCCCTGGGAAATGCCCTGCTTTTAGCCTATTGATCACCTGATTAGCAGAGGTTAAGGGGAGTGGTGGAGCACTCTGGCTCAGCAACAGGTTTGCCCTTGCAGATTTGAGTTCACAGCTCAAACCAAACTTTCATAATGTTCAGGGCATCTGCAGCTCACCCTTCTGCTCTCTAGCTCCTTTCGTCTTTGACCTGTAGAGGATTCCTTGGTCATGACTGTCTGAAAGAAACCCAGGTTTATAGCTCTTTTTCACCACTGTGACTTTGGCATATTCCTGATCCCCTTTCTTGGGCTTGGGAGTTTTGGTGGTTGAAAGGCCGGACACGAGAACCAATGGGCTCTTGCAGCCCAGAAACCAGCCCTGTCCTGGACTGCATCAAAAGAAATTTGAGGGAGGTGATTCTGCCCCTCTGTTCTGTTTTCGTGAGGCTCCCCATGGAGTGCTACATCCAGCTCTGGGGCCCTCACCATACGAAGGGTATGGACCTGTTGTAGAGTATCCAGAGGAGGCCACAGAGATGATCAGGAGGCTGGAGCGCTTCTGCTATGAAGACAGGCTGAGAGAATTGGGATTGTTCAGCCTGGAGAAAACTCCAGGCAGACTTTACTGGGGCCTTTCAATACTTTAGGGTACTAATAAGAGAGGTGGGGACAGACTTCTGAATATAACCAACAGGATAAGGGCTCCTGTTTTTTCAAACAAAAGAGAGCAGATTCACACCAGATAAAAGGAATACTTTTTTTACCAAGAAAACACTGAAATAGGTTGCCCAGGGGGGTGGTAGATTCTTCATTCCTGGAAACTTTCAAGATCCTGTTGGACAAGGCTCTGAGCAACCTGCTCTAGTTGAGGATGTGCCTGCTCATTGCCAGGGGCTTGGAGCAAATGACCTTTAAAGGTCCCTTGCAACCCAAACCCTTCTGTGATTCCATGTGAGTATGTGAGCATCTCAGTGCTATCTCCTCTTCCTTCTCTGCCAAGGATGAATCAAGAGGGTGGGCAAGGAAGATCAGCTCTGCCTCTTGCATCCTCTCTGGTAAATGTGCCACTTGGTCCTATGCACTGGCTGTTCTTACCCACACCTGCATGGAAAACTCTAGGCTGCTTGTTTGTTGTGGTGCCAAGGAGATAAGCTTAAAGGCCTTCCCAATGCCAGGACCAAGGTATTGCAGCTGCTCCCGCTCTGTGTGTGCAAGCCACATTTGGGAAGGAGGGGAAGAGCAGCAGGGACAAGTAATTATTAGCTACGTAAATTAGCCTGGGAGACAGAGATGGTAAATCTGTCCCTCTTTATTTCCAAGGCCTTGGAAGCCATGTTCTAGACGGTAAAGCCGGTTTGCGCTTTCCCAGTACAAGGATTCAACCTCTTTGTTTTGCATGAGGAATAGGAGAACACAAGTGTATTTATATACTCTTATCTAAATGTACCCCCACGCACACACATACATTAGCGAGTGCTATCCAGATAAACACAGTCTTGTGTCATGTCTCCCTGCGAGTGACCCTAATTTTCCCCCAGTCCCTCCACAATTGCTGTGATTCTTGTTCTTGTCCTCTTGCTCCACAGAGGGTCAAACATCCTGCATCTCATTGTCCCTTCTGTCTCTTTAATTAGTGCCCGTCCTCCCCCTTCTCCCCCTCACTCCAGTGTTCCCCCTTCCCATCTCCTCTCAGCACTTGGTTCGCAGCGCTCTATTATTTCACCTTTCATGTGTGCCGTCTCCTTCGCCCGGGCCCATCTGACACCTCTGCCTTACACTTATCATGGAAATATAACATTTAAATACAAATAGGACAGGGAATAATTTAACCCCTATTTGCACTGGGGAAAGTGCCGAGGCTGTGTATAAACACTGCAGGGAGGTCTATAGATGCTGTGTATTTATCTGACAAGTTGCATTTCTTCACCACGCTGCCTTGCAGCCAGCTTTTGCTGACAGGAACAAGCCTCCATCACTGGCAGAGTGGTCAGGAAGAGAGAAGCCTGGTTCCACGGGGATATTGGAAATGTCACCAAGGGGACACCTCTGGGAACTCTGATTTGCCAGTGCTGTAGTCCTTCTCTCCCTTCCTGTCCTCCTGTGAGGATCTCAGGGTGTTACCTTCTGTCATTGTGATTTTTTTATGGCAAAATGGGATAGACCTATGAGGACCTTAATTTTCAATATTATCAGAGTGCACTAGCAAAAAACTCCTTGGCTCCTGTGTGCCACCACACAAAAAGATATCCACCCATTGGTTGGATATCCACCTGTTGGTTGGATATTTCCATGGCAAAGCGGGCATGACGGACTCAGCTTGTGGAAAAAGACTGATAATGGGGGTACAATAATGAAGGAAGACAAAAATGTGAGGAGAAGAGGCTCACATAGATGCTATGTTCCGTTGCAACACTTCAGGCAGTTTCACTGCTCATGGTGCTGCTGGTTTTAAGGCTGTCCCTGCAGCAAGGTTAGTGGGGTGTCCTCACTAACATTCAGTATTCAGGTGAGATAGAAACTGAAATTGTCACTTGGGACAGTGTAATAGACAGAAATTTGGACAGGTTGTTCCTCACAAAAGCAACGGGAAGACACTCAGATGTGAACCAATACTTGATGCACGGCCAAGTGTGGCCTTAAGGAGGATACATGGAATCACACCTGTTCTTAGACAGGCTGAATAAGCTGACTGTCCTCATTCTCCCCACGGGGAGGAGATGGAGGACGCTCCTCCTGGCTGCCCATCTCCATTGAGCAAGGCTGTGTGGTACTGCGAGGTACAACTCCCTCTCCATGGGAACAGGCCAGTTTAGGCTGGAGCACAAGGTCACGCCACAGCTCATGTTGGGGATGTCCCAGATCGTGGGCTCATGCCTGGCCTCTTTTTGTCCTTCTCTTCTGCCCTGGACAGTGGTATTTCTGCTCTCCTTGACTGTGTATTCACTTTGCCCTGGGACCCAAAGCTGGAAGGTTTTTAGGAAGCCTTGTCTGAAGGTTTTTCACCGCATAATCCCACAGTCTGAAATGGCAGTGAGCACTGAACGATGGTGGAGATGGGGGACTGAGTCTGCCCAGTGCTTTGAAATTCAGGTGTGGTTCCTGAGACACATAGAGTTGGAACAATGTCTCACTGAAAGAGGAGGAAGCATGGGACTCAGGATGGTGATATGAGTGGACTGTGGTTGGTAGAGACGGACCCTACAGGCAGGCAGAGTTTAGGGACAGCACCATCTAGGACTGCTCCAGGTTTGTTTGCAGCCTAAAACTCTGATCTTTGTAGGATGTAGTGTCCTCAAGTCTCCCTAGAGGACCCTGGAAACATCTGGTGAGCAGCACCAGTGGTGTGCACACACGCTCAAGAGACACCTTGATGATACCAGCGCATCCCCTCTTCATTTTATTCTTGCAACCTCTTGGCCTTATTTAGATATATTTACAAATCAGAAGTAGTTGTCTTGGTCCATGGCAAGTCTAGGATGTGGAAGAGCAGTGTATGATGATGCCCAGAAGAGGCTCATAAAAGACCATCAGAGGATAAACTCCTTAGCCAAGGCCTGGAACACATTGAATGGTCCCTTCTGCTGGACTCTTCCCTCTCTCTTTCTACTCAAGATTTGTGAGGGGTGTTGTTAAAATACAGTGTTGAGTTCCCTGAAAGAGCTGCGATGTGAGAGGCAAATGCAGCACTTTGTTATAGAAACTACTGAAAGTAAAAATACCTGTTAAATCGACTCATTTTTTATCAGTCTAGTGTGTGATTGTGTAGAGTTCTGAGATGGCAGATATAACAAATGATTCCCCTGACTACACAGGGTGCTGTTTTTCAGGAGAGAGACAGGATGCTGATTTAGATGGGGTTGGTGGTAATGTCCAAGCAGTGGCTGTCCATGGGGTTCTATCTCCCCTGGACCAGCAGCTCCTGGGGAAGGTGATGCTCACCTTTGACAGAGCCTGTCCCTGATGGTCTGATGACCATCTCGTGGGCAGCTCACCAAAGCACCACATCATATGCCCACCAGTACAGTCCCAGTGTACTGCAAAGATGCAGGGTGGGGGGAAGTAAAAATAATAATTTGAGTGGTTCCTAAAACACCTGCTTTTAGCTTTGCGAAAACTAGACCAGACAAGGCAGTTTCAGGCCAGTTCCACACTAGAGAGTTTTGCTGACAGAGGAGGGATGTGATATTTTTTTTTTAGTCATGCATTTATATTAGCAAAAAGTCTGGTGAAAACAGTTACACAGCTATAGAAGTGCTTTGGCCGATGCAGCTTATTTGAAACAGGGGAAGCTGTATAAAGTAGAATATAACACTCCTCTGTTGTGCTGGAATAATTTACCAGACACAGAGTTTCTAGGCAAAACCTTTTGCCATCCATGTTCCTAGTTCTTTCTGGCTGATCTGCCCCCTTCCTAAAATATCTTGCAGGACAGCTGGTCCCATTTGCTAGGTGGGTCCCATTTTCTTCCAATATCTGGAAAACCTCTGGACTTTGGACTGGACTCTTTTCCTAAGGCTCTGTCACGCTCTAGACTGAAAGATACCCCAGAGACCACACAGTGAACTCCAGTAGCTGCCTCTTTAAGGCTTGTACCTCACATCTTGGAGTCTCTTTCGCAGGACACTTTGGCCATTGGGAAACAAACCTTTCACATGTCCAAATCACCCTCTCGTGAGGTGGGGACAACCTAACCTACAAGCTACACAGTGTTAGGTAGGGCTTTGTGCACCACTACAATCTGAACTTTGTGTTGCCAGCAAACACCTCGAAACACCTCTCTGCTTAATCAATTCCAACATAAAGCAGGAATATTTCTTGCTTTAACAGGTCTATCAAAAGGCTATTTCTGTTCTTCTCACTTAACAGAAGTGCATCTGTATCTCCCTAAACCTATTTTTCCTACCAGTTCAGCAGCCTAGCTGAAGGCAACATAACTCCTGCTTTTCTGTGGGCCGTACACTTTTTGTTGTCGTGGATAGCTCGACTGCAGGGTTGAAAGCTCCTAATATCCTCATTCAATAGCCACTCCATGAAAAATTATTCACATCCAAGGCTGTAAAGTAATTTGCCAATGTGCAGGTGCATCTTGGAGGGGGGAATTTTGATCAAACACTGGTTGAAGCAGAACAGATTGCCTACACCAGCGATTTCTCGGTGAACAAAAGTGACATGAATTGCCCAATTAGTCAGCCAGAAAAGGGTTATTGCAAACCCATGTTTTGTTCAGCTTTAGGTTAACCTGTACGTTAAAAAAATAAATTAAATAAAAAATAAAATTATTTAGATATTTACATATATTTATTCAAATTAGTTACATCTGCTCTGTAACGTGCTCTGAAAAAACCCTCTTGGTTCACACATTTACATAGTGTTTAATGAATCATAAATAAGACATTTATGAATCATGTGTAAATGGCCTGTTTACATACACGATGTAAACTATGTAAATTTCTTTTTTTTCTTGGTGTAATGGTAGTAGTGTCTGAACAGAAACCTGATGGAGAGGCATCACTCAGCCCCCTCTGAGATCTTTCTGACAATCACTAGTTTGTTTTCACCAATATTTTCTGAAGGTGTCTCATGAAGATCCCCAAACTTGGTATAAGTCCATGTATAAATCATAGAATCATTTGGGTCGGAAGGGGCCCTGAAGATTATCTAGTTCCAACCCCTGCTCTGCTCTCACTCCAAGAAGCCCATGTCCTTCCTGTGCTGGGACCCCAGAGCTGGATGCAGTGCTCCAGGTGGGTCTCAGCAGAGTGGAGCAGAGGAGTAGAATCCCCTCCCTCCCCTGGTACCCACAGGGCTCTGGATGCAGCCCAGGACATGTTTGGTTGTCTGGGCTGTGAGTACACAGTGCTGGGTCCCACTGAGCATCCTTGTTCAAAATACAATTATCTACTAGCAAAAAACATCCTGCTTTGGCATGAAATACCACCTGCCGGAGCTATCTTAGATATTAGCAAACATATAAGTTAACTTTATGTTTCAAAAAACACGTTTCAAAAACTTTGGGCTTATTTCAAATGAACCTTATAAATATATTAAAAATCTCATCCAAACTTGTAGATATGTGTCTCTGAGTGGGCATGAATGACAAATCTCCAGTTTACAGGCTGTGACTTCCATTATATCCTGATTTTAAAAAGCTTACATTAAACTTTTTTCCTGCAACTTATTTAGTATTGCGAGGGCTACTAACTTACGTTATTTTTCATTTGGACTTGGTTCCTACATGCTATATTTATACACATTCCTCCTGGATTGCAGTCTGAGCAATGTTGTCATTTCAGTTACTGAAAACTGACTGCAAAAACTGCTCAGAAGGAGCTGATTTGGAAGACTTTGGTGCCTAGATTTTAAGAGGCAGACAAAGATTTTATATATAACCAAACCATTTTTGTTTGTTGTTTGGTGGTTTGGGTTTTTTAAAAATTTGCTGGATTATTTTCAAGTACTTATGGGAAGTCAGAGGCTGTTAAGGTTTTTGAGCCAGCCACCTGAAAAGACTAACAGCTTCTGAGATGTGTCACCTCGGTGAAGTCACCGTTTGTTTTGCATGTGATACTGAGCTGTCTTGGCTTTCACATCCCTCCTGAAATATGGTAAGCATCTCTTTATTTTGTTCCAGAAGACAGAAAACTCTTTGTGGGCATGCTCAATAAGCAGCAATCGGAAGACGATGTGCGCAGGCTATTCGAGGCGTTTGGCAACATTGAGGAGTGCACAATCCTTCGGGGACCCGATGGCAACAGCAAAGGTAAGGGATGGCTTCTGTTGAGCTAGACCCCAGTCTTCGTGTGTATATCACTTTCTGGTGTGACAAAAGTATCACATAGCCCCCAGAACAGCATCTCTTACTTTAGGAGGGGTCACATTTTTGCTCTGCTGGTCACTCTCTGCTTGCGCATGAGAGGAAAAAGCTGATTGCATTTTAAAACACACGTCTCCAATGGGCTATGTCTCACCGACACCTGTTACTGCTTGGGCAGAGCCTCCTCTCTGAACAGGGCCTTTACATTCACTCAAGATGTGCTCTCCTCGCCCCACTGAACAGGACAATTCTTTCTTTGAAAAAAGCCAAGATTGGTACTTCACATCTTGACTCACTGGCTCCATCATCAACTCTGATTATCTCTCACCCACCAGCCCCAGGTCTTTCCCTTCTTCACCTGATTTCTGCATGGAGTCCTACCAGCCAGTGATCACAGCTGCAAGGGTACAGGTGCCAGTTTAAATATCATACTCATTACACATTTACTGTTTGAAACACGCAAATGCTTCATTGCAAAACTGGGTGTCTTTCCCCCTTCTGCCGCTTTTTGTTACCTGAATAGCACAAAAGATCTTCTGCTACAGCCCAGGCATGAGAATGACGCTTCTCTCTTGTGCAGGAAGGTCATTTTTTCTCCATCAGTCTCTAGACAAAGTAACTTCAGTCTGAATAGGAAACCCTCTCCTCTTGGCAGTATAATGTGTCCTTTAAATATTAATCTGCATATAATATAGCATAAACTGTGTTGGCATGTGCAACACCAGAGAAGAGGCCAGTCCTGCTGACACAGTTCTTATCTCACTGGATATTTTGACAAGTGACAACATCAACCAGCGCATTTTTGCAACGGGGAGGCAAAAAATCTAAATCACAGTGATGCACTGGAGAAAAATATTGCTATTCCATAAAATCACTGGTGGCCAAAAAAAATACTTCACACCAGCCTCATAGCTGTTCAATACACATCAGCACAACTCAGCCTTCCTGATATAAATGGCTGAAAAAAGGCTGTGGGCACCTTTCTTCAATTGTGCAGTTACTTTATTTCCATAACACCCAAAGACAGGGGCTGCCCCACAGAGAAGCAGTAGGCTAGGATGTCCTAGAGGAGCTGCAATCATCATAACAGCAGACAGTTAAGCACATCATTCACTGAACAAATCAGCAAATTGGGGAAAAGCAAAAAAAAAAAAGTCTGTCTGCTTCCACCTGGAATGAAATCTAATGACAAAGGAGTTAAATAGAGTAATAATAAAGGCAATAAAGTCTGAGTTCTGTAAGAAGCAAATTCCAGAGGAGATCCAACCCACAGACCTGTCTTCATACTTGCTCTATCTCTTTTTTTTTTTCGTTCTAAAACGATTTCATTATGAGACAGAGTCTGAGTGGCAGCTCCATATTGCTAACCAGTTTAATTATTAGCGCTAGCAGGCTGCAGTCTCAGGCTGACGTTTCACTGAGTTGTTCAGGATCAATACTGAGCCTTGACAGAGTTAATATTACCAGCTTCCATTTGCTGGTGCTATTTACTGAGAATGTGAAGCTCCTAATTTACACACACACGGTTTCGTGCATGCACACACGCACACAGAGCAGTCAATCCAATGGAAAACTTAAGGCTAGTGCCCTTATCTTAGGAGACAGTCAGGCAAGCCACAACTCCCACAAAGTTATTGCCAGTCTGTAATGGTTTCCATCTGCTAGAAACCCATATGTGACACACATTGCTTGTGAGCTACTTATTTTGGGTAAAACTCATAAGGCTTAAATTCTATGTAAGTTGAGATTTAAGCAGATTGTCTAAATTCCAGATAGCAGTCAGATCCCATACACTTAAATCCTACCCAGCCCACCAGGTATCCCTGTGGTGAGCCTCTATACCCTTCCAGTAGCTCAGTGCAAGCACTGCTCTCAGAAGCTGGGTTGCAGCTTCCCAGTTTTATCCCATCACAGTCCAGTCATAGCCAAAAAGCTGCCTGAGACTTTTCTGAAGCCGTGGTTGCTCTTCTGACCCACGGAGCATGGCCTTCAGGGTCTGCAAAAATACCTCCTGCATGAGTCACAGCACTAGGAACAGTGGCTGGAGCACGTAATCAAGTGGCAGAAGAGCTGGGACTGAGGAATGTCTCGGCCTGAATGGGAATGCAGCACCAGGCTTTCCTGGGAGAGGATGGAGTGATTCTGCATCCCTCCAGGTAAAGCTCACCAGTGCTCAACCAGGAGTGTAGGAGTTCTCAGGTGAGGGAGCTGAAGTGGATCCAGAAGGACCCACAGAGTCTTCATTGCTGCTGCTCTCTGTGCAGCTATTCTTTTTCCCTTTTTTATTTTTTTCCCATTCAGCAGTCTGCCTCAATAACTCAGAAAGTAAAAATTTCCAACAGCATCCTCTGCAAGAGGGCCCTTACCACGCTCTGCAATTTTAATCCTAGGGCCTCATTCTGCAATCTCCTCCAAGCTGACAAAACAGTCAGGGCAGCCCTTCCAGCTCCAGTCTGGAAGCAAAGGAACAAGAAAAACTTAAGCACACGTATCACCCTGTTACTCAGCAGAGTTTATATCTCAGTGTGTATCAAAATCCCTTCACACTCCAGAGTTTCTCCTGTTGAAATTGTTCTGAGAAGAGTGACATGACTCATGTCCTCGGCTCATCAGCTCCTAGAGGCAGTTCTGGAGACAATGGGAAGGGAGATTATGTGCACTTTTGGTGTTGTGTGCAGAAGCCATCCCATTGAATGCACAAACAAAAAGGACAAAATGTTGGGATCTCTACTATTGCCTTGCCATGTACACCAGCAAAAGCTGAGTTTTCACTTGTCCTGCTACCTCAAAACCTACGGGAAGCAGTTAATAAGAAGCAGCAGGAGGGATCCCATTAGCATCCTGGGCATTAAACGAGATAAATGCCTGCTATTCCCTCCATTCCCACCTTTATCCAGCTCCACTGATCCATCAGGATCCTCAGCACAGGGGTGAATTTCACCTGAAAAGAGTGAAGCCTTTAACATGACAACAACGCTGCAGCCAAAAATCCTACTCTAAATGAAATTGGTGACTGGAACTGGAAAGCTTTTGTATATTTGCTAATCAACATCTTCTTTTTAGAGGCAGAAAGTACAAAAGAATCCCTGCAAATAATTAAACACCCTAATTCTGGATTATAGCTGATTAATGAAGAGGAAGACGTGGTATCTCAGGAGCCCGGGAATGCTGGGCTGGGATTATGTCATAATTGATCCCTGTTGTTTCCAGCCGAAGTTTATCTAGCTCATTTTCTTGTGATTGTCTCCTCTCAGCTCCTTATAAATTAGATCCAACTATTAGCAATAACCATTGGGCCTTTCCTGAAATACATCCTGAGCAGAGTGCTGAGAGGGCGATGCAAAATGAACAGCTCTTAAGTGTAAGATATTTTTTATATGTATATTATTTTTAGAAGGGGGTATCATGCCTTTCTTCAATCGCACTTCTATCAGCCTGCAGTGATGCTTGCAGGGACCTTTGGGGTTCGTTCTTCTAGTTTGCGAGTTGTATTGCTCCATTTTTCACCCTTCACTGTAGGGATCCAGAAGGGTGTGAAGACCTTCTAAAGATGCTGTAAAGGGGCTGAAGAAGAGCCATCCCACTGTCAGGACTGGCATCCCCAGAGCTGCGACGTGCACTCCTTCAGGGAAACTGAGAGGGCCTTGCAAATTGATTAAAAGCTCAAAAGTCTTTGGTAGTAATAGAAGGGGATGGAAGCCAAAACTTCTCAGATCTCTCCAAATCTGTTCCAAAAACCGCCTTAGCATATGGAAATTATCCTTCCTCTCTCTGAGTCAGTTTGCTTGTAGCTGGGAGTGTTGGCAATAATTTCCCCCACCCTAGAAGTACATGCAACCCTTTGAAGTGTTGATCAGTTTTGCACTCCAGCACATATCCATAAATGCACCTTTCTGCCCTAAAACCTTACGTAAGAGTTCGGTGTGAGATTCCCCACACAGCAATACAGGCCAGAGTAACACTGCCCACATTTCTCTAATGTCCAGAAGAGAACACCTACGCAAGCACTGACTTTGCAGCTATGAAAAACTAAGATTCAAGTTTTAGTGGTAGCAGATGATAATCAACACATGGGTACCTCTCCCACCCCTGCTACTTCACCAGAAGGTGTCTCATGCTTTGCCAGACCAAAGTGGCTTGGAACCAAGACAAGCTCTGGGCAGTCTGTCATGGAGCTCTACCAGGCAGTGATACGAAAAGGTACCTCGTGGATTTGGAGTAACTTGAATGTCTACTGTACAATTGTTGTGTGGTTGCTTTTATCAAGTATGCGTAGCTTTCCAACAACTTACACTTGCTTCCATACCGTTTCTCATAACCACAGAGGGAGGAACACTCAGCATTAAGTCTAATACAATTACAAGAAACAGATGTTCCACCCAATAAATTGTAAAATTTGTGCAAGATTCTGCCAAGGAAAGCTGTGGAGGTCAAAACATGGGTAGATTCAAGATGTACTTGCTAAGTTTTTGTCTGTCAGTGCTTATTACAAGCAGTGTGGGAATTCTGGAAGCAGCTTTGCCTTAAGAGGTCCTCAGTCTGCTGATGACTGGACTCTCGAAAGGACCAGGACACGTTTTTTTGTTATACTTTTTTCAAAACCATATTTATTGGCCAGTTCTGAGGACAGGATACTAAACTAGATAGACTTTCATGGTATCCATGCAAACTTTCTTACGCTCTTCTTTTTCCTCTTCCAGGGTGTGCATTTGTGAAATACTCTTCACATGCAGAGGCCCAAGCTGCCATCAATGCCTTGCATGGCAGCCAGACAATGCCGGTGAGTAGCTAGCTCTGTAACATGGGCAAGTGAGGATTGGGCCAGCTCTGGCTGCCCTGTGGCCTGATTGAGGGGGAGAAATGATTTATCTGTGCTCTGAAACTCATCATCCAGGAAGGCCCAGAGCTTTGGGTGTGCTTAACTCATCAGTGAAAAGGCTGGGATGACACTGTCATTCCTCACAGGCACAGAACCCCAATGGGTGCTGTGTTTTGTCACCAGCAGTTTTGATGCCCTGAAAAAAAGACGTATGGTTCACACATGCCAAAAACTTTGGGTCAGACTCGCCATTAGCACAACCTTTCAAGTTTCAGAGGGATAAATCAAGTAGAAACTTGTGTCTAAGAGTTTCTTCATTTTCTCTCCTCAAAGAATCCCTGCCCCTAGGCAAAGGTTAAGGAACTTTTTGCCAGCATTCAGCAGAGGGAAGCATGTTCATGTAGTGGTAGCAGGAGCTAGAGATAAATCACACAGTGATGGGCACCTTTCACTGTTACTGCAAAACCACCAACCTAGGCATAAGTGTGGTCCCCTATATCTGCCCTTTGAAAGTGTGTCAGACCAATTACTGGATCTTCCAGGAAACATCTGAGGGATCATTTCACTGGCAAAAATTTCTACTCATATGGGGTTTCAAGACTGATTGTTCAAGAAAACAGAAATGGGGTTGTATTTTCTATGCAGATAGATATTTGTACACCATCATGAGACAGAGAAGAATGTAAGGCATTCCACTGTCAGTAGAAGATCTGATACAACTTGTTTTGGTTTATTATAATAGTGTATTATTTTTATTACTAATTATTCACAGTGTAAATCATGGAAGGCTAAGAAGCATGCTGACAACTTGGAAAGGATACAAGAAAGCTCAATTAAAAATATTTGAGAGTGTAAAATCTCCCTTTCAGTAAGAGACTCTAATGTAAATTCATGAATTTATCCAAATAAGTTTAAAGTGGGCCCGACAGATTTTCTCTAGATCTTTGCAGGGATGAAAATGGAAAATTCTTTACAAGCAAAACGGTTTCTAAATCTAGCAAACCATCAAGATCTCCTTTTTTGGAACCGCATCTTAGACAAATCAGTTTAAAATGGTATATGTTTACCCGTGACGCTACCCAAAAAAAGTCTCCTCAGAGATGGGGTCTCCATTTTTTTAAGTACTTAAATACTTTCAAGAGTCTCTTCCTAAAAAGCTCCTTCTGATAAAACCAGATGTTGGGCTTGATGCTGACATCCTATACTGATGTATTATGAACGTCTTTCCTGAGACTGGTTAAAGAGATACTTCTAATGACTTTCTTTCAAACTTTGACCCAAAACGATAGTGTCTATAAGCTGACATCAGGAATTTCAATTCAATAGGGATTGTGGTACCACAGAAAGGTTTAATAAAAAGTCAGTGCTCATCCCAAAAATCCTGCAAACTCCTGTGACAAAGGTGAGAGGAAGACATGAGAGAACAGAAAAAACCCAAGGAGAGTTGAAGATTTTATCTAGATCTAGTATACCCAAAATATCACCATTCTTCCCCAACCCCTTCCCTTCCTACTTTCAGAACCCCGTGGATAACAAAAACGTACTCATCTCACAACCACCTGGAAAAAACTTGTGTCTCCATCCTGGCAGTACCACCTGAGCTTAGGATATAAAAAACACCCAAGAATTTGGCCATTTCATGGGTCAGTTTTGTGGGACCATTTGTCCTCTTGCCTTATCTGACTCAAACACTCATTAAGAAATATTCTTTAATAACCAGACATGGGCATCTGAAAAAGCACCACAATTTTACCTATAGTAGATGCCCATCCCAGAGTCAGAATCAAGCTTCCACAGCTTCACAAGTTTCCATGGATTGGCTGAACCTCAGTACATACTCTTAGTTCACAGGAAAAGCAAGGATTAAATTAATTTCCTCCTCTTCAGTATGAGCTAAGTTCCATGGCATCCCCTTGTGTCTCCCATGAGGTGCAACCCTGCTACCACATCTTTGCAGACCCGTGAGGACCTGCAGAATGACCAACACTCAGTAAGGCAGGGAGCACAACAGGTTTTTCCCACAGTGGCTCAAAATTTCTAAGGCTCTTCAAATGAGATAGGCCAAATCCTGCCCGGATCTCTGTGCCCATTCTCGTTTTCATGGTACTTCAGGGTGTGCGGCGTCGTTCAGGACTTACTTGGATGTTCACAGGGAAATGCAGCCACCTCGTGGTGAGATGCAGGTGCAGCCCATCGTCCTTGGGAAGGAGGGGGGCATTGCTGCCATCTTCCTTCGGCCCCCTTCCACTCCTCTCGCCACTAGGACTGGCCTCATTTGTCCGGTTGCAGTGCCAACTCTACATTGTTCCTGTGGTTCAGCCAATTTCAGCATCTCTTGGTTTGTCCTCTTGTACCACCAACAGGGTATCCATCACCATTCTCGTCAGGTCTCAAGCCGTTCGTTCCTGCGGCAGACTCCTGTTTCTCCACAGCTGTCAGGATTATTGCTCTACTGTGACTTCCTGTTCACACAACATATGTTGCCTAATAGTTCCAATAGGAAACTTTCTTTTATGAAAGTTCTCTTCTTTCTTTTTTTTTTTTTAATTAACCTTACCTTGGACAAGTGCCTGACCAGCCATTACAAGCCCATTTCTCTGTGCAAGGCAGTTGTTTCTCCTAAGGGTCCACCAAGCCTAAAGCTTTCCAATTTTTACACAATCCATTTCCTTTAGAAATAAGCTACTCAAAATCCCCTATTTTGAGCAGGCACAAAGTTCCTTCTATACCTACCTGTCAAGAGAGCTTCCTTTTCGTCTTTTTAGATCATATTTTCTACCAGATCATCAGCTTTATGAGAGTGTTTTACTGGATCTCTATATCATCTTTTATAAGATATTGTAATTTTTATGTACTTTTGCTTGTATTCATAATATATTTATAACAATTATATGTCCTGTACTTTTAGCTTTGATTACTCCATCCCCTCCTGTCTCCGTTTCCCATCCATATGGGGATGCAAACAGGTCTCCTTGTATCATTCTCTTCCCTTCCTCATCCAAGCCTTGTCCCTAACAGCCTTATCCACCAACACAAATTCAGCTGCTATTGCTGTAGTGACAGCTTGCAGATCTAACTTATCTGCTTCAGGACTGACTCCTGTCCAAACCAAAATCTTGGTCTGTCTTTCCAGCATCTTCTGGTGGATGTTTAGGTGTCAGAACAAGCTCAAGATGTATAAAACAGAGCTCTTGAACTTTTCTACCCAAAACCTGTCTTTTCTCTCCTCCACCTCCATTCTCAATCACTGTGGACAATATTATCATCTTACCTACCAGTCATGCTCCTTCATAGGCATCATCTTCAGCTTGGTTTTCTCCTTCTCCCCGTGTCTTCGTATCTGGGCAACAGCCAAATGTCGAAGAGTCGTTCTGCAGAACACATCCTACAAATCTAAGACATGGCCTTGTCCAACCAACCGCACAGAACAAACTCTTCTCCACAATTCATAGAACTATCATAGAATGGTTTGGGTTGAAAGGGACCTTAAAGATCATCTACATGTCCACTAGCATGAGTAGAGACACTTTGAACTGGACCAGGTTGCTCAAGGCCTTGTCCAGCCATGCCTTGGTCAATGCCAGGGACGGAGCATCTGCAGCTTCTCTGGGCCACCTGTTCCACTGCCTCACCACCCTCACAGTAAAAAATTTTTTCCTAATAGCTGACCTAAGCCTGCCCTTTTTCAGTCTGAAGCCATTCACCCTTGTGCTGTCACTACAGACCTTTGTCAAAAGCCCCCCTTCAGGCCCTTTACACAAAGTTGCTATAAGGTCTCCCTGGAGCCTTCTCTTCTCCAGCCTGAACACCAACTCTCTCAGCCTGTCTTCACAGGAGAGGTGCTTCAGTCCTCTGAGCATCTTTGTGATCTCTGGATTCAATCCAAGAGGTCCCTGTCCTTCTTATGTTTAGGGCCCCAAAACTGGATGCAGGACTGCAGGAGGGGTCTCATGAGAGTGGAGTAGAGGGGCAGAATCATGCACACTTAAGTCACAGGAGCCATTATTCTACCCAGAAACTACACAGGGTTAAGAAATAGAGTATTGTTGCACCCTTTTCACCATCTCACCCACTGTGGCAACTCAAAATTTCTTTGATTATGAATTCATTCCTGGAAGGGGTAGAATGGTACTGTTACTGTATACATTTCCTGCACAGGGGTGAGAAGAAGGGAAGAGTGTGATTTGTTTGACTTATGTTTAATAGTCTGAAAGCTTGTGATCTATTCTAAATATCTTCTAAGATTCCTGCAGAAAGGAGAGAAACACATTTCCAGAGATTTGTGCATTCTTCCCTTTTTTCTGTGCTGAGATGGGAAATATCACCTTCTGGGCATGCCTGTCCCTTTATACTGGATAATTCAATAACAGACTTAGATTAAATACCCAAGGTGGGACTCATCTAACCTCATATGAGACATCCAGAAGTTAAGAAACTTATGTCAGAGGTTGTCATCTAAGTTTGTCATCTAAGTTTCTATTATAATCAATAGAGGGAAATAGATACCTCTGGAGAAATTTTATTTTACAGAAATAGATTTTGAAACCTGTCAAACTAATAAGCAAGCCCAAATAGAAGTATGCTTTTTAGCTAATTTCAGGCATCAGTTTATTATGGTCCTCCAGCTCCAAAATAGTGATTCTTCATCCAGAGTGCAACTTAGAGTGAAAAAAGGACCAGTACTGCTTAAAAACTAAAGCTAAAACCAGTGCAGCTTAGAGTGAATACTTAACTTTACATGCAATACAGGGAGATCTGAAAAATGTCCTGGATGTTTGTTGCCCAGATAAAGCAATTTGGGATTCAGAAACCAGCCATCCTGCAGCACAGTCCCCTGACTCCTGTTCCATTAGATGTGCTGTGAACTTGCATAACACACGAATTGTCAGCACTATGTTAATTCTATATCTTTCTTTAATTAATGATGTTTAAGGCCATTAGGACCTCCAGACTTCTGTAAGGTGGTTTCCCCCACCACACAGGCCAAATCCTGTCTTCTTTTTACTATTGAAGCCTGCAGCAGCTTGGGCAAAACACTGTATTTCTTCTGCATCCAGGCAATAGCATCCCAAGTCTATGTACAGCTGGCTGAACATCTTCCATGAAAACTATTTTTCAGATGGAATCCTTGGTTTTGTGAAAAGGGAAAATGTGAGACTTGGATACAAGAACTGAGCAGACATCTGCCTTTCAGAGAAAGATTCATCTTAGTCAAACTTTGTAGAAACAGAAGTGTTGCAATGCACAACTTTGTTAACTTGGGGGCTTTCATTTCAATATTTTTCTGCGCAGCTCTTATCAATACAAATGACAAAAACAACTTCAAATCTCTGTTCAGGAACCACCTACATTAAATTATGCAATTATTGCTCAGTTTTGTTAGATGACATATGGATTAGCTCTCTAGTTTTGTATTTTACACTTTTTATTAATCAAGAAAACATGAATGGCATAACACCTTGAATGAGGTTGATTTTGAGCCTCTGCCTATCATGTTTCCTGGAAATCCACCCATAGCACAAAAATTCCCAGCCAAACATAGGTGAAAGAATTGCTTTCTTTCCTTAGACAATGTAGAATCTATCCCCTCATAGGGTAAGAGATTTTTTTTGCCATTATTAAGATAAAGGAATTTGTCACCTATTTGGCTTATCAAGTAAGAGTGATGTTATTATGAGATTATCACTGCCCCTAGAATCATAGAATCACAGAATGGTTTGGGTAGGAAGAGACCCTAAAGATCATCTAGTTCCACCACTCTGGCATGGGCAGAGATGCCTGGCACTAAACCAGGACTTACAAGTGTCTTCGTCCTGTGCAGTGGCCTCTTTCAAACTAATGGCAAATGGGGGTTCTCATCTTCCGTCTGGCACCCCACCAAGGAAACCACCCCAAGCTCACACTAATCATGGCTGCTGTTACTGCTGTGCATTCCCGTGGTGCAGCTACGACTTTGCAAAGCTCTGTGAAGTTGCCTTCAGACACAGCCCCACTGTGGAAACTGGCTGAGCAGCTGTGCTCACCCCCCACCAACACAGCAGAGGAATATTTAGGTGAATTAGGAGTGGAGGGGAAAGCAGCACAGAGTCTGCAGAAGCAGCTCTGAGCAGGTGGAGAAAAGGAGGAAAATGGGCCTTTGTGGGCACAATGAAGCTGCAGTCCGGGTGCTGTGCTCACAGAGTGGTGGGGAAACTGATTTTGCAGGAGCAGGCTGCACCAAACCGCTGACTTGGCAGGAAGTCCCTGGGAGGAGCAGCCTGGTGGCTCCGGTGAGTGGGGGGCCACAACGCCGTAGATCAGCTGAGGTATTTTTAACAATTATTTTGATATAAACAGCTCTGAACTTGAGGAGCTCCATGTAAATGGGAAGCAGTGGGGCTTGTAATTAGATTTGTGTACACTTTCATAAATTGCTGGAAAACATCAAAGCCGTGATAGAAGGCTGTGGTGCACTTTATTTCCTTCTTCTGTTCTTCTGTTAATTGAATGGTTGATGTGTGGATAGGAAGTGTTGGCTTCGCAGAGTACTATTTACAGACCCGCTGACAGCTGCACTGTGAAAATTAACAGGAACAGAGCAGCCTCTGTCACAGCTCTTCCCATGAGGGACTTGCTTCAAATTAGATCATTTCTTTCATAGGAGAAACTTTCCTCATCGCTCCTCCCTTCTTCACAAATACGCACACACATCCAGCTGCACACTCCCCTTCTCCCCTCAGGCTCATGGCAGCCTTTAGTGCTCAGAAGGGTTTGTCATTTCCACAAAGTTGGGGTAGTTAGGCTGCTGTTTAAAACTTGCAGCGCATTCCATTTCCAGCAAGATACATTCTTCAGGAAGACATCCAAATCTGTGAGCTGGGTGTGTGGAGCCACAGCTTCATGTTTGCAGGTCTCACATCAACTAGAACGTTCTTTTCACCCTCCTAGAAACTCTAGTAGACATGCTCTCAGACTACTACTGTTGGAAATGTGATTACTGTTGTTCCTAGAGGAAATTGCTGTGTGCTAAACACCATAAAAACCTCTGACAGGACAGTTCCTACACTCAGCAGTTTACTAACTACAGGCCGGGGTTAACCTGGCTGGATGAATTACTTCAAAGTGTCAGTCAAAGTATAAAACTTCAAGGTCACCTACACTTTTGTTACAGTTGATGGAGAGGGACTAGGACCTGAGAGAGACTGTCTTGAGTAGCTGAGGATTTAGAATTGGTGCCCAAAATAGCTGCAATTAGATCATGTGAATGTCTCTATAATACACAACACACATGAGAGAAGCAAAAGAAGCAATACTACAATGTCTGGGAGTAAACTAGTCTTTTACATAATTAATCTATATGTTTAGCCTGTTCTTAGCCAAGTGACAGCAGTTCCTTTTCCTGGTTCCAGGAGAAAAGTAATAACCGGTGAACACTTGACAATCTAAATCTTAATATTTATTGACATCTGGAAAATACAGAATTAAGAACATCAAAACTGAAGCCTTCAGTTCACCACCTCACTTCCCAGAAATGTCTTCAAAATATCCTAGTTTTGAAGAGAACCATAGACAAAGCCATAGTATAAACAGATAACAATTAACCAGACCACGATTCAGAGTATTAATTAACCAACAAAATTTACTCTCATTGAGATTCCAGCATGGGCTCAAGTCCTCAATTAATAAAAGCCATGTGAGAGACAGTAGAGAGTCACTGAGCCCCTCAGGCTGTCAGGGTAAATAGAATCACAGAATCATAGAAGCATCAAAGTTGGAAGAGATCTTTAAGTCCAACTATCAACCCAGCACCACCATTATAACTCCTAAACCACATTACCCAGTGCCAGACTCAGATGCCCCCTAAATACCTCCAGGGATGCTGACTCCACCAGAGCAACTTATTCCAATTCCTGACTACCCTAACAGTGATAGTTTTCTAATATTTAATCTGAATCTCCCCTGTCTCTGCTTAAGGCCATTTCCTCTGGTCTTCCACTGCAAGCATAGTAGAAAAGACCAGTCCCCACCCCTCTATAACCTCCTTTCAGGCAGTTGTAGAGGGCCACGAGGTCTCCCCTTGAGCCCCCTCTTCTTGAAACTAAAATAGGAAATGGAAAATGCATTAGACTTTTCTTTTACATGACCACAGAAACATAAAGAGATTTTCAAAGGTAATCCAGGCTGAAGGTCGATGACATTCCAGCATCTAAGTGTCCGTCATGATTCATACCTGATTTTGCCTGAAAGTTAATTGCCCAAAGTCACAAAGTCTAGGGCAGAGTGAGGTACCATCACAGCCAGTCCTCCTGTCCAGATTAATGCAGAAGGCTGAGGCCTGGTTTTACACTATTGATGTTAGAGAAGTTGATGGATGAAACTGGAGATGTTGACTCTGACCCTTTTTTTCCCTCTTTTCTGTTGATCTTGCACTCCCTAAAGAACACACACTCCTTGCAATGCCTTTGTGTAACACAGAGGCTGGCTTGTTTAACTCAGGGCAAAGCATGGCACACCCATTCCTTCTATGAAAAAATAGTAATACCTTAGGAACCTGTTCATAACTCACCAGCAGCAGGCCTGGCCCTCTTTCCAGTAATGAATGATTTTTTGAATATGCTACTTAAACACCATCTATAAAGTATGCTGTCCTTAAGGATGAAAAAAGCAGTGGATATGTAATACCTACATGTTAGTTTGCAGCCACTTCTACCACCGAAGTCCAGTGACTCTTGATAGCCCATCTTTGCTTTCCTTTGGGCAGTGGGCTCTGATGGAGGGGGAATAAACCTCACAGACCCCATCCCATCACCTCCATCAACACTGTTGATTCTACAAGCTTTGGGACAGCAGCTTCCCAGTGTTGCCATCATTTCCCTTAATTCTTCCTATAAAAAATAAAATTGTAAGACTGTATTACCTGCCTCTCCCATAGTTTCATAAATTAACTCATTATCATGTTTCTGGGTCCCAGAGTAGAAATCCAGGCAGCCTGACAGGGTGTGTGAATCATGCTGGCACCAAAGATGGCCTTCACTTCTCTGGTTACATCTCCAAAACCACACAGTCATCCCCCAGGACATTGACATGACTTGTGGGACATGACAGGCATCACTGGACATCTTCCCTGGGCTTCTCTGCTCCCTCTGACCCACAGCATTCACCGCCTCCAAATGGGACACAAGCAATAACTGCTTGTGAGTGACACTACTTCATTCGAGAAAAAAAGATTTAATTGGCACCCACCCATCCCTTCATGGGTCCAGTGGGAGATGGACATTAAATCAGCAGGTGTGGAGGTGGCCATGGGAAAGCAGGAACAGGATCAGGCAACTGCTGAGAGTTGCCCAGATCTTGGTGATAACAGCAGCCCCTGCAATTCTTGCTCCACTCTGTCTACTCTGGGTGAGATTAGGACATGTGGGGGCTAAAATAATTCATAAACAATGACATTTCTGGGATAGCAGAGACATTGATAAGCCTCCAGCCTGGGAGACATAAAACAGTCCCTGCCTGCCAAGGGAGCTCTTGGCCTACTGGAGGTAGCTCCGCTGGGCATCACCACCTTCCTCTAATAAGGATTAAAGATGTCAGCATTGTCTTTACCTCTCTGCTTGATTTGGGGGTATATCTCTCTTCCTCCTTTTCTCTTCATGTATCTTTTGATCTAAGCTTCATTTATATCCATGGGAACTTCCTACATAGTTAAGTAGGCTCTGGATCAGCATTAAGTCACGCTGGATGCTTCTCATTTTTTCCCATTAATTCGCTCCTTCCCAGCCTTGCTCAGGTGTGTGGTCTGGATTGATAACACACATTCTTGTGAGGAAAACAGAAAGATCTTAGGAACTGATAGATTGCTATCCCTATCCAAAACATAGCATTAGGTGGTGCAGGAGTTGTTACCCAAATGGGTTTTCCAAAGCTCAAAATGAATCTTTAGAAGACAAAGATGTATTTAGATCAAAACAATGACTTTCAAATAAGACTCTCAATTGAAGCTCACACAAATTCATGAATGTAAAGCATCCTACCAGACACCAATGTCTCCACCTCAGATGTCCACTGGCAAGTGAAATCATGTAGAAGAACATGCTGAACTTGCCATCCCAAAATGTCTGTCTGGTTGGTGCTCACAGGAACAGTGTTTGTGAAGGTCACAGGTTTCAGTCTTAGTGGGGTGGAACGCAGCAAGGGCAGATCCTTCAACATAAACCAACTTCTTGTTTCACCAAAAGCCAGGAGAGCTTCACTGAATTTACACCATTTCACATCTTCACTTGACCATTTGTTTCTCTATATGAAAGCATGGGTGATACCTCCCTGAAAGCAGAATATTTTCTCAATTAACTATGGAATCGTAGAAAAGTTTGGGTTAGAAGCGAACTTTAAAGCTCATCTGGTCCAAGCCATGGCTGGACAGTGCTTGGGGATCTTCTGTTTAAATATGCTGCAGAAATTCAAATCTTTTACTATCTCAGTTGAGCAACATGCTTTACACCACAATAGCCTGGAGTCTTGCAGCATGACAGGGATCTGGGATGCACAGTCATGTGCAGGCTGTTGGCAACACAGTGCCACGGAAATGTTCTGTGTCACATGAACAGCTGAAATGTATCTGCCCAGCTTCCCAGCCCTTCCTCAACATCTCTTTTTTTTCCCCAGTCATCGGGGGCTGTTCATGTCCTCATCCTGACCTGCCAAAGAGGTGTGGAGCTCTTGTGAGCAGAGTCCTGAAGCATCAGGAGCTCCATTCCTGGTTGAAATGCTACTGCACTTTGACAATAGTCAATTCACTTTATGACTCTGGAATAATTCCACTTCTCTTATTTTCATGCGTGTTTAACTGAATGGAAAGATCATTCATGGGGCTCTATGCTGCAGCTACCAAGGACTTCCTGAATAGTAATAATATTTATTTTAAAAATTATGCTTTTTTTTTGGTGTAAGGATATATTCAGGGGAAGTATATTATTTAGTTAATATGGAGCTAAACATACCTAATCTTCCAAACTACTCTTATTGGAAAGGGGAAATTTACAACATTTTCTTTTGGATTCTGGATTTTAAGTTTTTCTTCAAATAGACAAAAGAAGAATTATTTATTTATTTCATAGTCCTAAATAGCAGGAAAGAATTTCGAGTCTGTTGGTACAACAATACCTTCCTGTTGTAACCGCTGGACTCTGCCTAGCAGGCTGCTGCGGCCTGAGAGCTCAGCGAGGGTTTCCTAGGGCCATGCCATTAATCACATCCCAGAGTCCATTTCGGACAGCCCTGTGATCTGGCTCTGGCAGCCAGCAGCGTTACAACGCAGTGGATGGCAAAGAAGGTAGAGAATGGTCTCCCATGAAGGTTTGAGATGGCTTTAATCACACCTCGTCCCCAAAATGTTCGGAGGCAGAGAGACAGCGTGGTCTGGGTGCGGAGTGGTTTGTCAGGGGCCCAGGGGCGGTCCCTGGGCGGGGTTGGGGTACAGGAGCAAATAGGGAGAAACCGAGGCAGTGGCCAAGGCTAGGGAGGGAACAGGGGGAACATACAGAATCAGGGGATTAACAGGCCGCCACGCCTTCCGTTTCATAACGCATTAAGGAAAGTGAATGATTTTGTGAGGACTTTTATCATTCATAGACTGAGCTGAAAAATGCAGAAGTGCTTGAAGAACTCAGCTTTTAAGTTTAGGTTTTTCAGATATCTGGATTTGATTCGAGAGGCCTACAAACACCTGGGTTATATATTGAGTTCTTCCTAATTAGAACTGGGTACACTGACACCAGGACGCAATGATTCTGTTGCCCTGTGGAAAGCAATAACTTTAGCTCTGAGAGATACCTGGTAAGTAGTGTATGGGCAAATAAAACCTAAATCAAGCTTCCACTCCAAATAAATTAACGGCTCTGGAGACCTGTGAAGGGAAGTACCTGCAGCAACTCTCTCTGCTTAGACATTGCATGAAGAATCTCCTCTACTGAGGGAGCAGTATTATCAAAGGGTCCATCACTACAGTCCTGGATGAATGCTTCCTTTCCCCTCTCCATCTCTGTCACTCTCAAGTGTGTCTAAACCAGCTCTCAGGACTATACAGTGGAAATAGCTCCTAGTGACTGCTGTCCTACTCATCTTTCAGATGAGACATGAAATTGAAGCCCTGAGTGCAGAAAAACAACATATTTCACAAGATGGGAGGGATGTTAGTCCTGGTCTTTTGGTCACCTTCCAGCCTGGGTAATTACATTTCTGCCTAGCTGAAATTCCCACTGCTCTACAGTTTAATTGGACAGTAGTTTCTTTTTTCCTTGACTAAAATCCCAGGTTGGGGTCAAACCCCACTGTCTAATTCAGCAGCCCTCTTTTCAGTAGAGCTGCATAGGCATTTCCAAAAAAATCCAAATTTGTTTTCGGACTTAAGGGACATCATACCAAATGCCCTGAGATAACAGAGCCCAAAGCAAAGAAATCCTCCTTTGGCTTTTGGACCTTAACATCAAGGATCCTTGTGTGGAAATATTACCCTGATTGTCTTGCTGAAGGTCAACATCCTCCCAGCTCTGCTTTGTAGCCACAAAGGAAGTGCTAAGGCAAAATTTCTACCACAAGCAAACCCATTTCTGTGGTGACACTTAGGAACACACCCATTGCCCAAAAACGAAGCATCCAGCAGCACCTACTCATTTAAGCATCTTCATGTTCATGGCTGACATTTTGGAAGGTATTTTATAGGACCTGAACATTCAGATCTCTTATACTCCAGAGCTTTAGTCACTGGAACTTTAATGCAACAAACTTTTTAAAAATATTTTTGGCCCAGAACTTGTACCTGGCTCCATTTGAGCTAACAAAGATGTAAAAGTCCACCTATATGAGAGACCCTTGTGTTAAAGTACTTAAATGTATGTTTGCCTCCAGCAGGAGATTCACTAAGCTAAAGGTGAAACACAATTTAATGACTTTGTAAAATTAGGCCCAGATTAATCAGTTTTGAAGGAAAAAGGTATCTAATCATCTGTGGGGACTAGTAACCTACTGAATCAGAGCAGATTTATACGGCTGAAAGGAAAAGGAAATTCAGGCATATATTCTGCAAGGCTAGACCTTCACAGAACTTTTCCTAGGAATAATGTTCTATGGAGAAGCAATTGGACACCTGAGACAGTAAACGGGCAGGAAGCAGAACAGCTCCCCTGTAATCCAAACAGAAGCAGTTAGAGACCTGCTGAGCCACTTAGATGCTCACAAGTCTATGGGACCAGATGGGATCCACCCTAAAGTGAGGAGGGAGCTGGTGGGTGAGCTCGTGAAGACACTCTCCATCATTTATCATCAGTCCTGGCTCACTGGAGAGATCCCAGGTGACTGGAGGTGGCAATGTGACACGCATCCGCAAGAAGGGCTGAAAGAAGGGTCTAGAAAACCACAGGCCTCTCAGCCTGACCTCAGTCCCCAGCAAGATTATGGAACAGATCATCTTGAGTGAGGTCACATGGCACCTACAGGATGGCCAGCAGATCAGGCCCAGCCAGCATGGATTTAGGAGGGGCAGGTCCTTCCTGACCAACCTAATCTCCTTTTATGACCAGATGACCCATCTGGTGGATGTGGGGAAGGCTGTGGATGTGTCTGCCTGGACTTCAGCAAAGCCTTCAACACCATCTCCCAAAACTTTCTCATGGAAAAGCTTCAACCCACGGCTTGGACAGGTGCACTCTCTTTTATTGGTTAAGAACTGTCTGGATGGCCAGGCCCAGAGCGTGGTGGTAAATGGTACCACATCCAGTTGGCAGCCAGTCCCTAGTGGTGTTCCCCAGGGATCTGTGTTGGTCCAGTCCTGTTTTATTGATGATCTGGATGAGGGGACTGAGTCCACCATCAGCAAATTTGCAGGTGTCTCCAAGTTGTGGGGGAGTGTTGAAAGGTAGGAGTGCTCTGTAGAGGGACCTGGATAGGCTGATGGGCTGAATCCAACAATAGATGGGATCCTGGGTCCTGCACTTTGGCCACAATATCCCCCTGGAGTGCTACAGGCTGGGCACAGAGTGGCTGGACAGCAGCCAGGCAGAAATGGACCTGAGGGTGCTGGTCTACAGCCGACTGAACATGAACCAGCAGTGTGCCCAGGTGGCCAAGAAGGCCAATGGCATCCTGGCCTGTACCAGGAACAGTGTGGCCAGCAGAACCAAGGAATTCATTCTTCCTCTGTACTTGGCACTGCTTAGGCCACACCTTGAGTACTGTGTCCAGTTCTGGGCCCCCCAGTTTAGGAAGGACATTGAGATGATGGATTGTGTCCAGAAAGGGCCAATGAAGCTGGTGAAGGGTAGCATAAGTCCTGTGAGGAATATCTGAGGGAGCTAGGGTTGTTTAGCCTGGAGGAGACTGAGGGGAAACCTCTACATCACTCTCTACAACAGCCTGACAGGACACTGTAGCCACATGAGGGTCAATTTCTACTCCCAGGCAATAGGATAAGAGGACACAGTCTCAAGGTGCTCCAGGAGAGGTTAAGGTTCGACATTAGGAGGAATTTCTTCACAGAAAGGGTGATTGGGCATTGGAATGGGCTGTCCAGGGAGGTGGTGGAGTCACAGTTCCTGAAAGTGTTTAAGAAAAGACTGGATGTGTGTGGTTGACACGGTGGTGTTTGGTCACAGGTTGGACTCAATGATCTCAAAGATCTTTTCCATCCTAGCTGATTCTGTGATTCTGTGAACTTTCCCTGATGCTGGGCAGTAATGTTTGGGCTCCTGAAAGGCTTTTACTTAATTTGTGTATACACTCCATTTCGAAGACTATATCGAATGGGAAACAGTTCCAACAACCAGGCAATAGATTTGTTTTCCTTTGCCTTTAAATGAAATATCAATGGATGGATATTTTATTTTTAGCTGAATATGAAATTTCACAAGCGACCTGTCAAGCTACTGTTTTCAAGAATGACTTTATTTCACACGTCAAGACAGACTGGGAAATTAGTTTTTCCCACAGAGGACTCTGATTAGGGATTACAAAGTGAGTGTGGCACAGAGTGATTTTTCCTCCATCTTTTCCCTCACCCCGCCAGCCTAGAGAGTACCTGACTCTGCTGACTAAGGGGAGCAATTCATTACCATGTGTGGGAGGGGGATGGGAAGCAAGATAGTCATATTAAGTAGACTTGCTGGCCCAAGAGAGAATAGGGAAAGCATAATAATACTTAGCCCTTATCATTCTTTTCATCAGTAGATATCAAAGGACCTTGAAAGAGGAGGTTGATTTGATGGGAAAAGAGATAAATTCTGACTCCAAGCAGCCTATTGCAGAGGCACCAGAAGGAATACTCACTTTCATGATAGTCTCTTCTGCCTGTGGGTCTGCAGGGTAGAGAAATAAACAGGTCCTTTCCTCGGTAAAATGCAGAAGTACATCTCAAACTTTATTGACTTACCCAGTGTAACTCTCTTGAGGTTTGGCAAAATATGGGGTCCAGTCCAACAACCAGAGAGAGCAAGGAGATTATGTATTACTAGTAAATGACAGAGCAGACAGGACCTATTGCCTTTGTCAGCAGACAACAGCTGATTTACACCACAGTTTAACTCCTCACGGAAGCAATAAATAGCCCAGGTGAAGGGCTGCAGCATTTTTACCCTGTGGAAAATCTGGCCCATTCTGGAGCATTTCTGTTGTTTTCCAGTGGATTAGTAGAAGTCACTGGAGTAGAAAGTAGCCTTGTCCTGCTGTATATGAAAAGCAGTATCTGGCTCCACTGCTACAAGTCCTGCACTGGCTGATCTGATACAGTTTACTGCCTGATTTCCTTTGGGCCACATGAAAGAGCTGCACATGAGGAACCACATACTGAAAGCATCAATCCCAAGGTCAGTCTTCAAATTCAAGAGCAGTGCAGCATCTCTACTGGCTACACATCTTTAACCGCTTACATGCACATCTCATTGCAGGGCACTCCTAAAAAAAATCTCTTCTTTTTCTCTTTTTTCTTTGTAGTGTGTGTTCTAGCTTGCATCTATTTGCCCATGGCCTTTCTGCCCTGTGTATATGATAGCAATGTTCAAAGAGGCCTGAAGTCCTGCTGCAACAGGCAACCCAGAAAAACATCTCTTAGGAGGCAATATGAGATCCCGTTGGGTCAAACAGCTGCTGTGCAGTCACTATGATTCACATCAGAAGGCAAGAACACTCCAGGGGCAAGCACTTCATGTGGAAGTTACCCATGTTTTCATGATGCCATCTACAACAATAGCTTGGTTTTTAACAGTGTGAGGCATCAGCAACTGCCTGAGGCAATTCTCTGGCCCTGAGACTTCCAGGGCAAATAGAGATCAAAAGAAAAGGAGAAGGAAGAAGACACCAACTTACTTACACTTCTCTGTTGTGCTAACAAGAGCAGGTCACATCTTCAAAACCCATTTTGCAGAGATGAATATGTATCCACCTTACTCAGTTTCAAAATCCTCCATCCTGCATTGTGTCCGTCATGATGCAGCCCCTGCTCTGCAAATCACAACAGCAGCTCTGAACAGCCTAATCTGCTGTGGACCAGTGCCTCCCTCCAATACAGCTGCAAATAGGTTTAAATCATTAGATTCAAGTTACCAAACAGTCTCTTGGATCAGGGTTAATTAAATGAGTGTTGAAATCTAATTAAGAACTGGTCCAGGTGATAATTAGCAGGAAATGTATGCATTAAAATATTCATTTGTCGATGAGCTGCAATTAAGAGTGTGATTTGGGGAAGGATCAATATCTGCATCATGTGATCTAACGAAAAATTAAAAGCCACCCAGCCTTCAACAGAAATGCAGGGGAATTTTGGCTACAGTTTTTTTTCTCTCCTCTCCTCCACTCCCCCTTCTGTTTTGGTTTTATAATAACTGCTGAAGATTGCTCTCCATCTTTGAATGGAGCATTCATCTCTGCATCCCTTTGTTTTCCTGAAGCACTTCTCTCAAACCCTTGCTCTTCACCACATTGTGTGAGCAGGTTATAGATTTATTAGAGAGAGACTAACAGGTCAAAAAGAAAGATTCTTTGCCGATGAAAATCTCTTTCCCTAGAACAGACTGCTAATCCAAGGGAACATCGCTCATTGTGTGGTGTTAGATTGTTGGGGTCTTTTTTTAGCAGGTTAATTCCTCAAGTCTTTATTCATAACTGAGGGTCTGAAGAGGCTATTGAATATGTATAGCTTAGACTTACATATATGTACATCTATAGCTGTGGTTTACTGCACTCTTTCCAATTTGTAGCAGAGCAATTCTGCTTTCACCAAGGCTATTTTTTCTGGTTACGTATGTAGGAGAGTATGTAAGCCGGTTAATAAAATTCTCCTTGTGCAATCCCAGGAAATTCCACCTCTGACAGGAAGATGAGGGTCCTGCAACAGTCCAGTTCCTCTGGCATGGAGCTGTTCTTCCTGTACTGCCACAGCCAGAGGCTGAGCTGGTGATTTCCTCACTGACAGTACTCCCACCAGTGAATACCAGTTTATCAAAACAGAAGCCATGGGAGCACAAGGATTTCGGCTGCCCCTTGTCAGTCTCCTGACAGCTCACCTGCCCATCTCCCCAGGCTGGGTGCAGCCCTGTTCCTGAGGCAGCTGTCCACTGCTGTCAGGGCTGCAGCCAGACTGTCCCTCCCCTACACCTCCTCTACCCCTGGGGAGGCCACCCTGTGGCGAATCAACCAATCCATGAAGTTTGGACTTCCTTGGAGACAGACCAAAAAACACCAGTGCCTTCCTTATTAAGTAGATCTACTTCCTCCCATCTCTGCCTCCTATCAGAATACAAGGATTGCAGCTACTGGCCTTTCATCTGGTTTTGGGAAGGAGAGGGATTTCTTTCAATCCCAAAAGCACTACATTTTTCACAGATTTCTGGAGACAGCTCTGATGATCATCCATAGTTCTGCACTGGTGTTGACTGCAGACATAATCCTCATATTGTAAATCTTCCCTGGAAATGTGTCGGCTCTTTTGTGGTAGCCTCTATTTCCCACTGTTCATGGAGAGGAAGCTCAGGTCCATGCAGTACTATTTTGCTGCCTTAATTTAGCAGTGCTGAAGACATGCTGTTTCATGATGACATATACACCCTGCCCAGCATACTGATTCCCATCTCCAAGGCTGGGCAGGAAGTTCTCAATGGACTTGGGGGTTTACAAGACACAGCATTGTGAAAAGGTGATCCAGTTCAGGGGTCTGGAATGCAGAGAGCTCACGCATTCCACCAAAACAAATTGGTCCGCAAATCCTACCACATTCCTCCAGCAAAGCCTCCTACATTTTGCTGGACTGTGCCCAGATCTTTGTCCTCTGATGAGGACAACATCCTCGGCCTGAAGGTTGAAAGAGCAAGGAGAAAAAGGCAACAATTTTTGCCGAGAAAACATAAATGACAGCCTAGAAGCTTGAATTTTGGAGGAAACTAGGAACCAGGCTGCTGGCATTCACCCTCCACAGTCCTTTATTTCCTGATGCTCTCACCCTCATGCAAGGGTCAAAATCAACAACCTGACAGGTTGCATGGAAAAAATAAGCACCTGGATCCTGGTCTACTAAATCTGTGTTAGATGCATGGATTGATGAGCTGGTGTGCATCAGGCTCATTCCCTGTGTGTCTCCTTTTGTCTCTTGTGCTGCAGGGAGCCTCTTCAAGCCTGGTGGTGAAATTTGCGGACACGGACAAGGAGCGTACAATGAGGCGCATGCAACAAATGGCAGGACAAATGGGCATGTTCAACCCCATGGCCATCCAGTTTGGAGCTTACGGCGCCTATGCACAGGCAGTAAGTATAGACACCGTCTCTCTGCATGTTCATGGGAGGGGGACTATCACCTAGAAATGCACAAAAACACATGAGAGTGGACAAAAAACCGCAGCAGAAGAGGAAGCGGTGGCTTATCTGTTAAACTGGTTACATGATGGGAGTAAAAATTAGCCATGACATCCAGGGTAGACTCTGGGAATCTCTAAGAGGTCTCAAAAGTGCTGTAGCAGTAACTTGTGGTCATGTGTAGACCCATGAAAACGCTTCCTACGGGGCCTAAGCCATTGCTGTCAAATAAAAGCATAACTACCCTTTGAGGATTTGGAAAAAAACAAGCCTTCTCAGTTTATCCCAGTTCTCTGCCCCATGTCACCATTCCCCTGCTGCACCTTGCAATGCCATGGATACCTCTGGAGTGACTACAGGATAAAACAGCAGCTGTTGAGAGAAAAGCTTTTAGGTTCACAAAGCATGGTAGATAGCAATAAAATGTACACACAGACATATGCCCACACAGAGTCCTGCTGCCCCGGACAGTATGATTGAAGCACACTGGGAAAAAATCCTGTTGTGCTAACTTCAGGTATCCTGTGCACATACCAAACCTGGACCCTGAGAAAATGTGACTGTACAGGGACCTGGGCTCTTGATGATCCTCTGAAACTGATGCCTCTAGCATTACTTGTTTTCCCTGGGCTACAATTAACAAGGATCTGGAAGACAAGATCAGGCTCAGGTAACTTGGATTCTCTGCCAGATATTTCGGAGGAAGGTAGAGGTGATGTCTGCAGCAGGCAGGCACAATGCTGCCCAGTGACTTTGGCTGCCTTCTCTGGAGCAGATTTTCAGGCAGTGACAGTGTATATAGGTGCTTCATCTATTTGATGGTGAAACGTGGCCCTCTTGTATTCTGCACAGGATAGATTCGTGCACAGGACAGAAGTACTATTGAATACATGTTCCAGAGAAGTATCTTCCTGAATGGGAGACCCAAACTTTGCCTAGATATGCAGAGCCAGCTCAGGAATCACCCTCTGGTGTGAGAATGCTCCTTCCAGTGCACTGACCACAAGGTTTTCTTTCTTCCCTGACTTTCTTTCTCACGTTGGCACCATGTATTTCCCACCACATCCCCATGTTCTTTTTTTAATTTGAAGGTCTGGAAATTTCTGTTGTTCTCTGATGGTCCTGTGTCTCACTGAACACTTGGTACAACCCAGCCTACTCCTTGTGTGAACCATGCAGAGTTGTGAAGATGTGCTGTAGAGCTCCACAGAAGTTCCTCCTCTCCTTCCAGCTGTACTCCTTGGTGCTATTCTGGAGTTTTTATTCTCTCTCCTCCAGGAAAATTCTATTTTCACTTCCATTTTGCTGTCTTCATTTTTATTCCTAGTCAAAGTCAGTCTTTGTCTCTTCTTTTGTCCTCTGCTTCCATCCTCATGTTATAGAAGAGCTGTTCCATCCTCAGCCCACCTGTGTTCAACATTCCCCCTGGCCAGGGAAGGCTACAGGAAGAGGAAAAGAGACAGTAAATCCCAAATGAGCCCAGGTCAGTGGCCAGCAGCCTCTCAGGGGGATGTAGCACACTTTCCCCCATGCACCAGAGGAATTAACAGGAGGCAACCCACAGACAGCTTGGAACAAACATTTGCTGAGATTGTCAGGCAGGAGAAGCAGCTTCTACAGACATTGTTACTCTACAGACATTGGTCAGGCAGCTGGAGAGATGGTAAAGACACCACTGTCCTGATGTTCTGGTCCAACAACTCTTCTTGCATTATTTTTAATCTAGAGTAACTGTTCTAATTTCCAGATAAGGTTTACACTGATATGAGAGGATGCAGTCTGCACCTTTACACCACCAATGTTTCCTCTGTTTCTCACCAGATAATACAGGTGCATTATGAGGATAGGTGAGGAATTAGGGCAGAAGGAAGAGTAAAAACAATTTCTGGTCTTCTTCCATCCACTTGAAACAAATGGATATTTTTCATGTTGATTTCTGTGAAAGCAGAATTGGACCCATACTCTTTTTCTATTTTTCTGATAAATATGCTAATAAGGGGGAAAGAATAAGTTTTAGATCTTGACCCATTGGATATGACAAGCTGGTGACACCAATTACCCTAGGGACTTCAGAGCTGTCTAAATGATGGGATCACATTTCTGTGTGGCGCCTGTACACCCAGAGCGTGTTCAGATGCTGTCTCTCAATCAGCGTCCCTATCTGCTCCATCTCACAGTCGCACATAAAAGAGAAGGAAGGGAGCGTCAAGGCTCTGTGACGTTCCCTCGGTCCTGATTAATCCACCTCGGACTGCTAGCTCTCAGATATCAGGGTGATTGGCACCTCACAAATGCCAGCAGGAGATGGAGGAATCGATAGGGGAGAGGGAAAGGGAGAGAGCAGTTTTATTCAGCCTGAAGTCGAAGAGCTAAGGCAAGTCAAGAGGAGGGAAGGTGAAATATCAGGGGCAAGACTGTCATGATGGGTGATGCCACTGCCACCAGCAACTCTTGTGACATTGGTTGAATTGTTTGACCCCCTGATCTTGTTTCCCCATGGACAAATAAACCTGATGATCAGATTTATTTATTTATTTTCTCTTCTCCCTCAGGGACACAGCTCTGTCTTGTACTGTCTCTCCATGAGCTTTCTCAGAGTGGTATGGCAGTAACATAAGTGTAAGAACTGCCTCAGTGCTTAATAGTAATAGCACAAGCATGAGACATCAGGCTCTCTGATTCGTACTTGTAGCCTGTCCTCCCAGCTATCCCCCCAGCAGTCCAAACCTGACTGATGTCTCTGCGTAAGAATTCCCAAGCAATCCCATGATAGTGGTTTTTCAATAGTCTGTAATGGTCTGTCCCCATGGGGAAGGTTGCTCAACACCCTGTCGCTGCAGTTTCTTGCTGAATTTCCCCCAGAGAAGTATCTTGCACATCACTGTGGCTGGATTAGCTTCCAAAAATGTCTCGATGTACCAAGGTGGCCAGTGCAGCAGAAATCTCCAGTGTGGCTGTTTGATAGAGTGGTGGCCAGCCATGGATTTGCCAACCCAGCAAAACCACTGAGGAGAGGAGGCGAGTCCATCGAAATTTGACAGATAAGCTTTAGTGTTGCCATCAGGACAGATCTGGGCCCCAGCTCCTCTCCAAATTACCTCCCTTACAGCTCAGCAAATGGCCATGCCACAGCTCTCCCTGCTGCTGCACATTGCCACCCCCCTCAGCCTCAACTTAAACAACTTTAACCTTGATAGCAGCGACGGTTTCATATCAGCCAGGCAACCAGTCCTGGGGTTCAGCAGCCATCTGGCCTCAGACACAGAGGTAAAAAAATGAGGAAGCAAAGGGAGCTCTCCACTCTGTGTGGTTTTCTACCCCCTCCTCAAGTGCCACATTCAAGCAGACCAGACAAAGCTTGGCACCAACTCTGTGTGCTCTTTCAGTGACACAGAAAGTCACATCAGACCTACCTCACCTCTTTTGTATGCAGCTCAAGGCAAGTCAGATTTCATGGTTTCCTAAAGCTCCCAGAGCCCCTACTCTAATTTGCTTCAGGGTGGGTTTTTGATTGTTTTGGTTTTTTCTCTGCAGCAATATCTTCCCATAATCATTTAACTTACCCTTTTATGGAGCATTTATTTATTTTATTTCACACACGTACAGGGCACCAGCCCTTTTTGTTGTCAGGTTACTGTGGATCTACATCAGCTGGGTACTGACAGCTGTTTCTGCAGTCTGAGGCCAGGTTGAGGTATAGATCCAGACTCAGCCTGGAGAGAAGGAGAGTGATGTTACCTGGCACCACCTTTGATTTGCTGCCAGTCTAGGAAGAACCTGCAGGCACACTCTCCACCTCAGAGCAGCACAGCACACATTCTTAGGGTGGCCAAGCCCAAAATCACAAGCAGTGAAAATCAAAACAGTCTGTCAATGGTGGCAGTTTAGTCCTGGCCCAAATAAGTTACAGTTCCTGCAGGTCTTCTTTCTGTGAAGAAAGGGGCAAGGAGTGTTTAGTGCCTGTCTCATGTCAGCCATGTCTCACCATGCAGAAAGGAAATGTACGCAGATCAAAAAAGGTTTAGGGAGATGGGAAAATGCAGAAGAGCAAAGCAAGAACAAAGGAAGGAGCCTTGGAAAGTGACAGATACAGTATAAATTATTTAATTTTTAAATTATTTAAGATAAGATCAAAGTCATAAATCAAGTTTGCATAAAAAATGGGGTGGGAATGTTAGCCACAGTCTTCTGGCCAAACTCCAGCTATGGGACTGATTGCATCCTGCAGCAGGGGATAGGCATAGAGTGGGTGTGTAAAAACAGGCTGGGACAGAGACAACACAGACAATGCTAACATTTCTTCTCTGGCCTGGAACAAGTCCTTTCTCAGTAAATCCCAGCTCTCCTCACTCTGAAAAAGTACAAATGGCTCCTGCTCCTGAACTGCAGACAATAACTGCAACAAATCTGGGAATGTCCAGCACAGCAGAGCTCTCAGACATCATCTTAAGTGGTCTCCTTGGGAAGTTAGGGCAGCAGTGACTACCATGCTGACCACAAACCCCTGGGCACCCCCTTCTGCCTCCCTGTCCAGCTCCAGTGGAGATGAAAGGATATTTCTGCTAAAAGATCTGAGGTAATGCTGACAGGAAGAATCGCTTTTCCAATATTTCTTCAATTTGTACTGTGAAATTATTTTGGAGAGATACTTAAAAAAAAAAATCAGCGAGCTCTATCAAATCAGGAAAAAATACTGACTATAGGCTACCTTCCAGATATAATAGTTATTACATTTAAATTACCAAAATGGGACAGTATATTTGGTAAATACTGCCTGTTATGCAAATTATTTGTGCTGATCTGTTCCAGAAGAGGAAGCTATTTTGAGGCCATAATACTTTGTAACATGGCTAATACCTTATTTCTGACCACCAGCTCCCTGGTAATTCAGAAATAATGAACACTCAGATTTGGGCTCTACATAAAAAAAATTTTAGGTCTTTTGCGGGGGGGGGTTCACAGTTCTCAGGAAGTTAGGAGCCCAAGCTATTCTGTGTCAGATTTTGGAAAGGCACTAAGACACATTAATCCAGTTGCTGCATATTTGTTTAGGTTTTTTTAAAATCTAAATTATATTTCAATTTTATTTTCAAAGCAGAAATGTCTATATCCAAGAAAACATAAGAAGTATGAAGGACAATTCTGATCTACCAATTATCTTGTGTTTGTTTCAAGTCTTGGAAAGTATTTTTTAGTTTTAAATCCCAATGGCCAGTTAGGGATAGCAGACATGAATTTGTCAATTACATCATTTTACCAAATATGAGTCCTATTACTGCTTGATTGATTACTTTACTTACCTCTTTCTATCACAGGGATACCATGAGGATTCATTAGCTAAGTCTTTATATAGATCATTAGGAGTGGGAAGTGTGGGATGCTGTTATTACTTTTATTATTATAATTATTATTATTAATATTATTATTATTATTACTGAATGACGAATATGAAAAGTCAAACAAAACGTTGTGTGGTTCAGAGACAAAGATAGAATATAACACTGGAAAAAAAGGAGAAGGTCATCACATCATTTCAGAGTAAGGCTGAAGGGCAATGATCACGCTATTTCAGAAAGAGCTCATCAGAAATAATCCCCCTTTCTCCTCTTCCCCTTCTTCAGTTTCACACACATTTCTTTTGGGGAGTGGGGAAGGCAGGTTGTGCATGCTTGTCCTATTTCTAGCAGGATTTTTTTTGCTCTGAGAAAGTTCCTTCATCTCTCCATACAATTGTTCCTCCTGTAAGAAAAGGACAGTATTTCCTGCCCTTGAGTACCATTGCAACTTGAAGTGGGAAAAAGATGTGTGAGACAAATCCTTACATGTGTCTCTATCGATCAGCCAACACTGCCACCCCTTCCCATGCTTTGGATGGCTTTTCCAGTGCCTCTCCACCTGTTTCAAGCATCGGGATGGTGACTGCAGGCTCTTGTCTCTTGGGGTGCTGTCCAAGGGCAGGAACCAGTCTGGTAGCATCTCCTGGTCTCCTCAGAAGATAAATATTTGAGCGACAGAAAAGATAGCAGGAAAGAAGGAATGAATCTTTAAAATGGATGGGAAAAAGCTTTAAATACTGAGGCAAAGGTCATGCCAAGGAAGTAAGAGAAGCAAAAGGAAATACGTCCTTTCAGCTAAGGGAGGGAAAAGCTCCTCTCCGTCCCCTTGGATCAGTCTGAGATAATAAGGCTGCTGCCTTCCTGATTAGTGCTCTGTAGCCCCAGCCCAGGCAGGGAAAATCTGCATTTCAAATGGCATATTTTAAAGTACACAATACCCAGGGGCCCTGCTGCTATTGATTTGCCGCTGGTGGGGTCACTGCCTCACTTTCTACAGCTTTATTAACTGGGACCATACACTGGGTCTCTTTGAAAGTGAAAGGAGAGTGGATGGGACATTTGTCTTCAGGAGGAGCTGGGGAAGGAGTGGGGTGACTTTCATTGGGAATGCCTTGGAAGTTTTAGAAGGAAGACTGGTGACCCTTACAGGACTTGTTCTGTAAATTTCCCTAGAGCTGCCCTGCAGGGAAGGAGGTAGGTCTGATGCTGTCAGCTTCTTTCAAGGTGACTGAGATCCCGTCCTCCCACCCTCGTGGTGCTGTTGCACTCAGCCAAGCTCTGACCATCAGCCACTGGGCTGGGTATAAGTCCCCTCTTCTTCCCCCTTAAACTTTGCCCCTGAGCGACTTCAACCAGAGTGGGAAGGGCATGAATGGGATCTGTGACCTCAGAATTGTGGCAGGAGGGTTGTCAAGGGTTGAAATTTCCAGACATTACTGGGACATGGTTGAGGTCACCTCTCCAGCCAAGGAAGCAAAGCCATTAGTTGGGGGTCAGGTGTGGAATGCTCTATTCCTTCCAGCTCCGGGCAATCCCACTTTTACCTAATGGACTAGCTCTGAAGGCTGCAGAGAGGTCTGTGTCCTCTGGGTCATGGTGTGAAGGGCTCATTTCAATATGCCAGAGGGGTTCCCAAGGTCTCTAGGACATCTTGGACAGTACATCCACAGAGCACTGAGATAAAAGAAATTGGATGACTGTTCTCTGCCTGTTGCAGCAGAAGCACCTGATCTAGTTTCCCAAATCACAGGTTAGGACCTTATTTTTACTGCATTGACTTTTTAACCTCTTTGCTCCTCAAGGTCCTAATTCAGTCTCTATGGGAGTATGGCCAGTTTTAAATGACTGTTCCACAGAAATATGCAGACTCTGCACCTTCAGCACAGATCAGTAGATCAGGATAATCTAGTTCTTCTCACAAGGAGACCGAAAACACCTTCTTCTTTCTGAAGACCTGTAACGGAAGGGCATGAATGACATTACACTGCAAAAAGGAACATGCATGTAGCTAAGGCATATTCTGCAATCATGCACCTTCCAGTGCAAATTTATAATCCCTCCAAAGGCACAGGAAGTGACACACTGAGGTTGCCTGATTTCCAAACCAGGAGGAACACCTGCCACTGCTAACTCTGAACAGCTCAGAGACATCCATAAACAGGAGAAGTTGCATAAGCTGTAATTAATGTCACAACTGGCTGTCCAGCTCTGCTGAGTGCAAAGCGGAGGTTGTCTTTGGAGCAGTACAATCATTTGCACTACCATTGATAATGCAGCAACTTTTTGGATAGAGCCCTGTTTCTGAGAAGCAGAAACACAGGAGAAACACAAAAAATAAGATAAACACCTCTCTTTTAAATGGATGTGAACTAAGATCCAAAAATATCTGCTGAGAGCCAGGTAAGCAGTGGGAAATACTTCCTCTGATTATTGGTAGGTACAGCTGAACCAATCACCTGAAACTACACATAGAGACAATAAGGAGAAACAAAGCTGCAATTTGTCTGCCCAGAAGCATTTGGGTACAGAAACATGAATCTTGACCTAGATTTCTCTGCCTGTTATCACTTCAGCCATAGTAAGTGACCAGCTCTCATGAAATTCCATCTGTATTTATTTCACTGAACCTGACAATGGGAAATGCCAAAAATATAGTCCCCAGCCTGCCCTGGAAGGTGTCTGTCTCCAGTACCAGGTTGATATCTGCCAGCAGGACTGACCATGGCACCCACATGAACAGCCATACATCACTCTCTGTTTTGAGGTGGGTTTATGCATGCAGGTCTGGTCATCTTTGGAGAAGCACTGGGAAAAGTCATCAAGGGCCAGACTGGAACTGTCCCCAGCCCTTGAAACTGCACCAAACATCTCAGAGAGGTGTTTCTTTGGTCTCCAGAAATTCTGTAGTCACATATCTTGGCCGTCATTTCTGCAACAAGCCAGTTACATCCTCACCTGTCCCTATGTTGCCTAGAATCAAAAGAAAAAATCTTTTCCAAACAACGTTAAAGTGGCAAGCAATTCTTAAGTGAGAGCTTTCAGGTGCACAAATATGGCTGTGCACATATGTGATACAGGATTTCTACAATTTTTATGAGGTTAATTAATTAGTGTATCTAGCAGGTACATCCAATAAGAGACCAGTTGCCCCAGCTACCCACCCTTGGGTAAGCTCCTTGGGGTTGCTCCAGGGGCTTCTTTGCCCTGCATCTTGTTATGTCTCTTAAGTTCTCGTGCAAAACAGTGTCCTTGTTAGAAATTATTTTCTTGAAAGTAAGACTAAAAAGGATTTCAAGAATGTGACATAGTTACTGTTCAAAAGTCTGAGAAAGGGTAAGAAGGTGCTAGAGACTATAAAACTATGTATTAAAAATCTACAAAGCTACAAATATATGAAAAATCTATTATAAAAAAAAAAAATTCTTTAGGCATCATCCAGGTAAAAACACCCAGAACAGAAAATGAAATGTGAGTCAGCACAGCTAGTGTTGGAGTCAATACAGTGTTAAAGATGGATGGATTCTCCTTCCTCCTTCACTTCCTTGGCATACTTCCTAATATCGCCTGCTCAGTACCTCCTCTGGAGAATAAACTTAAATGATGCCTAGGTTCAAATGTACTCCTTAAAGGAGAATCAACATAGTGTATAATAGAAAAGATTGTCTAATCACTCCATCAGTAATTGCAAAGAGCAAAATATCACTAATTAAATTGTAAAAGTACCTTATGCATGGTATAATAAAAAAAGGGTAATTAACAATCAAAGGGAAAGCCACCATTTTGCGACCAATCTGCATTAGGCTTCAAAAACCAATAACACTCAAATCCAGTACAACACATTTCACCTGTAGATCTGATGATGTGTGGAGTCAGGTATCCTGTTTTACATTTTATATCTGGAGAAATCAAGGCAAGTTTACATAACTTGTGCATGGTTATTCAGCAAGTCATTGTCAGAGCACCCTTTACTTTGGACTGTTTATGGATGGTGACAGGGAAAGTTTCAGCATTTGAATGGGTACAGTGATTTCAAGGGTTTGTTTCATTGTGTATGTGTATGAACAGCTAATTTAGCTGATATTTCAATATTAAAGCGAACAGAAGGGAACAGTCTGTTCCTTGCCATGACTTCTGAGGTCTGTTTAATTCTGAGAAGCATGTGCTTAAAGAACAGCATCAGAGGGTGATTTCCTGGTGGGAGAGAGAGTGAAATCACAGAGAGAAGCAAAACAGAGTTACTCCAATACTGGAGACAGCACAGACATGACTCACTTCAAAAATCACCACAGAAAACATTTCTCTTCTCCACTATTATCATCAAGTCACAGCTTACCAGAGGCTGGGAAATGTACAGAGTGAGGTTTCACTTTCTGCACATCTTCTTTCCCCCACACTTTCTCTAAGCATCCATCACTGGTCACTGATGAGTGGCAAACATACCCACCCTGTCTGGCTCTTTGTACAGCTCCAGGGAAGGACACAAGAGGCAGCTTCAACCAAACTGTCTTATCCTTCACACCAGGACCATTTTAAAATCTCTCTGCAGCCATACTGTACATGAACTGCACCCGCTGTGTGCTGGGTTCTGAGTGTAACATAATGATGACAAAGTCTAGTTTTAATGAAAGAAGCATTTCCAGGATTCATAACCATTTACCAGCCTTCTGCTCCAAAATTTTTTTAGCCCCAAATGCCTGAAAATGTAGCCTAGGTTCCTTATTTCTGACTTTTGTAGGTGCCCTGAAAGAAGCAGCATTTTGACCACTTTCTAGAAAAAAATTAATTGAGAAAGTCAACCCAGCTCAATACTACAGGGAAGGGGTTTTCCCATTAGACGATATTAATCTTACTAAAGCAGGGGAGCTCCCTTCTCTTGTACAGCACTTACAGGGGTCTCTGTTTGGCAGTGTTGGAAATAGGTGGTATAATCTAGTTAGAAGTTTTGGTCATGGTTTTGCTCAGTACCCAGCAGAAGCCTCCTAGCAGCACAAGAAAAAGTAATTTTTGTCACTGACAGATGGAAAAAAGTCAGGCTGTCCCTAGAGAACTAGTCAAACTTCCTGCTCTGGAGAAGGAATCCCCTTTTCCTACACACACTGGTCTCTCATCAGTAACGCCCAGGCTTTGCCAGAATTTTGATATAAGCAGTGTAAGCCATGAAACCACTCTGCTCAGGTATATAGTGTTTTGTCTGTATAAAGCCTTTTCTCTGCCTTTCTGACCAGAGAAGTACCAAGGAGCTGGTGAGCTGAGTCCAGGCCACAGGAGACCTCCACACTGGGGAACACGTGATGGGGTGGGGACCATAAACACCCCAAGTTGCAAAGATGCCCTTTGCCTCCAGTGCCTGTAGTGAGAAGAACGGCCAAGCCTGGGGGGTACCACAGGCGTGGTGTGCTGACACCCCAAAACATTGGGATGCATCCCACCCTCACCGGGTGCCCTCCTGGTGCCGGTGCCACAGGCTGCCCTGCCAGTGACCGCGTGATATTTTTTCCCTGCTCTCTTTGTTCCAGCTGATGCAGCAGCAAGCGGCGATCATGGCGTCGGTGGCGCAGGGTGGATACCTGAACCCCATGGCAGCCTTTGCTGCGGCCCAGATGCAGCAGATGGCGGCTCTGAACATGAACGGCCTGGCAGCCGCCCCCATGACACCAACCTCAGGTAAGGGGACAGCGGGCTGGAGAGGGCAAGGGGCAGGGAAATTTGGCCACATCCCACAGGACGCCTGGCAGGACTAGTTAGCTCTCCATAGCCAGGTGAGGATCAGTCTGCCCTCCCAAATGGCATCAGGGGAGGTTTGGATTGGATATTAGAAAAAGTTTCTTTCCTGAAAGGGGTGTAATATTGTAACACAGTGCCCAGGGCAGTGAATGAGTGTCCATCCCTGGAATTATTTAAAAGGCACGTAGATGTGGGACTTAGGAACATGGCTTAGTGGTGGACTTGGCAGCGGTGGGTTAATGTTTGGACTCGATGATTTTAGAGGTCTTTTAGAACCTTAACTATACTGTGATTCTGTGACACTTCTTTCTCAATCTAATCCCATACACAACTTCTCTTTAGCTCTGAGAACCCTCCAAACGTCACAGAACATCCCACGGTGACCTACACTGGTTTATTGGTGCATATATGTGTCCAAGGCGTCAGTGCTGGTGCTGTCACAACCAGGCTGGCCCAAAGATAAACAAAACATGGTTTCTGGTGAGATGCAGTGTCATTAACAAGATAAATTTTGCCTTTGGGACACATAAGCCTTTCCCCCTCTTGTGAAATAGGACAGAAGGTACTCAAGGAAGACATCTGGTGCTACCTGGAATGAGGGTGGTTGGTGAGGGGGTTTCTGGCTGCTGGAACAGAGACAGATAGCTAGTGAAGGGCTGTCAGGATCTGGTTAGGCTGTAAGAAGCCCACTCTAGGAGCTGCAGTATATGGTTCAGCAGGCAGAGAAATAAGCTGAGACAGAAACAGGACTGTCTTTTCTTGGGCCTTGAAGCACAAGATTACCATTTGGTCAGGAACAGGTCAAGGAATCACCAGCTCTGGTAGTCCTGAACTGACATATGGCCTAACAGCAGGGAAGTAGGGAAGCAGGAAAACTGGGGCCAAACCTTTAAAGAAGTGAGGATTTGGAAAGCTTTGCAATATACTAGAGTCTGGTAGGGATGAAGAGGACTCAAAGGTACATCTTGAAAGGACCATTTGTAATAGAATATCACGAGGGACTGGGGGGAGAAGGGAGAGTAAGAAAGTCAGATCTCACTCCACAAGACTTTATGGAGACCCAAGGAAAAGCACTTGACTCAAAAACCTTATACTGCACATTTCAAAATATATGTTTACACAATGATAAATGTATAAACAAAAAGTCGATGGAGCTACTGCAAACCCAAATAAAAAAGTGGCTTAATTATATGTGCACCCTTTAAACCCGCTGCTGGCAAGATTATCATATTTGCATTAGCTAGATTTGTTTTGTGTTGGTGGGAGCAGAGAGAACATCAAACAAAGACTGCCTGGAATTCAAATATTGTCAGGGCCTGGAAAGCTGAATCCAGGCAGTGTTTTGCCATGGACCCACCACAAAAGAGCACAAGCTCTTACACATAAGTATATTCTTGAAAATGATCGGTTCTGTGTCATGGGCATGAAAACACCTGTACAACAGCCAGATTCTGTGCCTACCATGATATCCAGCTATGAAAAGTATCCCAGCTCTTTTTTGGTGTAAACTTTTCCTCTTCCAGAGTCATAAAATCATTAAACAATTTAGGTTGTAAAAGACCTTTAAGATCATCAAGTCTAACCATTAAAAGCACTGCCAAGCCCACCACTAAACCATATCCTTCAACACCACGTCCATGTGCCTTTAAAATACCTTCA